>NC_086045.1:7066437-7708841 GCF_947568885.1 Cydia strobilella
TCTGATGGCGACTATAGATAATGATAAACATACCTATCAGCAAACCTGGGATAACTCGGGGCACGTTCTAGGGATTTGATGTCGATAAATAAGATGTCGAATTGTCGATTTATACATATGTGCTTACTGAAAAATCCTTGATTACTAAAAAGACGTTCGATATCATGTCCGATAAAAGCCTTTTAAGATAATAAAAGTATACCGATGTAATTTCCATCAAAATAATCACACTATGAAATTAATTTTAAAATAAATCATTTTTAAGAAGAAAAAAAACCGACTTCAAATGGGGATGCCGCTGAAAGTTCACTTATTGTTGATGGTGCACTCTTAGATTCCAGACAATGAAATGAAAAAGACAGCATCTTTTGCCTAATTATGTAGAAAAGGAGGTAAAACCACCCATTTTTCTAGTAGCATTTCGTTTTTGTAAGGGTCGCAGTTCTAACCTAACCTAACCTACTTTTCTGATAGCATTTCGTTTCTGTAAGGTTCACAGCTCTAACCTAACCTAACCTACTTTTCTGACAGCAGTTCTGTTCTGTGAGAATCGCAGTTCAAAACCCACCCACCCACCTAACCCACTTTTCTAGTAGCATTTCCGGGTCCGGGTCTGGGTCCGGGTCCAAGTTTGGGTCTGGGTCCATAAGGAATAGAACAAATCGCCAAACGTGAACTATGTGTCATTGAGAAGTTCCATTCTGATCATCATCAGCAGTTCCACTTCATCAAATGTCACTTTTTTTTATGTAAATGCTGGATTTGTTGATGAAAATACAAAAATCACTATATGTATGCCTTTCACATTTGAGAAGTTCCCTCGGTTCCTCGTGGGTCTCATCATCAGAACTCGAGCTTGACAAAAATATGTCTTAAAAACTTAAGTTGCTTAACAGACATAAAGAAGAGGACAAATCGCCAAACGTAAACTATGCGTCATTAAAGAGTTCCATTCTGATCATCATCAGCAGTTCCACTTTATCAAATGTCACTTTTTAAAATGGAAATGCTGGATTTGTTGATAAAAATACAAAAATCACTATATGTATGCCTTTCACAATTGAGGAGTTCCCTCGATTCCTCATGGATCCCATCATCAGAACTCGAGCTTGTCAAAAATGTTTCTTGAAAACCTAACTTGCTTAACAAACATAACGAAGAGGACAAATCGCCAAACGTGAACTATGCGTCATTGCAGTTCCGTTCTGATCATCATCAGCAGTTCCACTTCATCAAATGTCACTTTTTTAAATGTAAGTGCTTGATTTGTTGATGAAAATACTAAAATCACTATATGTATGCCTTTAACATTTGAGGAGTTCCTTCGATTCCTCATGGATCCCATCATCAGAACTGCATTTTGACAAAAATGGGAACAATCTGTATATATATACTTACAATCAAAAAAAGAATTTTCAAAATCGGTCCACAAATGACGGAGTTATGGAGTAACAAACATTAAAAAAAGAAAAAAAAAAAAAGAACAACCGAATTGAGAACCTCCACCTTTGAAATCTTGAAGTCGGTTAAAAAATAATACACGTTTTAATTTGTTAAGTGCATTTATTTTAAAATCCAGATAAAATAATAATATTTATTTATGTTGAATAACCTCTAGATGTTGACAGTAACATAGATATATTTAATTGTCGATAAAATATTTTGCTACGTCACTTTAGCATAAGTGCCCCGAGTTATCCAGGTATGCCTATCAGAAACAGGTCGCTGTCAGTGTCGCGTTACCGCGTGGGCGTCTCAATTAGAACAAAGGTGGTCAATAATTGCGGCTCACCGCAGCGTCTCAGGTATCTCAAGCTTGTGCTGCTATAAATAGCACCTAAAGGTGGTGGGTTTCCAACTGCTGGCCAGACACGAGCTAGTCGATGGTGCGAAAGCGCCCTCTCTGATTGCGAAATTTTTTCGGATTTCGAGGTCACTTTATAAGAAGGTCTCATGAACATGAGAATGCATAGCACAGTAAAATATACTTACAATGATAGGTAACCAACTATCCGGCTCAGTTTTGATTTATTTGGATAAATGTTAGAGAATAGTATAAACTAACACCTACGTATTTTTTTTTAGCTACCCAATCACAATTTTTTGGGAGAAATTGTCCTCCAAAATACTGAAAAGTGACAAAACCCTCTAACTTGTGTAGGTAGAGAGTTTTGTTCAATCAAATTGCTAGTTAATTAGGTACTGGTTTGATTATATGTTTGAGAACATATCAAAAATAATCAAAATAAATCAAATCGGAGCCGGACTCTCGGGAACCTTTCCTTGTTGGTCGCTATTAAGACGAACGTTTGAACCGCCTTAACTAACTTTCAAGTTTTCACTACACAAGCTCATAAAGTCTCTCTTTATTCTTCAAATACGGACAAGAGTGGCAAAGTAATCTAGAGAAAATTTTGAGTTGTATCTTCATGTTGGCTTGTAGAAATGAGAAATGCCATATACGCATTCATATGCATTTCTAGTTAGTTTCACATATAAATAAATATGTGTGCTACCTCGTCCCCCTCGAAAAACGGCAGAATTTTTTTTTAGAAAAGATGTAGCTACTAGCTTACTAATTATTCCTTCAAGGCTAAATACGTTATGAATTATTATCACATAAGTGGAGTAACATAAGTTACATAAGCGATGACATAAGCGGCCAAGGTGTTCACAAATATCTGAACAGTCTCTGTTCTTAAGGCGTTAAAGTGCATGTTCAGATATGTTTGAGTACCTTTGCCGCTCCAATATATCTGATGGCGAGTGTCCAAATTACGATGAACGATTGTGCGACAGATTTGCTATTGCGATAAACTGTTGGTCGACAGAAGACGGCTTCGATACACACAATACGGAACCAATAGGTACATTAAATACTTATAAGAATACATATTTCCTTGATATTTAAATCAACACAAGTCTCCGGCAAAACACGATTGAACGGGAATGTGTATTTTAAATGTATTATTTATTAGTCTAGCTGGCATGCCAAGGATGTCCGTTGATCGCAAACAACAGAGGGAGATAGCGAAAGAAAATATATTAAAAATCAGTGAATCGACACGAGACTGGCCATATGTGGGGTGTGGGGTGGGGTTACTACGAGTCTTTATTTTGAATTCATCTGGGGGCACGGCAGTGCCTCCGCCAAGACGAGTCAAGCGAAGCGCAAGGGCACTACCTACCTTTTCTCGAAGCGCTTCGTCGTTTTTTTGAATCCTCATAACTTGGGTTTGGATTATACCAGCTAGATAAACAAAATTCTCGGGATATGATGTCAATAGTAAACTCATTAAACGTAACACGTTTCAATTGTATAGCTCTTATACTTTAGATTTTATTGATATTAAAAAAAAACGATTTCGTCACTCACTGATGATCATCAAAATTCTTAGGGGTAGCGGAAGTCCCAAAAAGCTGAAATTTGGTATTTAAGCTAGTATTCGGACACAAACAGCAAAAAAATCCTAAAACATGAAACTTATACCCCCCAACTAGAGTTGTGCCGTTCCCGGTAACATTCCCCATTTTGTATGGGGAAATTTCTCGGGAACGGCACAACTCTACCCCCAACTGCTTAAACTAGAGGATGGAATTTTGTATGAGACCCGCAATTTTTTATGCTAGAGGTCTAAAACTGAATATAGGGACTCCTTGTTATAAATAATAAAATACGTATTTCAGGATTTTTTAAATCACCCCCCTTCCTTTAAATTAGAGGATGGAAGATTGTCATAAAAAACCTACAAAACGTAGTGAAATCCCACCAAATTCCTTTTCTGGTGTACAATATTCTTGTGGTAACGAAACGGCCAAGCCACTTATTTTAACTAAAGTGTAGAGTTAGAAGCTCTACATGAGATCTGACAACTTTTTGACAGTGCGAGCTGGTCGTTTTGGCAACATTTTACATGAAAATATTTATAGTGGGATTAATATAGGTACCTATGTTATGAAGTTATGACGTACCTAATTGTGAAAACTGTCCATTTTGTCGCTAACTGTAAAGTTTTTTTACAGCCCTAGGGCTAGACCGGGCCGGAGCTACGTTTTCTATGGAAGGTATCACGTGATCACCTGTCATTTCATAGAAAAGTAAGCGCCGGAAGCTCCGGCCCGGACACGGCCCGGTCTAACGTGAGTCATCCTATATTCATTGACAGGTCGTTTTTTAGCAACATGGGCGGTATAATATCACACAATACTTACAAAACCTATTCAATCTTATTAGGCTTAAAGAAAATATTCGACTTCTCTGTGACATTGGACGATAGTAGCACAAGAGCCATAAATCGAAGATTTTTGGAACTGTGCCCACAGCTTCCGGGCCCTATAATTCTTCTAACATTCGCTCCGCTAATATAATTAATATTATTATAGTTATTATCTGTAATAAGATAACATATCAGTGTAGTAGTAAGTAAATATACATGGTAGGTATTATTTTTTCCGTGACACCAATATATCGTTGATTAGGCCCGTTTTTCTATGTACCTAATTAGGATTAATAATCCACCGGAGAGGGACAATGTTTGCAAAGAAGTCTAAAGCGAGGTTTAGGACAATTTTCATTACATTGCGGTATCTGATCAAATTTTTAAATGCAGTTTACCTTAATAGTCGGCAATGTAACTTAAACTGCATGCAAGTTCTTGCTAGTCTAAGCCTCGGTTTATAGTAAAGTGCATTGAGGTAACTTCGAAAGCAGGGTAAATTTGAAAATCGCTCATATATACTAAAAGCCAGAAGCACTTTATACGCAAAACTTACGCTACTGCCAACGCTTATTCAAGCATCTTGCTTCCTTTTGCTTCTACTTTAGTCAGTACTAGCGACCCGCCCCGGCTTCGCACACGGGTAGTTCAACTAATTTACACAAGACCTTTACAAATTATACATATAAACCTTCCTCTTAAATCACTCTATCTACCGCATCAAAATTCGTTGCGTAGTTTTAAATCAATCAATCAATCAATCAAAATATTTATTGTTGGTCATGAGTTACAGGGATGTTATTCTAATGTACAATGGTCTTCATGTCCTGCCTCAGAGAGGCGTACAATATGGAAACTTAATTCTAAATGAGATCATTTATGTAAATATATTAGCTTAAGCTACACATTACAAAATTGGTTAACGTAGCGTTTTATATTATTCTGTTAAAAAATCGGAGATGCTGTAAAAACATTTCTCCACAAGCCATTGAAAAAGTTTTCTTTTGAACTCCATAGGCATCAACTTCTTTAGGTGGATTGGTAATTTATTATATATTTTTGGACACATAACCATAACACTCTTTGAAAAAAATGCCGAAGTGGATGTAGGATATCCAATATCATAACCATATTTTGACTGAAGACGTGGTCTTGGATTTCTACTTTCAAACATAATTGGGTTATTTTTTACAAACAGACTGACTTCAAATATGTAAAGGGCTGGAAAAGTTAGTATTTTATTCTCGAGAAATAGTGTACGACATGACTCAGTTTGATTAAGACCATATATAGCGCGGAGGCATCTTTTCTGTAATCTAAAGACTTGGTCTTTATTCCCAACATTACCCCATAAAATAATACCATAGCGTAGATTTGACATGACATAAGCGTGGAAAGCTAGAAGGGCTGTATTTTCTGTTGATACTTCTCTAAGTCGTTTTATAGCATAGGCAAACCTACTTAATTTTGACAGTACGTGTTCTGAGTGGTTAAGCCAATTAGAGTTAGAATCTATCATTATACCTAAAAATTTTGTGGAGTTAACATATTCTATTTCTGTATCCTTGTACTTTATACTAATTTCATTTTGTTTTCCCTGTTTAGCGTAAAATTCCATGCATTTAGTTTTATTTAGGTTAACTTGAAGTTTGTTTATTTCTAGCCATTTGTTAACATCTGTAAATACTTTATTTAGATCTTCTTTATACTGTGCGGTATTAACATTTCTTACTATTATTGAACAATCATCAGCAAACAGAAGAATTTTGTGATTTATGGTAACTTTTGGCAAATCGTTGATATAGAGGAGGAATAATAATGGTCCAAGTAAACTGCCCTGAGGGACACCAGCTTTAACTATCCTGTATGAAGATCTGTAGGTTTCAAAAGTTTTTGTGTTCTCGGAATAAGCCATTACTTCAGTGCTTTGCTGTCTATTGTTGAGATAGGTTTTAAACCAGTTTAAACAGTTACCTCTAATGCCGTTGTGGTATAATTTATTCAAAAGTCTGTTGTGACATACCCTGTCAAAGGCTTTTGTCATGTCCATAAAAATGCCAGTAACAGGGATTTTATCATTTCTACTTTGTGATACTATTTTAATAAGTTCATAAACAGCCGAGGTTGTTGATCTTTTAGCTCTAAATCCAAACTGTTCTTTCGACAATACGTTGTGTTTATTAAAGAAGTCTATTAACCGCTGGTACATAATCTTTTCAAAAATTTTAGAAAAAATAGGTATGAGCGCAATCGGCCTATAATTATTCAAATCTGAAGTGTTACCTTTTTTTAAAATTGGTTTTACAATTGTGTATTTAAGCTTGTCTGGAAAGCAGCCATTTGTTAAAGATAAATTTATAATATGATTTAAGGGATAAACAAATAGATCAGCATTTTCTTTTATTATTGATGTTGGTATTTGGTCATATCCCACTGCTTTTGTATTGCGCAAGTTACTAATTATTCTCATAATTTCTACGGGGCAAGTTGGTTTTATATAAATAGAGTTTTGTAGAGGCATGTCTAATGAAATGTTTTCTGAAGTGTTGTTTTGAGTTTCACTGTATACTTCGTCTATGAACTTATTATTAAAAGAGTTGCAGATTTCTTGTGCAGATGTAATTATTTTTTTGTCTTGAATAATTGTATCTAAGCATATATAGGGACAGACGGAGGGACAGACAGCGGAAAGGGACTTTGTTTTATACTATGTAGTGATATATTTGCAATATATATGTGTAATATTCGGGTTCTAAAAGTGAAGGCTAAGAAAATGGCCAGACAAAGAGCTATATAAAATTGCCAATTACTCATTACAGATTACGCTTGGGAGCAGGACCTATCTTGCAGGTTTTTGTCAGTATCTATATGGTTATTTATTTTAGGCTTGTTTACTAGCTTCTTCAGTTTTTTTTTTTTAAATTGATATACCTATTTTTTATTTCAAACCCAGCATTTGTACTAACTTGAAGCAGTGCCCGCGTCCTCGCGATTCGATGTAATTCGAATTTCACCTTTTTGTCGCCATCGAAATGTGACCTTGAAGGTGACATCGGTATGGCAACTGCAGCTGCATTACTGTTGCGGCAAATAAGCATCGAGTTAACAATATGCTGTAAGTATCTAAAATTAAAAACCTAGCCAGTTTTATTCAGTGAAATATAAAAAAAAACTTTACCAATAGGAATTAATCTAGAAAACCCATTAGCTTATTTTTACGGGAATCCTTATTAAGACAAAACAACAAAGTAAAACCATATTTTTTAATCAAAGGGAATAACTATTACCATCTCCTACTTGGAAACTGTTTAAAAACTAACGAACAAGCTCGATTAATCAGAAAGATTTATCATTAAAAACAGCCGTTCTGGGGGCACACCGGCACATGTCTAGGGTGTGCATTAAAAAACGATTTGTAATAACTAAGGAACGATTCGTCTTATCTTAATGGTTCAAGTTTTCGTTCCTTGTGTGGCGTAGTGTAGGTCTGTCTCACATGCATAGCTATTTCTACTATCCCATTCTCTCTGGCAACCTCTTTTTGCGTTTTTGGTGTTTTTTAGGTGAATTAACTTTTTATTGGTATTAAGATTTACCATACATGCATTTTTCTGTAGTTACAAACCCTTTTCAAAATGGGCCATCTACTTAGCATGTTAGTAAACCGCTACACAACATTTCTTCTGACAAACTGTGCCAGTGCAACTTTTGTCGCCTGGATATCTGGACTGGATTAGCAACACAAAAAAATTGGTCCACCCATCAATGCATAAGGATTCAGTCCACTATAAGTAATTTGTACTTATTTGAAAGAAATTAATTGTTGCTCTACCTTATAGTTTATGAGTACAAGCCGAATGAAATTGGGGTTGCTGTTGAGCATTGCTTCAACATTTTCTTTAACAAAAATCATATGCATCTCCTTAAGTGGACGTTTTTGATTCACATAATAAAAAGAATCACCGGACCAAAACTACGCTAAAACAAATAAAAGAATTTTTCTATTGCGAAGTAAGAAGACGAGAGAAGGCAGCACCAGTAAAAATATACTAATTTCCATAAATTGATTTCGAATTACAGAAAATCGTGCATTTGGGGATACTGTAGGCAATCCTTTTTGTGTAATATAATAATATGTTTATCCTATTAATTTTGTATGTATTTATATCCTTTGTCTTTATGGTATCTTGTTGTACATTTTGGTACATTTGTCACCCTCTTTTCCGGAAGAGATCCCTCGAAGGGATAAGTTCACCATTGTACATCTTATTATTTGTACCATGTAATATTTAATATGTATTTTTGTACAATAAAGAGTTTACTACTACTACTACTATTACTACTACTGTACGGCGTATTTGACGTAACTACACCTATACCCGTATCACAGTTTAAAAAGTATACAGTGGATCGACGACTTTGACGTGTACCGAGCTACTAACAACAGTAACAACGGCGAATGTATGCAGCTAGGGTGCGCGCTGTACACCGCTCACCCCTCCCACCCCGCACGATTGCCATGTCTAGACTTGGAGGATATAACCAACGGAGACACCTTGTCTGTAATTTCCTGTACAAAAAAGTCTGCCAATTTTTGCGGGGGAGGGGAACGTCAAATGTCACACGTAACGTCAAAATAGCCATGTCAGATAAACGTCAGTCCATACATTATGTATGACCATTGGCTGACTATTTTCGACAGAAGGGAACGCCCGTTAATGGCCACTCCGTTTAGTTATATCCTCTAAGTGTCTAGACGGCTTCGTCGAATGACTGTATTGTTTTATAGACTGTGCCCGTACCATGAGTCACTAACAGTGTTAACACTGACATATACGCTAACGTCTATGTAATTTACTTTCTATACATCTCGCTCGCACTAATGTGTCAGTACGAGCGAGATGCATAGAAAGTAAGTTACGTTTACGCTAGCGTTTATGTCAGTCGTGCCAGCGTAGGGTTGCCATCTCTAAAATTTGGTCAACAGGACAAGACGCGTGAATACCCCGGATTTTGGTGCTCAGAACTCGGACATGTCAACAGGTTTGTCGTGTCGCGGGCGGCCAAAGACTTTAAACTTTTAAACCCGGACTACAAATGAAGCCCGGCCCGGACGCTCCCCGGATGCCCTCTAAACTAGGAAAAATCCGGGGAAACCCGGACGGATGGCAACCCTATGCCAGCGGAGCGTTACGGGTGCACACAGGATTCAAGTTAAAACTAAGTCTATATTTGCCATAAATTAAACACATTGTAACTAATAAAGTAATAATAGTTCTAACACGACATTTATTTGCATAAATAATGAGTAGATGAGGACATATATTAGTATAATTATGTTATTACTGTAAGTTGAGGATTCAATTACGAGAATTACATACGGCTGGGCCAAACAAAAACATTTTCACCTCAGCAGCTCGAACAAGCCTACTTTCGTCACTCCCTGAAGTGAGGAAAGTGCGACTTGAAAAAAATTTTGAAAAAAAAAAGCTGTCAACCTTCTGTCTGTCACTTTGCACAGTGATATTTTTGGCTTATTTTTCAAATTATACATGGCTCTAGATGCCTGAAACTGCTTTTATCTTATCTAAAAACATCAGATTACTGTGCAATAGTGTGGGCAGGCCCAATACTGAACAAATAATAACATATCTTTTTGTTTCAGACGTTGCGGCCTTGTACGGCTACGTCGTGTCGTCCTGACGGCCGACGTCAACGTCTATTACGAACTATAAATTTTATTTTTAGTGAATACTGTTATTTTGTGTTTAAGTTTTTTGTGCTTTAGTTATTGTAGATACTGTTACGGTAAGTGGATGCATGCCGCAACTCAATCAGGCGATGGCACACCATATCTAAATTTTAATTGTGTACAATGCGACAACTCTTTTAAAACGCAGAGAGGCCTCAATATTCATATTTCCAAAAAACACCGTCTTTGTATCAGCCAAAATGATGCCGTTTTAAATTTAGACCAACCCTTTTTGACCACCCCCCTTTCTGACCAACCAAATTCCATCCCTTTCCATTCATACCTTAGCGAACTTAAAAATAATGTGCCCGTTGTTAAAAGAGTTCCGCGCGGCGCCAGGATCACAGTCGCTAATCACCTTTCAGGCCTAATTATAAAATGTGTGGAAAATAATCAAATTGATGATTGGCATAATCTTTTCCTTTTTTCATTCAAAACCCTTCATGCCAAAAAGGATAAGACAATTTCTTTAACACAAAAAATCAAAAACAATTGCGTTTCGAATACAATTCCACACATTTCTCGACCTTCTGGATGCGCCTCATCCACTTTCAATAGAACTAAATTAATTGAAAGTAAAATTAGCGACGGCGATCTTAAAGGTGCCGCTCGTCTTCTTTTCACAAATGACGTGCTATCGCCAGATACTCCTGTTACCCTCTCGGCTTTACGTTCTAAACATCCCCCAGCTCCTTCAGTACCACACTTGTTTGCCCCACCTACATCTGACCGGGCCTGCCTCCAAATCGAAGACAAAGACGTTATTGGCGCCATATTTTCTTTCAAAAACGGTTCGGCGGCCGGCCTGGATGGGATCTCGCCCCAACATTTGAAGGATCTAATTTCTCATTCCGTGGGCGACGCAGGTGTGCAGCTTATCAGTTCCCTTACTAAATTAGTAAATTTTATGTTTTCAGGCAAAATTAACACTGAAATCCTCCCTATTCTATACGGTGCAAACCTGATCGCCTTAACCAAAAAGGACGGAGGGGTGAGACCCATTGCTGTGGGGTCTACTTTACGACGTCTGGCATCAAAAATTGCGGTTAGACACGTTAGATCAAAATTGCAGTCCCTTTTTGAACCAATACAGCTAGGTTTCGGCACGAAAGGTGGGTGCGAGGCAGCCGTCCATGCCCTAAGGACCTACCTTTCACTCAATGATTGCGAAATTGTAGTCAAAATTGACGTTAAAAATGCTTTTAATTCGGTTAGTAGGGACACTTTGCTGACAGAAGTAAAGGACAAAATTCCAGAGCTATACAATTACCTTTTCTTTTGCTATTCAAACTCATCTAAATTAATGTACAAGTCACATGAATTATCTTCTGAGGTTGGCTGTCAGCAGGGTGACCCTCTCGGGCCAGCAATTTTTAGTTTGGCTATAAATCCAATTATTAAAAATTTAAAATCAAAATTCAATGTCTGGTATTTAGATGACGGAACTCTAGGAGGCGACGTGAATACTGTGCTCTCTGATTTGTCTTTTATTAAGAGTAGTTTCGAAAATATTGGTTTAGAACTGAATTTCAGCAAATGTGAACTCTTTATTCAAAAACCTTCTTGTTCTTTGGCAGACTTACAACCCAAATTTGACGATCTGGCTCCTGATATCAAATCAGTAGACAAGTATTCTCTTTGCCTCCTGGAGCTCCTATATTCGAAGAATCTTTTCCCGGTTA
This sequence comes from Cydia strobilella, assembly GCF_947568885.1. Classification (NCBI taxonomy): domain Eukaryota; kingdom Metazoa; phylum Arthropoda; class Insecta; order Lepidoptera; family Tortricidae; genus Cydia; species Cydia strobilella. The sequence goes on from NC_086045.1 coordinate 7,078,089, forward strand.
TATTTCTAACTCTATAACTAAATTCAAAAGTCACACGAATCGCTTACTCGAAATTAGCCCTCATTATGCTCTTGTGATTCTTAAATTTTGTCTTTTTGTCCCTAAATTTACATATGTGCTCCGCTGCTGTCCTTTTTGGAAACATCAAAATTTATTGTCGCCTTTAGATGATTTGATCAAAATTAGTTTAGAGACTATTCTAAACATTCAGCTAAGTGAGCCTTCCTGGTCTCAAGCGTCCCTCCCTATTCGGTTTGGAGGTTTAGGAATTCGCAAAATTTCCAGTGTGGCTTCCCCAGCCTTTTTGGCGTCCACTCATAGCACGTCTGGTCTCATAGGAAATATTTTAAGGGCTTTGCCCACAAACTGTGAGATTGCGGGCTTTGAGGACGCCAAAAATGCTTTTAAAATTGCTTGCCCGGGAAAACAATTTCCAGACAACCCAAATTCACAAAGGAGTTGGGATAATGTTTACTGTGATTTAACTTACAATATTCTCCTAAACAACTGTACAGGTCCAGACCGCGCGAGGCTTTTGGCGGTCGGAGCCCGGGAAGCGGGTTACTGGCTACATGCCCATCCTTCGCCTAATACTGGTACTTTCTTGGATCCGGCCTCCCTTAGACTGGCGACTGGTTTGCGACTCGGGGTTTCGGTGTGTACGCCACACATATGCTCTTGTGGCACGGACGTGGACCGACTGGGACACCATGGATTATCTTGTCAAAAAAGTGCCGGCCGTTTTTCAAGACATGCGTCGCTTAATGACATAATCCGTCGGTCTCTTGCCACCATCAATGTACCCGCTCTTCTTGAGCCGACTGGCATTATCAGAGATGATGGCAAGAGGCCCGATGGGATGTCCTTGGTTCCTTGGAGCTTGGGACGGATGTTGGTGTGGGATGCTACCTGCGTAGACACACTGGCACCGTCCCACCTCCAACGGACTAATGTAAAAGCGGGCGGAGCGGCGGAAAGCGCCGAAATTTTAAAACGTAATAAATATAAGAGCCTCGGTAGAGAGTATCATTTCGTTCCATTTGGAGTTGAAACTCTAGGTCCATGGGGTCCCAGCGTGCATAAGTTGTTTGCAGAAATCGCGAAGCGTCTGGTTGACGTAACTGGTGACCGAAGAGCTGGCGGCTTTCTCGCACAACGTATCAGCATTGCGATACAGCGGGGAAATGCCGCCAGCATTCTTGGTACAATGCCTCAAGGGCCTATTTTAGATTTAAGCTAGTTATTAATTTCGTTTACGTAGTACCACTGTATATATCTTGTATGTAAATAAATGTACCCTTTATTTAGTGAAGGCCATGAACTTCACTTTTATTACATTTTTTCTTATGGTACGGTACGGTACGGTACGGTACTGTCCGGTCCGGTCCGGTCCGGTCCGGTCCGGTCCGGTCCGGTTCGGTCTCGTCTCGTCTCGTATCATATCGTATCGTATCGTATCGTATCTTATCGTATCGTACATATTATAATACTTTTTTTTCTGTTTATTCTGTGTAATTCGAAATACATTTTAACCTTTAATATGTTCTCACTACTGAGGTGAAAAATTATGTGTGCAACACGAGAGCAAAGTTATTTTACATCTCGTGTTTTTGAGTCCCTCGCAAGAAAAACCAACTTTCCTCTCTTGTTGCACAAATAACTATTTTTATTACCTTGGTGGATATTGGCGAACGAATTGAGTGGGTCAATTACAAACGTTCGGCATTGCCCCATATAGATCAAAAATCGGCTCCTTAATTTGTTAGTTAAAACAAAAGTAATTATCTATTTGACTTTAATTCTCCATTTAAAAAAAGTAAATTTAAAATGGACCCATAAAAATTGTAGAGACGGGCAATCGTCTTAACTTAGCTAACGTTGTGATTTTTGCCAGGCAGTATGTACGTTTCTAAAATTTAAGTTTACTCCTGACTAATATGCCGTATATATGATTTCATTTTTAGGCTAGTCTGGGTCAATTGTGAACGATTTTAATTTTCCCATTAGGTGTTCGTGATCGCCCGACCAGTGTCGGGTAAACACGAGCACTTAGAGGTTTTGTTTTTGTTATAAAAGTTGATTAAATAAAGATAAATTAATACTCTTGATTCTATAATCATCTATATTCTTTAATTATATAATCTTTAGTTTAAAGTACGATAATTTACCTTCCAGAAGAAGCTATTACAGTTAACCTACAAATACTATCTTTTGATATTTCAAAACTCCCTTATGTGTTCGTAATTATCCCGCCTTCCCCTAATAATTAATAATAACCTAATAATTACCCTTATTAACAGACGAAACGGCAATCGATAGCTTAAAAGGAAATGGTGTCATCGTCGTATTTAAACTATCGTGTATCAAATTCAAACCTAATATTAAAGTAGTTTCACACTTAAATTATTGTAATGATTTTTTAGTGTTCCTTGCAAAACTTTGTTTTGACAAACGGAACACTTATGGGATCACTTCGGTCTTGCAAATCAGACTAAATGCGTTTTTCTCAGAGACCGTTTGACGTAGACACCTAAAATTTGTTTTTCTTTAATCCTATTTAATGACATGTACGTGCCTATAATCTTAATACATAACTTACATACATAACCTTAGAATAAGCAATCTTAGCATGTAAGTACTTTAGAGTATAGTGTAAGTACTTTAGAGTATTTGCATGTATTTATACACGTGAACGCAAATAAATGATCTGATTCTGATTCTGATACTGCTCTGAGGGCCTACCGCGAACCACGTTCGACGTGTTGCCTCTCTGTCACACTTGTAAATTTGTACGTAAGTGTGACAGGGAGGCAACACGTCGAATGTGGTTCGCGGTAGGCCTTCTGGACTGGACAGCATTTAGTGTTTGGAAATGGAGACGGAGGCTCTCTGAAACATGTCGCGCAAGTGACAAATTACGCAAATTAAACCGCGAAACCGCGAAATTATTTTTTTATTTTTAGGGTTCCGTAAGGAAAAAACGGAACCCTTATAGGATCACTCATGTGTCTGTCTGTCTGTATCATTCGTCTGTCTGTCCTATTTTCTGCGAAACTACTGGACCAATTAAGTTGAAATTTGGTACGCTTATGTAAGTTTGTGACCCAAAGACGGACATGTTACGTAAACAAATGAATTTTAAACATGGGGGCCACTTTTGGGGGGGGGGGGGGGGGGTAAATGAGAAAATTGAAAAAATAAGTTTTCGTGTTACATATCAAATGAAAAAGCTCATTGTGAGAATCTCAAATATATATTTTTTTGTAATTTTAAAATAAATAGTTCAGAAGTTATTTAAAAATATATGAATATACATAATTGTAGTATTTAACAAACAATATTTATATTTATTTTACCGTGATTTTACCTTTGGTCCACGTCAGGGGTAATCAAAGGTAAAATTACGCGTACCTAGGCACTTTCACTTAAAAGTGTACCATTTACATTTTTTCGAAAATCCATCAACTTTTGCGTTATTTCTACTCAGAATCACAAGGACCGTCAATTTAAAAAGAAAAAATGTGTCCCCAAAAAAAATCAGTTTTGTAACGCATATTCACATAAATTTTGTATGGACCGGTACAAATTTGACACCCGAAATTTGTAAGAAAAACTGGGGACACTTTCTTTCTTTGTTTCATTCAATAGTACTCGTGATTGAGTCTAAATAACCCAAAAGTTGATGGTTTATCGAAAAAAGTAAATGGTACCATTTTTTCTGAAAACCCCCACCTACGCGACTACGCGTAGTGCGTACAATACAAACTCCGCCAGAAGGCCAAGAAATAAATGCCCAAAAAAAAGTATAGAGGGAAATGCTTGGAACACAATTTTTGACTTCGTAGCTTTGTTTGGACTAGTTAGGAAGTGAACATATCAAAAGTCCCCGGCCATAACCCTGGTGCGGGGGGGAGGGGGGTTTGAAGGTTCCATTTTTCGGTTTTTCGATTATATCTCGGAAACTATGCGTTTGAGCGACTTGGCCACTAATACAAAATGAAAAGAGATTTAATTTGTTACAAGTTTTATTCAGTCAAGTTTTTCGATATCTTGTATAGTTTTTGAGATATCCGCTCTTGAAGGTTTATTTAGGGCTCTAATTTTTATCTTGATTATCTACATCAGTGAAGCTGCTAGGCCGGGTTTGGGATCATTTTCGTATAAATCGGGGGTGCTGAATTCATTTATGGTATCAACATTGACACCATTCCTAAGTAAAAATAAAATTTAAAAAAAAATATTTCTTATAAAACTCCTCTTTACGCTTAAACCGCCGAACTGATTTCTTTGAAATTTGGTATAGAGATGGTTTAAGTGCCGGGACAGTACATAGGATAGTTTTTATAACCAAAATCATCTTTTAAGGGTGTGAAAAGTGGGGTGGAAATTTGTATGGGGAATCAATAACCGCTGAACCTATTTACATAATATTTGGGATGGTCTACATGTTTGGTTTAGTTGATAATGATACCAAACATGACTTCAAACCTAAATTTAAACAGTATTAACCTCAGGAATTCAACTTCGGCGAAGAAGCGGAACTCGCCTCACACCAAATTTCACACCTTCAAAGTATGATTTTTGAGATAAAAACTATATTATATCCTGTCTCGGGACTTAAAACACCTATTTACCAAATTTCAACTAAATCGGTTCAGCGGTTTAAGCGTGAAGAGGAGTTAAAAAAAAGTTTATATGTTTTTATTTTGGAAAGGTGTCAATGTTGATACCATAAATGAATTTAGCACCCCCGATTTATACGAAAACGTTACCAAACCCGGCCTAGCAGCTTTACTGATGTAGATAATCAAGATAAAAATGAGAGCCCTAAATAAACCTTCAAGAGCGGATATCTCAAAAACTATACAAGATATCGAAAAACTTGACGGAATAAAACTTGTAACAAATTAAATCTCTTTTCATTTTGTGTAAGTGGCCAAGTCGCTCAGACGCATAGTTTCCGAGATATAATCGAAAAACCGAAAAATGGAACCTTCAAACCCCCCTCTCCCCCCCCAGCACCAGGGTTACGGCCGGGGACTTTTGATATGTTCATCTCCTAACTAGTCCAAACAAAGCTACGAAGTTAAAAATTGTGTTCCAAGCATTTCCCTCTATACCTTCTTATTGCTTGGCCTACAGCGGTCGCTAATGTATAATAACTATCCAATATTTTGGTCCAAATTTCAGCTGTTGTTAAAACTTATTATTTATTAAGCGAGCTTGCTATTATTTTTTGTTAAACAAATATTTTAGTCAAACTTCACGTCCGAAAATTATAAAGCCGAAGTTACGAGTAGCCACAGTAATGCTTTTAGTTATGTTGCCGGTGACTCGATACCGCAAACCGCATTTATGGTAAACAGATCGTTAGTTCGTGCAACGGGTCGGGTTTGTTTATCAATAAAATACTTTAGGGAAGGTACTTCTCTCTTAATTGTTTATTTTATACATAGGTTTGGGGTGATTTGAGGTCAAATCGAAAAACCTTTTATAATCTTGTAAACACTACCGTCAACTTCCTCAACATGCCTACCATGCCCAACATTGCTTAGCTTAAAAACAACCGGCCAAGTGCGAGTCGGACTCACGCGGATCCCTTAGAAACTAAGGGATCCGTACATTACACAATTTCTAACAATGTATTTTTCTTATGTCAAAGTGAGTGAAATGACTTTAAAAACCCGTAGGGGTCAGATCAAAACTAAGTAATTAACTCACGCTTGACTGCACATTTCTAATAGGTTTTCCTATCATCCACAGGTAAAGAACTATTTTGTGTATTTTTTCAAAATTTTAGGCTAAGTAGTTTCGGAGATAAAGGTAATTTTTTGGCTATTTTCTTAAATAACTTCCTATTTATTTTAATATTACAAAAAATATATTTGAGATTCTAACAATGAGCTCTTTCATTTGATATGTAATACAAATGATAATAATATATATAATAATAGTTTGACAAACTTTATTTTTAAATTTTCTCATTTACCCACCAAAAGTGGCCCCCATGTTTAAAATTCATTTGTTTACGTTACATATCCGTCTTTGGGCCACAAACTTACATATGTGTACCAAACTTCAACTTAATTGGTAGAAAATAGGCTATGACAGACGGACAGACAGACAGACGCACGAGTGATCCTATAATGGTTCCGCTTTTTCCTTTTGATGTACGGAACCCTAAAAACGGTGATTTTAGACAGCAATTATTTTAAGGCACAATTTCTATTTTAAAACCTGTGTAAAACTATATAGAGTAGGTAATTTGATTGTGACGTCACATGCTAGTGTTTCATATAAATTCCATAGTAGCAAAATCGTTTTGATAGTTCGAAAAAAAAAACTGATTCTACTAGTAGTCAAATACCCTATATAAGGGGTACACCGGTCAGATGTTGCTCTTTGCCCGTGGCATGGGACGCACACAGTGGTAGCACCCGCCAGGGTGCAAACAGTGTTGGAATTTGAGGGAACCTATTGGCAGAAAACGGGCTGAATGTGAAGTGTAGGTGCCGTACCCCTGATGTTAGGGGAGCTGGTTTAGGTTTTATAAATTTTGCTCTTTTTTATCACTGACGGTTGAGTGACGGCGCCGGTATTCACTTGGAAAGCCCTCAAAGTTAATTTCAGAGTTAACATTCACGAGATATGCAGGCTGTTTTTTCATGAAATTTTTACTACTAGGCTGTCCTACCTCCAGTGTCAGTTTGACGTGATATTCTTGTGACACCTTGTATATCTATGTTGTAGGAAATTTTATACAAATTAAATACGTACAAGACTATTTTTGCTACAGGCCACCGTTTACGAGTTATTTACGAAACTTGTTAGCTTCACCCCTCCGGTACTTTTAGTAGGTATGTTGTTTATTACACCTTTCCCTACAACTATGCCATAATACGCTTATACACGAATTATTTCCCCCGATTGGCAATTTTTGGTTTTCGTATGGTGAGCTACTTAATACACGAGAAAGTAGTAAATACGATTTTCCCCTCACTAGCTCGGAAAGTTGTCTTTTATCCTTCAATACAAGCGGGGAAAAACGCGTTTTATCCACTAGTGGGGAAAGTAATTTGACCTTGGATGGAGCGTGTTTAAGTAGCTTGACAGATAACAAAACGTAAATCGTTTATGATAATGATTCGTTTGATATTAATTATCATTAAATAAATGGTTTGAGAATCTAATGAAAAATACCAAATTTAGCTTTATTTAATGATTTTAAGTCATAAACCTTAAAATTCCTTAAGAAACGTTTGTTTTTTTATAATGATGTTAAATATAATTCTGAACGCACAAGTAGAGTCGATGCAATTTCAAAACGCATCGTTGACATTATAGAGTACGTCATACGTCAGAAATGTCAACATTGTCAACAATTTTTTTACTAAAAAACTTTTCTCACCGACTCGCGTAAAAATACACAACTTCCAGAGTTTTCTGTTATAATATGTAAAGAAATGAGTAATACCAGTGATGAAGATGATCTAACGCCTGTGGATGTTGCATTTTCCTCGCTATAGTGAGGTGAAAAGTTTTGTGTTATACACGGGCGCAAATGTATTTTACTTCTCGTGTGTTGAAACACTTGCTACGCTCAGGATTCTATTTTAGAACGACTCGCTTCGCTCGTAGTTCACCTATAGAATCCTTTCGCTTGCTCGTGTTTCAATTCTACACTCGCGGGTAAAATACAACTGCACCCTTGTATAACAAATAACTATTACCTGTCTCTGCAATCTGCATACACTAAAGTCGGCGCGTACACCCGTGTCAACGCAGGAATTTTGCTATATATTCATCTTGTACGTATTTGCCTTAAGTAAAACCTAGCAAAACCACTCTTTAGTAGCGCTAAGGATAATTTTATATAGCTATAGGTAGGTAAGATATTTCTGTGTGTTTGTTAGAACGCTGTTTACGCTTCTGAGAGCCAGATACTCTATTAGACATTCCAGGCACGCTCTCATTTCTTATGGTCTCCACCAACCGAAGCAAATTGTCTGCCTCTAGACTTTTTACAGAGCTGGGTAAACTAGCAAGTGTACTTGAACTTAACTCAACTTTAGCATTTAAGTAAATCTTTCATTTCATTTTATTATAATCACTATAATCAGGTACATTACAATACACGGGTGTCATTTGTAAAGTAGGAGGTGCATGATACCCTGTCAGGCCATTGAATAATTATGTCAAATGATGGGTAGATTTTAGGAAGCCAAATCAGATTTTTTTACGCTACACGGGTATACATTCAAAGTAAAACAGTTAATATTGTAATATGTCAGAAAAAAAAAATAAGAATATAATTCAATCATTAAAATAACTTAGTAAATGTCCAAAAAATCTTATGAGAAATCTACTAGAAACCTCAACGCGGTATCGTAGCTAGTACCATCTTTAGTTAGTATTTGCTAGCGGGAATAGGCTTGTAGTCTTTTCTTAGTAAAAAGATAACAGACATAAAAACATAATTATGCCATTTATGCCATATTTGCCTTATTCACTAACTACTACATACTACACACGAAGTTAACAAATACTTGAATTTCCCTAAAAGGTGTTTGTACATGGTAATAGAGCATCAACTTCTTTCACGCCTTTTTTTTCAGAACATTTTTTTTCTTCTCTCCCATATTTCCTAGCCCGTTCTATCTGAAACATCGTAGGTACAAAATAAAACCGAAAAAAAAACATATTCACTGCCCGGCGTTACGTGACTACTAATGTGTCCGGTACTGAGATAGACTACGAAATTTTAGTAATTAGTAGTTAGATATTACAAATAAACATCCAGCTGAACTCAAAAAATAGGCCGAAACACACTAGAAACTTATGCCACGTAGCGCCTTCCCTGAAAAAACACTAAAAAAACGCTCCCACAGTCGCTGCGCGCGTCACAAGCAATGTGCATCCCGTTTTTCGACATTGGTACGTCACCCGCGCCACTTTTACTTATCCTTGAATTGCTGGCGTTGTTAGTTGCCGAGATAGTATGTGTCCGGCACTATATGCCGTCCGTGGTTACGGGACTTCTCCCTAAAGGTATGGGACGTATTTTGGTAGGAATAAATTTTATACCTACCAAAATACGTCCCATGCCTTAAAACAGCGGCATCAGTTTAAAACTACCCTTTCTTTGTAGCCCTATCTCAGCCAACTTGAAGCCATTATGTGGAGTCTCTGTGAGTCCTGTGACTGATTGCTGCGGTCTCTATGAAATTTGGGATCTTATCCATTAAGCTGAAGTGGCTCTTATAGAAAGCAGTCCATTCTGTCCATTAAGCAGCATTTTCTTGCTGTTGTTGTACATGTGTTGTGATCGTCATGAATAAAATCTTGCGCCCCGCAGTCTGCGCCGGTCCGTCACTGTCGACGCAAGCTCCTGATGACGCTCCTCGGTACGGAGTGAAACATGTCGAGCGTTTTCGACTTAAAACACGTGAGTGACCCGTTATTAATATATTTAAAATATCTTTTATCTTTATCTTTATCATTAATTTATTACATTCATTTTCAGTTTGCATTATATTCTGGTTATATATTTAGCTATTAAATGGCTTATTATATTATGGTTATTAAATGTTCTGGTCTGGTTATATATTTCGCGTTGGTATTTATTTGTAATGTACATATTATATTTCTATGTTATTAAAATGTTGTTTTATATTCTAAAAACTATTTTACTAGACTTTTGAAGAAGGGTTAAGTTTTTTGAGCGATGTGTTAAAATTTATCAATTCAACAACAGGTTGGCAACCACTGCTTCTGCAACTGCTTATAGTCCGACAAGAAAATTATTGAGGGCTACTTGCTACGTACCCGTCACATTTTTGACGTAAAATGCTTAAACATGGCAACAATTTAGTATGGAATTTTTTTAGTTTCATTTTATTTAATTTCTACAATTTTATGTCGCACTATACCTTATTTCTAAAGTTTTAGGAAGCTAATTACGAAGTCTCGTACATTCACCCGCCTGTTCCTATTTCTATTCCACGTGCGTATTGCTATCCCGCCCATGTGCCAGCAGGACATGGGAGGCAAATGGTGGCCAGATTTTTCGGGTAAATACTTAAGCAAAATATAACTATGTGACAAAGACCAAAAGTTGGGGAATAAGTAGGGCAACAATATTATATAATTGGTTTATTAGAAAACACAACTCCCCTAATGAGGGCGCCACTGGGACGGTCGACGCAGTCTAAAACATTCAAGGTATTCCTTTTGACTCGTTTTATATTTGAAAGCGTGGGAACTATGTATTTAGCCCAATCTCTCATGCGTGAGAAGAGGCCAGTGTCCATCAGTTGGACGTATATAGGCTGAGTATTCAAAAGGACGTGGATTCTCATCTAATGCTAAACGCAAAGAAAATGTATTAATATATTGACATGTCTCCTTAAAATCTTCCACCTACCAACACTGCCCTTACAGAACCATATTGTCTAGTTCTGGCCGCCCTCCCAAACATTCCCGTCCTCAACACCGATTAATCCTTTAATTAAACAAGTTGTACCATCCTTTAGTAGTGGTGACACTAAATCGACTGTACTAGAAGTAAGGGAGTAACCTCTCTAGACCAGAATGGTCGATATGACCTTTTTTAAGACGCCAGAACTATCCCTTGGGCCCATCAATCTACCGAGCAGACTCTCCGTGTCCGAGCCATCATAACTTCAAAATTGATTAATTCTTGTTGCTAAACCTTATAACTTCGGTATTAAGCTGTATAAATTATTGAGGCACGCGCAAGATAACGGGCAAATGAAGAAAAGAAATTTTTTGTATGCACTAAAACTTTTTATTTATCAAACTTAACCTACTTACCTTTCCTGGACTTTTATACCGGCTGGGGCCTGTAACGGGAGCAAAAAATATAACTGTATGCTGTACTCCTCAAACTGACCAATATTTGTTCAGCGACTTTTAAATATACTTGACTTTTGTTTTGATTTTAGCTAATTTAAAAGTTTATTCTAAAACGCAATGTATTCCAAATTTTAACAAGCAACGTCAATGATGATGGCGTACATTGAAGACATGAATCTAGTATAACTGGATCGGTCATGAGGGGTGGGGGAAAATGACCGAACGGGATAGTCTTATGTATCTTTCAGTAGGAGTAGCAGAGAAAGCGCTGTTATTGTTTGTCCTTGTCATAGTTTCCCTTTTCCACCGCTGCCACAACCGAGGTTGTGGCAAACAAATAAGTACGTGACATGTCATGTTTGTTCGTTGCTTGTTTAATTATCGTTGTTTTGTATGAAATTGTGCTTTCTCTTATGAAATATAGTGATGGTTAGCGTTTTGAATGCTAGAACTTTGATAAAATACTGGTGAATTGTTCTGTAATCGGCTGTAAAAGCCGCTCTGAGCAAAAATATGAGATCATAACCTTTCACACGTAAGTACGGTATTTTACACCTCCCTCTTAACGCACTATGTGAGAATAACATCGTAAAATTACGTTACACTCAAAGCAATGTAGAATCAAACGATTTCAATAAAAATATCACAAATATTTACGCAAATTAACAAAACATTATTTGTAAAATTATCCACCCAAATTACGTAGGTAGGTAGGAGTCTGAGGTCAGCCATTTTTAAACTTCTTCTTAATTTAGCTGCATAACAATCATGTTAGGGATACCAGATGAAAATATCATAATTTTATGGGTAATTTTGACCTCGAAGTTTTTTCGTACTTCTAATTCCAAAAAATAAATAAACAAATGTTGTGAAGATTAAATGTGGTGTACATTAATTGGTGTGATTGCGATTTGTGATTTCTTTAAATTAAAACCCATAATACATTTTATTTTACGTTTTATTTACTAAACATGTTTAGTTTTGTACCACCTGCGCGAATTATAGGAGGTATTTCATTGTTTATACGCCTAAAAAAAACGGCCCATTGACATTTTATTTAACAATTTTTTAATACCGTCAAACAAGCTAACTTTGCCTCCAGGGTAATCGCCCCAACGTGATATCAAATATTGGGGTAATTTTTACCAATATGGTATCCCCACGTTTATGACGTCATCTATATCTATCCCTTACGGGCGCACGCGTATAGCTGGTCTATGTAATGCTAGGTCTATGATTGAAGACAATATTTAATCTGTATGAAAAATAGGAAGACTTCATAATTTTTAAAAGTTATCGAATAAAAGTGTCACCGTTTGAGAAGTACAATCTATGTTTTAATTATGTGCCCGTGTTACATGCCCTATCCGGTATAGTTAGTTAGTTAGTTTTGCTGGGCACGCAAATCGACATCCAAATGTGCCTAGTATTTGCTCTTATATACTTCTACCTGTTTACAGTCTAGGAGAATATGTTTTGTTGTTTCTTCTTCTTCATTCTTGCACTTGCCAAACGGCATTCCTAAATATGAGCCCGAAAAAATCATCTGAGATAATTCATACTATACTCATACCATTATCCAATAAAAGACTAAACAGGCAACCAGATAGGTAACTGTTAACAACTATTTTCAGAATTGATAAAAATGCGCCGTCAGTAATCGTAAATGACACATTCAAAGATTTCAAATAAAAATAAAAATGTTTAGTGAACGAAAATCGGTTTATATCGTTTAACTGAGGCGGTTTGCAAGAAGTTATTATGGTCAGCTACAGACTGAAGGCCTGGCTGCATGAAGCTGTATACTTAAACTAAGTAGTTTCAGTCTCAAAACACACCTACCTTCTACTAGAAAATCACCGCACAACATCTTTACCAACCGCATGAGATAAGTGGTAGACCTATAAATAGATAAATTGAAACCTGCAAACTTTGAGATACATATTGAATCAATCATGGATTCCATGGGTGGGTTGACATGCAGGGCAGAGTACGAGCAAGTTATTGCAGGAATTACCCGAACCGACCCAATCCAAGGTTTAAGCCCTTATGAATAATAATTCAGGTCAAGCGCCCTTACCAGAAATTTATTAAGGAATCGCTTCAATTAAAGGGATTTTGTGGGCAATTTATCCAATTATGGAAAACCGATTTTGATATTAAATCCGAACTGTTCACGATGGTACAACTAAATTCGACTTATAGATGCGTATTCGCTCTTTGCAGTAGGTATAAAGAACCTACTGCAAAAGCATAGTGGAAGCTACCCTCAAATTTTGCACATTTAATTGAACGACCTAAAGTTTCGTCAGTATAATTTCACTAAACAGACTAGATGCATATCCGTGGCCCGTGCGTAGCTCAGTTAAGCGTTGAATAGAGAAACTTTTCTGGCAAGTGGCAGCGGATGCGGTAACACTAACACTAGCAAATAACGATGCACACACAAGGTACGATATTGCGTAAAAACGTCGAACAATGTTTTCGGCATCATATTCTTCGGTAATTTACGTGAATATTAATATACATATCACAGGGTTTATTTGACATTAATCTTATAAAGATGTTAAAAAACAGATTATTAGTTAAAGCAAAGAGGATATAATATTATAGAGCGGCACTGTCATAGTAAATTTTGTAACCACAGTAAATTCACTGCCATCTATCGACACACTTTAAAACTAAAAATGAAGATTTATAAAAATACGATAAAATGTATTTAAATATGTATAAATGTTTTTTTTATTTGCATTAATTATTTTTATGATTTTGACCCATGTTCTTTCACTGATATGCGTTAAAATTGTTAAATAACAAACGAAACCGTCAACGCCATCTATACGACAGTAGGCCAAAGCTAGTGGCGCCCTCTGATCGAGAATAGCATTTTCTTGATTTTCGAGGCACTTTTTTCCTTAGACTGTATCCATCTATTACGGAGTTATATCTATCTTTGGTTAAAGGCAGGGGCGAGCGTGTTGATAGCAATATCCGGAAAAAAAAACTTATCGGTGAACGCGAGGTGCACTATGTCGCTGTAACAAATTGTAAAATTTTAAAACCACTCTTGCTCGGTTAAAATCCTTTCTGGTCTATTCATGGCCTTTTCTCTGCAGCAACTAACTCCTAACGTTTTGAAGGCTTTCTTAAGCCGCCCAACCGTCGAAGCTTAGGACTGTAAGTATTCTCATATTATGCCTGCAGCCCTGAACTTGCAACCCTTTGAATTCACCTTATATGTATCCTGTCTTTCAGAACCACATCACGTAAGCCGCAATTCTTGTCCGTATGTTCCCAGTATAAAAGCGCAAATTCTCGGCAAATGCATCCCAAGCGTAAACATTGCGAATGCCGCAGATCCGCGCGATATTGGCCACGCATGCTCTTTATCGCCAGAGCTCGTAACTTCAGAGCTTAAGAGGAAAGGGGAAACCGCTTCTCCATACAAATGTAGTACCCATTTTCCTCTCCGTATATTTATATTTTAGAAAATATTTTTACGCAATTTGATGAAAATAGAAAAATAGATAAGATAGATGCACCATTACTCAAACACTGGAACAGTCTACATGTGGCAGCAACAGATGTTGAGAAATGGTGCATCTAGATTGCCTAGATTTTATTTATTTTATTTGTTACTTGTTGTATTTTAGTTTATGTAGCTTCAGATACAATAGTAAAAAAAATACAGCGAATTTAAGTTTTTCATACAAAACTTGTTTCTGCTCTATTTCGTTTGCTTTATATACTAGAGCTATAAGAACTAATTACAGACCTAGACCATGTCATTGTTTGTGCAAAGTTTCATTACAATCCAACGCGTAGTTAAATTATTTAAGTTCTTTTAAATTAAGTATTAATTGAAAGTAAAGAAAAAATACATACCATCGCCCACACTGTTAACTGTCCATCGGTGGACCTTGTGCCTTTTGAAATAAGGCCCACCGGTGTTCAGTTAAGAGTGGTGCTGTTTGTACATGTTTACAATTTCCTTCTCCTCATATTACCGTTTTTACGGTCGCACCTTGCAGTCCAAGGCTTGCACCCTAAAAAGGAGTCTGAGGTTCACGTACGATTTTCAATAGTATGATGGCTGATATTTGGGGCTTTCTTAAGTTAATGGGATGATAATAATTTAATTAATATCTTTGTCAGACTATTTTGCTTTTTTTGATATTTTTGTTTTTTAAGGCGCTAGAGCACTTCAAATGTTTCCGCTGAACGAAAGCACATTACAATTTACAACACATAAAGCTTTGTAGAGATAAATCGGGTTAATGCAATTCTCTATTCTACATAATCGTCCGATCGACAGGAACGAGACGAGCCATTAAAATCTAGGAACATTCTCGTGCACATGTTCACCGAATAATTGGCTACTAAAGTATGGAGACGAAGAACATTACCTGAGGCGCCGCCCTTTCCATGTCTGCAGAGACCCAACATTTTGATCCAACTAAAGATTCGGACCTATAATGGCTTTTTGTAACATTTTTATTTCTTATGTCTACGGAAAAGAGGAATTTAAGAATACAGTAGGTACGAATTACGCTTATTAATTCTTATATCCGGTTATCTCAACTCACATAATGTCAACCGGGATAAATGCGTCACTTGACGTAAATGCGTGTTTTAAAGATTTCTTCTAAACGGAACATTTTATGCCGCGGTTACTATTTTATTTTATTTTTGCACAGACCATAATATTATTTCAAACGGTTCCAACTAAAAATCTATCACACACTAATACCATCATACATCACCGAGACACATTCCTTTATCTAACACTGTTCTACAGCAATGCTAAATTGCCTACTTAGAACTATAAATATCTCAAACAGTGTTGGTGCGTGTGATGTAGGGGCCAATTCAGACAGTCGATCTGCCCATCAGTCAGGCATGCTACATTGCACTGAACATTTGAGGTTTCGATTAAGCTTTAGTGTGGATTCGTGACGGAGTTGCCATTTTTAAGAATTACTTACAAAATAAATAGAATTTCTTTGTATAATTTGGATTGTCTTGACTCAGGTCACTAAAAATGCTATAAGGAATAGTATTTATTTATTTATTCAAACTTTATTGCACGATATAAAATTGTACTAATGGAGGAATTAATGTCTTTGGGGCCAGTAATGTCATTGGGGCAAACAGAAACTTGTAGTTAGTGCAGGATTGAAGATATCGAGATGAAATAAATTAGGTTTAATAAAAAAGCATAATTCTTGGGGATCTAATAAAGATGACAATCGTACATCGGCAATCAAAGAATAAATAAGTTATTTGCCAAAATTCTCAATTTTAATACAAGCCTTTATCGCCGACTGTGTACTTTTGTTTCAACACGCAACTTATACTCATTAAGATAATTCTAACAAACCCAAACGCAATTAGGTTGCATTGTTTTATCACACAGTTCCTATCAGAAGTGGGTCACAGTCCAAAATATTGCATTGTTACCCAGCTTACACAATTATGTATTTGAAGTTTAAGCTTAATTAAATAATGGGAAGTGGATTTTATTTAGCTTGCAAGATTACGAATAGTCACATGACTATTTCATCTTGCTGCGTATAGGCAAATGGGGGAGAGGAGTTGGGTGCTCGGGCCTGGGTAAGCTTCTTACCAACAATTTATTTGTAAAAACTACGTCGCTCGTCGTTGTAACCGGACTTGACGGACGGATTTTGTATCAATTTCCGTCGATAAAAGCGTTCGGTCGTAATAAACGGTTGTACTTTCATAGTAGCTCATACTAGAACCAAACATGTGCCTATACTTACGTCGCTATAACCGGTTGGTTGTTATATGCGAAGTCGTACTAACCGGACTCTACTGTATTCGTAAAACATTGTATTATTTTGTTATACATGTTATGTATAACTTAAATCATTGCATATACTATTGCTGCTTACATATAAACAATGCATGCCAAAAATGTATAATTTGTAAATAAATAGTAGGTAGTAAATAAATACTGTGATATCGGTTAATTCTTTTTAAATACAGTACAAAGCCTGAACTAACAAACGTCTCTTTTTGGCCCAGTGGTTGACTGGTAGAGAATGCCTTAAGGCATTAAGTCCACCATTTGTACTTATTTTATGTGCAATAAAGTATAAATAAATAAATTAAAATAATAAACGCATTGTTTGACAAAATTTTTGTAAAATTATTACCTACTGAGATAGGTTAGGTTAGAACTGCATCTCTCATAAAAACGAGGTCCTACCAAAAAAGTAGGTTAACAGGAAAGGGAACGGCCGCTTTTCCATACAAACGTAGTCCCCATTTAATTCTCTGGATATTGACTTTATAGAAAATATGTTTACATAATTTGATGTATATTAACAATTAACCATAGCTATGCACATACGTTTGACTTTTTTTTGATTTTTTTATTATTGTAAAAATCAGGAGCGATAAACAGATTTCATACAATTTAAATGCTTCTAACTTTTATAATAATTAAAACTTCGAAAAAAATCAAACTGTGGTTGATATACAACAAATTTTGTCAAAATATTTTCAAAAATGTTAATATCCAGAGAGGAAAATGAATCAAGAATCAAATGTTTTATTCGATGTTTTGTTTGTCGTTTTGTTTGAAATGAGGACTACGTTTGTATGAGAAAGCGGTTTCGCACGGGTCCTCCACTTTCGTCTTAAGTTAGAACTGCGGTTATCATAATATAATCCAACGAACCGGTATCCGAAAAGTAACATAGAAATAGAAATTTCTTTCTGTATTTGGTCATTGTTCTTTTATTAAATAATTACCTAGTTATTTGATCAATGGATATTTATTGGTCGTGAATTTTATTCTGTACGTTAGAAGTTATAAATCCTAACTTAGTATCTGTTTAAAACAACTGCACGAAATGTGCAGAAGTTGTGAAACCACACCGATCTCACAATTTTCATTCGTTCCTCCCGAAATTAGCAAGTGCGGTTTCAATATCAGCGACTATCGACACCGATTTGCGGCGATAATAAACTCTAACTAGAAATTTAATTAATCGAACACTCCCCAAACGCTACGATCGGAAATTTCGATAATTTTCTTAACAAACCTCGCATGTCACCATTCCCCGCCACGCAGAACACAACCTTAAACGCTTTAACGTGTAAGATGAAATTTGAAGAATGGTGAACGTTCAAAACGAGGTAAAGAAAATTGAGAAAATACTTGCGGAAATAGAACATCCATTTAACGTAATTTAAAACTGTATCCAATGGCGTCTCAAGTCGGTGAATGAAAATCGCTTTCGCGGTTGACTTTTGTTGGGGATCATTGATAAGGGAGGGAGAGGGACTGGATCTATTTACTATTTGATTGATCTTGTAGTAATAGGTTTTTAAAGGGTCGGCAACGCGCGTGTAATATCTCCGGTGTTGCAGGCGTTCATAGGCTACGGTAACTGCTTACCATCAGGCGGGCCGTATGCTTGATTGCCACCGACGTGGTATAAAAAAAAAAAAAAAAAAAAATAGAATGAATAAATTATTTCAATTTCTCGTTTAGTTACTTATACATAGATCTACCACTTATTTAAGTAAAGAAGTTGCGCGGTAATTTTCTTTTTCGATTTATTCTTGTAAAGATTTAGTCGGAACTCCACTTGGTGTATAACAGTAACAAATTTACACCTTACTTTCATTTACCATTACAAAATTATAGCTCTAAAAGATCGCGTCAAATTTTATCAAGATAGTCATTAAATACGGCTTTTATAGCTAGAATAAAAAGCCCCGAACTTTCTCAGTTTAATTTGTCTAAGACATCTCATTCACGTTTTATTTAGCGTCTGACGAAATAAGACGGGAGCCCATTAATTTTAAATTACTCTATCTTTCTCCATCAAATTGGAAGGTCACGGTGCAAAATAATTAATTATAACAAGGGAAATAACAATTTCAGTTTACGTTTTATTTCGCGAAGCGGCTTTCATTTGTCGTGCCGAGTGAAGCAATGATGCCGTTATATTTATACATAACATCCTTTACTAATGTGCTTGCAACTAATGAGACTAGGTATCACTACTACGGAGTTTTTTGCATCTACATGATGACAGCCAAAAAATGCCTTGCTTTTTTTAGAGTTCCGTGGTGAAGAAAGAACTCATATAGGTACCGAGATTCAGGCGTGCATAGTTTGATTTACAGAAAATATTCATCTATATAATGACAAAAAAAAACATAACTCCCTACAGTTGCACTTGCATGTAACTAACGATTACTGCTTTCCCCTAAAAATAAACAAAAAGTACCTACCTGTGGAGTTCCCTTGCAAATGCACCGGCTTCTTAAATATTAGACTCCTGAATATAATATTTATAAGAATTTATTTACATAATAGATATATACAGTGGTACTACTAAACTAAATTAGTAACTAGCTTAAATTTAAAATAGGCTGGAGGCATTGTACCAAGGATGCTGGCGACATTCCCTCGTAATAAATAATTAATAGGTATTTTAAATATACCTAACCGTTCAGGTACGAGCTATGACATTATTTATTTCACTGAATGGTCGTGTCTTTTATTTTTAATCATCAACTTAATACCTAAATATACCTACTCTATCCTCCTGAGACCGGTGCAAATTTTTGTACAAACTCCACCATCTATTTTGAACTTTTATTGATTAACAAAGAGTTCCTAATTAAAAAACAAAACAACTGCTTCTGGGTTTTCGGAGGCTATAGAGTGCGTAAAGTTTTAACTTAGTTTTTTTACGTAAAAGGAGCCGAAAGTCACTTATTTTAGTTTATGTCTGTATTCACTATATTATGCTTAAAGCTACCCTTTTTTCGCTTAGACGATCACGTTTCACCCATTTTACGGGCTCTATAAAAGAAGGTCAAATATACCTTATGAATAAATTGTTAGCGATCTTTTTGTTCAATTAATTAACATATGTATGAATAGGCATTTGACCGTTACTCCGTTACCATCGGTTTTCAGCCCACTTAAATCTTAAGGCGACTTTTTATTTTAATCTAAAAACCAAGCACTTGCATTTCAACAGTGCTAACGATTTAGTGAAATGGAACTGCTCATGAAGACCAGAATGTTTTTGTACTGAACCCTCGGTGGGCGAGTCCAACTCGCACTTGTCCGGTTTTATTCTATTGAAGAGTATTATTTGTTAACATATTTACGTTACGTTAAAGATTCCACATTTAGTACCTGTTATAGACGTGCCCCATCTATCGTTGTTATTTTTAGGTGTACGAGTATCGCTTGTGTATTTAATAGTATTAGGTACTTTTAGATTTCATTATATTAGTTTCATTACCTACACATCTTATAGTTTCTGGGAAAAACAGGCGAACATGACGAACCTTATAATTTAGTAGTCTACTTTACACTACTTACTGAAAATTGGTTTAAATAATACCTATAAAAATATTCTTCATTTTTAAGTAAAGAACTGGTACTTATACTTACTAAAATAGGTTTAGAAAAAAGTCGCTGCGTATAATTTAAATTGCAATAAATTGATCACCAAAACTACGCCTTTAGGTAGGTACTACCGAAGTCTGTGCTCGATCAAAAATTCAATTATGGAAAATGATGCCATATTTTTGACAGCTATTTCGGTAAATAAAATGATAGAATCAATTTGGTGGTTAACAGTTGCTCCTACGGTTTCAGTAGGCAGGTTTAATGATATTATTATATTATTAAATAAATAAATAAAATGAAATAAATTAATTTCAAACTATAAAACTCCCGTGAGACTCAAACATATTAGATTATTTTAAACCGGGTCACTCACGTATTATTAAGTCGAAAATTGGACCGAAACATGTCGAGCTATTCGACTTAATAATACGTGAGTGACCCGGTTTAAAATAATCTAATTTCAAGATATTTGACTTATCTGTACAATATTTACATAATGCATAATAAGTACATCACAATTCACATAAAAAATAAAAATTTCAAAATTAATAATTAAAATTAACAATTCATCATAAGATTCAAGATTCATTCAAGATAAATATATATAATAGACAGTAAATCAATGAATAATAAAATATATCATTTTGAAATGGATAGTTACAATTAAAAGACACAATATGTTATTTGTAAGAAACAAAAACAAGGTTAGAGTCCCGCTAATCCTAAGCAAACTCACATATAAATATTTCTCAGATACATTTACTTGTACCTAAACGTAGACCTCATTTTTCTCCCTGGAAACTGACATTAAGGAAAATATTTCTACAGAATTTTATGTATTTTTAGTTTTATTTTTCATGCAAATTTTTAAATGCTCCTAATTCTTATAATAATGAAAAAATCCAAAAAAATCAAGCTATTATTATTTGAAATACATCAAATTGTGTAAAAATATTTTCATAATGTCCAGAGAGGAAAATGGGGACTACGTTTGTATGGAAAGGCGGTTTCGGGGCGTTCGTCCTGTTTCGTCTTAAGTCTGTTAATATTATCTGACAGTTTAAATGTGGTGTCCAGTCAAAGTTGCAAACTGCAGGTAATTGGATTATTGAACTTGCACGGAAATATCTTATACACGGATTGCCATACAATTTTTTTGTACTATCGGTCACTAAGCTAGGTAAGCCGCGGATTTATAAAATTTGAATGTAGCTCTATGAATTAATTTCTTATGATTCTTGGATATTTTATTAGCCTACTTTGGTGTCCCACTACTGAGCGAAGGCCTCCCCTCGTTTTCTCCACTCCACCCGCATCAACATTTTCCCGCCATTTGGGGTAGAATGCGTCCAAGTCGTCCCGCCATCTTCTTTTCGGTCTGCCTGAGATAAATGGCAGACTTATATAAATTAGAAACCCAGTGCCCCTTGTAAGTCAGCCTGTCTACACGAGGCTAAGATCTTTAAGCATTGGCCAAGTCCAGGTGTTCAAACAAGCAAAACTTTCTCGAACAGCGATCTATTACGAGGGATCTTGAGCTTATTGGCCTAATAATTTATGACGGACTTCACTTTTTGTTTACTTCTTATTAGGTCTTAAATTTACTGTTTCATTTAGGCGTAATGATAATTTATTGTTGTATAGGATTTTGCTTTAATTACGAGTAATTTTATGCGAGCGGACATTGACTGCAAATATAAATAGGTAATACGGAAACCGAGTGTAGGGAACGTTAAATAATTTTGAGATGTGGTGCTGAAAAAAAATATTTTCAGTGTTCCACCAGACAAATCCTTTCTTGGGACACTATATGCCCGTGGATTCGATGCATGCCACCATTGAACGAGAAGTTCGAAAGCTAACGTTATAGGTTCCATTACAATGGACGTCTCTCATGGAATCTGCAAGAAAATAATTGCCTGAAATAATTAAGAAAAACCGGCCAAGTGCGAGTCGGACTCGCGATCCAAGGGTTCGGTACATTACACAACTTTTAACAATGTATTTTTCATGTGAAACGTGAGTGAAATGTCTTTTAAAAACCCGTAGGGGTCGGATCAAAACTAAGTAATTAAGTCCGACTCGCGCTTGACTGCACATTTCTAATGGGTTTTCCTGTCATCTATAGGTAAAGAACTATTTTGTTAATTTTTTCAAAACTTTAGGCCCAGTTATTTTGGAGATAAAGGGAGGGAATGGTAATTTTTTGGCTATTTTCATAAATAACTTCTAAACTATTTACGAACAAGTTTGGGAACAAGTCAAATTATTTTATTAAATCACCAGTCTCTCTATAACGTAATTCCGTAAGCTTGCTTGCCCTTAGAGCTGGTCAAAGACGCCTAGTCTTACTAAGATGGCATATAGTCGAGAAATTGGAACGGGTACCGCCGTGGCGAGGTGGCCTAGGGGTTCATGGCGCTAGCCGCGATAGCTAAAGTCGCCGGTTCGAATCCGGCCTTCACCACTGGAGGGTTTCGTCACTTTTTCTTTAATATATGACATCTATTACAGTTTTCAATCCTATACTTACTATTTATTTTAAAATTACAAAAAAATATATTTATATTCTCACAATGAGCTCGTTCATTTGATATGTAACACGATATATTTTGAAAAACTTTATTTTTCCTTTTTCTCATTTACCCCCCAAAACAACATGGGGGCCATGTTTAAAATTCATTTGTTTAGGTTACATGTCCGTCTTTGGGTCACAAACCAAATGACCAATGATGTGTGATTTCAACCAAATTTCAACTTAATTGGTCCAGTAGTTTCGGAGAAAATAGGCTTTGACAGACGGACAGACAGACAGACACACTCGAGTGATCCTATAAGGGTTATTTTTTTTCCTTTTGAGGAAGGGAACCCTAAAAACCATTTACATGAGAAAATACAGACATGAATAAATTGTACGAGGATATTCTTTTCAATTTTGAATTTGGCTGTAGTAGTACATTACGATACAAGTGCGAAAAATGGGAAATTCGCAACGAGTGGAGACAAATGTTTTAACACGACCGAAGGGAGTGTTTTAAATCGGCGTCGCTCGTTCGTGGCTCGGCCGCTGCTGGAAACTTCTGGCCGAAGGGTGTGATATTTCGGCAGTTCCGTGGGAATCTGCCGTATTCTACACCGGAACCGAACCCTCGCGCCTAGCGCCGCTCCGTCCGCCCCGTCCGGCAGTGCGATCTCATCCGTGACGGCGAATGCATTAGACCGCGGGCCAGGCGCAAATTTCGTCAGTCATCGCCTCCCGGGCGAAAACTCGTATAGTGGTTAACGGCTATGTATGATGAACCCTCGTGGACGTCAGCTGCCACTCCGCTAATAGGTTGAGGAATTTTGTCATCGCCTCCCGCATGATACTTTGTCAGATGATAGTTTAGATGCTATTGTGAATAAAAAACAATCGTCAGCCGGTTGTATCGCGGTAGAAAGATCGTCAGCTCAGCTGGTCATGTGACACATTACATGTGAACATGTAAAAAAAGAACTTTTCGGTCATCGCCTGCCATATTTTGTCAGATGGCCGCCGATGTCAGCCGGTTGTATCTTTTTTCTTTTCAGTCATAATGGTAACAAATTATTGTATTGCCATCTAGTAGGTAGGTATCATCCTATAGGTATACTTGTAAAGTAGTTTCAAAAAGCGCTGGTGGCCTAACGGTAAAAGCGTGCGACTTTCAATCCGGGCGTCGCGGGTTCAAACCCCGGCTCGTACCAATGAATTTCTTGGAACTTATGTACATAATATCATTTGATATTTACCAGTCACTTTTCGGTGAAGGAAAACATCGTCAGGAAACCGGACTAATCCTATTAAGGCCTAGTTTCCTCTCTGGGTTAGAAGATCAGATGCCAGTCGCTTTCGTAAAAACTAGTGCCTACGTCAATTCTTGGGATTAGTTGCCAAGCGGACTCAAGCGGTGGCAACATGGTTGCATATTTATCGCCTGTCACTATGCATGTCACTCACACTTACGTACTTGTTAGAACGTGACAGGCGATAAAAATGCGACCGTGCTTAGCCCGCAGGCTCCCATGAGCCGCGTGGAAAAATGCCGGGTATAACACGAGGAAGATGATGACTTGTAAAGTAGTTTCAAATATCGACGACGACGACGATCAAAGCCTACTAGCAAGATTTTATTGCATTGTTACTATTGTTAGTTAGTTACAAGTCAAGTATTAAGTGTGTTCAGAAGAGTCTCTAACAATTAATAAAGTAGACGTCACGCTACGATGATGCGTCTTTAGAATTTCAGAGTGTCGCGTCATGACGCCATAAGATAAATAGGGTGTCATGTTTTTATCGAGGGCTCATCCCGCCGAATCTAGCTTGATAAATAACAGGCAATGAGGAATGATGGGAATCCGCGAATTATTTTATTTTATTATTTTATAACAAACGGCGTGGAAGGTTATAAATGAAGGGAAGCGGTCCCAGACTAGACTATTATTCTTAAACAAGTCTTGACAATAAATAGATAGATAAAGCGTTTATTTGTTTGTTTGCTGCAAATACACACAATTTAGAAATATCGACAAACAGAAAAATACACAATTAACAAAATACACATTCAATTAAAACAAAATACAAAATCTTATAAATATTAGAGACAACAGGAATAGCGGAAAGACTTGCACTGTGTGCATTGCAGCAACAGCAAAAGGGTGCCGACTCAGCTATATAAATAATAACTTGTCGAATTAAAATAAGTATACTTATGGTAATTTCGCCTCTATTGATCACCGCGTCTCAATAATGTATCTCAATAAAGTATATCCATAGATTTAGGCATTATAATCACTAGCTTTTTACGTATCCAAAAAATGCAGTGAATATAATCTATCTTATACACGGTGTTTCATGACCCACTGAAAACCTAAAAACAGTTTGTTCAGAATCGATAGGAGAATCGATCGCGCTATGTTTTAATGGGGGTATTTATTTATTTTTACATGCCCATTTTACAGGTTTGTAATGCAACAATATCAATAACTAGCATTTGACACGTTATTTGTCAATGAGCAACACCCTTAACTGGCCATTGGTAAACCTTATCTCATTGCAGTAAGGTATGCAAATGGTCTCAGTGTTTTCGATGGTAACTAGCAATTGTTGTGTAGAATTACCAGTCGAATAGAATTGTTAAGAAAACTAAACAACTAATTTTTTTTTAAATATTTATCGGATTAAAGAATAAATATTCAAGATGAGTTCAAAATTTTAAAAAAACTGTTGGGGTGTCTCAGGTTTTCAGTGGCTCAAGTAACACCGTGTATAAATGCACGGTTGCACGTGCCCTGACTGACTGACATATCAACGCAGAGCCGAAACGTCAAAAGCTAGAAAGATGAAATTTGCACATTTTTAATCTGAGTATAAAGGCATATTATTAAAATACAAGAAAAGTAATTTCAACGTTTTTATTTTGAATCCATTACAAGGTGGTGAAAAAGGGGTTGAAAGTTTGTATGGAGATTAAATATTTTAGTGAGTGCGGGACTTGAATTTTTGTACAAGGGCATACTTATTATATTAGATTAGGTACAAGAAAAGTAATTTCAGCGTTATTAAAAATTGATCGTTTAAGAAAGTTTGTATGGCGTTCGAATTTTATTTTAGGGCAGGAATTTGAAACTTCGTAAAAATGTATTTCATGTTTTGAAAATTCATCCCCTAAGGTGCTGAAAAAGAAGATTGAAAGTTTGTATGGAGTTTAAACATTTTTTTGAGTGTGGGACGTGAATCTTTGTATAAAGGCATATTATTAGAATACAACAAAAGCAATTTCAGCGTTTTTAAATATGCAACGGGATAAAAGGGTTAAAAAGGGGTCGAAAGTTGGAATCCATAAATGCTTTGAACTTCTTAGAAAGTCATTATATAAGATTACAAAAAAAATTTATTTCAACGTTCTTAGATACTCAACCCCTATGGGGGTTAAAAAGGGTATTGTAAGTAAGTTTATACGTGGTACAAGTTTGCTTTTAAGCTAGGAACTTGGTAAAAGGGCATTATTTTAAAAAGACTAAAACTGATTTCACTGTTTTTGAAAAGTTTGTATTAATGGAGTTTGCATCGGGAGCAAATTTTTTTTTTTTAAATAGTGAACTTGAAAATGTAACGGGGTTGAGAGCGATTATATCGAAAACAATTTTTTTTCAGTTAGGGGCTTGAAACTTCGTAGTTTGTGATTTTTAGCAAACAAATCTCATGCGGTGTATAATTATTATAAATAATAAAATAATAATAATTATTATTATTAAATTTAATTATATAATTTGTTAATAAACAAATGATTCATGCTCATGTAGATATATAACCACCAACATACAAATCTACGCGTAAGAAGTCGCGTGCAACAGCTACTATACTAGCCGTTGCACGCGACTTCGTAAGCGACAATCTATACCGACTAATTCAAATAACTTCAGCGAAATCGAAATACCAACTTACTATTTTAGCTATTCAACAATGTAATAAAGTTGTAGTAGGTGTATATGCTACCTGTTTTGTAATCATGTAATATACAGGCTGGCTAAAAAATAAGTGCATTCCCGTTGCCAGAGAGGTTTTGGGATTATACTTGGCAACTTTTACTATGGGACCAACCCCGAAATCACGAAAAAAATTACCCTCCCATATGCTCCCATAGACAATGGACCAGCCAAAATGTATGAAACAACCAAATTTTTTGGTCCCATAGTAAAAGTTGCTCAGTATAATTCCAAAACCTCCCTGGCAACGGGACTGCACTTATTGTTTAGCCACCTTTTAAACAGGAGATGGGAAAACCTTTTTCATATTTTTTTAACCCTCTAAATATAAGTATTTGTCAAAAGTGTTTTAAAGTTTTAAACCACGGTCGTAGTTACCCCGAGGTTATTTCCGGAGACATAATTCAAGCATCGAAAGCCCTGTCACTTGTTTCCACTTTCCGAGATGAGGACCTGAATAATGAAAACTAATTATTTTCCGGCATTATGAATATGAATCGCCGGCGCGGCGGCCGGATTTTTCTGGGACCTGCGGCGGGCAATATTGTACGAGGATAATGAAAATAAATCCCTCTGTTGAAAGACTTTTAATTACTGGTCTGCACTTGGATTAGCGATAAATGTTTATTTTTGAAGGATTCTATTGATAAGTATACAATTATTAAGTTATCGAATATTTTTGGGATTCTTTGATAAGCGGGGTTATTTGTAAGTACTAATTTTTACGTGGGATTTAAGTAGTGGTAAGTTAAGGCGGCACTCGTTTAAACTTAAAAAGTGTATTGGAGTAGTGGGGATTTACGATTTATCCGCGCTTAAACACACTGCAAGCGCTGCGCCGCGACGCTCCGCAGGGTGCGCGACAGCCGCCACAGTCCTGACCGTCGTGGCTGACAGATGGGACAGTGGCCTGATAAGACACTGATCCTCTCTGCATTTATCTTTAGCACCTAAGATAGTTATTTAAGTTTATTTTTAAGTTAACCGTAGTTATAAGTTTAATTTAACAACTAACAAAATATGGACCATGTATGTCTGAAATAAATGTTTTTTTTTTAAACACAGTAATAACTGTAAAAAAAAAAAAAAAAAAAAAATATATATATTATATTATATTATATTTTAAAAAATATTTTAAATTATCTATTTTGTTTCATTATTTTATGTGGTGAATATTGAATAAATATGAAATAAGGAAAATGAAGAAACATGTTTTAATGTGTTGCATTTTTGTTTTGTCAGGTAGCAATTAATATCAGCACCAGAGATTAAACAACAACTTGGCCCCTTAACAAGTAACTGTCAAAAAACTTTTTTGTTGACACACACTTTTATTGTTGAATGTATAGGTACTTATTCTCATTTGCATGTCTATTGAGTACTTCTTGAGACCTTTCTAATGAGCCTAAACTCGATGTGTTTGTGTTTTTCCATCAAAGGGGTTGCTTTGGCTACATATCAGATGACCTCCATGTTACCATAACATTGCATTGTTACCGGAATTACGGTACTGCTCCAAATTTCAACTGAATCAAATACCGAGAAGTGGTTCAAATTTTAGTTACAAGATTTGTAGCACTATAATACAAAGAAGATATATACGCAGTGAAGCTAAATAAAAGTGTGTAAAAACAAATATTAATTTAATTTCTTATATTAATAAATTAATATACACCATTAAATGTAACGTGAGATATCTCATATCACATCTCAAAAAATTTCATGCATTTTGAACTATGCTGACTCGACTTTTATATGAGAAAACAAATAACTATTTAGGCATAAGTACGATAAATATTTAAAAAAAAGTGTGTGCGAGAATTCTTTACACGCGATTGAAGTACAACTTATTTGACGATGATGTTTATCGCTATGTTGGCACTTTGACGTGTGTCCTATTGTGCGTGTGTCACTACTGTACTGAGCGTTACTTCCGTCAGAAAAAAAAACTGAGTTACCCTCTAGTCGCGCCTAAAGAAGTTTTACTTCAAAAATATTCATGTGGTGAAAAATGTTTGTCTGGTGAGTCAGTGTTCGCTCACACTGCTCGGTCCCAAAGCTCATATAGCGCACATTGTTACACGCAATTACTTTACCTTAATAACAATCATAATTAATGCACTAAGCTTATTAGTTTCCATGAAAAGCATTCCTTTGACGGTATGATTGCCTACAAATCATCAAATTCACTATGTTTACTATATCTGCGGTGAATGATTGTATGCGTTCTAAATTAAGCAAATTGATTAATTACTGACCGCACCAGTTTCATAGTCTAATGAGTAATAAGATAAATCGAATACGACTACATTACATACATTACATACATATCTTCTTATAATCTCATAATCTTATAGGGACATTCTTACACAAATTGACTATGTCCCACGGTAAGCTCAAGAAGGCTTGTGTTGTGGGTACCCACACAACGATACATGTACATACATAATATACAAATACTCCAAACACAACACACATACGTAATACTTAGAAAACATCCATGACTCAGGACCAAATATCTGTGCTCGTCACACAAATAAATGCCCTTACCGGGATTTGAACCCAGGACCATCGGCTTCACAGGCAGGGTCACTATATACTTCAGTTATTTCTTACATAGACAATTTTTACTACGACTTATAGATTCCGAGATATAAGCGACTTGCTGAAAAAACCGTTATATATTAACTTAATGCTTTCGTTTTAAATATTCAATTGATAGATCACACTTTGTAACAATGAAAAAAAAAAAAAAAAACTAAACGTAAATATTTTCAAAATTGCTTCCTTATGGTTTGATATGAGGATATTAGGTATAATTTGAGGTATATATATTTAACAGAAAATTTTGAACGGAATCTGTAGAAGTAACTGGAGAAGCCCAAACTTATTCGTATGTTTTGAAAATTATTTGGATTCTATTTAAAAAAATAAACTGGAATGTAATAATGTTATTTATTTTAAGAATCGGCTCAAAAAGCCCTTTCATTTAATACCACACACGATAGGTGTCTGATCAATTTTTTTCCATAATTACAAAAAAAGATGACGTCATAACTCCTCTCCTTTTTTTATTTTATTTTTTGGTGCTACGGGTCCAATTGATTCAAATGACCTTAAGATCAATCGTACCGATTTTCATGCTTTTAACACAATTTTTGGCGTACCGCTAGCACTACAAGAAGTAATGTCATGTAGCACGACTAAATTCGGAAATCCAAAATCTTGCAAACTTGTTGGTAAACTGACCGTGACCTATGTCGATGTATGGGGACAACAGTTTTCCAACGGCTAAGTTAAGTTTGTACTTCATTACAGTTCTTTTCGTTAGAAAATCGGGAATCGAACTATTTATACAGGTAAGTTTGTACGGAACCCTCGCTGCGCGACTCCGACTCGCACCTCGCACTTGACCGGCTTTTTTTAAAAGAATTATCATGTTGGGTCTGGGTCTCTTCTAGTTCCTCAGAAAAAAAATCAGAAGATGATTATTTATTTTGTTTGTTTTTTGATTCAATTGAACAATATCTGCCACAGAGTGAAACACAAAAATTTTCACCACATCAACAAAAGGAAAATAATAACTGTAAAATATCAAACAAAATCAAAGCAAATCGATTAAAAATTAATGTTATTAAATATTTATCAATAAAAATCATAATTTAAGTCAATTCTACCAGCAAACATAAGAAAACAACTTAAAATTTGCATTTGATTACTTTGCCTCACATGTGAATAAAATGCAACTTTCTGATCAGTTTTTGAACAATCAAGAGAGCCTTTACCAGTTAGTGTGGTGAAAATAACTATTTATTGTAGGTTAGGACATTGCCTCTAATTCAAGTTGTTCGGGTCATAGATTAATATATGTTATTACTGTAAGACCTATCTAATCTTATTTCCTATGATTCTAATTTAGTGGAACGACCGTCACTTTTGCAAACAAAAACTAATAGATAAACTAAGTGCGTATTTTTTGCGATTGTAGTATGTAGTATATGTAACCTATCTAGTCTTCGAATTCCATAGAAAAAACAATAACAGTCCGCCTCTATAAAGCAGTGCCAATTCTCATAGCCGCGATCCCGGTAATAACAGTAAATCGTAATTTTATCGCCGCCCGAGCGGCCTAAGTACACATCTCATGAAAAAAATATATTGCAATACAAAAGGAGCGAACTAATGCGGTGCGAGGCGAGTATTATTGAAAAGGTAGACAGAAAATTTACTTTACGCCATATTTACTTAGAGAAAATTGGAAACTTGATAGAGAGCGCAAAAAGTTTTTCCACTGCATTAGCTGGTAAATGCTCTCATGGTTGTTCTAAAACTGATAAGAAAGTTGCATTTTATCCACATGTGGGGCAAAGTAATCAAATGCAAATTTTAAGTTGTTTTTTATGTTTGCTGGTAGAATTGACTTAAATTGTGATTTTTAAACGAGACGAGAGGTTAAACAACAACTTGCCCCCTTGTAAAACAAATAACTATTTTTTGCTATTTTTGTAAAAACGATTCCGCGTCTAAAACGGATCGATATGCATCTCATTCAGCAAAATAGACCCGAAAATAACCCAGGAATAAAACTTGACCATATGATTTTAAACGATTTCGTCTATCATTCTAATTTGGAATACCTAAAGCAAAAATAATAGTTATTTGTTTTACAAGGGGGCAAAGTTGTTGTTTTACCACTCGTGCTAATATTGATACCCAAGCAAGCGGAAGATTCCAAAATTGAACCACGAGCGTACCGACTGTACCGAGTGGTTAGAAGTGAAATCTTAAGCGTTGCGACTTGCGAGGGTTTCAACACACGAGGGTTAAACAAATTTTGCCACCGAGTGAAACACAATTTTTTTTACCACACCGACGCAATAAAAATACTAACTGTAAAATATCGAATCCAAATGAGCATAATTACATATACTTATCATTCAAAATCATCATTTAAAAGTCAATCAAACCAGCTAACATAAGGAAACAACTCAAAATTTGCATTTGATTACTTTGCCACACATGTGAATAAAATGCAACTTTCTCATCAGTTTTTTAACAATTAAGAGAGCCTTTACCAGCTGGTATAGTAATACAGAGATATTTAAATAGATGGAGAAACCAGAAACCCTATTACATAGGTAACCAATTTGGTAAATGGTGTACAGTAGACGTCACAGATATGTGCAACTTACGTATTTGTAATAAGGCGAAAAGTGTAAACATATCCTTGACGTCGTCTGTACACTCTTAGGGCCACTTGCACCATTCACTAACCCGGGGTTAACCGGGTTACCTGGAGTTACCATGGTTACCAGTCCAATTTGACACTGGGTTAACGGTTTAGGGCCACTTGCACCATCCCACTAACCCGAGGTTAAGCTGTTAAACCGTTAACCCAGTGTCAAATTGTACTGGTAACCATGGTAACTCCAGGTTTAACCGGTTAATCCCGGGTTAATGAGATGGTGCAAGTGGCGTTTAACGGGTTAACCCCGGGTCAGTGGAATGGTGCAAGTGGCCCTTAGCCTTCATCAAGAAAAAGAATTGATGATAATTGTATTCCATTGCAAAAAATTAAGAATGTGCAGATTGACATTGCGTGCGTCATGTATTAGTATCGGTTATTAGATTAGGTATACATATTATTGTATAACATTTTCTCTATAGCTCCAGAATATACCCCCAGACTCCCGGGAGCGATCACCATGCTCTGTTTTACGCGTGCCACTACTGCGCCCACTAGACCCATTCACATTCGGCCTATCCCAAACACTAGCAGGTATCTACAAACAAAAGACTGCCACGAACCGTGACAGCTTAACGCCATAGAGCGTTTCTCTTCTATAGTGGAGCGAGTTCAGCTGAACTTCTGATTATACGGCAGCCTTATAGAGCAGGCCTTTGGATTATGGGTATTACCTATAGGTAAATATGTCTAGAAATTGTTCTTCGTAACGTAAGAAGCTAATTATAAACTAGTGGCTCTGTGAGCTGTAGACCTCGCGAGCATAGCTTAAGATAAGATGGATGTGTAGAGCTGTACTGCCGACTAACCACCAAAAGATCAGTAGATTCGTAATGTAAAGTAACCTATATAGCGGATGGAATGTTTATTGTTAAAAAGATTAGAAATTAAATTAAAATTCTTGTTTGAGACTTTGACAAGGCACTGATATTTTCAGACATTAATTGTCATGTGCTCGTAGCATCCGTAATCTCTTGTTTGAAAAAAAATCAGATAATAGCTGAGATACCGACATGGTTCAAACCCATGGTGCAATTTTTTTTTAAATAATTTTAACATTATTTTTTAAATAATTTTAACATTATAAATTCAATATACAATATTTTTTTTAAATAATGTTAACATTATAAATTCAATATACGCGATATAATCCGTTTTCATAGTTTTATTTCATTATTTTTTAAGTTAAGTGTATGTTATTCCTATTATCAATTGAGTGTCGTGAATTCTTCTACCGATAACTACAAAAACGCTTCTATTGCTAGCTTAGTGCTGTTGGCGTGTGAGTCACATTTTTGAGTAGGTAACAAAATTTTACATTTACTATGGAGAAAACGTGAAATTTTATTCACATTTTTCTATCTCGCCAATCAGTCCTGTTACGTTTAAGATGGTAGAATAGCTACAGACAGTAGGTACTTCTTTCATACAATTTCCATTTCGGCAGAAAACGGTTTCCACTTACTAAATCTTAACAAATCACTTTGATTTTGATGTTGATCGCTTCAGCATAATATATTGTAGGTTTGTAAATTTCGCTTTAAAAACAATTTTCATAAAAAATAGCATGTGAAAAATAAAAGTTTTCATTTTCATACAAACTGTATGGGAGAAGTTTTCCTCGATGGGCTGTATCAGGGATACAGCCGCAGTGGTTGATGTGAAACGTGACGTGGAAGTTATTGCGAAGACTGTATAGATTAATTACCCAAAATTTTTGTTCTCCAATAGCTTTTGTTCCATTCGCGTTTTTCCCCATTCTGCTTTGCTACAGTGTAAAAGGCGCCGCAGGCGCCCTTTACGTAAGGCGCGCTTGTGATTGTCGGGCTTCGCTCGACCCTACAGTGCAAAGCCTGTGTGTAAAAGCGCGCCTAGCGCGCTTGAATGTCGGGCTTCGTCCGACCCTACAGTGTGAAGCCGGTGTGAAAGAGCCACTTTGCACGCTTGAATGTCGGGTTTCGCCCGACCTTACAGTGTAAACAGGCGCCCTGCATGTAATCTTTACAATATAAAAGGCGCCCCGGGAGCCATGTATAAAAAGCGCGCTTCGCGCGCTTGAATATCAGCCTTTACCCGAACCTATATTGTAAAGCCTGTAGGTAAGAGCGCATTTGAGCTTTTTATGCCCTAATTTTCACACACCTCAAACAAACGCGGTCGTGATATTCCTGTAACAATGCTACATTTTAACTCTTTTCCAGCTTTTTATAATATCGCGTATTTTAATTTTATAATATTTCAAAAAGATCTATCAAATGAACTCAATTGTATCGAAATCGGTTAATGGACTGATGAGTAATTATTAAATAAACACTGCAAATAGGGGTAATTTTAGCTCCGAATGCGTCGTTTCTAGGGCAGAATCAGCGCCATATATGTCAGCAGCACATGCAGTTCCGAGTAATGGCTACTTTCGTTGATACACTGATATCAAAACCATTCATGATATAGCGCCACCGCGCCATAATTTTTCCAAAATCTGTAAACCCCAAAATTCATTAATTTGAAATTGAGGGAAGGTTTTCTAAGACCATTTTCGCGTAGCAGCACGGGATCTGGTAGCTGCCCTCACTGACCCAAACTTGCCCAAACCAACCTGTATACCTGGCTGATTTTTGAATTTCTAAAATTATTGAAATGCTTAGTAGTGGAGATATGTCGAAGGGAGCCACACGAAATCAAGCGCACGAAACTCAAAACCGCACACAAGTGCGGGTCGGACTCGCCCACTGAGGGTTCCGTACGTTTTAGTATTTGTTGTTTTAGCGGCATCGGCAACAGAAATACATCATTTGTGAAAATTTGGGTTCATTAGATACAGCCTGGTGACAGACAGACGGACAGAGGAGTCTTAGTAATAGGGTCTCGTTTTTACCCTTGGGTACGGAACCCTAAAAATCGGCCCGTTTAGACCTGACGATGTCACCACCTGTCGAACAAATTAGGTACTACTTAGTTAGGTCACCTGTGTTAAAGTGACATCTTTGTTAGTTATTATTAAACAACTTGTTTGACATGTATAGTGTAAAGGTCACTCACACAAACGGCCGTTGAGTAATATTTTCTCAATTTTTTATTGAATTTTTCAATTGAATAATTGGCTCCATAACCCCGCTCAGACAAACGAATCTATACTACATAAACCTTAAAGTTTATGGTGCAAGAAATCTACGTATTTTATAAGAAAAACTGTAAATAAAATTGTATGAAATTCGGAAAAAGGAGAGAACCACTTAAAGCTAACTAAATGTATGCCTCCGCCGTTCAAAACACTTTAGAGAATTAAAATAACAAAAATAAAACATATTTATTAGGGCTAGTTAAATAAAAGCTTGTAAAAATGAAACGAATACGCTAAGCCCGCTCTTGATCAATTAACTTCAAAATAGAAAAATAAAAAGCAAATTAAAAAAAACAATACGAAATTTAACTTTAAATGTAAAAAACAAAATACAAAAAGTTATGTAGCAGCATATAATTACTGGGGATCGAACCAGGGACCACCCGGTGCAAACGAAAAAAGCGAATGTTTGCAAAACACACCCTGATAGTGTTTACCTAAGCTGACGAAATTCAGCTACTCATTCTCGAGTAAAAACTAAATATCTAAATACCGCCAAAACCAGCAATACAAACTTTCTGAATTTTTCGAAATTTAATCTGTAAACATATCTCAAAAAGAAAATACTATTATGGTATCGATACGACTATTTGTTTAGGCGCGAGCTATCACGACTCCGCCATTTTGAAAAAGTTTAAAAAACCGGATCGACAAAAAAATTTTATTTGGTCATAGAATTTGGTCACAAAATTTCACGAGAATCGGTTGAGAATTGCGACCTGTAGAGGAGAACATCCGGACATACAAAAGCAAAATGCGCGAGTCAAACCGTAGACCTTCGCTACGCTTCGGTCAAAAATACCGTAAAATCAGGTAACGTTAGTCCACAACTTACAACTATGGTCCAAATTCATGTTCCAGTAAAATATGTATAAGTATTTTTCAAATTATGTTGAGTACGTATATACTCATACTCATACTCATTTATTTATAATAATATTTCATATTACACGTCATAATTGGATTTACATAATATAATCAATTCATTCAAATAATCATTAATTAAATTAAAGTAAAATAAAACAATATAAAAATAATCAACACATTTCAAATTTCCAATAATTAATAAAAATACAAAATATAAAATTAAATTAAGATTAAATCATTATTATTATATTCTGACATGTCATAAAAGGCTTTTGTGGTCAACCACTTTTTTAACTGATTATAGAATGTCAGGTCATTTTCAATATTTTTAAAACTATCAGGTAGTTTATTGTAGATACCCGGCCCTGCATTAGTTATCGTTTTGGAGGATTTCGCAAGTCGGCAACATGTCGAGTCCAACTTATTTTTGTGTTTTTGTGTGATACGAGAACTTTTAAATGTCTTTATTGGAAATAGGTGTATGTTCATTCTAATATATTTAATTATGTAAAATAGGTATTGTGATGTGAGTGTCATTATGTTACTATCTATATCTATATAATAAATTTAAAAGTGGAAAAAATACTGTCTTGGGTGAGACTTGAACTCACGGCCTCTGGATCGATACTCCAGCGCTCTGCCAACTGAGCCACCAAGACCTCATCCATAGTCAGCAAATCTTCCCACTATATGGGTCCAGGGGACCCTAGCGACATCTACCGTAAGAGTGTTACACTTCTTAAACGGCCACAGGAGTTCCAAGTCATTAGTTATTCTAAGCTTAATATCATCGATCGCAGACGTTTCTGCTTGTTAAAAATTAATTTACGTATATAATGTCAGTAAATAAGAACAAAAAAAACTATAAGTACTCATTCTTTTCTTTTGGGTGCTAGTACTAGTGTAAGACAGATAGTATGATTCTCTCTGTCTATGTTTGAAATGAGACAGTTCTTTGACAAACTATAGAAAGAGCATTATAGTGTATCTAAGTAAATGTAACGAGTACACATCTTAAAGGCACGTTAAGAATCAACGTTAAAAACTGGACCACAGTTGTACTTAAGGACTATAATATTGTCTTCGGTTACCGCGATAGTTACTCATGAAATAAAACTATGAAAACGGATTATATCGCGTATATCGCGAAACGAAACGTCGGGATGTATTATAAATTCAATATACGCGATATAATCCGTTTTCATAGTTTTATTTTAAGGACTATAGTTACCTGATTTTACGGTAGCCATTAAGGATAGTCGGGTTCTCTGTTCGTAGTCGCTGTTTTTTATATAGCTACGGGATTTTGCTTGTTATCGGCTACGCTCGTAGCGCGTAGCACGCGCTAGCACTGAATGTGTACCGTAAAACGGGGTGGCTTTAGGAAAATTTGGGGTTACTATGATAGTTTTAAAACGGCCATAAAATTACCATTCCTTGTAACTAGTTAGATTACTATAATAATATATTGATGTTCACCTACTGTAAAAAATCTTGCATAATAATATATTATATATACGAGAACAATATACAAACTAACGTTTCAAAGACGCCCCTGCATTGGAAGCCACCCTATTTTACTGGTTTTGTTATAATAACAGATTTAGAGCTAGTAATTGCTATAACTGTACCAAGTTTTAGCTATCAATAAGTACCTACGTCAAACGGCGTCGGGAAAGCGTAGCTGTAACCGTAAGCGATTTACAGAACCGAAGTGATCCTATAAGTGCTCCGCACGAACAAAGTTTTGTACGGAACGTCAAAAATACCTAGGTACCTAGGTCATTATTATCATTTTTGACGTTGCTTTCTACACTTGAATGATCGTTTTCCGGATAAAAAAGAAACTCGGCACAATGATTTTCTGATTAATATGTCGCAGGTACCAAATTTGAAGATATTTTCTAGATGTCAAATTTACCCTAGCACTTAGTAACCATAACAGTATATCTGAACCAGAAATAATTCAGCGAGCTCACACATGACGATGTCGGTCCACATTATACAACGTACCTATAAAATTGAAAGTAGCGTATCTTCGCCGACAACACTTCGATAGGTACACAGCAAGTACATTGTTTCTACCGTCCCCACACCAGTTTTACTTCAAGGCCAAATATTATTTACAAACAACACTCCATCACTGTGGCAATTAAAATATTTCATGATTCCCGTCTAATACACCTAAAGAATTGAAGTATTCAAAATAAACAAAATTAAACGAAAAAGTATACGTGTACCTGTATCTACTTCACTTTATACCCCGAAATGTTTGAACGTCTTCTCAACACCGCCGCGTCGCTCGCGCACTATTGGTACCTAGTGTACCTACAGGTGCTACAGGATTCAACAATGGCTGGCCGCGTAGCCTGAGTATTGCGTCGTATGCATAGAAATTGTAATTTTCGAGAAATTTGACTTGTTTCAATTGTCCCCAGTCTACCCTAAATCATATCTGAAGGGCGTTAGGACAAACGATCATTATGGCAAACAATACCTAAAAGGGAACGCAAAAATAGGAAAAAAAACTACGAATCCCCATATATATGTATAATATCCATTGTAAAACCCCGGTGAAAAGGAACTACTCGTTTTACTTTATCGTCAATTCGTCAGGCAAAGATCGCAGGTACCTA
Organism: Cydia strobilella; assembly: GCF_947568885.1. Taxonomy (NCBI): domain Eukaryota; kingdom Metazoa; phylum Arthropoda; class Insecta; order Lepidoptera; family Tortricidae; genus Cydia; species Cydia strobilella. The sequence goes on from NC_086045.1 coordinate 7,116,752, forward strand.
CGTCTACACCTGTCCCGCGCGGTTTTGGGTTTGACAGGTTTTTTATTGGATGCTCGATTTTCTATTCAATGAGTTAGGGTGTTTTGGTAACTGGACCGTGAAATAAATGTGGCTAGTACTGTGCACAGCTATACAAAGGTAGACTCGTAGCCCGATTAATGCAAAAAGGAACTTCAGTTTTTACGAAATACATTATATTTTATTATCGTTTTAATACCACGTCGGTGGCAATCAAGCATACGGCCCGCCTGATGGTAAGCAGTTACCGTAGCCTATACCGGACGCCTGCAACACCAGAGATATTACACGCGCGTTGCCGACCCTTTAAAAACCTTACACTCCTTTTTTGAAGAACCCCATACTGTAGCCCCTCGAGAAAACCTCGGCATGGGAGCTCATTCCACAGCCGAAGCGTGATTTTCATATCCTAAAGCATAATACTAGGTAAGCTCGCTTTAAAGGTGTATGGGAATACTCCAATAGATTTCTTATTTTAAAAAAATGGAAAATAAATAAATAAGAAGATACCTAAATATAAGAAGACAAACGAAAATAAATTCAGGACTTACAATATTGCCAATATATCTTGCAATATATAATATAGCTCTTAAGCGATAAGACCGCCTCTGTTGTTCTTCTTCTTAGTCGTGCCACAGAATAACTAATAGTACTGTGCACTCTTAGCAGAGAGGTCGTGGTCATGTCTAGGTTGAGTCTTTCGCCACTACTTCCCTGCCCGCGCAGCATGGTTTCCCGTATCACTAAGTCCGTCACTTTCGCACTCACATACTTGTTAGAACGTGACAGGCATGGTGATAAGCGTACCGTGCTACGACTCCTGGTGGTGACGCCTCTGTTGTTACCTCTATCCAATGGTCTTGTTTATGTTACTGTACTTTTATTGTAAACTATGAGGAGTATGAGGTGTGCAATAAAGAGTATTGTATTGTAATACTACTTAAAACTATTACAACACTTTTCTGCTGCCGCATTTGTGTGCTTTAACAGACCAACGAGTGTGAACGCGACCAGACCAATGAGTGTGAACGCGACCGGTGGTAACGTTGAAAGCGAACGCAGCCGACGCACACGAATGAGGGTAGGCAGAGCACGGTCTACACAACTTTGACTAGATGCATGTATGTAACTGCGTCGAAATATCGGGAGCTCGAAAACAATACAAAAGGTAATCACGGTCCATATCCCGGTCGATATAAGTCTAGTACAACAATTTTATTACCTAATTATAAAACGTAACCTTCACTGAAAAAAGGCTTGAAGTCAAGTCAAGAACTATTTTTAAGAATATACGTGCCACACGTGCTATAACCCTGTCAGGGTCCATGCGAAACTTTAATCATCTGTAACAATATATGTACCATGGTTTGCAATAAACATTTATGATTTAAGTTACGTTTCAGGTAGGTGGTGACCTGGACGCTGGTCTTCCGCGGAGACCTGTCCAAACGATTGCATCAGTACGTATATAGTTTGAATCTTCTCAAATGATTTTTACAGCAAAGACCCTAATCGGTAAAACAAAAGCCATTGTTTCTTTTGAGCGAGAGCGTGGCCATTAGCCCCAAGACACGTAAAATACTTGTCGTGGAGGTGTTCCATAATTCTGGTCTTCATGAGCATTTCCATTTCACCAAATATCACTGTTTAAATGCAAATGCTTGAAAATAGCTATAATTATGCTTATAAGATTTGAGGAGTTCCCCAAATCCTTATTGATTCCATCGTCAGAAATCGACCTTGACAAAAATGTTGCTTAAAACCTAACTTGCTGAACAAACTTAACGCAGAAGACATATTGCCAAACGTGAAATACGTTTCGTTGTGTTCCGTATTTCCAAATAGGTTGAGAAATGACGCAGTCCTGAAGTAACATAGTAAAATACATTACAAAATACAACCGAATTGAAAAGCTCCTCCTTTGGTAATTTGAAGTCGGTTAATTACATCCAACTTGCAACACTGTTTGAAAATCATGGATTGGCTATGGCCATTAAACGAGGGAATCAAGCGTGAAATGTCGCGATATAGGTAATGCGCAAGACGTGCAGGAAACTAAAATTAGGTAGGTACCTACTAAGAAGACAAAAAGCCATAACACAAAGCCTCTTTTAATAAAATCAAAACTTTACATTTTATTATAAGTACCTAATTGTAAACTTTTTCTATACAATCCTTATCTTATAATAATTATTAGATTTATCACTAATTAATCAATAAATTACCTACTTCGATTGGCAACCCCACTGTACCTAAGTAATTTTCAAACGTTGATAGGTTATTTATTATTGTTTTAGTATGTATTGACTATTATTTTAATTGGCACTCCCAAACAACGCTAAGCCAAAAAGAGCGTACAGTATTACACGTAGGTATGAATGCATTAGTTACAGTTATGACCTAGGCGTTCGAGAAAACATTGATATATTGGTTAAAAAACCTGATTTCCTAAACACTTATTATTACGATTGTCTTGGTAATAGTTTTCTACAGTGTATTTTAAATTGAACTAGTTACTTACATTTAATCAGTTTCATGCCACTACTTCCATCATGTGCCTACTTTGACGAAGAATATGTAGTTATTAATATTATTAAGACTTGTAGATACTAAAACTTTTCAATCATCTCCATAATTATTTACACAGACTCCATAACTACACTTATGAGCAAAACTGGCCACTGTATGCAAATTTCTATTACAAACTGACCCGTTTTCATTGCTCATAACTGTATTTCAATTATGAATTACTTAGTGTAAATCTTTTGAACTGAGCTAGGTTACTCAAAGAGTCAAGAATATAATAGGCATGATGACAGTAATTAAAAGTCACTAAAATATTATACTTATTTAATAAAACTTTAGTCGTAGAATACGAAAAACGCATTTATTTTTTTATATTTGGTGAGATTGATAAAAGTTTTGTTAAAATCAAATTACAAAATACGCAAGTCCGCCATGATTCGGTGAACACCAATCAGAGCGAATGACGTCATGTTCATGTAAACAAATATCCAAAGTACTTTCAGTACTGGTTCTCCTATGGTTCTCCTGCTATTTTATTTACGATTCACGGATTCAATTTAAGTAGTTTAAACCGAATATTAACTAATAATAATAACTTGAATCGTGGAATAAGTGTTTACATTTATTGATTACAAACATGTTACATATAAATTTCTTAAATTATACTAAATTACATAAAATTAAATCAAATATACAATTATACATCACAATAACAAATTACTCTTACTCTAAACTACCTATATACTATCCTAGAAACTAACACGCCGCGATGCCACGTTGAACCGCGATGGACAATCTTTGCATCAGGAAGGACCCAGAGCGAGGATCCAAACCTCTCTCCCGCATGCGTCTCCCCACTTCCCCGAAAAAGGCCTTGGCCTCCGTACACCAGCACCCCGTAATTTCCACTGCAAGAGGGACAAATAAATAGTTCGCCAGGACCTCATATTTCTCCCGCTTGCGAACTGCAGCCAACTCGGCTGCTGCCCCTGCCGTTCTCACAGTACGGCCATATTGGCATATTGGTTGGTCGCATATTGCGACGCCGCGAAAGTGCTGACGCACGATGCGTCCCACACTAATCATTCGTGGAATAAGGATTTACTAAGGCAAACAGTGCTAAGTTGCCTAGAATCGATGTGATGATGCTTGGAGAGTTTTCACAATCAAACGAAGACTTTTGTTCAGCAGAATTTATAAATGTCAAAAGTTCCTTGTAAGTACAATAAACAATATTTATAATTATATAAAAATCATACTAATTTAAGTAATTAACTAAATCCAAATCCTGTAAAATCGCTTTTTAAGTGTATTCCATAGGAGGTTAATATAAGAATTTGTCATTATCTATTAAAGACAACATTAGTGTAATTTGAAACCTAACCTCAAAAACCTACTCTCATGCAACTTTTATATTAAAGTTACGCCTCAAACAAGATAGATACTGTTAGGTATAGAAACTAAAAAATAAATTAAATACATCGAAATGATCTTCGCAAAAATAAAGATGAGTCTTAGGCACTACGGCCATTGTCTCGCCTTGCAAGTTTAAGCTACTTGTTTCGTGTTGTTTTATTGTGTGAACATGCACAAATAACTTATTAGGAGTTGTTATTGATGTATTATTACACTGAGGAACCGCACAACATTTATACACTTTGGTATTCATATTTAATAATACGAAATAAACAAATTTATTTAATAAGCTTCTAAGGAACGTCTAGAACGTGCGTTTTGTTTATATGAACTTGACGTCACTAGGGACGCCATGACACTTACAAGCATTTTGGAGCGAATTTAAAAGTTTTTTCCTACTAAACCTTTATTAAATGCAGAAATATGTTATTCATAGTAAATAATTTATGATTCTTAACATTATAGGACAGTTTTTCAAAATCTGTCATCATGCCTATACCATTGAGTGGTAAAAAACAAATTAGGATAACTACCTCGTAGTAAAAGCAGATTATAACCGCCTTGAAATGTTAGTATAGATTAATGACTGTTTTTTTAACAATAGACTACAAAATACACTAACTAAATAATGGCTAACATAACTTTTTTTGCATTATACAATCCTCGACACTACAAAAGAATGCACGCGGTTGAGGTAGATATGACTATACAAAAAATTGAAAATGACATTATCTTTTTAGACCATTTTAACCCCATTCAACAAGGAATAAGGTTAAAAATTTAAAATACATGCAATGTACTTCTAACTTATTTTGTAAGTAAACTGTAAACGAAAACAAAAGCAGATAATAGGATTGTAATAATACAATGCCAGTTAGTACAGGCAAAGATAGATATAACTCCGTAATAGATGGATACAGTCTAAGGAAAAAACGTGCCTCGAAAATCAAGAAAATTTGATTCTCGTTCAGAGGGCGCAACTAGCGTTGGCCTACTGTCGTATAGATGGCGTTGACGGTTTCGTTTGTTATTTAACAATTTTAACGCATATCAGTGAAAGAACATGGGTCAAAATCATAAAAATAATTAAAGCCAATAAAAAAATCATTTATCCATATTTAAATACATTTTATCGTATTTTTATAAATCTTCATTTTTAGTTTTAGTGTGTCGACAGATGGCAGTGAATTTACTGGGGTTACAAAATTTACTATGACAGTACCGCTCTAGTATAAGTTACTCTATGGTACAGGTAAGTGAACAAGCTCAGTTCAAAAGGTATAGGATTACTAATCCTATAGGATTTTCCTGTTCTTTGACACCACCTAGTCGATTTTCTTAGCATACTGCGTTAGGTTCCCTGTGCCCAACATTGGTACCCTGCTCACGTTAAAGTAAAGGAAATAATAATAATATGAAATCCAAAAATACGCAACTCCAAGAGCGCAATAAACCGAAGTCATCATCAGAGGCAAAAATGGTAGAGTTTTGTCCAAACCCCACATAGTATGAATGAAATTTTCGTAAACGCACAGTAGTATTAAACCATACACGTACAACGATTCCACATGACCCAGCATAGGAAGGCGTAGGAAACCACGTCGAGGTTTCTTCTTGGGCTTCACGGGCTGCTCATATAATCTTGGTATATTCCCAAAGGCAATTGCGCTATGAGTTAACAATATGAATATTTTGATGGATAGAAGACTTTTTGGATATAGTAAAGGAAATAAAGAGTAGTGTCCGATGGGGGACAGAAGGAGAAACAATCTTCCGTCAACATCTCCGAGTACCGACAAGAAACTGGAACAAATAATTCAATATAACCACGACGAATAAAAGATGGAGACGGACGCTGTCTATACAGAATCGCGTTCCTCTAATATTCAGGCGCCATCTATTTAACCGAAGTTGAGTTATTTTGAACAGAGGTGTAAAGGCCAAACAATGGATTAAACTGAGACCAGTTTCAAAACAACTCAACTCAACAAAAGAAGTCTAGCGTCAAAATGGATGGAATGGTGTTGGCCGGGCGAAGTATTTAGCAGATGGCGCCAGCATAGCTTGTCCTGTCAATCCCTAGAATTGTGTCAAATTTTTGTTTTTTAATGGAATTTTGTGCCCTGGATGCCAAAAGCCAAATCTCATAGAAAAAGGGGCAAGCTATGATGGCGCCATCTATGCAAACCATTGACAGTTGCCAACTCCATTGCAAGCTGTTGCGTTAGTGACGCCATCTAGCACTAACCCGAGTATTGACATAGACATTGTCCGTCTTCTTGTTATATTGTTCTATGATAAAACGTCAAAACAAAATACATTCGAATTTAATATAATTATATGTACATCTCTTTTCTTACCTTAATGGTATCAAAATTAAAAGGATAGCCTTTTCGTGAACATGCCAGCCGAACATGAACGACGTAGTAGCACATAATACCAGACATCTGAAAACGAAAATTGACAATATTAATATTTTTAGTTAAAATACACAAATCAAGTAGTTACAAGATGCATATATGGATTCCGAATTGTCAGAAATAAATGTTTTGTTTTTTTTTAATAATAACTTGAAAGCTGCTGCCAAAATACCTTTTTATTTAACTAGCTATTATATTATCTTACTATATGCAGGGAAACTTAATTATGATTCAAATTAAACTTTGAACTAATATTACAACTTTATATTATATACACTATTGGTACAAGCTTTTACCGCTGACTGTACTTTTTTCCACAGGCAACTAATACTCATCGAGGCAATTCTATAAACCCCAAACACAATTAGGTTTCGTTGTTTTATCACAGGGTGTTTATGGCCAACTCCTGTCTCCATAATCAGATCAGCTTGATGGTATCATAATATTGCATTGTCACCAGACCTACATATGTATGCAAATTTTCAGTTTTATTGGAAGTCGGGAAGTGGGTCAAATGTAACTTGCAAGATATGACCCGTACAAACATACATAGGTACATACATTGCAAGTTAATAAAAAGCTTTTAAATACGAACCTCACAAAACTAACAGTTCTGTACTTTCTGTCAGCTCCAAGATGCCAAAGTTTTACCAGAGCTGGTATCATGAAAATGGCGGTCAATGCCATAGTGTGGATGGGCTTTATGGATGGAAGCACCACATGGTCAAACTCTTGCACCAGCCCACCCGTCATTGAAGCCTCCACCTTGGGCACGGCTATGCCTGCCCGCGGTACTGAATTGTCAACAGAATATTATTATTTTTAATGAAAATGACAAAGCAGGATAATAAAACAGGTAAGAATTATTACTTTAATAATAAATCAATCCATAATTTATCTACTTGACATTAATAGAATGCAAAGTACTTTTATCTCTGACCTCACTGCTGGGAGTTCTGTTCTGGGTAAAGGTTTAAGTGAAAATATTCCTTTAAATACAATAAGTTATACTTAACCAATCATGCCAGCAGTTGTAAAACTAGTATTGTTTGTCAAACGACCTATAATACTCACGAGCATGCTGCAGCACCTTGTCTGAAAAATTGTAGAGTGCCCAGAAATTTGGAGCCCAGTATGCGTGGCACAAGCCCCTTTTAAATGGAAACAATCTTGATATAACCTGAAAACAAGTCATTATCAATAATTAATTATTTTCTTTAGCTTGTTCAGGGAAATACATTTCTTTATACATATATGTACATTTTACCTGTGGTATATGGTTCAAAAATGGTCCAAAGGATAGAGCAAACACTGTAGTGACAGTAATTGCCAATTTCAGTAAATTCATGAAAGAAAAAGAGTACCATGGTGTGTGCAAACCATCGTTTGTTGATATGGTAAAGCAATATGCTCTGAGCAAGTGCACAACATACACGGGAGCCACATATAGGTAAATATGCTTTAAGTTTAGCAGAACTGCAAACCATAGCGCAGCACACACATAATTGCCCTGTAACAAATGTTAGGTGATAATTATTTTACATTAATTTGGCATCTAACCTTAGAACTACTAGAAAGTTCTAATTGGGTACCCAATTAGAGCTTTCTGTGACTTAGCACAGGAATGCACAACAAGAAATTAGCCTACTTTCTACTTTACATCCACTTTAGCTATTAACTATTCATTTATTTATCTTTGAGTTAAGATTGTTATAAAAACTGTAATTACATTTACAGTAGAAAAAAAACTAATAAAAGCAAGTGTTCAAGTCAGGCACACTAAAAAACTACACATTTAACTTACTCTTATCATGTTTGACATGGAATAGAGAAGAAAACCATACAAAAATCCATTGTATTGAAAATGTATGTGATCTACCATCAGCAGGCCCGGGTTAGACACTAGCAGAATGAACACAAGCAGCTTACCATCACTAATGAGATTTGCACAACTGAAAAACAAAATACATTTCATCTAAGTTTTGTTCAAATAGGATAATATTTTTTTATCCTAGCTGTATTAAGTATAGACCTTCTACTGGTAAATTACAAACAGATAATGATAGGCATATTTTTTTAAACATTTCATTGGTTTGCGTTGTTAAATGAATTTTATATTTGGAATAATGAGCAAACCCTGATTTTTGTTTTGTACAATAAAGTGATTTACTACTACTACTAACCCTATTATCAATGTCTGCAATTTATTGAAAATGAGGTTTGGCAGTATATCCCATAGGAAACCCTAACTTCAATGTTAGTGGCCAACTTCATCCATAAAATAATATTTTGACCAAGAAATAGATATCACTTTATTTTTAATGAACTGCAACATTGATAATGGGGTTTGATAATGAGTAATATTGTACATACCTCTTAGCACTAGCAATATAAACCAAATCTAAAACAATTACAGTTAATCTTTGGAATATCACAGTCATATCTGATGCATAATTTAAATTATCTAAGTGCAACATTCGGGGATCAAACAACTTTGCAACAAATGATAAGGAATATTCCAGCCAAGCAAAGAATGGAGGATAATCCAGAGTCCATTCTGATGTAGCGTCATAGTACCATTCACTGATGGAGATGTTGTGTGTTATTGCTAACCAGTTTCTGTGAACCTCGAAATCCGTTGAGTGGCTAAAACAAACAAATTAAACATTTCACAAATGCCTTACTCCACTTTCATGGTGAATGATAATATATGGTTTTATTAAATATAGCCTAAGGGTAACAGTAATATTGCCTAGAAACAATAATTTAGCCCCATGGAAAAAAGAAAATCAAACATGTACTGCAACTTACTAGAGAGGAATAAATAAGCACTTGATAGTGCTCACTATCAGTACAATTTGAAATATCATTATTGACTACGTATTTTTGATTAGCTCTCCATCAATATTATGTTATTAAACTTTAATTTCATTCATATTCTTGAGAGGTTATGTCGGCGAAACAAAGATTTAAGATTGTTTGTAAACGTCACTTCTACGAGCTGAGCTGTCTCAGCTGTCAACCTCTATGCTGTCAACTCAAAAACTACCACAGATTGCACGAAGATTTTCACCATGCCCACTGAAGGCTACTACAAACGTTGCAACAAATGGCGAATTCAATCTATACTTGGTCAAGCAAATCTTGTCAGTAGAAAAAGGCGGCAAATTTGAAAAATCGCGGGTTAGCAACACTACGTTTGAATTGTTTGAAAATTGCGTGTCATTTATATCTTATCTGTGGAACTATATTGTTTACATTTCATCGTTGTTCGATGTACATTGCTGCTTTTTGTTCGTTTCCTAGGAATACCATATATATTATACTACTCTTTGGATACCATACTTTAGTTTGCTTTACATTGCTACTGACATATTTGGCTTGACAGACTAGATCGAGCAAATGCCGCAATGTAATGCAAATCGCATGCGATTATCGGTGACGTCTGGAGTAGGGCTCCCGGTATCCGTGTTACACGCCGAAACGAATACCCGTGTTCTTAAGCCCGGCGGTACTAACAACCCGGTTTACACGGAACCGCCGGGATTCGAAAACGTTTCGAAGGAACGTTCCCAAGAAACGTATCTCAGACACGTATCTCCGTTTACACGGGTACTTAAGACCGTTCCGAACGGGTCCAAATACTCCGAACCAGTTTGAGCCAATGTACAATGGTAACAAGGTCCACTATTATTATGTTGACTTCAGATGAATTCGTTTGTCGTACGATTTTTAGTGAAGCTTTTATTCTATCGCCCCAATTTATTAAATTAAGATTAAAACCGCGATTTTAATACCGTAAATCGAATTAATTTCCGATTTTTTTTTAGTTAAATGCCTACAATCCGAAAAAAAATTCACTTGCATCGTGGTTTCATAAAACCGCACAATTACTTTTTTTTTAAATTGTTTTTAACCGTATTGATAAAATATAGGTACTGAGCCATCTTCCTATGTTTGATAGTAGGTATACATAATTTTTATTTTAAACTATTTATATCAAATAAAACCGATTGCTTCTAAGCTAATTACATAAATTTGTTATCGATCATAGTTTTTTTTTATAATTACATAATGGTATAGTATTTTCGTTAATAATAGGTGTGCAGACAGAATACAATATTAATTAAAAATATCAGTTTAATTATTTCGTGGTTATTTTTATCTCGGATCTATTACTGCTTTGCGAAAACAACAAACCTGCCAACGGCGCAAAAAAGTTATTAGTAGATACACAAAAGCGGGATTATCGAGTAATCATGCTCAAATGAAAAGCAGAATTTTACCCAAGAACCATAAAAACCCATACTACCTTGGATAACTTACGATAATATTGCTATTCACTTTGGTCACTTTCTCACTAGCGTTCAGGTAATAAACTTAAATGCGCACGTTGCCGACCGGTGGTCCATCCATCCATTGTTTTCCAATATCCTTTTGTTTGTCATCGTCGAAAACATGTAGGTTCCCAAACTATTACCGCCGTAGGTCACCGCCAATTATAAGCTTTATGTCGTTGTAATAAGGTCAAAACATCTGCACAAGAAAATGTTTCGCTGTTCGCACCGCACTACAAAAGCGTTTTACTGTAGTAAGAGGTACCTAAAGCAAAAACAATTAGAATTTATTGAAAAGGTGCAATTTTATCAAGTTGATTTAAAGTGTTTATTAATAACTAGCGACCGGCCCCGGCTTCGCATGGAGAGTCAAGCATAATAAAATACATTCTGTAACAAGTATTCACTTCAGAAGCCTAATAATACTAAGACTTCACTGTCCATTTGTCTGTCACCACTCACTAGGCTGTATTTCATGAACCGTGATAGAAAATGAAAGACAATTTCAACTGTCTAATTGAAATGTTTACAGATGTATTTCTGTTGCATCCATAACAACAAACATTTAAAATTAAATTTGTACGGAACCTTCGGTGGGCGAGTCCGACTCACACTTGTCCGGTTTTTTTAGAAGTTAATAATGGGTTAATTATTCTTAAAATATAGACAGATAGCCATCGCGCACTTTTTTGTAGAACAATGAAAGAGAGAAGTCCACCATACATTGAGATCAAATAGATTGGGCAGCGTTTTGGATTACGCCAGCGTGATTTTTTCTAACTTCACTAGCAAACATCGTCATATTTCTACCAATTTAAACGAAACCTTAACAAAATATACACATAAACATTCCCAAAGAAAAACTTCATTCATAGGTGCGGCGGGGGACTTTGTTTTATAAGATCTACCTAGACCCACATTATATGACAAGAAATACAATTTCATATCATGTTCTTAAATTAAACTAAAAATAAAGAAGCAAGTTAAAATTGTATTTTTTTATAAATACTTAATGCCAATTTCGAACATGTTTGTTTTTTTTTAAATAGGTACTAGCAGGTTTTTTTATTATATTGCTAACCCGCAACGTAAAAAAAAAGCTATTTAAAGTGCTATATAAAATACTATACTTTGATAAGAAGCGTGAATACTTGTAATACCTAATGCAAGCAAAAAGTACCTGCTCAAGAAAGGGGTTTCTAAACCGTTTATTGAATTTCGACTCTATGACCCACGGAATAAGGTTAAATATAACAGAAACTCGTCATGAATCTTTTGTCTATTCATTTGTAGCTGGCGTTCGTTCCTTCGCTACTATCGTCAAGGACGTGTCCCGGAGCCACGGATAAATAAGATACGTTTCTTCGAATACCCGTTTATCCGTGTACACGGGTCTTAACTACACGTTTCTTAATTAAACGTGCGGAACGGGCCAGAAAACCGTTTACGTATTATTCGGAAACGGGTATTCGAAACGTGTAAACGAAACACGGATTCGACCGCGAGCCCTAGTCTGGAGAGACCCTGGTTATTAGATCCATTCTCACGACAGAATGGTCTACGGTCTTAGCCTTGATTGAAAAACTGAAACTGTCAATAATGGCTGATGACGTCAATGTCAAAACAAATCCGTCAGTGTTCTTAAATCACCTGAATATAATATTAAATTTTCTATTATTAGAGAATTCTTTGAATATTTATAGCAAACAATAAAATGGCCATACTTCACAGAGCCCTGTTTACCTGGTTTATATTTTTAGTGTTCTTGATACTACTGTGTCTGAGATTAGAGTCGAGAACACACTGGAATTGGTTCATAGTATTTATACCAATGTGGGTCTATGATAGCATTCTTCTTATATACGTTTTGTTTCATATGGTATCGCACTGCCGGAATGGTATTGAAAGATTTAGAGGTACAATTAATAAACATGTGTGGTACATAGCAGCAATTGGACTGAAAATGGCAGCTCAAATCATAATTTGCATCAAACTGGAATATACAAAAGGAAGTCTTCCAATTTATGTTGTCATGACTCCAATTTGGATGTTGTTGCCTGTATTGAGTGTAGAAGTCTTCATGCATTTAATAAAACATTCTAGTGGAAGTAGTAGATACTAAAATTACTATGTGTTTTCTTAGTAAACTTGAACAATTACCAAATAAGTTTAAAATTCGTTTGAAGGACAAAAATTATGACTCAGAAGTGAATAAACTCAATATGCTACCTTCAAGAAAGTCATGAACATGTGACTCTATGTATTGTAGATAATTTTAAACTTGGCACTCATTCAGTGTCACCATAGAATGTTTACACATGTCAAATATATACTCAGTGCGCCAAGAGCGTTGATGATATAACAGACCCGAGAAAAGTGTTTAATAAGGAATTTCAAAATGGCTATAACTGAATCCCCTGTAATAAAGAGTTCTATAGTGAAAGAGGTCCCAGCGGGAGGCACAGCTGTGTTGACGTGCAACAGCAATGATTTCAACCATAATTTTATGTTTTGGTTGTTTGGCAAAGACAAGGTGATTGGCCCTGACAATCATTATGATGAAAGAAAGTACAAGTATGAAGTGCTATCAGGAAAACTTCACATTGATGTAAGTACACTGGGATATTTTGTTTTAGATTTCTTAATATTACACTTGTTTTGATTTGAATAATAAAGTTATTTAATTTTGCTTTATAATTTGTTTTATTAAAATTAACATTTAATGTCAATTGTGCAAGTTATAAGATCCTCTTTTTTAGTATTATTATTTTATTTTATTATAGCCATTTATCTCCGATCTTTGGGTACGGTTATTAAATTGATGGTATCTTTTATTAGTGAACTACAAAATGTCCCGCAGTTCGGTGTGCCTTTTGGCATAGGCCTCCTCCAACCTTCTCCACTGTACTCTGTCCTCTGCAACTCTGGACCAGTAAGGCCCCAAGGTTAAGTGGATATCATCTACCCATCTTGCTTTTCGACGTCTTTGTTTTCTACATCCATCTCTTGGGTACCATAGGGTGACTTTTTTAGTATATTTTGTTTTAATTCTTACAGAATGTTACTCCAGCTGAGTCTGGTTATTACAAATGCATCTCAAAGAAGCTTGACGGCTCAGGGATTGCAGTCGGGCAGGTTGAGATGATTGTCTCTGGTTCCACATTCTCCACCATTGAGGCTGTGAAGCTGATCGCTATTGTCGTGTCCATCATTGTGCTGATCAGCTGTGCTGTGCTGTACTGGAGACTGAGGAAGGACTGGAACAAATATGATGGCCATGCTATTGTACCAGGTAACTTTTTTTTTTTTTTTTTTTAATTTAATTTATTTAGGCAACAAACAGTCATATACAAAAATGATGTAATAATAAGCAATGTGTTAATAGACCTTGAGTGCCCTACCTTAATTAAATAATTTCTAATCTAAAGTAGCTAGTGTAGGAGCAGTAAGCGGAAAATAAAGTTATCATTAATTAACAAACTTATCAGTAACTTGAAGTGTATCTATATTCATTCATCCATGTATATGTATGCACGGGCAGGTTGCTTACTCGTACATACAACCACACGGGGTACACAAAGAAAGTTATAAATTATTTGTGCATAAGTTACCTATTACAATGTTAAATTATAGAAGTTGTTACAAAAGTTTAATTATACCTACTTAAACTTGTATTGCAATTAGAGATGGGTTGTTTCCAAGGCAATTATTTTCCCAGTAATGTTAACAGTAACATTACTCTTACCGCACAATGGAAATAGGCAACTGGTGGCCTAGCGGTAAGAGTGTGCGACTTTCAATCCGGAGGTCGCGGGTACCAACCCTGGTTCTTACCAATGAGTTTATTGGAACGTATGTACGATATATCATTTGATATTATCCAGTCACTTTTCGGTGAAGGAAAACATCATAAAGAAACCGGACTAATCCCAACAAGGCCTAGTTTCCTCTCTGGGTTGGAAGGTCAGATGGCAGTCACTTTCGTAAAAACTAATGCTACGCCAATTCTCGGGATTAGTTGACAAGTAGGCCCTAGGCTCCTATGAGCTGTGGCAAAAAGCCGGGATAACGCGAGGAAGATGATGAATGGAAATATAGAGAAAGATAGAAATAAAAATCGAAAAACTACTTTCTTGTGTTTAAAGGAATATTTCCAGTAAAATTAAGTTACTCGGTATTAATGGGAATATTACTACTATTACTAGTAAAAATGGTAAATTACTCCCTGAGGTTTGCTATGTATTTTATTTTTAGTTGTAAAGTGGTGGCATACTACTACCAATTAATATAGAAATAATAAAAGAATCATCAAGTCTCATAAAAATCGTAGATTTCGTATCTTACTAGCTTTTGGTAACTTACTGGTAATATTCCCAAATGGGAAAACGGTAATGAGTGAGTATCTTACCTACGACCCATCACTAATTGCAATACATGAATACTTTAACGGATCAAATGTTTGAAAAACTAACCAACCTATTTTTTATTTCTTTGTTGTGTCTGGTAAAATTTGACCTGTGTGTTTCAAATTGTAAAATTAAATGACTTTTCTTCAAGGTACTAATTCCAAAAAGAAGAAAATGGTTTTACGGAAGCATTAAATTTTATTTACAGTTGATGACATGGAAGAAGATGATGCTGATGAGGTGTACAACCCAACCACGGTGACTTCCAAAAGCCAACCCGTAGCCGGGCCCAGCCGAGGACCAAGTAGGAACCCATCATCGGAACATCTCCTCTACGGCATAGACAATCAGGGCTTGGATACAGACTTCAACTCCGTGTTTGAAAATATTCAAATTAAATCACCACATGCCAGTTTAATATAATTTATTCCACTTAAAAGATTGACAGACTCGAGGAGTTTACTACTATAGATTGTTGAAATCATTTCTGTTTCATGTTGATTGGTAAATGCTACTGTAAATTGTTATAGGTAGGTAAGAAAAACTTAATTATATCAGCAACTTAAGTATATAGTAGTCTTTATTATTTTATTTATGCTATGACTAGATTGGTGAATGCACTTTTTTTTTCATATCATGGAATGAATATTGAATATTGAAAAACCAACCTAGAAGAATGCAGTGTGCCAACAAATTACGGACACCTAGGCCATGAATAGGTATCTTTAATTGGTAAACAAATTAAAAACTGTAATAGATGTCTGTATATTAAAGAAAAAGTGAAGAAGAAGTGGTGAAGGCCGGATTCGAACCGGCGTCTTTAGCTATCGCGGCTAACGCCATGAACCTCTAGGCCACCCCGCCACGGCGGTGCCCGTCCGAATTTCTCGACTATATGCCATCTTAGTAAAACTAGGCGTCTTTGACCAGCTCTAAGGGCAAGCAGTGTGCGCTTGCACCTCCTAAACGAACTCCTTACGGATTTACGTTGTAGCGAGAGAGACTGGTGCTGGTGCTGGTGGTTTTTTTTTTTTTTCTTTAATATATGAGACATCTATTACAGTTTTTAATTTATATATAGTAGTGTGACTACTTAAAAAACACAAATCAAAATATTTAATAAAATAATTTGATTTGTTCCCAAACTTGTGGTAACCAAATTGCTAATTTAAATTGTATTCTGTTCTGAGCCACTGAATATTAATGTCAAGAGGGATCTCACACTATCATCCCTGTGACAAGACCTCAAAATTCAATTTAATAGACTGGACAAAGAAATATCAGTGACATGTTATTAAATAAAATCATTGATCACTTCTGTATGTATGAGTCGTTAGTTGCCTCGAGCGAGTGTTGCGTCGAGTCCAGAGTGTCATCGTCGTCGTCTGCGTCGGCCTCCATCTCGAACACTCTGACCTTCCTGCGGCTCGCGGACACCACCACGGCCACCCGGCGCCCGCCCGACACCGCTATTCTAAAACCATCCATTTTATCCAGCACGGTGTAAATGCCCTGATCTAACAGAGACGTGATGTTTCTTCGAGATATTTTTTCATTAAATATACAGGACTTCGTTTTAACATTGAATTCGTTGGCATTATCCAACGCTATTTTTAGTGGCAACTGCACAAATATCGTACTTTCACTGCTGCACGGGTGCCGTATCAACATCGACAAGTACTCTGCTGAGTAAAACTGCAAGTCCAGTACGGCTACATTTTCCTCGTCAAACTGTTCCTTGTTTAAGTCCCGTATCAAACCGGATGTAATGTAATATTTGATAGCTGAAGCGTTGCAAGATTTCTCCTTGATAGCCACCGACATGAAACAAATTCCATCACTTCCGTTTGCGTTGTTTGTAAACGCCATCATAAATCTTTGCTGAGCCGGATCAAACATTTGAGATACCCGTAGATTATTCTTAGTATACGAACTTGATTTATCTTCATAAC
Source organism: Cydia strobilella (assembly GCF_947568885.1). NCBI lineage: Eukaryota > Metazoa > Arthropoda > Insecta > Lepidoptera > Tortricidae > Cydia > Cydia strobilella. The sequence goes on from NC_086045.1 coordinate 7,133,827, forward strand.
ACTTCAGATTGTACAGAACTGAAAAGTGTTTTCCGGTATCTTTATCGGTGACGTCGAACACTTTATTGATGGCTTTTTTCAAAAACGTTTGTTGTTGCACTAGGGAGAACTTTCGAAATTCAGACATAGAGAAAATGGTCTCGTTATCTTTCATCAAGCATGCATTTTCTGCAAGAAACTTATGCCAGGGGTTATCATCGTTATCAGTTAATATAGTTAAATCTTGGTCCTGAAGGTATTGCCCGAGCCTTTCCAAATTGAACTTCACTGGCTTTTCGGACACAGTTTCGCTCCCTTCCACTTGAACATTATCGAAATTGTACAAAAACTCTGCAAGATGCGTGTGTTCTTGCTGAGTTATTTTAACGATTTCGCTGGGCGTTTGTTCATCTAGCAATCTCGCGATGACGACGAAGAGCCACCGGAAGAAAGCCTTGTAGTGGCGCATGGAGATGTCGATCACTTGCTGTAGCTCTAGGCTCTTGTTCAGGAAGGCGCAGCACGCGCGGATGGCTTCGGTCACAGTGGCTTCCTCGAGGCCGAGTATCTGTAAACAACAGCGCAAGTCCATTAAACTCTTACTTTGACTCAAACTTCGAACGTGTATTTTGCGGTCGAGCCCGTCCGCTTACAGTGATAACTTAACACCTATGTATCACCAAAGTTAATTATACGTGCATGTATTGGACTACGAGTTGTCATTTAACTCACCTCATCCACGACCCCAAGAACCCACCCCACCCCTACATGCGTGGACAATAAGGAAACAACTTAAAAGTTGCATCAGATTACTTTGCTCCACATGTGGATAAAATGCAACTTTCTCATCAGTTTTTAAACAATCAAGAGAGCATTTACCAGCTGGTGTGGTGAAATAGTTATTTGTGCAACAAGAGAGGAAAGTTGGTTTTTCTTGCGAGTGTTTATTTTGAGTCCCGAGAAAGAGAAAGATTCTAAGGTAGAATCTTGAGCGTAGCGAGGGACTCAAAAACACGAGATGTAAAATAACTTTGCTCTCGTGTTGCACACATAATTTTTCACCTCAGTAGTGAGAACATATTTAAGGTTAAAATGTATTTCGAATTACACAGAATAAACAGAAAAAATATATATTATAATATGTACGATACGATACGAGACGAGACCGGACCGGACCGGACCGACGTACCGTACCGTACCACGAGTATGAAGTTCAAGGCCTTCACTAAATTAAAAAGCTACATTGTTTCACTACCTGTACGAAAGTAGGCTTGTTCGAGCTGCTGAGGTGAAAATAAATATGTACCTAAAATGTAATAAAAACATGACCTACCTTATATCGATCTGGTATCCTTGCCAAGCCTCTAAGTTCAGCCAGGTAGTATGTTAGGCTTTGTCCAACAATGTTCAATTGCTTGAGGACAAGTTTCTGAATTGTAGAATAACTCAGTTCAACTGAGCTCCCTAACTTTTTTAAACCTTTTGCTGTTAATTCTTTCAGCAGAAACAACTCCAGCTGATCGGAGGGAACACCTGAAATTCCATAATAACATTTTAGTTACCCTCCTATTAAGCTATGCTCCTAAGGTTCAGGCATACAGTTAGTTAGTTTTGCTGGGCATTTTCCGCAACTCGACATCCAATGTGCCTATTTTGCGTGAAACGAGGTAGCGCTACTCTAACCACCCCAGCTCCTCCACGAAGCCTAGCAAGGTCTTCAGGTTGCTAGTTGCTTCCTTTAGTGTGCATGGATTTCCTAGGTATTTGCTCCTATATACTTCTACCTGTTTACAGTCTAGGAGTATATGTTTTGTTGTTTCTTCTTCTGCCATGCACGCTCTGCACATGGGGCTGTCCGTTTTACCCATGATATGTAGGTGTTTGTTTAGTGTGTTATGTCCTGTTATTAATCCTACTATTTTACGTAGTTGGCTTCTTGGTGTTTTCAGTTTTCGGCCCAGGCATACAAGAAAAAAGTTAAAGATTCGTCAGTGAAATTTGAATCATACGAGATAGAGTTGATTTAAGTAGTTTTGTTTTAAAATTTAACGAAACAGAACAAATGCAACTCTGTTGCAATTAGATATGATTTAAATTTCGTCAAACTTAACAAGTACTATAAGTAGGACCGTGACCCTTAATATGCTAAAAATATAACATACCTAAACTTAATATTTGTGAGATGCAGACTCACGTCAATGTAGCATAGCATAATCATACAAAATGATAAAACGAAGAACTTCTGCTGCTTGCGCGCTATCCTCAACTTAACTACATTACATAAGCCGCAGATAGGTAGTAAAAGTAACAGGTGTTCAAAATGATCTATATTAATACACTCTAACTATCTAACCTAACAAGAAATGACAGAGTTCGGATGTAATAAACTCGAGTCGGACTCGCGTTCCAAGGGTTCCGTACATTACACAATTTAAATGTGTTTTTTATGTGAAACGTGAGTAAAATGTCATTAAAAACCCGTAGGGGTCGGATCAAAAACTAAGTAATTAAGTCCGACTCACGCTTGACTGCAATTTCTAATAGGTTTTCCTGTAATCTATAGGTAAAGATCTATTTTGTGTATTTTTTTCAAAATTTTAGACCCACTAGCTTTGGAGATAAAGGGCGAATGGTCATTTTTTTGCCAATTTTTTTGAATAACTTCTAAATTGTTTATCCTAAAATTATAAAAAAATATATTTGAGATTCTCACAATGAGCTCTTTTATTTTATATATAACACGATATAGTTTGAAAAACTTTATTTTTGAATTTTCTCATTTAGGAAAAGTGGCCCCCATGTTTAAAATTCATTTGTTTACGTTACATGTCCGTCTTTGGGTAACAAACTTACATATGTATACCAAATTTCAACTTAATTGGTCCAGTAGTTTCGGAGAAAATAGGCTGTGACAGACCAGACACAGACAGACGCACGAGTGATCCTATAAGGGTTCCGTTTTTTCCTTTTGAGGTACGGAACCCTAAAAATTACAAAATGGATGTTAGTCGGTTAAATCACTTAAGTCTAACCATTCTGAACAGTGAATGTGAACACTATAAACTATCACCAAAGATATATGTTACTCCGTATAAGTAGTCTAAAGAAAAAACGTGCCTCGTAAAATCAAGAAAAATTTGCGCTATTGGCCTATCTACGCTCGGAATTCTAAAAATAATAAAAAATCATTCATCCATATATGTGTGTCTGTTCAAAAGGGCTTATTTCTTATGAAAAGCATACAAAAATAAGCCCTTTTAAAGACACTCCTCATATATATTCATTTTTTGATATTTTTATACATTTTCATTTTTAGTTTTAATAATTAATAGATGGCAGTAAATTTACTGTGACTACAAAATTTACTATGGCAATAACCCTCTATACACTCTATTCTATTTGCTATAACTTATAATGAATGCTATGCAAGATCCACGAATGGTGCTGTCTCGTGAGACTTGCGACACATCGGCCAGTTGTACAGTATATTTGGATTATAAACACATAGTGCATTTATTCACAGAAGTATTTTACCTAACATAAGTAGCTCTAGTAGATCCGCAGACACTCCGCCCTCCGGGACAGATGCCGCATAGTACGCCATTTTTGTATCCATTTCCAATAAAATGTGCTCCCAAGCTTCAGTAATAGATATCATTGTCTGATCAAGATGAGACATCAACTGAGTCAGTTGGCTGTGTTTATTTGCCACAACAAATATCTCCTCTGCATAGGCCGACAACACACTTGTGTTGATAAGTGCTACATACAGGTTGTTCGTAGCTCTGTCTAAGTAAAATACTTGCATCATACTAAAATCTTCTGAAAGATTTATGTCTAATACTTTGAACTCTCCAAATTCGTCTTTTGCAATTTGGGTGAGATGGATAGTTCCATATGGGTATCTGCCAAATACACTCATGTAGATGTGTCCAGTGCCGTAGCCAACCAGCAGCATATTGAGTTGGGTCTGCTCCTGCATTTCTTTGATGTCCTTAACATTATCCTCAGATGCCTGATTTTTATAACCACTGCTAAGGGATGGTGTTTTTTGGAGAAATATTGATGCATCATCCTGAAAGATTTAAGGTTTCTTATTTTTATTCTTCTAATAAAGTATGAGTTCTTTTACTATTTTATTCACCAAAGCCTGGAGAATGGATAAAATTATTAAGATTTTCAGTTAGTTGGTATTTGGTATGTTGTATTTTGCATGATTTAATTTAGTTTTAAAACAAAATGAATACTTACATAGATATTATACTCTGTTGCACTTTCCAGAGTACTAGCTCTGACTGCCCATGTGATGCAAGTGATTCCATAATGCTTTGAGTCTTCAAACTCTTCCGAAGGCTCCTGCTCCAAATCATACTTGTCGAGGATTTCCTTGTCTTCTATGTCCACTATGTGGATGCTGCCCGAACTGTAGCCAACTGCTAATGCCTGAATATAGTACACTATGTATGTGATTTATCATTATATGGATTGACACAATTATGCATAACTGCTTTCACAGAATTTATTCTAAAAATAGGACTTCCACGAACTTATCAGTATTACTTAATATTCTTAGTTTCATTACTCTTGAGGTGCAGTAAGCTTATGTTCTTCTCTTACTCTCTAATTTAATTTTTTTGTTTTAAAAATAAAAAAAGTAATCGCTGAGTTCCCTCAAGCATAATATTGCTCATTTCTAGAAAAATTTTCGTATGTTTCGCTTTTGTGCGGTTTATTATAATTTTTTAAAGTGCATTTTAGACCTATGTTCGTGATTTTTTGCTATTGAGCGAAAGTCAAAAACTCAGGATTTGAATCGCTGAAGTCCCTAGAGAAAGGCTTCAAGATTTCTAACTAAATTTATGGCAGCCGTATTGTGATCCAAAAAAGCGCTACGGCTTTTTTTTATCCATTTTCTGAACCTACTGCACCTTAAGGAATCTTTCTTAAGGAAAAAAAATCAACACCTTACCTTTCCATCGGGCCTCCAAGCCAAAGCTTGTACAGTAACATTTTCTTTAGGTGGAGATAATGTCCACACTTTTTGCCAACTTATAAGTCTATGTACTTGCACTTCTCCTAACAAAACATGTTAATAGGTATGTTAATATTTGATTAACTCTAGGCAATCAGATTTTCATAAAAGCTAACTTAGAAACACCTTATAACGTTTTCACGGTAAAAATGTACAATGATAGTTTACCAACTTACCTTTGATGTTACTTAACGCTAACAAATCAAGTCTGTTGCTCCAAACCATAAGATCAACTTGGTTGGCCACATGCCTTTCTTCCAATTGACGCATTCCACAGTGATACATGGCGGCAATGGCACTAATCTACTTTTCAATAACTGTGGATCTAATGTACTAGTAAGAAATAGCCAGAATCATTTAAAATGAAAATGCCTGAACTCGCAAAATAATAAACAACGCATATAACCGGCTCAGCTCTTACAATACAATTTTAAAGTATTTGACATTGACAGTGACAGTTTTTTGTCAAAAATACGTTCAGAAACGATAGATTATTCTTGCACATGGCGCATGTAAAGAAATTTTGATGCCGTGGTAGACCTAGGGTTGCAAGAATAGTATTTTACTATACTTGGCCTCCGTATACTTTATGAAATACGAAACACATAAAGTATGCTAAAAAACTTTATTTTAAACTAAAACAAGCAAAAAATATGTTAGAAATAAAGAAATACTTTATTTTTACTGTGTGTAAAGTGCGACATAAAATAGTAGAAATTAAATAAAATGGAACTAAAAAATTCCCATACTAAATTGTTAGCATGTTTAAGCATTGTACGTCATAAATGTGACAGTTATGTAGGAAGTGGCGCCCTCAATAATTTTCTACAATTTCTAGTCGGAGTATACTTTATTTTTTGATTTTTTAAACCGCCAAATACTAAATATCTCAAAAAATCTGGCAACCCCAAGTGGCTGTCTGGCTTCCGGCCAGCCAGGGTGACCTTGCAAATTTCTGGACTTGATGGGAACTCAATACAATTTGGTTGCCCACCACCTCGAAAACTACCATGGTAGCAGTGGTCGGAAGCCTCGTTTCCGATCGTGTAGCAGCAACTTTAAATATACATAGAACTACTATACTCCAGAAAACCCAACTTATCAGTAGAAAAAGGCGCGAAATTCAAAATTTTAGTGGGAGATCAACCCTTGTGCGAGTGGTATTTATACGTCATAACTCCATAGAAGTTTGACGTAAAACATAACACTTGCATGACTTGCACATCAGTCTATGTGATCAAAATCGCTGCAGAGTTATCTTAGACTAACTTCTAGCTGTTGATGGTCGTGTAGAAAAGCCCGACGTTGCTGGCAAAAATTGATCTTAGCCAGGAGGTTTTCAGCCGTGTATCTCGCGTGTATTGCGCCAAGCCAACACAACATGTGTGTTGCATGCATAGTGTGGTGTCGGTCTTTGTATTGACCCGCGCATTATCTTTGATATCTTTCTTCAGATAAATAGTTACATCCATCACTCGGACTGGGTTAAAAATACACAGACATAATAGATAAAAATTTTATTTATAAAATTATTAACAAATAATAAAGACACATACACATGCATGCCTGGTGAACCAGTGTAAATTAAAGATGAGATAGGGTATTCTCCTACTAGGGTATTCTTTTTTAGAACTGGCAAAACTGTTTGCTATGGAATTTATATGAATGAAACATTACACAATGACGTCTCGGTCAACTCACCGACTTTTTATTTATATTTCTATCCGATTTATTAAATAGAACTTGTGTTTAAAAATAACTGCTAAGTATCTATGTTTTTCTAAAAAATATCTGGTGCTTTATTTCATGCATGGTGTGAAATAATTTATTTTAAATACAGTCTCATACCCTATTGTAATTAAGTATAAGTAAATATATAAAAAAACCATAATTACCTACTATAAAACAATGGTAAAGCTTTTGTACAAAATAACCTAGTTTAAAGCCTATGTTTCCCTAGGAACTCTCTCACTAGCGTGTTAACGACTTCTGGTTTTTCTTGCATAATGAAGTGTCCGCAGCCAGGCACCAGCTTCGTTTCGATGTGTGCGTATTCTGTCATCATGCGGTCTAGGATGGAATGCGACAGGTATTTGTCGTCGGCGGCGTTGGCGACAAGCATGGGGACGAGGCGCTCGCAGCGAGCTTTGACGGGCAAGCTGTATACGAAGTTCGCGCGGTAGTAGTTGATTGGTGGGGTCACGGCCGCTGTAAAACAAGATAAGATTAAAAACCCCGTCGAAAACACAGCGTCATCACTCATCAGGCTCCTTGTTTCACTTGTCACGTGACAACGACAATTCACCGTACATTGCTGATCCAACAAAAAAATATTGACGCTAGGTTACATTCTTATCGACCCAGATAGAGAACCTACCTACCGGGAAACACGAAAGTTTCGTGCGTATTTGAGCAGGGGCGTATTTACCCTAGGACCAAGGGGGCCATGGCCCGGGGCGGCAGGCTGCGGGGGGCGGCGCAGGCCGCCGCTGGCTTTCAGTTTCGAGTGCCTCAGTGGCGCCCCAATAAAAAAAATTGTCGTGTTACATCAAATTTTTTACAGCGCGTTTGCGCCCCTTTTCCTTCTACCTTAATTCTTTACACACGCGGATTGTCGACGAGTTCTCATGATGTCGCCCTGTAACGTCGCTCTTCACATCGCCCTAAGGCCGCGGGCTTCCGTTAATGCTTTTTGGCCCTGGTCTGCAACAAACGCCGTAGGTCGCGTCCGGCGTGACGCTGTACGCGACGTACGAATGCTTACTATATTGGACGATCCGGGGCTTCAGCACTCTGCAGAGCTCATCTTGGCCATAGGTTTTTGTCCCAGCTCAGCTCCACCAGTGCTTTAAGCTCTGTTCTTCTGCAGTTCGGCCTTCAGCCTCACAGGGCAGCACACCGCTATCGGACGCTCCGGGTCTTATGCAGAGCTCGGCCGTCGGCATCGCTTACAATTGGCTATAGGTTCGATTCCAAGCTCTGTAGGAAGGCACTGCGGAAAAATTATGCTTTTGTGTTTGTTTCATGGGTCATGGGGGGCGGCAGAGGCCCAATGGCCCGGGGCGCCAAATATGTAAATACGCCTCTGTATTTGAGTGATAAAGATGCAGATAACGAAATTGCGATTTTCGCGTATCCCGAGGCTCTCAGAACAGAAATGTACGTTCAGGTTTTGGAGGTAAAAGTTGACATTGATTCAATTTGTGTGCAGCCTCGCACCTTAATTGAACGCATATTATACTACCGCCGTTCCGTCGGGGGTAATAACCCATGTAATACCACTGACTGAGTCGTATTTACAACCATAATCATAATCGTTTATTGCAACCATGGTATTACAAGGTGTTGGTGAACGCGAACCATCTACGTGTTGCCTCCCTGTCACACTTACGTACGAATTTACAAGTGCGCCAGAGAGGCAATACGTCGAACCTACTGGTTCGCGGTAGGCCCTCTGTTCTCAATTCGACTTCATTAACTTCTTTTTGTCATCACTCGATCAACGCAACGCGTCGCGCTCGCATAAAATTTATAAGTAGGTAGCACGAGCAAGTATTTGCTCTAGTTTCCCGCACAGCCCAGCGGTTTTCTGTGAGTTTCCCGTCACTATTAGCAGAGCGTGATGCAAAATTAATGAGGTCAAAATTGAGATCAATTTGTAAAGCGAAATCTTCCGAAACGAATGTGACGAAATTTCGATTTGCGCTACTTTTACTCTCTCTTCTCATACTTTATCATACTCCTCACACTGTGAACGTGAACGGGTTTTAGTTTAGCACACTTACTAGGTTTACCGAACCAGTATTTGTAGCATTCGACGTCAAGGCTGCCGGGCTGGGCGGGGATGCACATGTCAAACACGCGCATGTCGTCCATCGTGATCAGCTTCTCGGGGAGGGATGGCATGCGGTACAACATTACGTACCTGAAACATATTGGTAAACAATACAAAAATTGCCCATTTCGAAAGCGAAAGACCCCACCCTAGTTTCCATAACTACATTTACCATGAGTAAGTTAGTCTACGCAACGGCTAGCGAAACTGCAAACTCATGGTAGCTATACACTATACAGTGGTATTTTTCTATAATGTCGGAATCGGCACTTTTTATACTTTATCGTGGACGTCTACATAGACACAATAGTTTTAAAAAACCGGATAAGTGCGAGTCGGACTCAACCACCGAGGGTGCCGTACAAATTTGACTTATTTTTTATGTTATTTTTATACAAATTTATAGTTTTTGAGATTTTCCCTGTACTTGTAGTGCAAGACTTAGTGCAAGACGATATTACTTGCTAATTTTCATAGTTCTAGGGCTAAGGGAAGTACCCTGAAAATTTTGATTCCCTTGGGAGTGTCGAAATGTACGTTTTATGCGCCATAAACGGCCGTATCTTTTTTTTAGGTTAACTTAGAAGTTTGGTTTTTTCACAGCTTCAAGGGACTGTATTGACTTGAGTACCTATATGGATGGTTTTAATTTCAACTCGATACCTCGACGCGTTCCCGAGATAAAGGGTCTTGACAGACAGACAGACGGACGCATGGACAACAAACTGATCTTATAAGGGTTTCGTTTTTTTACCTACTGTTAATTAGCTGTTTTGTTGTACCTAACTTCAACCGTTTTTCTATAACAAATGAAGTTTCCGTTTTCGGAACTCGGGATGCAAACGTGAGGAAAAGGAGGGGAAACAACACTTGACAAATTCCACTTTTCAGGGTTCCGTACCCTTATAATTTCGCCATGTCCGTCTGTCTGAGGCTTTGCTCCGTGATCGTTAATGCTAGAAAGCTGAAATTTGGTATGGAGTCATAAAAAAGTAATTTAAAAAAAAGTTTTTTTTTTTTGCTTTAACCCGATGGTGTGTGGGCATAGAACCGATTATGTTCGCTATAGTGGGGAAAACTATAGCGAACATAATCGGTCTTACGGTTTTTGATTTATATTTAAAAAAATGTCTTCTCTTATTAGTAAAAATACGTATTACAAGCGCTGCGAAAGTATCCACTTTTGCTTATAATGTACATGATACTTACTATTAGGTAACCCCCGTTTACCCTATTCTGACAGAATGGTAACTACGGAACCCTACACAGAGCATGGCGCGACATGCTCTTGTTTTGTTTCGTCCTTAATTAGGGTTCCGTACCCAAAGGGTAAAAACGGGACCCTATTACTAAGACTCCGCTGTCCGTCTGTCCGTCCGTCTGTCCGTCTGTCCGTCTGTCTGTCTGTCACCAGGCTGTATCTCGTGATCTGTGATAGCTAGACAGCTCAAATTTTCACAGATGATGTATTTCGGTTGCCGCTATAACAACAAATACTAAAAACAGAATAAAATAGAGATTTAAGTGGGGTTCCCATAAAACAAACGTGATTTTTGACCGAAGTTAAGCAACGTCGGGCGGGGTCAGTACTTGGATGGGTGACCGTTTTTATAGTTAATGGTACGGAACCCTTCATGTGTAAGTCCGACTCGCACTTGGCCGGTTTTGTAAATAACCATGCCAAGTTTCATGATTTCTGTCGAATGGTGCCATATCCGGTTACAAATAGGAATCTTCAATCCCTTTTTTTTAATAGCCCGTTACCAAAATTGGTTAATATAATACCTATAGTTAATGCCGCCAATTTTTACCAAGACATTTTCCTGTGCACCGGTTTATGCGGTTTGTGTGTTGGGCAGCTCGTGCGCTAAGGCTTGTCTTTTTTAGTAGAAAGACGGCCCACCGGCCCGGGCCCGGGGAACGATGCGCAACTGGCATTCCCTCACCGTTAAAAAAAAGGGTCGTGCAGCCAGGCCTCGCGGGACGTGCTGGAGAGTGAAGAGCATCACGATCGTGTCCAGCGCGTCCAACAAGACTAGCAACATTTCCTCACCAAGACATTTTCCTCTGCACCGGGTTGTGCACCAGCTCGTGCAGCCAGGCCTCACGTGACGTGCTGGAGAGCATCACGAGCGCGTCCAGCGCGTCAGGGTGCACGTCTCGGAAGCGGCACGCGATCAGGCCGCCCCAGTCGTGCGACACTAGGATGCACTTCTCTCGCCCTGTAATTAATTAATTATGCGTTAATATGCTGTTTAGGGGGTTATTACTGCAGTGAGAGACAGAGAAAGGTATACGTTGTCCTTGTCCTACTTAGCAGCTAGACAGTCTTAAGCTTTTGTTATGTACCCAGGGTGGTGAGCAGGAAAATCGTTTAAGCATAAGCGCCTTCCCGCTCATGCTCCTGACGCTTCCCGAGGCTGCAGTCTACTAAAAGAATTTGAAACCCATATTTCGTAGCAAAAATTTTTTAACTTTTTTTACTACCTATACTTCGTTGACGTGATTGATAATATACACCTATGTATTCATGCGCAGCTTTCCTAGTTCTAACAATCACGGAGAGCTACCGAAGTATGTCGTGGATGCCGTGTATATGTCGAAAAAGTATTTCTAGTTTTCTAAGGAACCCTTATAATTTATTTAGTGCGCCCGACTGTATTTCTCTCCCGTATTTGGAATGGGAAAAAATCAATGAAGCCATCACGTAACGTACCTAACTGGCGTACAAGGTCACGAACATCTTCCACCAGGAGATCAATGTGGTATGCAGATACATCATCTGGCCTCTCCGAGTCTCCATACCCTCTCATGTCCACAGCAATACACCTGAAATTCATTGAATTTACATCAATAATAGGTTGATATGTGATCAATTCGATTAACTCTTGACAAGACTTTATTTTCTATTATTCATAATTATATTCTGTCAAACAACTTTGTCAGTAGAAAAACGTAGTGCCTACATTTTTTTAAATTTGCCGCTTTTTTCTACTGACGGAAATGGCTTGACAGACTATATATAATCGAGCCAGTTCGAGCAAGAACACCGAGTACACTTTTTTTTAAGAAGATAATTTCGAGTCAATAAATAATAAGAGTACCTATGGTTAAGTAGAGTAAGTTGTTACCAATAGTCTTTGTTGAACTCGACGATCTGATGCCTCCAAGAAAACCAGAATTCAGGGAACCCATGCAGAAATATCATAAGGGGTTTAGACGGATCGCCGCTTTCCAAATAATGTAACTTGACATTCTGTAAAATATAAAACACTACAGTTATCTAGTCTATCTAACACAATCATTCCGGCTCACACATGACAATAACAAATTAATAACATAGGTGAATTCTCAATAGCTCGCGCAGTTAATAAATTTGGTGCTATTAGAGTATTAGGCCTCATCCGATCGAGCTCTTTTACAACGCGCGTTAAAAAAGCGTTTGAATTACACAAAAGGATACCTACATATACATGTGTATTCATTCAAACGATGGTGGTGGCGCTTTTTATCAAGCGTTGTTGGTTTTCGTATTGTGATGCAAGGGTAACTACGGAATCCTACACTGAGCATGGCCCGACATGCTCTTGGTCGGTTTTATTATTTTATGAATTAGTAGGTAGGTATTGCCTTAGTGGCCTTAACCAAGCTTGCTTTTTCGTTGTTCGTTGGGGGTAGTTAAAAACCCCCAAAGATGGCGTGAAACCAGCCCAAACTGAATGGAGCAGAACTTTATTGGGCGCAGTGTACTGTGCGTAAATTACGTAACTCTCGGTGAGCCCATCGTAATACCAGTGACCTACAACTGAGCCCGTTTTTTCTGTGCCAAGTTCAAGAGACCACGAAATATTTCTTACCATTTTCTTAAAGCGTATAATAATACGACGCAACGGTTTGAGTATGTACACAGCTGAGTTCAGGAGTCATAAATACCTATACCTCCTTAAGTTCTTATGTAATTGTATAAAACTTGTATGGCTTATACAATTATAATTACCTAATACCTACACTTTAGAATTTTTGTCAATAATTATATCCAGTATCTAGTACTCTCCCTCTATCTACTTGTCGTTTTGTAGCAAAGGTAAACCTGTATTCGGAATCATAAATTCTTGACGTATATGCTCGCTCCACGGGTTGGGTGTGAATTGTGATATTATTCCACATATCCGGAATTTAGAAATGTTTCTAAATCGGTACATTCGTTATCTAGAAATGGGTAGTGTCTAGAAATTGTATATTAGGGTTAAATAAGAATGAAATGATCAGTAGGTAATTTATCGGCGTGCATAAACACAGTTTTGAAGTGCAGCACGAGAGCCGTTCCGCTTTCTCGCCACTGCACTCGGGCCTCGGGGTGAATAAACTGCAAACTGCAACGCGATGCGGACCAACCCGTTTTCAGAAACTAGATATCCCTACTTCCCTACTTAATATTATAAATGCGAATGTAACTCTGTCTGTCTATCTGTCTGTTCCATCTTCACGCTCAAATCGCTGAACCGATACCTATAGATGAAATTTGGTATGCAGATATTTGAGGCCCGGGGAAAGACAGGATAGTTTTGAGGGTTCCGTACCCAAAGGGTAAAAACGGTAACCTATTACTAAGACTCCACTGTCCGTCTGTCTGTCTGTTTATTACCAGGCTGTATCTCATGAACCGTGACAGCTAGAACGACAGTTGAAATATTCACAGATGATGTATTTCTGTTGCCGCTATAACAACAAATACTAAAATCAAAATAAAATAAATATTTAAGTGGGACTCCCGTACAACAAACGTGATTTTTTTGCCGTTTTTTGCGTAATGGTACGGAACCCTTCGTGAGCGAGTCCGACTCGCACTTGGCCGGTTTTTTATTAATCATCTATTCTTCCACTAAGGAGTAACTTTGTTACTAAGTTTCTTTGATTAACCTACTTCTCAAATCAGGCCGACTTCGGCCATCATAAGGCCTGTTGTCTATTTTACGATAGTTTCATTTATACTACCTATATGCTTAATATGTAGGTAAGGTATGCATTTTTCCTTTGGTTGGGTATTGGTGTAGGTTAAGGTTGTAGGTACAATAAATAACATTTTTATTATATTGTATTATATGCCATATACAATATGTATAGCACTATTCCTTAAATTTCGACAAATCGTGAGTGGGATCTCACAAGGCAGTATATTCGGGGCTCTTAAATTTATAAAAAGCCAAAATTGCGAATTGTAATTTTCAGATATTTATATTATTTATCAAATAGCATGTTGCTCAGAAAACAGAGATACGCTTCTCAATCAAAAATGAAAAACGTCTAGAGTCAGACCAAGACAAGTCTGTAACGATTTTGATAGCACACGCAGTGCAAGTGTTATTTTAAACATCAAACTTCTATGAAATTATGACGTATAAATAACACTTGCACTGCGTGTGCTATCAAAATCGTTGCAGACTTATCTTGGTCTAACTCTAGTACCTTTTTGTATGATATAGGAGGAGGCAAACGAGCAGACGAATCCCTGATGGTAAGCGATTGCCGTCGCCAATAGACACCCGCAACACCAGAGGGGTTGTAAGTGCGCTGCAAGCCTTTAAGATGGGAGTACGCTCTTTTCTTGAAGGTCGTATCGGTCCTACCTCGTCAGTCGACGTTAAATTGGTAAATGCCGTACTATTCGTACCTTAGCAGTTGGATTACCCCCCATTTCATTCAATTAGGGAGTGGATCGTGTAATAAATTATCCGATACCAAATGCTATTTATAAGTTCAGTTATGACGGAACGAAAGAGAATCTCTCGATGCTCCGAAATATTTTTGCTCCATGTTTCTTTTACCATCTAAGCTTATCCGAAATGCCATTATTAGGTAGTTAGATTTCAATAAGATAAAACACTTCTAAAATATAAAACCAGATCCGCAAGAAAAGTTACCCACGAAACATTTGATTTTACTCCCAAATTTTCATACCCCGGGCTTATATAATTATGAAAAATATGAAAACCACAAACTTAATTAAATTTTAACTCGAGCATCATCGGATAAAAATACTTAGAAGTATGGTAGGGAACCTAATCCATGATGGCATGACGAATTTTTTTCAATCTGTTTAGCCGTTATTCCGTTACCTACTTATTTACTGAAATAAAACAGCAAAACTCATATTTGCAATTTTATGATAATAATGTGTGTCGCTTAGGTACCTACATTACGATGTATCTTTTATAATAAATCGTATGACATAGTAAAAGAACTTTCTCAATAGGTAGGTACCAGTCTTTGTTATCGGTCTCAGCCACACAAGTTTTGAGAAATCAGCGATGACATTGCGACATCATTTCTAATATTGACTGAACCGCATTACTGTTTAGCTGAGAGCTAAGGACGGATAGTTACGGCAAGGTTTTTAACTTTCTACTTATGACTGATGAATAACTAATAAATGTTCGCCTTTGAAGTACAGTAGGGTGAGGCTATTCGCAATTTCAAGATGCTTTTGGCCCACTTACTCAACGGTGTAAAATCTTCTCTACTATTACCATTTTCGTAACTATTAAGATTTAAAAATTTTGTCCTCTTTGTTTCATACATCTCAATTGATAGCTTAATTTTACTGTAGGTACCTAATTCAAAAGCACCACTATAGGGGCTAACAAAAGCTGTCAAAAAGTTACATCTGCTTGTATTACAAGTTACAAGCATTTGAGAAACGGGCCCCTAGGTCTCAAATTCTGATAAAATTTACCACCTCCAAATAAAGAGAACGGCCTACTTGAATTGTTTCTATATTTTTAACCACCTCTAAAAAGGAGGAGGCTTTCATTACGCCGCGCGCCCACGCGCATCTGATTCATTTTGGTGACTCAGATTATAACGCAATTGGTTACAAATTACGTTATCCTGAATGAAAATTTTATCAGACTTGACCACGAGTAGGTCTTTACCAGAGTTGGGCAAAATGTAATCGATTAACGATTAAAATTAACCGATTTAATCGCGAGCACATCGCGAGCGACGATTAAGTTTGGATTAATTAGTTGTAGTCGAAGAATTTAGATTAACATTAGTCGCGATTAAATTAATCGTCAACTAATTTCCCGCGACAATTTTTTTCAATTGATTAATTATTCGAATAATTTTCTCTCGATTAATTTTAGGAACAAATATGATCTTATACGTTTTAGGGACTGCGGATTTGGAAAATCATGACTGTTTTGTAATTCAGGATGGCTGCTACGCATTTTGTCATAAAAGTCGTCATGGGTGTCGATTTATAGGTTTTATTTCACAAAAAAGTAACAAAATATTTTAGGGTATTATGTTTTAAATTGATACTGCTTTTTTTATAAATGTTTGATAAAACTTACTATTGGTAATTTGTTTTTATTATTATATCATTAAAATATCAAACACCAACGTAATTTTACAAAAAAAGACCTTTAGAAAAAATACGACTTTTGATGGACTTTTGACTGGACTAAGAAAAAGGCACCTACAAACAGTGTTGGCCGTAATTGTTAATTTTAATTAACCATTGATCAATTTTATTAACCATTAGTTCCGCCATTAACCAATTGCATTAAAGTTAATTCGGATTAAAGTTAATTCGGATTAAATTTTTGAGACGTTAATGGCCATTGAAGTTAATTCGGATTAACTTTAATTCGGATTAACTTCAATGGGCATGAAAGTCAAAAAATTAATTAGAATTACTCTCAATTTGGATTAACGTCTAATAAAATTACATTCGTGATATTTTAAAATGAGACAGCAAAATGACCCTGACTGAACCCTGGCAGTAGTAGCAGTACCTACCTACTACCTAGTAGAATTCTGGTTTGGTGCAACACAGACATACGCGGTTTTGGTCATTTAAATCGTCTTGATGAGCACTTCGGCGAGCCGTACCCATGATAGAGCTGATGCTGAACCCTGGCAGTACCTAATGGATCTAAGGTTTGGTGCAACATAGGCACACGCTGTTTTAGTCATCCGACTCGTCTTGATGAGCACTTCGGAGAGCCATACCCATGATAGAGCTGATGTTGAACCTTGGCAGTACCTAATGGATCTAAGGTTTGGTGCAACATAGGCACACGCTGTTTTAGTCATCCGACTCGTCTTGATGAGCACTTAGGAGAGCAGTACCCATGATAGAGCTGATGCTGAACCCTGGCAGTACCTAATGGAT
Organism: Cydia strobilella; assembly: GCF_947568885.1. Taxonomy (NCBI): domain Eukaryota; kingdom Metazoa; phylum Arthropoda; class Insecta; order Lepidoptera; family Tortricidae; genus Cydia; species Cydia strobilella. Next base: position 7,150,852 of record NC_086045.1, read on the forward strand.
CTAAGGTTTGGTGCAACATAGGCACACGCTGTTTTAGTCATCCGACTCGTCTTGATGAGCACTTATGAGAGCAGTACCCATAATGGAGCTGATGCCGAACCCTGGCAGTACCTAGCGGAACTAAGGTTTGGTGCAACGTAGGCACACGCTGTTTTAGTCATCCGACTCGTCTTGATGAGCACTTAGGAGAGCAGTACCCATGATAGAGCTGATGCTGAACCCTGGCAGTACCTAGTGGATCTAAGGTTTGGTGCAACATAGGCACACGCTGTTTTAGTCACCCGACTCGTCTTGATGAGCACTTAGGAGAGCAGTACCCATAATGGAGCTGATGCTGAACCCTGGCAGTACCTCGCGGAACTAAGGTTTGGTGCAACATAGGCACACGCTGTTTTAGTCATCCGATTCGTCTTGATGAGCACTTAGAGCAGTACCCATGATAGAGCTGATGCTGAACCCTGGCACTACCTAGTGGATCTAAGGTTTGGTGCATCATAGGGACACGCTGTTTTAGTCACCCGACTCGTCTTGATAAGCACTTAGGAGAGCGGTACCCATGATAGAGCTGATGCTGAACCCTGGCAGTACCTAGTGGATCTAAGGTTTGGTGCAATATAGGCACACGCTGTTTTAGTCACCCGACTCGTCTTGATGAGCACTTAGGAGAGCGGTACCCATGATAGAGCTGATGCTGAACCCTGGCAGTACCTAGTGGATCTAAGGTTTGGTGCAACATAGGCACACGCTGTTTTAGTCACCCGACTCGTCTTGATGAGCACTTAGGAGAGCAGTACCCATGATAGAGCTGATGCTGAACCCTGGCAGTACCTAGTGGATCTAAGGTTTGGTGCAACATAGGCACACGCTGTTTTAGTCACCCGACTCGTCTTGATGAGCACTTAGGAGAGCAGTACCCATGATAGAGCTGATGCTGAACCCTGGCAGTACCTAGTGGATCTAAGGTTTGGTGCAACATAGGCACACGCTGTTTTAGTCACCCGACTCGTCTTGATGAGCACTTAGGAGAGCAGTACCCATAATGGAGCTGATGCTGAACCCTGGCAGTACCTCGCGGAACTAAGGTTTGGTGCAACATAGGCACACGCTGTTTTAGTCATCCGATTCGTCTTGATGAGCACTTAGAGCAGTACCCATGATAGAGCTGATGCTGAACCCTGGCACTACCTAGTGGATCTAAGGTTTGGTGCAACATAGGCACACGCTGTTTTAGTCACCTGACTCGTCTTGATGAGCACTTAGGAGAGCAGTACCCATAATGGAGCTGATGCTGAACCCTGGCAGTACCTAGCGGAACTAAGGTTTGGTGCAACATAGGCACACGCTGTTTTAGTCATCCGACTCGTCTTGATGAGCACTTAGGAGAGCAGTACCCATGATAGAGCTGATGCTGAACCCTGGCACTACCTAGTGGATCTAAGGTTTGGTGCAACATAGGCACACACTATTTTAGTTATCCGACTCGTCTTGATGAGCACTTAGGAGAGCAGTACCCATAATGGAGCTGATGCTGAACCCTGGCAGTACCTAGCGGAACTAAGGATTGGTGCAACATAGGCACACGCTGTTTTAGTCATCCGACTCGTCTTGATGAGCACTTAGGAGAGCAGTACCCATGATAGAGCTGATGCTGAACCCTGGCACTACCTAGTGGATCTAAGGTTTGGTGCAACATAGGCACACGCTGTTTTAGTCACCCGACTCGTCTTGATGAGCACTTAGGAGAGCAGTACCCATAATGGAGCTGATGCTGAACCCTGGCAGTACCTAGCGGAACTAAGGTTTGGTGCAACATAGGCACACGCTGTTTTAGTCATCCGACTCGTCTTGATGAGCACTTAGGAGAGCGGTACCCATGGTAGAGCTGATGCTGAACCCTGGCAGTACATAGTGGAACTAAGGTTTGGTGCAACATAGGCACGCGCTGTTTTGGTCATCCGACTCGTCTTGATGAGCACTTAGGAGAGCAGTACCCATGATAGAGCTGATGCTGAACCCTGGAAATACCTAGTGGATCTAAGGTTTGGTGCAATATAGGCACGCGCTGTTTTGGGCATCCAACTCATCTTGATGAGCACTTAGGAGAGCAGTACCCATGGTAGAGCTGATGCTGAACCCTGGCAGTACCTAGAGGAACTAAGGTTTGGTGCAACATAGGTACGCGCTGTTTTGATCATCCGACTCGTCTTGATGAGCACTTAAGAGAGCAGTACCCAAGATAGAGCTGATGCTTAACCCTGGCAGTACCTAGTGGAACTAAGGTTTGGTGCAACATAGGCACACGCTGTTTTAGTCATCCGACTCGTCTTGATGAGCACTTAGGAGAGCAGTACCCATGATAGAGCTGATGCTGAACCCTGGCAGTACCTAGTTGATCTAAGGTTTGGTGCAATATAGGCACACGCTGTTTTAGTCACCCGACTCGTCTTGATGAGCACTTAGGAGAGCAGTACTCATAATGGAGCTGATGCTGAACCCTGGCAGTACCTAGCGGAACTAAGGTTTGGTGCAACATAGGTACACGCTGTTTTAGTCATCCGACTCGTCTTGATGAGCACTTGGAAGAGCAGTACCCAAGATAGAGCTGATGCTGAACACTGGCGGTACATAGTGGAACTCAGGTTTGGTGCAACATAGGCACACGCTGTTTTGGTCATCCCACTCGTCTAATGAGCACTTGGGAGCGCAATATTCAAAGTACATGATAACTAATACTGAATTATGGCAGTAGCAGTAGGTGTAGGTACTCGTACTTACTAGGAGTCAGATATGATCCAATCTAGGCACGCGCTGTTCTGGTTGATCCTTCTTTATTAAGCTGATGGAAGTAATAACAAACGTGATGCCGAATCTATGTTTTGTTAATTTTTGTATTTTTTAAATGACCATGATTAGAAATATATTCATATTATTGCAATGTAAGGTAAAATATGTCAAAATATGTCTTTATTCATGAACTGAATCGGAATCCATACAGGGGTAAATTGAAAGACTATATGATGATTACTCATTGACACATTTATTTATTTACTACAAATGAGATTAATATTACAAATATTAAGTCCAATATATAATTTAACAACTGTAAATATTAAGTCTTATATTGTACTTAATGACAACTTATAATGGTGTACTACTTGTAACACAATATGAATACTGTACCTATGTCTGTTCTAAACACTTAATGCACAACAAATGACGAAGAATTTTTACAAAAATTAACGCTTTTATACATTATAAATTGTTAATATTTAATCTAATTTACATGTTACTACTTTAGGTAAATATTCAGGGCTATCGTATATAAATTTAACAATCTGTTTATTTAATAGGCAAACATAATGTAACAATGACATCTAAATAATTGTAATAGATTGTTATACATGCATAATCATTATACTAATTAAAAAAAATAATTCAACTACTACTTATTATTTTAAAAATGTAGAATTTGTTTCATTCAAATCAACCGTAACGTTACCAAATAATTGAAATAATGCCACATAAATCACAATCAGTCTTTTATTATGTTCTTATTTTTACTTAAGCATAAGTTATAACTACAAATATTAATAGGATTAACAAGTTTAGTGTATGATAATCTAATTAGGAGTAAGTAATATAATAATTTGAAAACAAATCAACAAGAAATAATCACTCTTTTCATTAAACATAAAAATGTAATAATAAAACAATAATAGAACTAAAAACTTAATCTTTGCTTATTCTTAAAGTGACTGGTTGGTAAAGTTCAGTTATAGACTTTACCCTTGCCCACATTTCGTTTAATTTTTCATCTGGGACGTCTTTGATTAAAGTTTTAAAATCATCTGCAATTTTTTCTCGCTCTGTATCCTTTTCCTTATCGAACTCTAAATCTGAAAACAATTAATTTTATTTTTATATTAGTTTTTCAACAAGAATTAGATTTCGCAACTGCTTCGAAACCAAAATTATACTAATATAAGTATAAGATACACTCAAGAGAGGTGTTATGATTTTCATATTTCTTATGTATATAATTAATTAGATTACTTACCAGTTTGATTTGTCTTCTGTTTTTTCAGATTTTTAACAAAATCTTTGTACTCTTGTGGGAAATTTATTGGCAACGGCAATAATCTTTTATTTTTATCCATTATATTTTCGGATTACTATGACGCCAAACTGAATTACCGGAGTTGTTTCTTTAGTGACTGTTTCTTCTATAATAGATTACTGTCGCTGAAATCTTACCATTGAATACAGTAAAATGGCACTATACTTTGCCTTGTCTATTCTGTTGTCGTAAAATAGCACGAGTGTAACACGCAAAAAAAGGCCGAACCGGGTGCTGCGCGCACCGTGCACTTTATTGTCCTTATATACGACCGCGGTCTCTCCCTTATCGCACGTTTTTTGTTGCCAAGACTCTCAGTCCCTGACCGATAGGATTGATATTGTTTGACATTCTGTGTAGAATACCATTCAATTATAGACGCATGCACTATAATATTTATTTATTGTCCTTATATACGACCGCGGTCTCTCCCTTATCGCACGTTTTTTGTTGCCAAGACTCTCAGTCCCTGACCGATAGGATTGATATTGTTTGACATTCTGTGTAGAATACCATTCAATTATAGACGCATGCACTATAATATTTATGAATGTATAATTTCACCGAAATGCGACGAAGCGATGACGTTAAAAATAAGTACCTTACAAGTTTACACATTATAATTTTTTTTTCCAACTTTGTCAATAGTTTTAGAACCACCTTTTCACTATTTTATTTACCTGTTTTCAAGAATATGATGTTAAATATATTTAAATAGTATTTCAAGGAATAAAATAATCAATTTGGATATTTTTATGCAATTTTAACTAAAAAGCTTGGTAACCCTTTACTGATCTTAAAGCTATAATAAAAGTATTAAAACGGTTTTTTATAAGGTAATTCACGAACTGGCGCTGAGGGCATGATTTTTCGTGGACAGGTTGGCGTCTTTAGCGGCCAAAATGTTAAATTACCTCATTCCGAAATTATACAATTATTAAACTTTGTGTTAATTATTTTATTACTATTTTGTATTTCGTAATTTACTTAAAAATATTATGCTTAAATCTAAATGTATTTATGTATATTCATTTGCAGTATCTAACATTGTGGAATAAAATAACAGATGCCAAACCATAACCATATTATTGTCTTCGGTTACCGCGATAGTTACTCATGAAATAAAACTATGAAAACGGATTAACGCGAGGCCATTGAGATTAAGAAATATCCAAACTTTAATAGGGAAGATGGCTTTTCTCTACCACCAGCTTGGGATCCTGTAGTCCATCTGATAAAGGAGCAAGCGAGACATAGACTGTGAGACCTTAGTGTTGGATGATGCTGGACATTCTGATGTTTTGAAAAGATGTGTCCCGCCGAGTTTGTTGCCGGTCCCATATTGGGATACCCTCCTACAATTTAGGAGAGAATTAAATCTTCTCGGGTCCGTGGTGTAGGGTTGGAGCCGGCGTAGTTTTTATCGCGTATATATATATATCTTTACTTGAAAATAATTGTAGTGTATAACTAGCCTTATGAACCGATTTTGCATGTACAACCAGCCTTAAAGTTTGTAGTCTATGATTGTTCATTATTTTAGTATGTGGGTATTTTTGCACTTTGTAATTTTTCCTCAGTCACCCGTTGACCACGAACGCTGTAAAGAGTTCGAAACGTCGGGATGTATTATAAATTCAATATACGCGATATAATCCGTTTTCATAGTTTTATTTCATAACCATATTGTTATCTAGACGGTTTGGACGTTAGTATTAATACCACGTGCAGCTTAAAATCTAAAACAATGATAAACACCACGATCCTTCGCCTTTCGACAAACATGCCGCAAATAAAAATAAAAATCAGTGACGATAGCACCTATAGGTTAAAATTATTTAATAGGCACCTGGTCATGGTCAATAACTAAATTGCTATTGTTTAGCCTCTACGGGCCCACTGCCTAAAGGGATCACTATAAAACAATAGTAATCTCTGCGTGGTACATTATGTTGGCGGTCAATAATACAAGAAAGATAAGAATATGCCGGCAAAAACACATGTGGTTTTAAAGTGTCAATGCGGCTCTTATATCTTTGTTGTCATTCGCCACTAAAATAGATAAGATATTACCGCAGTAGCCATCTGCGGGAAAACAATGGTAGTTGTAGCTTAAATGTAAGGGCAAACAAAAGGGTTTAGATAGTCTAAGCGCAGGTAACTAGTTGACACCTTTACAATTGAAACGAGGTACACTAAACTATCACTAATATTGGAAGCACGTCATTGGTCAAAGATAATGATAACGAAGGCGCACAGGATGAACTGACATGCTACCCTTATCCTCAGTTAACATCTGTCTTTCACAGTGTGTAAACACGACTTTCATATTCATATATCTGTACTCTTAAACCTGTCTCAAAGTTTGAGTGAAATATGTGAAGTATCTAAATGTGTGAAGAAACAATGGATGACGACGATAATGATCGTTTGAGTCAATCTCTGCCATCATCTTCTCACGTGGACGTTCCCATTTTAAGAAATGAAGTGGAGCCAACTAGACATCAGACGGCATCGGCCATGACTTTGCTTAATGGAACGTTTTTTAAATATGTGCCAGAAAAATCGCAAGGTCAAATAATAGTGGGACTGTGTGTCAAGTACTTGCCGGAAAAAGTGGAAATAAAAGGGTTTAATAATGTAACTTCTAACTTTACGGGTCACCTGAAACGAAAGCATGGCTCTAAAGTTGTTGAAGAATATAAGAAGCATCTGCAAGTGGAGAGGGCTAAAAAGAAAAAGAACGGATCTGTGACTAAAAATTTAAAAAGCTCAGAAACGGAACCACTTACTCAAGAAACTTTTGAAAGCGATATAATAAACTATTTTCTTGACACTATGAGTCCTCTCAGGCACGTGGAAAACCGATTTTTTGTGCGTCTAATGAACAGTATAGCCGAGAGTCACAGTGGTATTAAAACTTTTGGACGAAGATCTCTAAGGAAAAAGATACTCAACAGCCACGACAGCCAAATCACCGAGATAAAAAACATGCTGAGTGAAGTAAGTTACTTATGTACCACAGCAGATATATGGTCTTCAAAAAAGAAAAGTTTTGTTGGTGTAACAGTGCACTGGATTGATGAAAATTTGAATCGCAAAACCGCTGCTTTGGCATGTCGCAGATTCAAAGGATCACACACACATGATAAAATTGCTGAAATATTGACTGAAGTTTATTCCAAATTTGACATAGGAATAACAAAAATTGTATCGACGGTAACAGACAACGGAGCAAACTTTGTAAAAGCCTTTAAAATGTTTGGTGTCAAAACTAACTCTATATTGACGTCGGGAACTCTAAATGATTCGCAAAGTGCACTGGAAAATCGAGAAGAAACAATTAGCATGGAAGTTGACTCAGCAGAAAGCGAGTCAGATGCGTTGTCCGATGAAGAGACTGACGGAGAATCAAATTTAAGTTTGTCAGATCATTTAAGATGTTGTGCTCATACACTGAATTTGTGTGCAGGTTCTGATCTTAAACCGGCCCTAACAAACCCAGATACTCTGCTCGGCAAAATGCATGCGGAAACAATGAAAAAGTGCAACTGTCTATGGAACTTTGCAGGAAGACCAAAATCAGCGGAAATAATACAAAATGTACTCGGGCATACACTATCACGACCAGGAGCAACACGATGGAATAGTCTGTACGACTCGCTAAAACAAATTTTGACTATTCGCAATCACAATGCGACCTTAAGCAAAGCCCTTCGAATGAAGAACTACCTGAAACCCAGCGAGTTTGATTACATAGAAGAATTCATACTATGTGCAGCACCAATAGCAGGGGCACTTGATATACTACAAGGAGATGAACCGTTTTTCGGAATCGTGTTGCCATGTATAATATCCCTGAAAAACAAATTGGATAAGATTTCAACGCAGCCGCTTAAATTCTGCAAACCAATTGTAGATGTTTATTTATCTAGTGTTCAAAGAAGGTTCAATCATATTTTGTCGTTCACAGAACAGTCAGAAAACTACATGATTGCAGCGATGAGTCATCCAAAATTCAAAAATAGATGGTTTACTTGCGTAAATGATATTAATCAACAATACGCGAAGGCATCGTTCCGAACAGCAATTTATATTGATATTCTCAAGAACGATGTACAACAAGAAGCCACAGAAGAGCTATGTAGAAGTAAAGAAGACGATTACTACGATTTTAATACTGTTTCTGAAACTGACAGAACTCTAAATTCACCTCGAAGAAAAGCGGAAACAATGATGTCAAATTATTTTGCGGAAGAAAGCACTGAACTATGTTTGTTAACGTGTTACCCACACATTAAAAATGTTTTCCTTAAATACAACACGTCGATGCCTTCTTCTGGATCAGTGGAGAGGATGTTTTCATTTGCCACAATGGTAAACGTGCCTAGAAGTCACAGACTGTCAGACGAGTTATTCCAAACCAGAGTAGTCATGAAGAATAACTTAAACTATTTCAAAAGGGCCTGATACAATAACCGAGTTTTATAGAAAAATATTAATACTGTATTAAGGAATTATGCATATTATGTCACCATGTAAGTTTTTAATTGTTAATTTTCATAGAAAATGCCCCATATATTATTCATATACGCATTTATATTATTTTATATGTAAAGTTGATTGTTGATTTTTATATATTTTTTTATTTACCTGTGTTTAAAGGTTCAGTTGATTCAAAATATTTATCAGTACGGTTTTTACTCACTATTATTTTTAGTCGCTTTTGGCGACATGTTTCGGATTCTTTGGGAATCCATCCTCAGGGACGAGTGTCCGCGGCGGTTGTACGTCGTGCACTGCAAATAATAGTGAGTAAAAACCGTACTGATAAATATTTTGAAATATGTCTCACGATAGTTTAAGTGCGGTTCAGTTGATTGTTAAATTGTAGATCTTTATATATATTTATAATTTTCCTTTGTTTAAAAACAGAGACTAATGATTTTTTTCACTTTCATGTAAATAAGATTAAATATTTACAATTTATAATAATTATATAAGAGCGTTGATTATTTGTAATAATTCATTGTCTATTTTTGTGAATTATATTAAAAATGTTTAGCACAGAAATACAGCATTCATATCGTGTTACAAGTAGTAAGGTTAGATCAATACACATGTAGTGCATAATTGTTTACCATCGTATTTTCACGGAAACGCACGAACGTGTCTTGCTATTTCAGTCAGTCTCAGTACAAAAATACTGAAGTTGACAGAAGTAGCATGACAAATACGAACTTTTCCGAGAAAATACGACGACAAACACTTATGCACTACATCTGTATCATTATGTATAAAATAAGACTTAATTTTTATAATTGTTAAAATAATTAGTGGTATATAATTTGTAATATATTTTCTTAAATAAATAAATAATGATAAATAAATATGTTATTTTAATTTATCCCTGTAAGGATTCCGATTCAGTTCATAAATACAAACATATTCTTTCATATCTTACATAATATTGCATGACCATGACGTTGGTAATCATGATCAGTTAACACTTTCAGTGCCAAGAACCCGATAGTCGGGTTCATTTTGTTATTGAAATGGGGCGCTTGGCGCTGAAAGTGTTGAATAATACAAAAATTTACAAAACATTGATTAGGCAGCACTTTTGTTACTATTCCCATCAACTTAATAAAAAAGGATGAATCAAAACAGCACGTGAATAGATTGGACCATACCTGAGTCCTAGTAAGTACCTAGACCTACTGCTTACTGCCATAAGTATATGTTATCTATCTTATGAGTTATGTATCTCAAGATAATATTCAAATATTGCGCTCCCAAGTGCTCATTAGAACGAATGAGATGACCATAACAGCGTGTGCCTATGTTGTACCAAACCTTAGTTCCACTATGCCAGGGTTCAGCATCAGCTCTATCATGGGTACTGCTTTCCTAAGTGCTCATCAAGACGAGTCAGATGACCAAAAAAGCGCGTGCCTATGTTGCACCAAACCTTAGATCCACTAGGTACTGCCAGGGTTCAGCATCAGCTCTATCATGGGTACTGCTCTCCTAAGTGCTCATCAAGACGAGTCGGATGACTAAAACAGCGTGTGCCTATGTTGCACCAAACCTTAGTTCCGCTAGGTACTGCCAGGGTTCAGCATCAGCTCCATTATGGGTACTGCTCTCCTAAGTGCACATCAAGACGAGTCGGGTGACTAAAACAGCGTGTGCCTATGTTGCACCAAACCTTAGATCCACTAGGTAGTGCCAGGGTTCAGCATCAGCTCTATCATGGGTACTGCTCTCCTAAGTGCTCATCAAGACGAGTCGGGTGACTAAAACAGCGTGTGCCTATGTTGCACCAAACCTTAGATCCACTAGGTACTGCCAGGGTTCAGCATCAGCTCTATCATGGGTACTGCTCTCCTAAGTGCTCATCAAGACGAGTCGGATGACTAAAACAGCGTGTGCCTATGTTGCACCAAACCTTAGTTCCGCTAGGTACTGCCAGGGTTCAGCATCAGCTCCATTATGGGTACTGCTCTCCTAAGTGCTCATCAAGACGAGTCGGGTGACTAAAACAGCGTGTGCCTATGTTGCACCAAACCTTAGATCCACTAGGTACTGCCAGGGTTCAGCATCAGCTCTATCGTGGGTACCGCTCTCCTAAGTGCTCATCAAGACGAGTCGGGTGACTAAAACAGCGGGTGCCTATGTTGCACCAAACCTTAGATCCACTAGGTACTGCCAGGGTTCAGCATCAGCTCTATCATGGGTACTGCTCTCCTAAGTGCTCATCAAGACGAGTCGGACGACCTAAACAGCGCGTGCCTATGTTGCACCAAACCTTAGATCCACTAGGTACTGCCAGGGTTCAGCATCAGCTCTATCATGGGTACCGCTCTACTAAGTGCTCATCAAGACGAGTCGGGTGACTAAAACAGCGTGTGCCTATGTTGCACCAAACCTTAGATCCACTAGGTACTGCCAGGGTTCAGCATCAGCTCTATCATGGGTACTGCTCTCCTAAGTGCTCATCAAGACGAGTCGGATGACTAAAACAGCGTGTGCCTATGTTGCACCAAACCTTAGACCCACTAGGTACTGCCAGGGTTCAGCATCAGCTCTATCATGGGTACTGCTCTTCTAAGTGCTCATCAAGACGAGTCGGATGACCTAAACAGCGCGTGCCTATGTTGCACCAAACCTTAGATCCACTAGGTACTGCCAGGGTGCAGCATCAGCTCTATCATGGGTACCGCTCTCCTAAGTGCTCATCAAGACGAGTCAGATGACCAAAACAGCGCGTGCCTATGTTGCACTAAACCTTAGATCCACTAGGTACTGCCAGGGTTCAGCATCAGCTCTATCGTGGGTACCGCTCTCCTAAGTGCTCATCAAGACGAGTCGGGTGACTAAAACAGCGGGTGCCTATGTTGCACCAAACCTTAGATCCACTAGGTACTGCCAGGGTTCAGCATCAGCTCTATCATGGGTACTGCTCTCCTAAGTGCTCATCAAGACGAGTCGGACGACCTAAACAGCGCGTGCCTATGTTGCACCAAACCTTAGATCCACTAGGTACTGCCAGGGTTCAGCATCAGCTCTATCATGGGTACTGCTCTCCTAAGTGCTCATCAAGACGAGTCGGACGACCTAAAAGCGCGTGCCTATGTTGCACCAAACCTTAGATCCACTAGGTACTGCCAGGGTTCAGCATCAGCTCTATCATGGGTACCGCTCTCCTAAGTGCTCATCAAGACGAGTCGGGTGACTAAAACAGCGTGTGCCTATGTTGCACCAAACCTTAGATCCACTAGGTACTGCCAGGGTTCAGCATCAGCTCTATCATGGGTACTGCTCTCCTAAGTGCTCATCAAGACGAGTCGGATGACTAAAACAGCGTGTGCCTATGTTGCACCAAACCTTAGATCCACTAGGTACTGCCAGGGTTCAGCATCAGCTCTATCATGGGTACTGCTCTCCTAAGTGCTCATCAAGACGAGTCGGGTGACTAAAACAGCGTGTGCCTATGTTGCACCAAACCTTAGATCCACTAGGTACTGCCAGGGTTCAGCATCAGCTCTATCATGGGTACCGCTCTCCTAAGTGCTCATCAAGACGAGTCGGGTGACTAAAACAGCGTGTGCCTATGTTGCACCAAACCTTAGATCCACTAGGTACTGCCAGGGTTCAGCATCAGCTCTATCATGGGTACTGCTCTCCTAAGTGCTCATCAAGACGAGTCGGGTGACTAAAACAGCGTGTGCCTATGTTGCACCAAACCTTAGATCCACTAGGTACTGCCAGGGTTCAGCATCAGCTCCATTATGGGTACTGCTCTCCTAAGTGCTCATCAAGACGAGTCGGGTGACTAAAACAGCGTGTGCCTATGTTGCACCAAACCTTAGATCCACTAGGTACTGCCAGGGTTCAGCATCAGCTCTATCATGGGTACCGCTCTCCTAAGTGCTCATCAAGACGAGTCGGGTGACTAAAACAGCGTGTGCCTATGTTGCACCAAACCTTAGATCCACTAGGTAGTGCCAGGGTTCAGCATCAGCTCTATCATGGGTACTGCTCTCCTAAGTGCTCATCAAGACGAGTCGGATGACTAAAACAGCGTGTGCCTATGTTGCACCAAACCTTAGTTCCGCTAGGTACTGCCAGGGTTCAGCATCAGCTCCATTATGGGTACTGCTCTCCTAAGTGCTCATCAAGACGAGTCGGGTGACTAAAACAGCGTGTGCCTATGTTGCACCAAATCTTAGATCCACTAGGTACTGCCAGGGTTCAGCATCAGCTCTATCATGGGTACTGCTCTCCTAAGTGCTCATCAAGACGAGTCGGATGACTAAAACAGCGTGTGCCTATGTTGCACCAAACCTTAGATCCATTAGGTACTGCCAGGGTTCAGCATCAGCTCTATCATGGGTATGGCTCTCCGAAGTGCTCATCAAGACGAGTCGGATGACTAAAACAGCGTGTGCCTATGTTGCACCAAACCTTAGATCCATTAGGTACTGCCAGGGTTCAGCATCAGCTCTATCATGGGTACGGCTCTCCGAAGTGCTCATCAAGACGATTTAAATGACCAAAACCGCGTATGTCTGTGTTGCACCAAACCAGAATTCTACTAGGTAGTAGGTAGGTACTGCTACTACTGCCAGGGTTCAGTCAGGGTCATTTTGCTGTCTCATTTTAAAATATCACGAATGTAATTTTATTAGACGTTAATGCAATTGAGAGTAATTCTAATTAATTTTTTGAAACTTTAATGGCCATTGAAGTTAATCCGAATTAAAGTTAATCCGAATTAACTTCAATGGCCATTAACGTCTCAAAAATTTAATCCGAATTAACTTTAATCCGAATTAAATGGCTAATGGTTAATGGCCATTAACCTTTTTAATTGTTAATTTTTAATGGTTAATGGCATTAGCGTTCGGCCAACACTGCCTACAAAACTAGGCTGCTTATCATTTTGTACTCTATAGGTACATAAAATAAGATACTTACCTATTTTTTGCATTAATACAAAAAAATGCCGTTTTTGCGTAATGGTACGGAACCCTTCGTGCGCGAGTCCGTCTCGCACTTGGCCGGTTTTTTTATTTATTTATTTAAGGTTCACTAACGGATAATACATCCACACAATTACATAGGAACAAGGATATTTAACATTAACAGATGCCTAGCCACTTATAGGTGACCACAGCTCATGACAGCTCACATGTGTATGTTTTGTAACTATTGTACTCGTAATTATTCACACAGAATTATTGACACACTGTTTTATTGAATTCCTCTGAACAGGTATTAATTGTGCCTAGTCACGTTCTGTGGGCTCTTCCATGGTAGGTACGAGTAGGTACTAACTAAAGCTACGTGCCATGTGCTACGCCATTAGAATTTTGTTGCTAGGACAGTCAAATTACTTAGATGTTTTCGAAGAATTAATTCTTTATCTGCCTCTATAACGCACGAATACAAGAGCGATAGAGAGGCAAGGTAACGAAATTTGGGTTTAAAAAAAAATAACGCGAGAGATAAACTACAACTTTGCCGCCTTGTATTGATAAATTGATAAATAAAGGAACTACTTACCTATTATTCTAGTGTTAACTATTATAAAATAACGTGTTGCTCTTGGGTGTATAGTTGTAAACCCAGTGTTGTCCCGGTTTTGCCACGGCTCACGGCCTGGGGTCCGCTTGGCAACTAATTCCGAGATTTGGCGTAGGTACTAGTTTTTACGAAAGCGACTGCCATCTGACCTTCCAACCCAGAGGGTAAACAAGACCTTATTGGGATTAGTCCGGTTTCCTCACGATGTTTTCCTTCACCGAAAAGCGGCTAGTAAATATCAAATGATATTTCGTATACATAAGTTCCGAAAATATCATTGGTACGAACCGGGGTTCGAACCCGCAACCTCCGGATTGAAAGTCGCACGCTCTTACCGCTAGGCCACCAGCGCTTTTAATAAGTTTTTAAAGTAGCAACAAGAAACTCACATTAACTTTAATGTACTTATGTACTCCATATTTAGGGTCCGTCAGGCAGGCCGGAGGTTCCAACCGCAGCTTCTGGGCCCAAGGGTCGGCAAAGGGGTTCTTGACATATCTCACAGCGAAATATCCCAATGTGAGGATACTGTAGTAAACAGTAAGTAGGTTAAACACTACGAAACGCGTGATCGCGTCTAGAACGCTCATGATGGCGCGGGCACGTCTGATGGTCGCGACGCCGGCTCTCAGACTGACTACTATGTATTAATAAAAGCGCTTTGTAGTTATGTTATGTCTTAGTACTATCTACATGTCCACTACTTGCAGCCTGATTCTGGCTAGCTAGTGACATGACTTTCTTGAATTTCCCAAGAATAGAGAAATCCATCGATAACGTATTGATGAGAAAGTAGGTACTACCGACTCGGTACTCGACTCGGAAATCACCCATACATTTCACTCTCGAACTATGGGTGCAATGGGGGCACCTTATTCTTGGTAAAACTTCTGATAATTACATCTAAACACGATGGCACCGAAGGAGATATTAAATTGGGGTTAGAATTCACCTTATTGGGGTCACTAACAAAATATAACACTAGTTAACTCCATCATTTTTAATTCATCTCAAACATTCACAATAACAAGAGCCAGAAAATAAGTCTTCAAAAACAAATAAATAACATCAATGAACAATGAAGGGATCTCATAGCACACTTTAAATGCAGATATTCTCATGTAGGTAAGTCTCACTACAATCTGACTACTAGTACTAGATACTAGTAAAAGACGGCCCTTAAGCAAAATTGTAGTTTTCATAATGAATTCTTACACGGGCAAATGCCATGAAAAAAATTAGGTACATGAAAACTAATCTAGGGCATGACTGACCAAAACCTAAAAGTTAAAGTTGCAGACCGTCTGTTCTAAGCCCTAAAACCGTTTCTTACTGTTTGTTATTCAGCCATGGAAGGAATTTCCTCAAGAAGGATTTCCCCTAACCTGGCTCGAACCCACGACTTCCGGTTTAAAAGTCACATGCCTACCATGCACCTACCTCAAGTGACAAGTGTTACGTTACGTTAACATCGAAAAGATGAACCTTTACAATTAATTATTTCAATACACTAATATATTCAGTTTATTTAAATAACGTTATGCACGTCTTAGAATCAAAATCGATAAGTGAAATTACTGAGGTTTTTACAAATACTAACATGCATTCTTTAACCGGTTTTTCATACATGTCACATTAGATTCGCTATTCAAGCCGTGACAGTAACGAAAATTGTAATTCTAAAATCCCTCTATTGTATAATTAGTGTTGCGATTCAATACCCATAGCAATAATGTTATTAAACAGCACGTCGACTTCGAGCCTGGGGTCTGGCCTGGGGCCGCGGGGCTCCCGGGTCGAGTCCCCCGAGCCGCTCCACGCGTCACATTCGCTCGGAGCTCGCATGTCGAACCTCCCGGACGACGTGGACGGTATATTTGTACTACACGACTCCTTCAGAGCCTCTTCTTGCAGCCTTTCTAACGTATCTTTTTCTATTTGTTCCAGACGATCCAACGCGGTGCTAGCATCCCCTTGTGGACGTGCTTCAAAGTCGATCTCAATGTCGATGCTGAGAAATAAAAATGAGTATCTGTCATTGTTGGCAGTTAGGGTTTTTCAGGGTAGGTACCTATTATGGCCATTAGACCAATCGATCTATTTATTTAACCTTTATTGCACAAAAAAATAACCTTACAGTACAAAAGGCGGACTTAATGCTATAGGTACCTAAGTAATTCTCTACCAGTCACCTTAAGGCTAAGCAGAGAGATTGTGCGGGTGTGGTGCATATTTGACGACTGGTCTGGCCTAGTGGGTAGTGACCCTGCCTGTGAAGCCGATGGTCCTGGGTTCCAATCCCGGTAAGGGTATTTATTTGTGAGATGAGCACAGATATTTATCCCGAGTCATGGATGTTTTCTATGTAAGTAGAGTTAGAACAAGAAAAGTTTGGAACGATTTTGATAGCATACGCAGTACAAGTGTTATTTATACGTCATAATTTCATAGAAGTGTGACGTAATAACACTTGAACTGCGTGTGCTATCAAAATCGTTGCAGAGTTGTCTTGGTTTAACTTATATATTTAAGTATTTGTATAAGTATTATATATCGTTGTCTGAGTACCCACAAGTCCCACAACACAAGCCTTCTTGAGCTTACCGTGGGACTTAGTCAATTTGTGTAAGAATGTCCCTATAATATTTATTTATTTATATGATAACATCATACATAAGAAAATATATATATATAATAATAAGTACCTTACCTATACACATATACTATATCCTCGAGTACCTCACGTCGTTATTGCAGTTTTGAAATTGGAAACTTCTTGTACTTATTCCATTTTAATTCATAACTCGATTTGAATTAAATCCTTATAAAGGCCTCAGGGACTCAGGAAGATATACATAAATAAATAACACACTAAGAATTTTTCATTCGATTTCGCGCTATTTCCACTGTCTCAATTAAAGTCTATATCTACGAGTATTCTAAAATGTAAGTATTGATATGGTAAAGAATATTCGAACAGAAATCTTACAATTTTGTTTTGTTCAAAACAGCCCTACGATGGTATTGTGGTAAGTGCTTGCCTATTAATAAATTCATTGTTTTTAGTGTAAACAAGTTACTTAAATATATACGCAGACGCACGCAATCCCTGTTTACTTCATCTTTGTTCACTTAGTCCAAAAGTTAAGTAGGTAAATGAGCAATGAGAGAAACCGTTTACGCAGTAAGAAAATACTACCAGTCCACGTGTCAAATAGTACATCGTGACATAACGTTGAGAAACCGAGTTACCTACCATCGGGTCCATCGGTGAGCTTCGTGTTCGTGATGGGCTCTAGAATTTAATGTCTCATTATGTCATTATCGCATTAATGCCTTATCGCATTAATAACCAAAGGTCGGAATCGGAAACGTTAACCAGAAATACCAGAATAGATAACAGATTATTTTTTCATTGTGATAGATTATTGTACTGTAAAAAAAGCTGATTTGGCCCGGTAACCACGAGATCGTACCGTGCAAACCCCCCAAAACAGGGTCAAGTACACAAATCCGCAATAGCTGAGGGCTGAGGGCTTACCGCGCGAACACCGAAATTCGCAAATTGCGGGTATCTTTCTCTGGCACTCTAATTACGCCTTGATTGGTGTAAAAGAGAAAGATGCCCGCAATTCGGGAACTTCGGTGTTCGCGCGGTAGGCCCCTTTGAGCACTTGCTGACAACTGAAACTAATCACTGGATTGAGCTACACAAACCCAAAGTCCTCTCCACCGAGCGTCACTATTATCCTCGGATCATAAGAGAAGCTATCGAAATAAAAAAAAACCGGCCAAGTGCGAGTCGGACTCGCGCACCGAGGGTTCCGTACTTTTTTTAGTATTTGTTGTTATAGCGGCAACAGAAATACATCATCTGTGAAAATTTCAACTGTCTAGCTATCACGGTTCATGAGATACAGCCTGGTGACAGACGGACAGACTGACAGCGGAGTCTTAGTAATAGGGTCCCGTTTTTACCCTTTGGGTACGGAACCCTAAAAACACCCGAAAAATTTCAACAGGGAAGACGGGTACAAAAATGATCGTCAACTTGGGGACCAGTGATTCAGATGTCGAAACCAAGGGATCTATCTTTGAATCAGTGTGCCGATAATGTTAGTGTTGCGTGTCGTGCCGTGGACAATAAACATTAAACAGAAACGGGAAGATAAATTTATTTGTCTACCTACCCCGAACATTTATACATATAAACTAATGTCGGCAGTTTAGTATTGTTTACCAATATCTCAATTGACATTTTGCTGGGACGCCAGTCTTCCGTGACCACAGCTAGTGCAACCTAGCTGAAACGTCGAAAAAAAAAGAAAAAAAGAAAAAAAAGGTATAATAATGAAATATAATCGCGTTAGATCCGGTAATGACATTAATTTAGTGCAAAACTAACCCGGTAAGTTTTCTGAACTGAGCCCAATCCTCCACGCAGGGTGCGCGGGGTATCTCTTTCGCGACAGCGCGCATTGCGTTTTCGACACTCTCGCATACTAACAGCTTTTTTTCTTCTTCTGAAAATTTTAATCATTAGGTATAAAATAACTACAGTAGGACAATGCTGTCTGCATCAACTTAGACGCGACAAATGTTGGAAAGGTACAAGGTTCGTGCAGGCTTAGCTTGGTCAGACTCCAGCAACTCCTCAATCTTCCGCTGCTAAAATATACACGGTGGCTAAAAAATAAATGCATTCCCGTTGCCAGGGAGGTTTTGGGATTATACTGAGCAACTATAGGACTAACCCCGAAATCGCGAAACAAAATTGGCTGTTTCATACATTTTGGCTGGTCAATTTTCTACAAAGATAAAGAAAGATAAAGACAAAAAAAGATAAAAATACGTTTATTGCACACAAACCAAGGACAGTACAATACAGAAATTGATGTGACATCGGGTGGGTGCATAGCATGGGTTATATTATATAGTACAGAGTTTCCAGAGGTCCCCCCCGCACTAGACTAGGCCTGTATCGCGGGAGACCAGGGCCGTGTTGCATAATCAACTACAACTAATATTACACGCGGAACTCCTTTTCTAATTTCACTTACAGAGGTATGCATGTGTATGTCATGTGCTCATGTGTGACAGTTGGAATAATAGAGGAGAAAATTATGAACTAAAAGTACTTAGTTTTGTGAGTGAAATAAATAACATTACATTACCTACAGTTTTACAGAAACCATTTTCCTAATGGACACAGATTTAGATAGACTATAATAGCGTTAACTATAAACTAGGTACCTTTAAAAGTAATTTTTCAGTCTTCTGGTAATCCGGTGACAATAACCATTCGGAAAGAAGCTGCTTAGCCTCCGATATCGTGCAACGTATGAACCCGCTTTGTAGCTTTACAGCAGAATTGTAGATCTTAGAATTCTTAGAGCTAAGGACATCATCGAAACGCCTACCAAATTCAGTGTTGACTCCGCATGCACAGTGCGACAATAGAGCACCACTTCAGAGCGGCTGTGAGAGTGTGAGGTTATCGAGAGGTGAGTCTGCGGTAGACAGTTCCCGGTAATCCGTTCAGCAGGCCGCCGTTATGACATTTTACACTTCAAACCTGGAGCATAGATAGATACCGCTCGCTCTTGCGACTCCACTCTGGCTGGCCAATCAAGGCAAACACAGAGGCGAGGGCCAGATGAAAGGGCCCTCTGGAATAGGGGTCCGCGGTGTCGCAACTCACCGTCAGCTCGCCACAAACTGCCTCCCTCCCCGCTGCCTGCTCTTATTATTAAAATTAATACGAAGATTAAAAAATGTATATAAGATAACTTATCTACATATTAGGTCTACGGACAGTACCTATGTAGATAAGACGTTAGACGGTATTATCTTATATCGTAAACTTTATTACTAATAATTGCTTTAAGCCATAGAGATATTTAAATTTCATCACCTTTTTGTCTGTAATTAGGATATCTACATCATTAATCCATTATCTTCTACATAGGTACTTACATAAACTGTCGTTCATATAAGCAAGTACCTACTATGGGTGGAGGCGATTTCGCTGATTAGCGAACTAGACTCCACACTCGCGTTCGCGGCTTCGCGCCGCGATTCGCACACGAGTGTGGAGGGCCCTTTAAGTAAACAATAAATTATATGCATAGCACTCTGTGATGTCATAAGAGTGCGCAACCATGATCTTATGTTAAGTACTTACAGATCATTCGGGTCAACAGCACGCACTTTATTTAGTACCAAATTTTTTTTTTTATGAAATATAAAAGTCACAGATAATTTAATGTAGCTATTTTAATTATATTCTAGCACCTTTGCGTTCAATACCGAAATTATTTTTTTACATCTGTTTTCAGTAGAATATACCGTGTGCGTACCTTCTCTCGTGTGTGCCGTGCAATACGGGTACCTAAGTAAACGCAAGCTCCTAGGTAGAAGTAAGTATGTGGGGTTATGGGGTAATTGATCACATCAAGAAAATTTAAATGGTATTGTCAATAAATTAAGATACGAGACTGATCAATAGTTTGTACTATAGTTGAGAGAACACCCCCCCCCCCCCCCCCAATGTACCCCATACTTGGGTCCTGCTAAGGCCTGAGATACACTTGTAATTAAATTTATATTGAAAATATCATAGAGAAAATTATATTCATATCCCATTCTGTAGTATAGTACTATAGATAGCTGTGTCTGTGTCCCTACTTACGTAAGTAAAACTTACAAGTGCATATTGGGCCTAAGGACCATTCCTGCCAAAGGAAATCTTTGGTTCACGAAACGCCGTATTTCATGAGCTACAACTACAGCTGTGAATGTGCTGACCGTTCTTCCCTGCCTGTAGAAAAAACGTTACATATTTGCCTTTCTGCCACTCCAATATCCAAGAGCGATAGGGAGGCAGATAACGAGTTTTGGATTTTCGTTTCGATGTTGGCGGTATGATATGGGCATGCACTGCATGGCCCATGGGTTGTTCACTTACCTAAATACGCCTGCTGAGCCG
The DNA here is from genome assembly GCF_947568885.1 of Cydia strobilella. NCBI lineage: Eukaryota > Metazoa > Arthropoda > Insecta > Lepidoptera > Tortricidae > Cydia > Cydia strobilella. Next base: position 7,172,049 of record NC_086045.1, read on the forward strand.
ACTGCGGGCGCCGCAAGGCCCTCGCTATGTTCCCACACACTGGGTGTTGCGAAGTCAATCTGCTACCACTGTTGCGCCACTCCTCGTCTGTGCCAACAAAATAACACTTATCTTCCTGATATTGAAGACTAACAACACTGTCTGTATTCAGTAAAATTATGGGTGCACACATCTTACTCAAAAACCATGCTTGCTATCCAGCGCGGCAATGCCGCAAGTATATTTGGCACGTTTGGACAGGGTGGGGGTTGGAATGGGGTTTATGTTTAGTATAGATAATGTGTATTTTCTAGTTAGTTTTAGTGTTTTTCTTTAGTTTTATTATGTAGTGTTAAGTTACTTTGTTCATAAGTTTTTTGTTTTTGTAATTTTGGAGACTCATTTGCTGAATAAATGAAAATTTGATAAAAAACTTATTATGTTCTTAATAACTTCTGAGGTTGAATATTACTCAAAAATATGTCCCATAGCTCTTATGTCGGCGAATTAGGAACTGGGACATATTTTTGAGTAAGTTGTATGAACCATATTTTTACACTTGACTGTACTAGTCTTCGTTGCTAGAAATTGAAATAAGTACAAATAAATTAGAGCGAGTAGGATTTTCACATACCTACCTACAGTACGGTCTACAAGAGCTCTTATAAAGCATGCCTTACGTTACATTTTTTGCGGATGCGGAACCGCTTTTGAAAAAACCGCAGTGCGTTTTACGTCATAGGCCTTAAAAAACACCCACTTATAATAGACATAACTGACCATTAAATACGTATAGGTATAGGCACTTAATTTATTTATTTTTTTAATTGTCATGGATTTTTATTCTTTTGATTTTTATTATTAATCCTGACATGAAATACAATAGAGCGCTGGTGGCCAGCGGTAAGAGCGTGCGACTTGCAATTCGGAGGTCGCGGGTTCAAACCCCGGCTCGTACCAATGAGTTTTTCGGAACTTAATGTACGGAATATCATTTGATATTTACCAGTCGTTTTTCGGTGAAGGAAAACATCGTGACCGTGACCGGACTAATCCCAACAAGGCCTATCCCCTCTGGGTTGGAAAAATTACGCAATTTAGTAACATCATGCATAATAGTTGTAAATATGAAATACTGTATTTGACATGTAAAACTATGTTTTATAAAGGAATAAATGAATGAATGAATAACATATACATTTGTATGAATATTCTTTCTCTTACCCCCGGTCGCTCGGTGGCGCGTCTATAACTATGTACTTGTATCTTGTATCTACATACTATGTCTATGGAGCAATTATTAGGGTTGGCACAACGACTTGACGTCCCTTTGCGTGTAGCTACCACAGATAAGATAGTACCATACATAAGAAAGAGACAGCATGATTCGTCCCTGAATCGCTGTAAAACTTCGGTTGTAGGAAGTGTCCTTGTCCTTTCTGTAAGGTAGTACTATTACTTATTCTGTGGCGATATGCCGCGAAGTCGCGCCGCGATTTACGCACATAGTCTGGTAGGAGGGGGCTTCACTCGGTCGTCGCCGGTCGTATAACTTCACCGTCCCTATACAGTAGGAGCGTGTTACCCATGAGCGTGTTCAGCACATGTAGCCTGCTCGGCACTCGTTCCCACGTCGAGTGCGCGGTCGCGGTGCTGGGCCGCGGCGGGAGTTGCACGTGCGGCCTTGCTCCCCGCACACTCGGTTGTCACTGGTCATATAACTTCACCGTCCCTATACAGTAGGAGCGTGTTACCCATGAGCGTGTTCAGCACATGTAGCCTGCTCGGCGCTCGTTCCCGCGTCGAGTGCGCGGTGCTGGGCCGCGGCGGGAGTTGCACTCGCGGCCTTGCTCCCACACACTCGGTCGTCGCCGGTCTTCGCCTAGAGGCACGCAATGGGCTAACAACATCGATATCAGCTTCTAGGCTCTGTGACAGATAAAGACAATAACTTAGTATTAGCAAATAGCGTGATAATTCATTATGATATATGAGAAAAAGCATAAAAGAAAGCGTTAGAAGTTCTATGGCTTAAAAACCGGCGCGACATGTTGCTTGAGTTGATGTTAAAGGAACTTGTAGAGCTGCCTACAGTAGCGACCAAAAGTAAGTAAGTATTTATTGTATGAAACATATTGAATTTTTTAACTAAATTTTTGATAAGGTACCTAATTAACGGCTTAAAAGCTCCTTGAAACACGTAAAAAGCTTAGTTTCATTTCATCGAATGAAATTATAAACTTGGCAACAAAAATATCAATTTACTGGTTCAAAAATATATTATGTTGACAGTTAGCGTTTCTAGAATATCTAAAATCAAGCGATACACTTAAATCTAAATTATTATTAATTACAAATGACGTGATCCAATATAATTGAATGAATGTACCTCTAGTTGTGAATTTGACGGTCCAGGTTGCGGTTCCAGGGAGACGTCAGGAGTCATGGATGTGGCCGTGGTGTCCACCTCGCACTCGCTCTCAGAGTCCGAACTCAACGTGGGATTCAACACTGCTTCGAGAGCACCCTCTGCCAAATATATGTACATACAAACAACGGATTTACCAAGGGCCTCTTTGATAGAAAATATAGTCTTATTGCGATTTCTATAAGAGGAAAGAGAAAATAGTGCCGTGCTTTTGTCCTTATCACCGACCGGGTGGCAACATAGGTAGGAGGCGATGGCGAAATACCGAAATTTATAAGAGTGAAAGAGAAAAAATTATATGCTGCCCAAATTTTATATGAATATTCTTTCTCTTACCCCCGGTCGCTCGGTGGCGCGTCTATAACTACTTGTATACCTATACTATGTCTATGACTTAATATTTTTATAAATGGACCTTATTTATTTAAATGTTTATTCCGCAAAAAGGGCCTCTACTGATTTCGTTGTGACACACAGATAGTTCGTAATTTATAACGTGATAACGTTACAAATTTACAGATTTCGCACTACTCGCAACTATCGGATGACATTGAAAATGAACATCACAAATAAAAACCGGCCAAGTGCGAGTCGGACTCGCGCACGAAGGGTTCCGTACCATTACGCTAAAAACGGCAAAAAAATCACGTTTGTTGTATGGGAGCCCAAGGGGAGCCCCACTTAAAAATAATTATTACAGCGAAGTCTTAGTAATAGGCTAATAGGGTCCCGTAAGTCCCGTTTTTAGGGTTCCGTGCCTCAAAAGGAAAAAACGGAACCCTTATAGGATCACTCGTGCGTCTGTCTGTCTGTCTGTATGTCTGTCCGTCTGCCACAGCCTATTTTCTCCAAAACTACTGGACCAATAAAGTTGAAATTTGGTATACATATGTATGTTTGTGACCCAAAGACGGACATGTAACGCAAACAAATGAATTTTAAACATGGGGGCCACTTTTGGGGGGTAAATGAGAAAATTAAAAAATAAAGTTTTTCAAACTATATCGTGTTATATATCAAATGAAAGATCATTGTGACAATCTCAAATATATTTCGTTTATAATTTTAAGACAAATAATTTATTCAAGAAAATAGGCAAAAAATGACCATTCCCCCCTTTATCTCCGAAACTACTGGGTATAAAATTTTGAAAAAAATTAACAAAATAGATCTTTACCTATAGATCACAGGAAAACCTATTAGAAATTGCAGTCAAGCGTGAGTCGGACTTAATTACTTAGTTTTTAATCCGACCCCTACGGGTTTTTAAAGACATTTCACTCACGTTTCACATAAAAAATACATTGTTTAAATTGTATAATACACGGAACCCTTGGAACGCGAGTCCGACTCGCACTTGGCCGGTTTTTACCCTTTAGGTACGGAACCCTAAAAAGTACTTAGTATCTAGTTCAGCCCTCTACTCGTCCATTAAAATCGGTTCCATTTTTAACCGACTTCAAGATTTCAAAGGAGGAGGTTCTCAATTCGGTTGTTTTTTTTTTTTTAATGTTTGTTACTCCATAACTCCGTCATTTCTGGACCAATTTTGAAAATTCTTTTTTTGATTGTAAGTATATATACATACAGATTGGTCCCGTTTTTAACAAAAAGCAGTTCTGATGATGGGATCGATAACGAATCGAGGGAACTCCTCAAATGTTAAAGGCATACATATAGTGATTTTAGTATTTTCATCAACAAATCAAGCACTTACATTTAAAAAAAGTGACATTTGATGAAGTGGAACTGCTGATGATGATCAGAACGGAACTCTTCAATGACGCATAGTTCACGTTTAGCGATTTGTCCTTTTCGTTATGTTTGTTAAGCAAGTTAGGTTTTCAAGAAACATTTTTGTCAAGCTCGAGTTCTGATGATGGGATCCATAGGGAATCGAGGGAACTCCTCAAATGTGAATGGCATACATATAGTGATTTTTGTATTTTTATAAACAATTCCAGCACTTCCATTTTAAAAATTGACATTTGATGAAGTGGAACTGCTGATGATGATCAGAACGGAACTCTTCAATGACGCATAGTTCACGTTTGGCGATTTGTCCTCTTCGTTATGTTTGTTAAGCAAGTTAGGTTTTCAAGAAACATTTTTGTCAAGCTCGAGTTCTGATGATGGGATCCATGAGGAATCAAGGGAACTCCTCAAATGTGAATGGCATACATATAGTGATTTTTGTATTTTTATAAACAATTCCAGCACTTCCATTTTAAAAAGTGACATTTGATGAAGTGGAACTGCTGATGATGATCAGAATGGAACTCTTTAATGACGCATAGTTTACGTTTGGCGATTTGTCCTCTTCTTTATGTTTGTTAAGCAACTTAAGTTTTTAAGACATATTTTTGTCAAGCTCGAGTTCTGATGATGAGACCCACGAGGAACCGAGGGAACTCCTCAAATGTGAAAGGCATACATATAGTGATTTTTGTTTTTTTATCAACAAATCCAGCGTTTACATTTAAAAAAGTGACATTTGATGTAATGGAAACTGATGATAATGATCAGAATGGAACTCTTCAATGACACATAGTTCACGTTTGGCGATTTGTTCTCTTCCTTATGGACCCAGACCTAAACTTGGACCCGGACTCGGACCCGGACCCGGGTCTGAACATGGACCCCAACTAGGACCCGGACCCGTACCGAACTCTGACCCAAACTTGGACCCGGACAGCCGGACACGGACCCGGACTCTGATCCGGACCTGGAAATGCTACTAGAAAAGTGGCTTAGGTGGGTGGTTGGGTTTTGAACTGCGATTCTCACAGAACAGAATTGCTATCAGAAAAGTAGGTTAGGTTAGAGCTGTGACCCTTACAGAAACGAAATGCTATCAGAAAAGTAGGTTAGGTTAGGTTAGAACTGCGACCCTTACAGAAACAAAATGCTAGAAAAGTGGGTGGTTTTACATCCTTTTCTACATTATTAGGCAAAAGATGCTATCTTTTTCATTTGATTGTCTGGAATCTAAGAGTGCACCATCAACAATAAGTGAACTTTCAGCGGCATCCCCCATTGAAGTCGGTTTTTTTTTCTTAAAAATTATTTAAATTTTATTTTATAGACCCTAGACCCTAGCCCTAGATCCTAGACCCTGGACCTTAGACCCTGGACCCTAGACCCTGGACCCTGAACCCTGGACCCTGGATCCTGGACCCTGGGCCCTAGACCCTAGACCCTGGACCCTAGATTCTGGTCCCTGGATCCTAGACCCTGGACCCTAGACCATGGACCCTAGACCCTGGACACTAAGACCCCTAAGAGACTTTGTCCGAAAATACGGCAGTTCTTTTCGACCATTTTCGATATTCTAAAAAAATTTACAAATCGATTAAAAAAAAATTGGTACGAATACCCCGTAAGCTCCTGCATCTTTTGACATAAATGCCTTTCGTCTATCTTTAGGTATAACTTTCTGAAATATAGCCGAATCTCACTCTTCGGGGTAACTAATCTGATAATCATTCAATGATAAGGGCACATGCCCAGCCCACGGTTTTCGATTGATTCCAAAATTTATTTGTGCCATTTTCAATCAAAAGGGTACTTATTGTCGGTTGTCAATAAGGCGCTATTTCCATACAGCTTCAATTTGAAATCAACCTTATTGACAAGCGACAATGTGGTACCTTTTGGTTGAAAATGTCACATTTTTCCAAACTATAGACAATCTATCTGCCTCGGAAGCTTTTTTATTTTTCGATATCGGCGTTTGTTTTCAGAATAATCTACTTTCTGCCATGTCCGAAAGAACAGGAAATTTTGTCGTTTTATTCCACCATTTTGAATTTTCCAAAACACGTTACCAACCGATTTTCATTTTTTTTACCCTACAATGCTCCGCAACTCCGCAAGCTTCTGCAGCTTTTAATACCACTGCCTTTCGTATATCTTTGTAACTTTTGGAAATATAGCCGAATTAAACTCTCCCACGAAAACGATCTCATAAACATTTTATCTCTGAATCCATCTCCCTAAGGTTGGAGTCCATTGGAGTTGCAATTTAGTAAGAGAGTAATAACGTGGGGGGGGGGAAATTTCATGACTTCTACGTGGACAATTTCTGGGGCAGTGGTTAACGTTCGACGAGTGTGTAACTGAATATCTGCAGCCGGCATCACATACAATAGTGCTGTTTCGACTTTCGATCCTTGCGCGATAGCATCCGCTAGTAAGTGGGGTACCTCGCAAGGTCACGTGGCAAAGCACAGAAACTCAGGCTAATGCTGTAACTAACCGTCATCTCCGTGCATCGGACGGTCATCTAGATACTGCAGTCTGGGAAGAGCAGTCTCGACCCGCGCGCGATAGTCCTCCGCGTCCGCCAGCGGGGTGCCTCGCAGCGTCAAATTGCGCAAGGAATCACACACGCCCAACGTCCAGAGCCGACTTGACTCTGCTATCGGGTTACTAAAAAAAATCGTGAAATAATTGTAGGTAACTATAATTTTGTTTTTTATTCCGTAGACTAAAATGACATTTCATATGGTACTAAGAAACGTCATGTCATACACATGATACACATGAAACGTCATTTTAGTCTACGGAATAAAAAAACAGTTCTTAGGTACGCTTACATCTAAATACTTATGGCGATTGATGGTATAATTAGTTCCCGATTCGCCGGATTCTTGTTTCACCGGATTTTTCTTACGTCGGATTCTCGTATATTCGGATTGTGACGTACTTACTAAAGTAAATCCGGCGGAACAAAAATCCGGCGAATCGGGAACTAACCGGTTAGTTAGGGTGTGGTTAGGGTTAATCACAAATTTGGTTGCAACTAGTATAGAATAATCCGGGTTTGGATTCCGATTTAACATCTTCCATACAATTTGGAGCTGATTTACAAGCCCTACTGCTGTCGAGGCGCATACATTTTAAGTATTTTTAATTGATATCTATTACGCATAAAAAGTAAAAACCTTACAGTTTCTTTCTTTGGTTTCTAAAATCTTTACAACTGAAACTAAAAAAGCGAGAACACTATTTTTTCAAATAAGTAGATTGTATCGGTCATGAGTGTCATGACTCTATCCCTTATACCCTTTACCTCCACTAAATTTTGTCGTACCTATCATCCTGGACTGGAGCTATTGTATGTATATTTATACAGTCCTATAAACTTTTGATAACATACTTAACCATGTTTTTTACATTATGTAAATATGTACTGACTTTGCTAAGTTCAACGTATGCAATTTCTGAAGACCGGCCAAGAGTTGAAGGTCGCGCAGCCGGTTACCGGCCGCGTGGAGTTCCCGCAAGGCGCCCAGGCCCCACACCCCGTCGAGGCTCGTCAGACCGCAGCGATTTATGCTCAGGATCTAAAGGCAACATCACAAAAACAACGGATACTTATTTCAATTCGGTAGGTGCAATTTTCTTTCACAAAAATCTTTAAAACTCTTGCATCATCGGTGCGCGGGACACTGTTCTACCGCAGTTGTGACCGATTATGACACGCCTGGCAACGGTCCAGGGTCAACCTGAGCTTGGTCGTGAGGTCGGGACGCAATACAATTTAGAGGACAACATGTTCTACAGGTTCGGAAACTACTTAGGTTGTTTAAATCTCGTTGCCGACCGTGTAGTCAGGCACTAAAGGGTGGTCGGCTTACAGTTCTTCATCCGTTTCTGATTCGTCAATTCACTAACTGTACGTACTGTACATAGCTAAGTGTACAACGGCTTACCGTTACCGCGAAACTTATTTCTAATCTCGCTCCAGACTACGCGGCGCGAAGGCACGAACGCGAGTGTGGAGTCGATTTCGCTGATTAGCGAACTAGACTCCACATTCGCGTTCGCGGCTTCGCGTCCCGATTCGCGCACGAGTGTGGAGGGCCCTTATCGCTTTTGCTTATTTTAGTGATAGGGAAGCAGACAACGAAATTGCGATTTTCGGCGTTAGCGGTAGGCCCCTTTAACCTTTCAGCTTCACAGAACCTTTAAACGCGCAAGTCCGATGCCAAGGTCCCGCAATGTCGCGACGGCGCTCCCGTCAAGCGTGAGCTCACGCAGCCTCGGCGCCAGCACCGGCAGCCGCCGCAGCCCGACCTGCTCCGCGATCACGCGCAACTTCGCCTCGCGAATACGGAGAACTTCCTCGTCGGTCTGAGCGCCGCTCGATTGTTTCTGGTCGAACAGAAATTTTAAAACAATCAAGGAAGCTGATGCTGTGGCGGACCTTGGTAAACCTTACCCTTTAGGAATTTTAGGAGACAAATTTAATACAGAGTAGACCAAATATTAAATTATATAGGTAGGTAGCCTAAAGTGTATGTTTGAAAGACACTACGGGGAGTAAGGGGCATGGCACACTGGGTCCGTTTCGCACGTCGCTCCGAAGTTTGAGGAAACAACGCTATGCGCGTATTATTAGCGACATCTTGCTCGCACGACGTGCGAATCGGATGCCAATTTGCCCATGCCCCTAAGCTTCAGCTTCACAGGCGATATTGTATTAATCCATGTAAATCTAGGACAGATTACATTAAAAATAGGGAAAAATAATTTTGTCCAGTTTCGATGTTCTCTACAGCAGCAAACAAAGTGAGCGATCGCGAGAGTGTGGTTGATCCCCTCGCCTCACCCCCACGCGTTCTTTGCGCGCTCCAGACTACGCGGCGCGAAACCGCGAACGCGAGTGTGGAGTCGATTTCGCTGATTAGCGAACTAGACTCCAGACACGCGTTCGCGGCTTCGCGCCGCGATTCCCGCACGAGTGTGGAGAGCCCTTTTGACTCGCGTCCGAAAAACCGACAACAAGCAGAGCGACAGCGATCAAAGACGAAGGGACACGAGCGCATCGCCACAGTCCACACTCTCGTACTCGCGTTCCCTCCTGTAGCCTCGTGGAGAGTCTGGATGCAGCATTTGAAACTACCTATATATAATAAGTACTAACGTTAGATAATTCAATTGTTTAAAGCATAATGAGATAATAGATACACTTTCACTCTCAAGAACATGAAACCGCCATGCAGAATTAGAAAGCTAGTAACTTAAGGCCTAGTGTTAAACTATGGCTAAACCTAACATTTACATGCTAAATTAGTTTAGTAACTTAAAGAAATGACGATGCTAATAGAAATCGTAAGGTAAGGGCTCTCGCTTTCAGTCGTTCACTTGTTCCTCAAGGAAGTTAACGATGGACGGTAGTCAATTAAGGATGCTGCCGTTAGTATTTTACTATTTACCTACGCTTCAATATATCAATCCATTGCTTTGGTCCTGTATTAGAGTACGAAATAAAGGTCAGATAGATGGATGAATAGTTTGTTAGTTACAAATAGGAATAGGTAACTCGATGGGCATTAGAATTCACAGTATTATGCGTTTGAAGGCAAATTGCTGCTCGGAAGGTGGAATAGCCATGTCTAATATGGGTAGTTTCACCACTCCCCTTCGATGAGCCCATGCCATGCCATTGTTTTCCCATGGTAAAGTTGTGCCAGTAGCTATTATCCACACAGTGATCTACAAAGAGCTCTACCCTGGCAGCTGGTTGGGTTGAAAAAAAAGACACCACTCACCAATAACTCGATGAGCGCTAGATCCTGCGGTATATATCATGATGGCCTGTAGCCGGGCGGGCTGCGCTCCGGCTCCTGCCCCGGCAGTTGCTCGGGCTAATATGGAAACCCACCAAAATGTTCTGTGAAGACACCACTCACCAATGACTCGATGAGCGTGATATCCTGCGGTATCACGATGCGCCAGTAGCCGGGACGGTGACGCTTCGGCTCCTCCTCATGGACAACTTCAGATTTAATTGTTTCTGTATAGACCAGAACTGCTAAGGAATGGATTTCGCTCCCGCCGTCTGTATTCCCTTATCGTTACGATCTAAGTACCTTTAAAGCAAGCGTAAATAGTCTGTTACTAAATCAGTGACTTACCTACGTCTTAAGTTCTGCCGTCACTTTCTGATTAATTTATAAAATAAAGACGCCACTCACCAATAGCTCGATGAGCGTGAGATCCCGCGGTATCACGATGCGCCGGTAGCCGGGCAGGCGGCGCTCCAGCTCGTCCTGCCCCGGCGGCTGCTCGGGTTCGGGAGGCGGCATAGCCAGCGCCCTGATGTGTATAAACATTAAGTGCCAGTTGCACCATCCGCACTTGACAGACTAATCAACGTCAACCGGCGCGCCGCGGCGGTTTACTATGAAACTTTCCATACAATAAAATTTAGTGACAAACAGTTTGGTGCAACCGACCCTAATAGTTTCAATGTGAGTGAAATAAAATCTTAGTAAGTTGACTTAGTTCGATTTCGTACTTCCAGTTCTATAATTATATCCATCCTATTTAAGATTCTAGGATATTCTTTCTCAGATATAAAATCTTTATTAGCACGGTGTGCGTGAGGCAAAAAGGGATGAACGGATTTCGATAAAATTTGGCGCAAGAATTATTTATAAGCTGGAAAAGGACATAGTATACTTTTTATCTCGGAATTATCCTCTAAGGCAGGGTTCTCCAAACTGTCGAAACCGGCTCGCGAGCCTCAATAATTCTATACAACCCCGGCCTGCGAAAGAAGACTAATTCCATATAATTCGGCCTGCAAAAAAAAGTGGAGGCCGGTCAATTCTATTCTAGTACCTACGAATATTACTAAACGTTGGGGGGTAAGTTTAACAACTTACACGACGCCACGCCGGCGAAGTCACAGGCTGATACAATATAATAATATATAAGCTACCTAAACAAAGGTGTCGGTCGCAAATTCTGTGGCTCGGGAGTACTTGTGCTTGATATTTCTGAAGGCGACGGAGACGGCCCGACACTCGGCGTCGGGGGAGCGCTGCCAAGTTCCACGCAAGGCGCTTCGTGGCCAGGCATCGTGACTGGCCGAATAACTGAAGACTACTCCATAAACCTTACAAAAAAAGTAAAGGTTTTACATCTATCCTTTTTCAGGACACTTTTTTGTTGCTAGAGTGCATGATTGTGTGTCCTTGGGTTCATCTAGCCCCCCTACAAGTAACGTACATAATTGGGGGAAGGCGTGCCTGGGAGCCACTGGAGGGCTTCGTTCCTCCACTGGGCACGACCTCAATCTGTCTAATAGATTTACAGATATTACATATGCACCTTACAGACACTAGACAGTGTCCAAAGGATTCTTCACTAGTAGGTCATAAAATTGCGACTGAAATGATTATGACTATGCCTTAAATATCCTTACCGTCAAATATCCTAATAATAAATGTTCTTTTAACGTATATTCTGCAAATTATTCACGGAAAATCGTTTATTCTCTATCTATTCAATTGATTTTATTTACAAATATTATGTCCAATAATAACCGTTGCCATAGTGACAACCAAAGAGAACTAAACAATACTCTAATCAAATAAGGCCATAAAACACGAATAAGTATTTATTGATAGGTATAGTCGTAGTGGGTTGGTATATACCAAGTATATACTCTTTGGGTATAGTCAGTACAGGTTAGATACACGATATATTTGACGAAATATACCTAATGTACACCGATTCAACATACAAGTTGTTCGATAGATCGGTACAAATTATAATTCGTCAATTATACCATAGAGTAACTTATTATACCTAATGGGATGCTAATAGAATAGATGATATAATATCATTAGATGGTATAATGGAATAGATGCTATTCTAGACTCAATGAGAGTTTGATCAGAGTGCTCAACCGACGGTTGCGTGTGGTTGTCAAACGAGTTGCCGTTGATAAAGCGAAATGATCGCTCCATAGAAAACATAATCAAAACAAAAAAAACAGCATGTTCAACGTACATGCATCAATCACTCGCGTGCGCTATAGTATAGTATCTCTATATAGTTTGTGCTATAGTATAGCCCTCATATTCATAAAACTTTACCTTTACGGGCCTGATTTAGTTAAATTATGTTTTATCCCTTTCTTATAAATACATAAGTCAAAATGATAGATAAAGACAAACGATTCATAGCTAATATTGTCTTCGGTTACCGCGATAGTTACTCATGAAATAAAACTATGAAAACGGATTATATCGCGTATATTGAATTTATAATACATCCCGACGTTTCGAACTCTTTACAGCGTTCGTGGTCAACGGGTGACTGAGGAAAAATTACAAAATGCAAAAATACCCACATACTAAAATAATGAACAATCATAGACTACAAACTTTAAGGCTGGTTGTACATGCAAAATCGGTTCATAAGGCTAGTTATACACTATAATTATTTTTCAAGTAAAGATATATATATATACGCGATAAAAAATAAACTATGCCGGTTCCAACCCTACACCACGGACCCGAGAAGATTTAATTCCCTCCTAAATTGTAGGAGGGTATCCCAATATGGGACCGGCAACAAACTCGGCGGGACACATCTTTTCAAAACATCAGAATGTCCAGCATCATCCAACACTACGGTCTCACAGTCTATGTCTCGCTTGCTCCTTTATCAGGTGGACTACAGGATCCCAAGCTGGTGGTAGAGAAAAGCCATCCTCCCTATTAAAGTTTGGATATTTCTTAATCTCAATGGCCTCGCGCAGCATTCTGGGTATGTAACGCTTCTCCTTGGCAAGAACCAGAGGCTTATCAAACTTGATTGAGTGATTGGCTTTATCCATGACATGCTCACAGACAGCAGACCTAGGTCGACGGTGCTTGACATCAGCTATATGTTCCTTCACCCGAGTGGAAATGCTCCGTTTCGTCTGCCCGACATATGATAGGCCACACTCACAGTCCAGCCTGTACACTCCTGCAGTCTGTAGAGGGGTATTGCATTTTACAGGCCTCAGGAATTGTGACATCTTCTTCATTGGCTTGAAATATGTTTTTATAGAAGCACGCTTCAAGATGTGGCTGATCCTGTCCGTGACCCCCCTGACAAAAGGCAGAATGGCAGGCCTGCGCTCGACTGTGGGGATCTTAATGTGGGACCTCTGGTTGACCCGCGGTATCCTGAGCTCGTTTGCCTGGAGCGCGCGCCTGGCATGCTGGAGCTCCGCGGCCAGATGCTGGTCATCACATATCCTCTGGGCTCTCTGAAACAAAGATTTGCCTACTGTAACAAGTTGACTGGGATGGTGATGCGATTTGCCATTTAAGTACCTATCAGTATGAGTAGGTTTCCTATACACAGTGCGACCTAGGGTGTTATCAGGATTTCTTTTTACCAATACATCTAAGAAGGGGAGAGAACAGTCTTTTTCCAACTCCATAGTAAATTTTATTTTGCTATGGATGGAATTTAGGTGATCCAAGAAAGTTGAAACACTACTTTCCAAACTTTAATAGGGAGGATGGCTTTTCTCTACCACCAGCTTGGGATCCTGTAGTCCACCTGATAAAGGAGCAAGCGAGACATAGACTGTGAGACCGTAGTGTTGGATGATGCTGGACATTCTGATGTTTTGAAAAGATGTGTCCCGCCGAGTTTGTTGCCGGTCCCATATTGGGATACCCTCCTACAATTTAGGAGGGAATTAAATCTTCTCGGGTCCGTGGTGTAGGGTTGGAGCCGGCATAGTTTATTTTTTATCGCGTATATATATATATATATCTTTACTTGAAAAATAATTATAGTGTATAACTAGCCTTATGAACCGATTTTGCATGTACAACCAGCCTTAAAGTTTGTAGTCTATGATTGTTCATTATTTTAGTATGTGGGTATTTTTGCATTTTGTAATTTTTCCTCAGTCACCCGTTGACCACGAACGCTGTAAAGAGTTCGAAACGTCGGGATGTATTATAAATTCAATATACGCGATATAATCCGTTTTCATAGTTTTATTTCATGATTCATAGCTAATTCAGGCATGTAACGCTTTTATGAATAACGCCATTGGTACATATAATAAATAGCCTGCGTTGCTGATCATGAACTGTGTGTTGTATATTATACATTTGGATTTAATTTAAAATTGCTATATGCTTCACATAATACAAACACTTATTACATTTAATTATTAATATATATAAAATAACATATAGTAACGTAACGTAAACAACTAAAAATATAATAATCAAAAATATAATATTTATAGTTTGTCACAGAACATAGACAGAGAGAATCATACTATCTTTGTCTTTCTTTATTACTAGCACACAAAAGAAAAGGATGAGTATAGTTTTTTTTTGTTCTTATTTACTGACAATTTGGTTTATATACTATATATATACTATAACATATTACTCCCGATTACCTCAACAAGCGCTGGATGCGTGCACTATGTGCAAGAATAATTAGCTACAATGAAATATCAAAACCCATGTTCAAAACGCATGTTCATGGTACGGAACCCTTCGTGAGCGAGTCCAACTCGCACTTGGCCGGTTTTTAGTACAGATCTTCTGACTTCTTCAAATCGGGCCTGGCAACACTAGTTGTCACGTCAGCTGTCAGGACGTCATAAGTCATAAGTGTCATATGAAATTTTGGCGCGAATTGTCCACGTATTGTCAGTGTTTTTACTTTGTTAATGTTATTATTACATCTTTTGTCTATAATTGAACTGAATTATCACTAAAACTAAATTGTTTTAGTTTTTGCAAGATTTATTACTTTCAAAATCACTTAGATATCTGATCAAGTGATCATCTAGTGAAAGTCATGGCAACCAACGGCTTTACTGATCACCACGATGAGTATCAGTATCTTAAGCTTGTTAAGCAAATTATAGACACAGGTATGACTTACAAATCTTTATATCTTAATATGTAACGCGTTCTCCAAGATCTATATCGGCTACATACTACATCTGTTTCCAAATCCAAATTTGTTTTTTAAAAAGTCCGACAGCAATTTGGATTTGGATTTGCAAGTCACGCTCGCGCCCATGCGCGTAATAGTTAATAAAAACCCTTTTAGAAATAATAATATACAAATAAAACGCTTGTCGGGATGTCGCTGTCGACGGATACGTCTGGGAGGACATCACATCTGTTTTATTTCAGGCGACAAAAGAGTCGACAGAACTGGTGTCGGCACTTTGTCCATTTTTGGGGCAATGCAAAGATATACACTTAGAAACAATACTTTGCCCCTTTTGACCACAAAGCGGGTTTTTACTAGAGGAGTTCTGGAAGAATTGCTATGGATGATCTCCGGGTCAACTGATGCCAAGGTCTTAGCCACCAGAGGTGTTCATATTTGGGATGCTAATGGCTCAAGAGCTTTTCTAGATAATCTGGGCTTTACAGATAGAGAAGAAGGTATTAAATATGTGTAATTCAATAATATTTGTTGTTTCTAGATTACCCTGTTAGTAATCATAGAATTTGTTTTTTCTGCAGGAGACTTAGGTCCAGTATATGGATTTCAATGGAGACACAGTGGTGCTCAATATATTGATGCTAAAACTGATTACAGCGGGCAAGGAATTGACCAGCTCCAAAACATTATTGACAGTATAAAGTATGTTATAAATTTTTACCACATAAAGTCATGGACATTTTTAGAAGATGTCACAAAATAGAAATATGTGAAATGTAGAAAAGCCAGAGAAAGATAAGTTTTATTAAAAATATGTTAATTAATTTTCAGGAAAAATCCTGCAGACAGAAGAATGCTGATGTGTGCTTGGAATCCTTCAGATCTGGGTAAAATGGCCCTCCCGCCGTGCCACTGCTTGGCCCAGTTCCATGTAGCCAGTGGCAGGCTGTCCTGTCTCTTGTACCAAAGAAGTGCCGACATGGGCCTTGGAGTGCCCTTCAACATTGCCAGCTATGCCTTTTTGACCCATATGATTGCTCACATTACAGGTCTTGAGGTAAGATTTGTTTTAACTCTCATATCGGTTCTTCAAACTTAAGAACCCTTTAAGTTTTGAAGTGAACTTCTTATATTTCAGTTTAGCAAGTGATCTCTGGTAAATGATTTATTATTTTACTATGAACATGACAATAATAGTCGGTGTAAGTTAAGAAATCAATTCTGACAGCTATGAATTGACCCTTATATTTACAAAGCTAAGACCTACTTAATTCATAACTGTCAAAATTGACTTCTTACTGGCCAGGGACTATAGTAATATAAGATTTACATAATTATTATATGACTATCTAGAATATTGTAGCCAATGGTGGTCCTAGCAATTTTTTGGATGGTGTGAAGCCGCATTCACATTTGTCTGTCGTGTTGTGTCAGACAAATGTGAATGTGGCTTGAGATGTTGATGTGTTAACTTTTCTCTAGGGTTTGTCAAATCCTCAAAACTGGTGCCACTTTTGGTAGTTCCATTGCACCACCTTAGAGCTACCCTTGATGCTAGCCATAATATACAACTCAATATTTTATTTTGCAGGCTGGAGAATTTGTGCACACAACTGGTGACACTCATGTTTACCTAAATCACATTGAGCCTCTCAAAGTACAACTGGAAAGGCAACCCAAACCATTCCCAACATTAAAGTTTGCACGCAAAGTAGATTCCATCAATGACTTTAAATATGAAGATTTCATAATTAAAGATTACAATCCACATCCTAAGATTGATATGCAGATGGCAGTTTAAGTGGTTAATTTTGGGTATTATATTAAAAATACTGTATATGACCATAAGTATTATGTAATATTTTCATTTTAATGTAAACAATGTTGCTGTATAGGTATTAATATAGATCAAAGTTATCTAAAATCATTTATTGCTTTCAAATTGTACTTACATATTTTACAACTACAAATAAAACCCCAATTTGATTTTACTAAATGGCAATGCAATTTATAAAGGAAAAATAAGTGATGCTACTAAAATAAACACTTCATTACAATTGTTTGTAAAATTTTCATTTATATCTAACAAATTCATATTTTTGTTGTCTTACAGCTATTCAACACAGGGCAACAAGCAACATGCATGAAAAATATTTTGTTTGTTCAATGAACACGTTCTATAACATGAAATTAATTCAGTAATGTGATATCCCACCAAAAACATTTTCATGTAAAATGTTGCCAAGACGAAACCATAAGGTTTGCACTGTCAAAAAGTTGTCAGATCTCTTGTAGAGCCAAGCTTCTAAATCTACAAGCAATATCTCACATACCAAATTTCATCTTCCTAGGATTTTAGGAAGTACCCTAAAAAATTGTGATGATCATCAGTGAGTAAGTGAGTGACGAAATCGTTTTTTTTTTAGATATGAATAAAACCTAAAGTATAGAGCTATGTAATTGAAAAAATTTATGCTTAATAAGTCCACTAATAACATCATATCCCGAGAATTTTGTTTATCTGGTATAATCCAAAAATAAGCTATGAGGGTTCAAAAAAAACGACGAAGCGCTTCGAGAAAAGGTAAGTAGTGCCCTTGCGCTTCGCTTTGCTCGTCTTGGCGGGGGCACTGCCGTGCCTCCAGATCCGTAATTGTTTGTAACATTATTGTTAAGTATTTTAACATATTTTTTGATCGCCCTAATGTATACTAAACATTTTTAACAGATTCTTTGTTATATTGAGAAAAAAATATGGCATCTATATTCTTAAACGCATGTTTTACGGCGTTAATAATAAAAAACTTATTTTTCATGATTCTAAATCTATTGCATACATTTTGGCGCAGGAGTGTGTTGTGACGTCACAGGGCGCACGCTTTTTGTATGGGGCGTTTTACCTTGCGATGCGCGCGCCTCAATTACTTTCGCAATTTGGAAGTTTCTGAGATACAATAAATAGCAGGTTTATTTGGAACATTCGAATCGCACGAGAGGTAGAATCGATTGACATCTTAAAAAAATTCATGCATGAAGCTAACTGGAGGTGTTCATTATACAATGTACATTAGTCATTACTTATGTAGCTCGGGCATGGGATCCCACTAGCGAAACATACCTACATCCAGATTGATAGGGTCTCCTTTTTTTCTGCACTAAATCCAGTTCGTAAGTCTTGGACAAAATCCCTTTTCAGAATGTCCCTTCTGCACAACATATTGCAAAACTTATAAAAAGGTGAACAAGATGTACTTGCTACACACATTTCAATAAATTAAGTAAGCAAATCCTAATTGAAGCAGGTCCATTTGAAGATTTACTAGAGCCACAGATTATATAATAGTTCTTACGCTAGAGCCCGCTTTAGGTAGTTATTAAAAATTTCATTAGTGCTTATATAAAAGCTAAGTATTACTAAGTAAGTAAAAGTAAAGAGACAAGCGTAAATTTGTGAGTATTCAGTGTTGATTGAAATAGAGGCATTTTTGACCGGACATTTTGCAAAAGGGACAGAAAATGTTTCGCAAGCTTCTTACGAACTGTATTACTTACTTATCTCTAAGCAACCAATTTAATTTGTACATTTGTGGTTAAATTGAATAAGAAATTAATGCAACATGAAAGAATACAAATAACTTAATTTTTACTACAAAATGCATTCTTTCTATGATATAAAAAAAAACTTTATTTAAATAAATCAAATAGTAATATTATAATATAATGATAAAAACGAAAACCAATGGTTTTGTGATGTATAAGTAAAATTAAATTAAAAACTTTGTGACACTGCATCAATTTTTATCAACACATCTGGTCATCTTGTGGCATCTGTAAATAGAAAGAAAAAACCAATTAAATCCAAGTAAATAACAATTGGTGACAATGTTGTAAGACCCCTTATCTTGTAACTTATTCATTTGTCCATGAGAATAGTACTTGAATGGTTGATATTCTTTAAAAATAGGTAGGTAAGTACCTAAATCTTCTTTCTAGAGTTGTCCCAACGGCTCATGGGAACCTGGGTTTCGCTTGGCAACTAATCCCCGTATTTACCCTAGGGCCAAGGGGGCCATGGCCCGGGGCGGCAGGCTGCGGGGGGCGGCGCAGGCCGCCGCTGGCTTTAAGTTTCGGGTGCCTCAGTGGCGCCCCAATAAAAAAAATTTTTCGTGTTACTGGTACTAGACATAATTTAATTTAAAGTAAGTAACTATTCGTTCTCTATTGCCAGTAGTCACATCAAAATTTTTACAGCGCGTTTGCGCCCCTTTTCCTTCTACCTTAATTCTTTACCCACGCGGATTGTCGACGAGTTCTCATGATGTCGCCCTGTAACGTCGCTCTTCACATCGCCCTAAGGCCGCGGGCTTCCGTTAATGCTTTTTGGCCCTGGTCTGCAACAAACGCCGTAGGTCGCGTCCGGCGTGTCGCTGTACGCGACGTACGAATGCTTACTATGGAAATGCACTATAGTGGTCTATCTCACACGCCAGACGCCGCGGCGGCGTACGGCGTTTGTTGCAGACCAGGGCCTAACGCTCCATGCTTGACGTCGGCATTAACGCCGTGAGCGACGTCTAGACGCCGGCCATTGCGTCAGCAATCGCTATACTTCCTACGGTAAATAAAGGCATCGTGTACGACGTCCGTACCTCTGTGGCGCACGGCGTCCAGATGCTGACGCCGACGTCAACCGAAAACCGTACACTATTAACACTATAATTATTGAGTATAGAGTTCAGAGGCGACCTGGGAGTTGGCGAACGGGTCAGTCGGAGCCTAGCACAAAAAACAAAGCGCGTTCTTTTAGTGGGTACTAAATTTCGCATCATTCATTTAGTGGTTAATTACTCAGCAAAACACTGATCAATATACGCAAAATTCATTTATTTATTTATTTAATCTTTATTGCACAAAAGAAAATACTATCGTACAAAAGGCGGACTTAATGCTATAAGGCATTCTCTACCAGTCTGGTAATTCATCCCCCAAGGTGGTAAAAAATGGGTTGAAAATATGTATGCAGATCATTCATATTGAAAGAGAACTTATAATACCTAGTGGTATTGAATAAAATAGAGTTCAGACACGACACGGTTAGTTGTTTCAAAGGTGAACCGCAAGGCAGGAGACCGAGATACTGGACAGCAGAGCCCGAAGGGAAACATAAGGTGTATAGTTAAAAAACAAACAGACGGACCGCAAGCAGGGTATTGAACTAAAGACCCAAAGATGCCATAGGGAGCGCACCACGTAAGGCCGAGATGCTGCAGAGCCGCTATTATAGGTACGACCCAATTAGACCAGCGGTGGAACAAAAATGGGTTTTTATAATATTAAAGTTTTTTCTTTTTCGATATGTCATTGTTAGCATGTTAAATAAGACTTTCGTAAAAAGTTAGAAATTTTTAGGGTGAGCGTTCGGATATATTGAAATATTTTAATTTTTGCTAATAACTTTGTAAATATAGAATTAAAGTTAAAAAAACTTTAACATATTCAATACCACTTTAATTTATTTACAATATTCGGTTTTTAGAAATCAGGAACATGTGCTTTCTGGTGAACTTAAAAACATGAATTATTTTGTAAATAAAGAATTAAAGTAGCTGATATTGCAAAATTACGATATTATGGATCAGCTTATTATACTTGTAAAAAATTAGAAATGTAGACAATGTGCTTCTCTAGATATTGATTTCTGGTTAAGCAGTATAGCCAATATTGAGTTAAAGTTTGTAGAGTTAATATTAAACGGTCATGACAATGATCTTAGTTCCCACACTAAAGATTAGAAATATAAAATCAGTGCGTCACTAAATACTGACACGTATGCATTCCGTGCTTATATTTACGTTAAATTTCAAACGCGCGGCATGTTCGCGCGCGCCGCGCTGTGCGCCGCCGAGGCAGCGGTCAAACGGTATTGATATATAGATCAACGGGCTAGCGGGTAACCTAAGCTTACCAGACGCGTGCAAAATAATTTTACACAAAATTCAAAAAAATGTTCTAAAAGCAATCTGTAATTTTTACAGGTTAAAATTAAGTATCTAAATAGTCATAAAAATAATAAACCAGAACATTTGGTCGAGTCGTGTCTTTAACCTTGCCAGGCGATCTAAAAAGTATGGCACTTACTTGCACGCAAAATTAAGTTTGTTTACTATACAAATTGTATGCATTACAAAGTTATCTTTGCACGCAAAATTAAGTTTCTCTACTATACAAAGTGTATGCATTGCAGTTATTTTTGCACGCAAAATTATGTTTGTCTACTAAACAAAGTGTATGCATTACAAAGTTATTTTTGTAGTACAGTAAATTAAAGACCACTAGGTAGGATGTACAGTCAGCAATACTATTCGCTTAGCACCTTTGCATACAAACTTTTATACAGGGGTGGTATCTTTTCTCTGCAGCTGACGGTCGATGCGATTGTAACTATGAGGATGGTGTATATTTATGATATATGAGGATATTTTTATTAAAAGTTATGTTAGATTTTGAAATTTTTATATTGAGTATATCTACTTATATAAAAATTTGAATTTTGGTTATGGAATTTTATATTATATAACATACAAAAAAAACACAACAATAAACAAAAAAATATATATAGGGCTGTATCTCCTAAACCGTCCGTCGCAGCGCAAAAATAATAAAATTTTCGTCCCCCTTTACATAACACTTTTAATATATAAAAAACACAATAAATAAATAAATAAATATTATAGGACATTCTTACACAGATTGACTAAGTCCCACAGTAAGCTCAAGAAAGCTTGTGTTATGGGTACTCAGACAACGATATATATAATATACAAATACATAATTACATAGAAAACACCCATGACTTAGGAACAAATATCTGTGTTCATCACACAAATAAATGCCCTTACCGGGATCCGAACCCAGGACCATCGGCTTCACAGGCAGGGTCACCCACTAGGCCAGACCGGTCGTACAATGAAATACAAAAAGAAAAAAAAATCTTTACACGGCTGTATCTCCTAAACCGCGCGTCGTAGCACAAAAACAATCATCAAATTTTCGATCCACTTTAAGAAACCCTCAATTAATATTTAAAAAAAAAAAAAAAAAAATCCGAAAAAATATTTATAAGGCTGTATCTCCTGAACCGTGCGTCGTAGCGCAAAATAATAAAATTTTCGTTCAACTGCAGTGGACCCTTAATTAACATTAAAAAAAAGAAAAAAGGAAAAAAAATCTTTAGAGGGCTGTATCTCCTAAACCGTGCGTTGTAGAGCAAAAATAATCTAGTTTTCGTTCCCCTTTGAGAAACCCCTAAGTAACATACAAAAAACACAATGAAAAACAAAAAAGAAAAAAACAAAGAAAAAATCTTTATAGGGTTGAATCTCCTAAATCGTGCGACGGAGCGCAAAAATAATCAAATTTTCGTTCCACTTTAAGAAACCCTTAATTAATATAGGTATAAAAAAAAATACAAATAATGTTTATAAGGCTGAATCTCCTAAACCGTGCGCCGTAGCGCAAAATAATAACATTTTTCGTCCGCCTGCAGTGGACCCTTAATAAACATTTAAAAAAAAAAAAAAATACAGGGCTGTATCTCCTAAACCGTTCGTTATAGCGCAAAAATAATCAAATTTTCGTTCCCCTATCAGAAGCCCCTAAGTAACATAAAAAACACAATGAAAACATAAAAGAAAAAACAAAGAAAACAATTTTTTATAGGGCTGTATCACCTAAACCATGCGTCGGAGCGCAAAAAAAGTAAAATATTCGTTCCCCTCTAAGAAACCCTTTTTTAATATGAGAAAAAAACAAAAAAATATTAACACGGCTGTAACTCCTAAACCGTGCGTCGTAGCGCAAAAATAATCAAAATTTCATTCCACTTTAAGAAACCCTTAATTTATATTTTAAAAAAATCTTTATAAATTTTCGTTCCGTTGCAGTGGACCCTTAGTTAACATTAAAAAAAAGAAAAAAAAACAGAAAAATATCTTTACAGGGCTGTATCTCCTAAACCGTGCGTTGAAGCGCAAAAATAATCTAATTTTCGTTCCCGTTTGAGAAACCCGTAAGTAACATTCAAAAGATACAATGAAAAACAAAAAAAAAACAAAAAATTAAAAAATCTTTATAGGGTTGTATCTTTTAAATATTAATAAGGGTTTCTTAAAGTGGAACGAAAATTTAATTATTTTTGCTCTTCGCTCCGACGCACGGTTTAGGAGATACAACCCTATAAACATTTATTTCTTTGTTTGTTTTCTTTTTAGTTTTTCATTGTGTGTTTTGTATGTTACTTCAAAGGGGAACGAAAATTAGATTATTTTTGCGCTACAACGCACGGTTTAGGAGATACAACCCTATAAAGATTTTTTATTTTTTTGTTTTCTTCTTTGTTGTTCGATTATGTTTTTTGAATGTTACTTACGGGTTTCTCAAAGGGGAACGAAAATTAAATTACTTTTGCGCTACAACGCACGGTTTACGAGATACAGCCCTGTAATAGTACATTTCGATGCTAGTGCGGAAAGTATGTCATTATTAGACATTTCCGCGACGTTTTTTAATACAGTTGCGAAAAAATAAGAAAAACAACAAGTAAGGAATTCGAAACTTTTATATTATTAATTCTGTGACATCATTGACATTGAGACATTATGAAGAGGTGTTTTTTTAGCTGGGTGTTATTATTATTGAACCCACTTCAATGAAAGATTTTTTTTAAATGCATGTTCTATAAGCATGCATAATAATGCATGTTCTATAAGCATGCATAATAAAGCATGAATAATGCATATCTATTTTTTTAAATGCATGTTCTATTAATTGTAATTAATTGTATCTAACATAGTTTTAAGTTCCTGCATGTTCGACTAACCTGTTATGGATTTCTGTGGTCCGAAATAAATGATTTTTATTTATTTATTTTTATTTATAAGACAATTGTACATATAAAACATTGTACTATTATTACCCAAATATCGTTAATTACGATTATTTGTGTATCGTACATTTATAAAAACAATATCGAATGTTGCCTTTGGAAATTTAAAGCAGACAACTTATTAAGAACGGTTTTTCAATATTCAATATATAAAAAAATTTACGTGTTATAATGATGAAGAGGTAAGTAATAAAATATAAAATACGTATATTTTTCGTATTCTTACTTTAACAGTAGGTTTTTATGTTGATTGCTGAGTATTGAGTATTGAAATAATCGTTAATAACGATATTTAGGTAATAATAGTACAATGTTTTATATTTGTAAAACAATACAATGTGTACAATGTTGTATGAAGTGGGTTCAATAATAATAACAAAATCCATTCTAGTCGAATAAAAGCTAAAAAAACACCTCTTCATAATGTCAATGTCAATAATTAGAGTTTTGAATGATTCACGGTGGTTTTGAAATATCGGGAGCTCACAAATAATACAAAAGGTAATCACGGTCTATATCCCGGTCAATATAAGTCTAATGTCAATAATGTCACAGAATTAATAATATAAAAGTTTCGAATTCCTTACTTGTTGTTTTTCTTATTTTTTCGCAACGATGTTAAAAAACGTCGTTCGATACACGTGCGGAAATGTCATTATTCAAAAAGTATGTAAAGTATGACATACTTTCCGCACTAGCATCGAAATGTACTATTTCTGTTTTTTTTTTCTTTTTTTTTATGCAATGGAACGAAAATTTTATTATTTTGCGCTACGATGCACGGTTTAGGAGATACAGCCTTATAAAGATTTTCTGTGTTTTTTTTTAAATATATTACTTAAGGGTTTCTTAGTGGAACGAAAATTTGATTATTTTTGCGCTCCGTCGCACGGTTTAGGAGATACAACCCTATAAAGATTTTTTCTTTGTTTTTCTTTGTGTTTTCTGTATGTTACTTAGGGGTTTCTCAAAGGGGAACGAAAATTAGATTATTTTTGCGCTACAACGCACGGTTTAGGAGATACAGCCCTCTAAAAAAAATTATTGTTTTTTTTTCTTTTCTTTTTAAATGTTAATTAAGTTCAACGAAAATTTTATTATTTTACTCTACGACCCACGGTTCAGGAGATACAGCCTTATAAAGATTTTTTTGTTTTTTTTTTGTTTCTTTTATATTAATTAAGGGTTTCTTAAAGTGGAACGAAAATTTGATTGTTTTTGCGCTACGACGCTCGGCTTAGGAGATACAGCCGTGTAAAGTTTTTTTTTTCTTATTGTGTTTCATTGTGTTTTTTGTATATTAAAAGAATTTTTTTTAAAGGGGAACGAAAATTTTATTATTTTTGCGCTACGACGGACGGGTTAGGAGATACAGCCCTATATTTCTTTTTTTGCATATTATATAATATAAAATTCCATAACCAAACTTCAAATATATATATAAGTAGATATATTTATTATAAAAATTTCAAAATCTAACATAATTTAATAATAGCGTCGTAGCGTAAAATAATAAAATTTTCGTTCAACTTAATTAACGTTTAAAAAGAAAAGAAAAAAAAATTTTTTTGAGGGCTGTATCTCCTAAACCGTGCGTTGTAGCGCAAAAGTAATCAAATTTTCGTTCCCTTAACAGAAGCCCTTAAGTAACATACAAAAAACACAATAAATAACATACATCGTAAATATACACCATCGTCATAGTTACAATCACATTGTACAGTCAGCTGCAGAGAAAAGATACCACCCCTGTAAAGAAGTTTGTATGCAACGGTGCTAAGCGAATAGTATTGCTGACTGTACATCCTACCTAGTAGTCTTTAATTTACTGTACTACAAAAATAACTTTGTAATGCATACAATTACTATAGTAGACCAACTTAAGTTTACGTACGAGTAAGTGCCATACGTTACTTTTTAGATCTTCTGGCAAGGTCAAAGACCCGACCAAATGTTTAGGCTTATTTTTTTGTGACTATTTAGATACTTAACTTCAACCTGTAAAAATTACAGATTGCCTCATGAACTTTTTTGGAGCCCTAAAAAATCTTAAAAAATATAAAATATAAGGGTTGATTTAGCCCCGCTACCCTGCAGGCAGACCTCCAGTGCTGAGTTAGGGTATGATAGGAGAAGTATCAGGCAAATTTTCAGCTTGCCTCAAGGACCTACTCCAAAATGTCTACCAGCTCTCGGACCACTAAGTAACTACAAATAATCAGTCCACATAACAAACATTTTGTACTCATTTTGAAGTCATAATTACATTAATTTCACGTAATATCGGCATCTAATTTATGTGCACGGTAAACAAACTAATGAATGACAAGAAAAGTCAAGCTGCGCTTACGAAGCTGAGCGGGGGGTGGGGTGACCGGGCGAGGTACCTATAGGTATAGATAGATACGAATGCTACGATAGGCTTCCGCGTGCCGCGCCGGCACCTTGACGGACCAGCGCGGCGTAGGTATGAATTTCGCGCCTTTTTAAATAGATTTGGCTATAACAATGGAAGCTACACTCAGATTTCTTACTTTTCATACTATGGTTGCATATATTATTTTATAGTATAAAACTTATCTTTATAGACTTTAATTCAATATTGGACCTTACAGGACAAAAAACGCATATTAAAATTTAAGCAGCAATCCTATGTTTCTAATTTTTCGGCTTTGTCTATTAACTTAAGAATTTAGAGATATTATTGTGGATTATTAAAACTTTAATTCAATATCGACAAAATAATAAGCTAATTTTAGTTACAAAGAAGCACGTTAAATTTTTTTCTAAAAATGTAACAGTTTAAAGCGTCATACATAATTTAAACGATGAAGCTTAAACTTTGCACTTTAATTCAATATTCAAAAAGCATCAATCAAAATATATAAATACCTAATTTATACCTAACGCTCGTTCTAACTTTTCGTCTTAAATTACAAATATGCTTAAAAACATGTCCCCTGCCATATAAGCATCACTTTTCCTTCTTTAGAATTATCATAACTTTAAGGTCAAAAATATGGTCCCACTATCGGTCTAAATTTACAATGTTATTACTAGTGGCTCTGTGAGCTGTAGACCTCGCGTTAAGCTTAGAAAATGTAAAAGTAAAAAATACTTCGTTCGTTGAGTCGTTATCACGGTCAACTCACAATGGTCTTAAGCGCCATATAGATAGACGCTTTTGGCGCTTTTAAGTCCTTTATGCCAATTTCCGCATTTTGAAAAAAATCCTTAAACTGGATCGACAAAAAAATCTATTTAATCATAGAATTTATAAATATGTAACAACAATTAGTACCTCCCTAAAATGTAAAATTATTTAAGCATAGATATTATGTAATTTATTGACTTGTAAAATGACTGCCTTTTACCAATAAAACGTCACAAAATTTTACGAGAATAAGTTAAAAATTGCGACCTGGCCTTAAAACGAAGACCTTCATAAAAATTATGGCGGACTAAAAGGTCAGGTTGCGAGCCCTGAAAAGCTTAAAAAGTCGCGCTTTCCAGAAGCCCCAAGCATTCCTGAATTTCCAGCAAGTCGCGCCTCGTTTTAATTTGAGCGAACGCCAAAGGTCGAGTAGCAGGAGAGCCGAGATCACATTGGTTCCAAGTTCCAAGCCAATTCCAATAGCTCTCCTCACCTCCAGCTCGGTCTTCGACCTTGCATGGACGCTCTTTATGCGGAGCTCGGCCTTTGGTGTCACTATAACGTGGTCATTGTTCCAATCCCAAACATTGATTTTTCCCACCTCGACCTTTGGCTTTGCGCGGAAGAGCGCCGCAATTGGACGATCCGGGACTTCAGCACTCTGCAGAGCTCATCTTGGCCATAGGTTTTTGTCCCAGCTCAGCTCCACCAGTGCTTTAAGCTCTGTTCTTCAGCATTTCGGCCTTCAGCCTCACAGGGCAGCACACCGCTATCGGACGCTCCGGGTCTCCGGCCTTATGCAGAGCTCGGCCGTCGGCGTCGCTTACAATTGGCTATAGGTTCGATTCCAAGCTCTGCAGAAAGGCACTGCGGAAAAATTATGCTTTTGTGTTTGTTTCATGGGTCATGGGGGGCGGCAGAGGCCCAATGGCCCGGGGCGCCAAATATGTAAATACGCCTCTGATCCCAAGAAATGGCTTAGGCACTGGTTTTTACGAACGTGACTGCCATTTGACCTTCCAACCTTCTTACTTTCCGACCTTCCAAGTAGTTCGGTTTCCTCACGATGTTTTCCTTCACCGATAAGCGTCTGGTAAATATAAAATTAGGTATATTTCGTACATATTAAGTGTTCTAATAAGGACTCATATTTTATTTTAGGCCTTTGAAAGTCAATAAAGCGTTGCGAGTTGTATGCAACTATACCCTTGTGCTATGGGGCGAGAACGAGAAGAAACGAGAACTTTCAATTATTATGGTGTAACCTTGATATTTTAAATAAAGTTTATATTTTGCTATGTAGCTTGTACCAATGGTCTTGGCGTGCTCATTTTCGTTCCATATTTGGATATGACAAATAGCGTGGCGGTCAAAAAGTTTAAGAAATAGCCTATAACACCTGGGAATAATGCACCCACC
Source organism: Cydia strobilella (assembly GCF_947568885.1). NCBI lineage: Eukaryota > Metazoa > Arthropoda > Insecta > Lepidoptera > Tortricidae > Cydia > Cydia strobilella. The sequence continues at coordinate 7,200,708 of NC_086045.1, forward strand.
TTAACTAATTTCTGTTTAGCCCAGTGGTTGACGTGTAGAGAATGCCTCAAGGCATTAAGTCCGCCTTTTGTACTATTTACTTGTTATTGTGCAATGAAGTTTAAAATAAATTAATAATGCAACCTGGTCCTAGTTCTTTGTAGGAATGTCACCAAGTACTAATCATATTTATAAATTGATAATAAAATACATATAACAAAAGCTGACCTGAGTAACGTTAGATGTGGCAGTGTCATCTGTTCTACTACTTGGGACGGGTAGTGCCGCCAGTTGCTCCACCAGAGCCATAGTCATCTCAGACTCCACTGTCACTTCCACCCACAGTGTATCTGTAAAGTACTTGTGTAATATAATACATACATTTAATTTAAAAAGTATTCATGGAATTCCCTGAACGTGGATTATAGCACCATAATCTGGTTTTACCTCATTCACTGAAGAAAACCTAAATTACATCATAGAGGAAATTTTATTATTGCTTTTCCTCATAAAATATGGTTTATTTTGATATATTTATTTGTTTATAAAATGCAATGCAGCTAAGTATATTTTTTCTCTCACTCGTCCTTCTTCAGATTTCCTGTAATCTAGATAGGTAGTGAATGATTGTATTTTTTATTTATTTTATGCCCAGTAGTTTCGGAGATATGGGGGAATTTCCAAAATTTATTAAAAATTAACCTTTTTCTTTAATTTTTAATTTGCGTTTTAGTCTGTGGCCTTGGCTACCAATTTGACCTTGTCTAAGGTCACCAATTTACATGTTTTTTGTTTGAAGCAAGTTGCACACAAGACAGATAACACAAGTGATTTTATAAGGGTTCTAACACTTCTAACTAAACTAAAGGTCCCTGAATAAACTTGGTTTGCTTGTATCACAACTCACCTCCTATTTGGTCTCCTTTTTCAGTCACTAAGTGGAAATAGCCCCTATGCGTACCAGGCCTGCTAGGTGCTACTAATTTTAACATAACTGTGGTGGAGTGTCCCGGAGGTAAAGGAGGCACATAGACAGGTGTAGCACTGAGTGGCTCTCCTCCAGCTTGTACCAATCTACAGCTACCAGGCCAACTCTCGGCCCCTGTATTGGCAATGGTCCAGTTTTGTTCAAAACTGAAATAAAAGAAGCAATAATACTGTCACTTGAGTTACTAGTCATGCATTCAGCTTAACAATGACTTTGTTTCAATGTGACTTTATTGTGACTCATGCTGGGGGTAATATTGCATAAGCTATTTCAAGTCACTTTTGACTCATGTAATTTTGTACCCATGTCTTGTAAGACTCATAGGTATAAATTCCATTTTTTTATTGTCTTTTTCATATAATGATGATGAATGATGACATCCAAAGAATCACTATTTTTGTTATACATACATTAATTTCTAGGTGACTTGACTCTTGTTGAAATATTTAATTAATGTAATATTATTCAAAAGTAACTCCAACATTAAAAAGGAGGTGTTACTGTTACTCAATTTGTCATGAATCTTTTAAAATAAATGTTCCTTGATTTTATGAAGACAGCAGGACACGCACATGGGTGTATAGATTAAAAACTTAGCAAAAGCTTTTCTAACACATATTTAATTAATATGTTTTTACAAAACATTTCACACAAAGATTTCAAAAATGCTTTAAATATGTTGATCCTGTCTAAACAGGATTAATCAAACCTCTTAAATTAAGTAAATCTTGAGTCATGTTTAAAATTTCAAATAAGTATGCAGTGTCTTCCATCTGATCATTACTGCAAACAATAAGGGCTTTAGCTAAGTTTTTTACTTCTCATGAGAAGAGAACTTTGAGAAATCCAGGAAACTATGCAAATATTATAGGCAGTCTATAGTATAGTATTTGGATACCTATTTTTTTTTCATAGTTGCATTTCCTTATGGAAGACCATAAAATAATGTGACTGCTTTTTATTTTATTATAAAGGTTATTAAGTTATTTACTCAGGGGTCCCTTTGTTTGACATAATTATTGAAAGTCATAATGTAATGATTATCATATTATCATTAGTCATAATTCTGAAACCGTAGGATTTTCCTCGGGTTATCCTATAGATAGGTTAGGTTAGGTTTGTTTTATGGCAATCCTGAAAAGTTACGCGTTTCTGAGAAAAACCAAATTATAACTAATGATAATATGACAATCATTACATTATGACTTTCAATAATTATGTCAAACAATAGAGACCCTATTTACTCATTTCAAATAACACTCAGTTCTAAACATTAAGGAAATGATGATATGTTAGAAAAAGAAAGTATTTACCAGACCCCAGGACCAACAGCCGTTTCCTGGTTTTGAGCTGCCTTCAGTGACATAGATGGAAGTTTTTGTGGTAAGGTATAGTCTAAATAACAACATATTGCAGTCTGCAAGTTCCTGAAATGTTAAAAGATCAATTTAAACATAAAGTAAAAACATGTTTACTAGCAATAAGAAACAAACACTGCAAAAAGCTGCTGCCGATGAATATAAACATCACATCATTTTTAAATAACAATAACAGATATAGTAAAACAATTACCAATTACTCATATCAAGAAAGAAACTTGCTGTGTTATGGGTCAAACTAGGACCTAAAAGTCTCTGCATTTGACCTATTAGTTCTTCCCTGTCTGTAGTATTCATACAGCTAAACTGTAAAAGTAAATTTTGATCTATTTCCCCAATATTTTGGGGATTTGGCATAGACGAACCATCAATATCCATAGTTACAGTACGGATCACAATGTATTTTGTAAATATTTCACCACTTCACAGAATATTATCATGCCCTTTGTTTATGTTCGTCAGCTGATTCCTTTATCGTAGTATTTTTGGGAACTGACTTGTAACTTATTATAGTGTTACTTTAATAACGAATTAATATACGGTCGCAATAGAGCCAAGTAATTACAATAAAAATTTAGAACAAGTAAAATGTGAGAGCTAATGAATCTCACTCGAACTTGAATCACGTCATTATTTATCATGTCATGTCATGTCAATTTCACCACAGAGTACAATTAAAATATGGATTGAAAAGGGTCTGTCTGTCAATTTACCAACATAACCAATTAGTAAAGTAAGCGAGACAGCACTATAAATGTGTATAGCGACGTCCCGTTCACACCTGTCATTCCGTACAGAAACCGAATTAAAATTCCGTACCTCTGTGCCCAGCCTAACACTGACCAGACCGTCCGGTAAGCCCGGTCGCCTGTTAAGACTGTCACAATATACCGGCGTTTTTTAATGTGGCTTAAATATTCCTGGGGATTGACAATTTTTTTTTGTGGTTTGGGCTGACGTTTGACGTGATCACTGTCACTGATCACGAGCTTAGGTTATGTCTCGCGGGTATTATAATAAGTGAACTGACTATTATTAGATGAATTCAATCTTAGAATAAAACCCACAATAATATTTTACAGATAGAGTTTTTTTTTTATGTGGTAGCGATAGGAAATACAAACATGCAAACTAAACAGAAAACTTTACATCAATGCACTTTTGAAGGTTGCAACAGCGTTTTTAACAGACCGTATAGATTGACGCAACACTTGTTAGTTCATAAAAACATCGTAAGTATTTAAAGTATATTTACTATTAGCTGTTTTCATTTATGGAAACAAACTGTCTATTCTGGATTATAGTAGCCTTGACGGTTTGAAACCACGGCATTAAAATGCTAACTTGGTAAAGAAAACCGTTTAATCTAAGGCTTTTGATGTCTATACATGTGTAAATTTTCTTTTCAGAAAGGTTTTCCATGTCCTGAAAGTAACTGCGGCAAAGCTTATACGAACAAAAGTCATCTAGATAGACACATCAATAATACACATATAATTACTGAAAATGATATGTTATTCAGGTATTAAACTACCAATTACATGTACTTATATCCTATTCAAAAGTAAAAGGCTTTAAATGATTGCATGGGAATAGGAGATTCATATAAATCATTCCCTTCCTCATATATGGTGGCGGTCAAGTAGGGTGTATTCTCACCAAATTGTATAAAGTTATTCTCACATTTTGCAGCTGTCCAACATGCCTGAAGAAGTATGCTAACAGACAGAACTTGAAGAGACATATAAACACTACTCACAAAGTGAAGATACCATTTTCATGTGAAATTTGCAAGTTAAGTTTTCTGAAGAAACATCAGTTAACAGCACATATGTACCAGCATACTGGAATTTTGTCATTCAGGTATACTTAGTTACATTCATATTATTTAACAGTTTTAGTAATGATTATACTCTGAAATTTAATGGCATTTATTATTGTGAGATGGCCTTGGTTAAGCCCATTGGTACCATACCTGGTACCCTGTGTGTTTGTCATCATACTGTATCAGTTGGTGTAGTGTCAATTTATCTTTCAACACTCTAAAAATATTTATTTCTCCATTTTACTAATAGCTTAACTGAAAGTTTGTATGTTACAGCTGTGAGCTTTGTCACAAAGAATTTGTGAGTCTCAAAGAAAAGAAGAAACATGCTCGAAAACATAAGATATACAGTTGCTCTGAGTGTAATGCCACATTCAGCCTGTGGTCTAAATATCAGAAGCACATAAAATTAGACCACATGGGCAGAGGTAATTAAAATTACATACCTACTTGTCATTTATGCCAAAAACTAATTAGAGTTGAGACACAGGAAAACCTACTTTGAGAGCCAGGAACCAATGTTATATAATAATTTAAAGTTGTAATAGTTTTTTTTTTAGTTTAAAACAAAAAAAACTTTAAAATCTGCAAAATTTCTTACTTCCCCCTTTTATGTAAAAAATGCTTGTTTATGTAAACAGCTGTTAAACCTCAACAATTGGATGTTTTTCTCTTTTATAGCCTCCTGAATACTATTAGGACTTTATAGAAACTTAAAAAAGTTGAAGAACTGCTGCCGCATGGCTAAAGAGTATTTACACATTTAGTTCTTTTCAGCAACTTGTTCGGTTTATTATTGCTATTTTATGTTTCAGCATTTGTTTGTAATGAGTGTGATAGACATTTTAAACTACGCAGTCACATAGTGCGGCACATTAAAACACATTCGAAAATAAAAAACAGAACTTTTCCATGCCCTTATGACAACTGTCAGCGGTAAATATTTTTTAATTTACATTTATTGGCCTCTCATATGTTGCACAGTGATATGCCCAGCAACATTTGAGTCTAGCAATATGAACAGTGCTTTTTAAGAAACACTGATTTAAACTTTCACGATTTTTACTCATTATTATTTATCTCCACGGGACTTAATCGCGTAAAATAGTTTTAAATTTACCTCCGACGTTTCGAGGACGGCGTTGTCCCCGTGGTCTCGGAGAAGACTGGCTAAAGTTGACATCGGAGTCGGTCATGGTGTTGCTGAGAAACTGCTTAGAAGGTAGCTATTTTTTGTATAATGGGAAGCATTACCTCCAGATCGATGGTGTGGCCATGGGTAGCCCTGTAGCACCGGTTTTGGCAAATATCTGGATGGAACATATCGAAGCCAGTATAGACCTGCAGCCATGGGCAGTAAAGTTGTGGAAGAGATATGTTGATGATGTTTTCTGTGTTATGAAAGGTGGAAAGCAGGAATTGGAGCAACTACTCCAATATTTGAATTCAATTCATCCTAAGATGAAATTCACGTATGAATTGGAATCACAGCGCAGTTTGCCTTTTCTGGATGTCAAAGTGATTGGTCGAGTCGACGGAACCCTGACGCATACTGTATACAGGAAGCCAACTCACACGGATAGGTATTTGAGCGCTTTTTCTCACCACCATCCCCGACACTTACAATCAGTTGTCAGCTCGCTGGTGAACAGAGCACAAGATCTGTGTGACCCTGAATATTTAAAGAGCGAGATGTCGCATATTCAGGAGGTACTTAGGTGGAACGGGTATAAGGTGAGAAAGTGGCAACCCAGACGAAAAGCAAGAGTGAAGCGTCCTGATGTCTCCAGGCAACCGGCATTTTTACCTTATGTGAAAGGAGTAACGGATAAGGTTGGCACAGTACTTGAGAGGTACTCTATAAGGACGGTATACACTCCTTTATCCAAAATTGCAGGAAACCTGAGGTCACCGAAGGACGTTATCCCGTTCCAGTCACCTGGCGTTTATAAGATCGATTGCAGTTGTGGTAGTTCCTACATCGGGGAAACGAAACGTACCATTGCGGAGCGAGTTAAGGAACATATCGCAGCTGTCAAGAACCGTCAGTTGAACAAGTCTGCCGTTGCTGAGCATTTACTAGAGTCAGGGCCAAACCACTGGATTGAGCTTCACAACCCTAGAATACTTTCTACAGATCGTGGGTTTTATAGTAGAAAAATCCGTGAAGCCATTGAAATCAAGAAACATAGAAATTTCAATCGAGACGAAGGTTTTAAGATCTCATCCACATGGAACCCAGTCATTAGTAAGTGTAAGCGAAACCAAATATCGAAAGTTGAAAAATCGAATATTGTGAGTGTTGTGTGTCGACCCGGTAGCATCCCTGGTGCGCAAAACGTTCAAGTTAATAAACAAGACCAAGTGCGGGTAGTTCGAAAAACTCGCGCGCCTAGAAGATGTTGATGTCAACTTTAGCCAGTCTTCTCCGAGACCACGGGGACAACGCCGTCCTCGAAACGTCGGAGGTAAATTTAAAACTATTTTACGCGATTAAGTCCCGTGGAGATAAATAATAGTGCTTTTTAAGGTTCCGTACCTCAAAAGGAAAAAAACGGAACCCTTATAGGATCACTTTTTTGTCCGTCTGTCTGTTAAGACCCTTTATCTCAGGAACGCGTGGAGGTATCGAGTTGTAACTTAAACCATATACTCAGGTCTACGGTCCCTTGAAGCTGTGAAAAATACAAACTTCTAAGTTAACGCAAAAAAGATACGGCCGTTTATGCCGTATATTTCGACAAACTCAAGGGAATCAAAATTGATAGGGTACTTCCCGTTGACATAGAACTATGAAATTTGGCAAGTAATAACACTACAAATACAGGGAGAAATCCCTTCGGTTGTGTTTTAATTTATCTCCACTCCACACTCGTTGCGAATTTCCTATTTTTCGCACATGTATCGTAATGTACTATTGTAATACAGTTTAATAAATGTATTTATTTATTACAGGGTTTATTCAAGGAACAGTAATTTAAAACAACATATTCTAATGAAACATGAGAGAATAAGACATGAATGTCAAATATGTGGAGCAGAGTTGAGTACTAAGGTAATAATTAACTACATTAATTTATAGCAAAAGCAAAAGTTGGATAAATTGCAACATCAATAGAGGGCCAAGTCCGCTTATAGGTACCATGATCTGCGTTGGAAGGTCTGCCATCTTGTGACCTGAATTGCAATCTTTAACACTTAACTGCTTAGAAGCAAGTGCTGCCCCCTGTAGTATCTACGCATACACGCTCCCTTGTGAATTTTAGGATTTGTAGGATCTGATATCTAGTGGCAAAAATTTAAACTTGCCATTATACTTCACACCAATAAAACAAAGTGGCTTCTGGGCTCCCCTCTACACTTCATGCACACTCCCTGATGGCTGTGGTATCATGGTATGTCGTTTAATGCTTTGGGCGCGCTGGTTCGAGAGGTTCTCCGTCACTAATCTTTCGTTGCTTTGCGTCGCGACCAAAGATAAGATAATGATAGTATTCAGTCAAACCGAGTAGCTTATAATGGCACTAGAGGTTTTAGAAATAAATTATTAAGGCAGTCTACTACTTTTCTCTTTGGGGCTAAGGTATCGACCTGAAGAAAGAGATAGATTTATAAGCAGTAGGTATATTATTAGTTGTTTCAGTGTGTCACAGTATTTTTATCTACTGTGTAGCGTCACTTAAAAGCCTCGTAAAAGTCAGCAGCAACTCCGTTGGTGGGTTGGAAACGGCTGCCACACAATGAGAATGCAATGCAGAGACATTTTCAACCGGAAAGGGAATAAATTAGGTCGGACCAAGCTAGCTCTGCATGGCATTTGCAATGACATAGTGTGGCAATGTCATCATTAATGTCAATTTTCTATGAAAATATTACGTTTATATTTTGACACCCATATTTTGTTCTGTAAAAGTCGGTGCCAAGGCCAAGTTAGCTTCCACGACGGACAGACTGGCTCTACTGAAGCTTTTTTTATATATGTATTTCGACATGCTGGCTGGTGGCTGCCGTTCCTCAACCCAATAACAGCGGCAGCTGATATTTACGAGGCTTCATTAACCATCTCCCTTAACCAGTTAATGACTCTTTGAGTCCAAAGGCCTACCGCGAGTACCGAAGATAGCAAATTGCGGGCATCTTCCACTTTTACTCCAATTAAGGCGTAATTAGATCAGTGTTACCAGGCGTACGATAATTGTCGTACATGTACGATAATTTGGGCTCCGGTACGATGAACGTTCCACAGAGCATTATCGTACGCAAAAGTACGAAAATTTAAGCCCTTGGACGATGCCACCCAAAAAGTCTAGTATTTGAAGCAAAATATGATACTTTCCCTCAGAAATCACAGACCAATCAGAGACGACCGGTCTGGCCTAGTGGGTAGTGACCCTGCCTGTGAAGACGATGGTTCTGGGTTCGAATCCCGGTAAGGGCATTTATTTGTGTGATGAACACAGATATTTGTTCCTGAGTCATGGATGTTTTCTATGTATTTAAGTATTTGTATAAGTATTATATATATTGTTGTCTGAGTACACACAACACTGTAACAGTCAATTTATGCAAGAATGTCCCTATAATATTTATTAATTTAATATTTATTTATTGATTTAGAAATAGGCTACAAAAAATGTCGAACTTTCCTGTAAACCGTTTGGATCTATCACAAATTTAACACAAATACAAAACTGATTTTTGCGAAATTTAAAAGAAAATTGCGTTTTCTTTGATTATACATTGGACATGGAAGCTTATTTTGCAAGAAATTTTAGACGTTACCTTTTTGATAGGCATACGATAATTTTTTCATCGGTACGATAATTTTGACAGACGATAATTATTTTTCGCTCACCTGACAACACTGAATAAGATTGACAGAGAAAAATACCCGCAATTCGCGACCTTCGGTGTTCGCGGTGGTTATATTCTCTTTGTTCGCGGTAGGCCCTCTGCTCGTTTATAAATGTGTGTTTTACCCGATTGCAGACCAAACACACGCTTAATAGTTTTTATTTTTATTTTAGGCCAAATTGGTATTGCACTTGAAGCTACACAGTGAGCCGAATATTAAAACCAAGCCTCCAAAAACAAAACTGACTGGACGTAAAGAGAGAAAAGATGCGGGTAGTATGAAAATCTCTACGGCTATCAAGCTTGCTGGAGTCAACGAAGCACTAGAACCAGAAATCATTGATGTTATTGTTTGATTTTTATTATAAATGCTTTAAAGTTATAATGTTACTTTAATTTATCTATTTTCCTTTGCGATCACCAAACATATCTAGCGTATCGTGGCTTTACTACGTGGAAGCAATGGGAATAGAAGGAAGGTGTTTCACCTTACGTCCGATAAGGACGCATCTATGGGTTAGAGCGAGAAAAAGATATTGCTTTCTCGCTCTTATGTGTGCGTCGCACAATGACCTTGGTGCGGTGCGGTAATGTGTTAGCCGCTTAATAATGACTTTTAGGCCTCATACGCACGAGCGCTTTTTCAACGCGAGTTAAAAAGGCGTTTGAATGACACAAATGAATACATGACTGTGTATTTATTCCAAAGAGTATAGTAAGTATATTTATTCACACGATGGCGGTGGCGCTTTTTATCAAGCGTTGTTGGATTTTCGACTTTAAGCGTTGGCCGTTAAATCGAATTTTGGCTGCGGGCGGATTCACTCGCTTTTTAACGCGCGTTGAAAAAGCACTCCTGTGTGTTACCTCTTAGCTCATCGGTGTGATAAGATAAACGAGCGTTTAATTCAGTATCTCAAACGGTTAATGTTAATAACATGATCTGAGAGTACAGACAAATTTAGACTTTTGATCTTAATTATTAAGGTTGAAATTAGAATTAATATTTTGAAGTTCACGAAACTTTATTTTTTTTGACAATGTTCTGACATTTTAATTTAATAGGTTATCATCAAAGAGCATATAATCACTACGTTCTATATCATCAATCATATTCATATCATATCATATTTATGATATTAATAAAAATAATTTAATCGTGTGACAAAACATTACTTATTTTCTCGATATTAATTATAAGAAGTAGCACACTTAAAGCTACCTATTTTAAAGTATATTACGGTGATAAAGAAACTAAGATAGTACTAAAAACTTAAGTAAGACAAAGACAGCTGTTTTTTTCCTTGCCATGTCGGGCTTTTCTTTAAATATTTTTACGCTCAATTGTTGGTAAGATCCAAGTAAACTAAATATTTTTAGTAAAATAAAAAGTTACAAAGAAATTAGGTAAATCATTAGCAACGGGCGCTAGATAAGTTATAATGTTTATAAAGCGTACTTAATTTGTCTATACGAATCTTTTATTTTTCTAGGGGTATACCTATTGTCTCTAAAAACAGAAAAGAACGTATGAAAGCAATCTCTTCATATCTACAAGAAAGTTGTCATACAGTGGTGTGCCTACAGGAGATTTGGAGTGAGGATGATTATCTGTTTATTAAAGAAAAACTGAAACGCAACCTGCCCTACTCTCATTACTTCTACAGGTATTTGTTACTTTGTTTTCTAATGCACAAACAATATTTATATTGTCAATAATAATGTTGTGCACATGCCAAATTATACTTACATTGATGCTTAAATAGTAGCAACCATCCCTAAAGTGTGTTAAAACTAACTAGAAGCTAATATTGTTATGAAAAATCTGCTTACTAGCTTTATCAAAATTATTAAAAGGGCAGTTTTCATAAGCAACACTCAGATGGAATGCTCTTCCTGGCTGCGGGTGCGGTACATAGATTACAGATGTTTCAAATAAGAATTGGACTGCCAGGGCAAATTGTCCTTATACATACAGAAACTTAAATAGGTGTGTCTGGCTAACAGTGACAACATACATGCAGGGTCATACCTAAAGACCTATAGCTCTCTCTTGTCTATTTCCTAGGATAAAAAGTGTAATATGTGTCTAATCCTAAATGTATGCTATCTGTGCACCAAACTGCTCCTTAATCTAACATGAGATGGTACATCAGAATAACCCCGTAAGGGTGCAGCAACTTACAACACCCACTTCTTAACAACTACAACTTTACTTATAAACTTTTATAATATAAATCAACTTTCCAATATCTTAAATAGCAACATGCAAAAGTGCTTCTGGCATGACTAATCTTATCTGCCTTTTCAGCTGTCTTATCATATACCTCCAAACAAGATTTCTGTAACTGAAACATATTAATGGCTTTTTAAATCATTTTCCAGTGGAGTCCTTGGATCAGGTCTCTGTGTTTTCTCAAAGTGGCTTATCCAGGACGTTTTTTTCCACCAATGGCCATTGAATGGCTACATCCATAAGATCCACCATGGGGATTGGTTTGGAGGCAAGGGTGTCGGTTTGTGTCGGATCCGAGTAAAAGATAGGCTGGTTAACATTTACTGTACCCATGTAAGTATTTCAATTAACTAGTCTGATACTTCACTATTTCTTTAAACATGTCTCAAATGTCTCAATTTGACCCTTTGGTATTTGTTAGCCTCTGGAATAGACATTATTTTAAAATGATATCTGCCTAAAACAGCTTTTTGCTTTTACAATTTAAACTTGTAAACGCGAAAATGCTAATAACTTTCACTAGACTTATATTGACCGGGATATAGACCGTGATTACCTTTTGTATTATTTGTGAGCTCCCGATATTTCGACGCAGTTACATGCATCATGTTCACGGGTGACTGAAGATAGCAGGTGGGTGTCAAAGTTGTGTAGACAGTGCTCGGTCTACCCTCATTCTTGCGCGTTGGCTGCGTTCACTTTCAACGTTACTATCGGTTGCATTCACACTTGCTGGTCCGGTCGCGTTCACACTCGTTGGTCTGTCCAAACACACGACACTCACGGTGTCACTACGCGTGTTTGATTCGGACAATAAAGTCTAGTGAAACTAACCATGAATCATTCAAAACGCTAATAACTTTGTATTTATACCTCTCACGTCAAATTATGTTTCCAATTATGACAGTTCCTTCTTAATTTAATTTAAATCATTGTTGAAGAAATATGTTTTTACCATATTTTTTACTGAAATATTAGATTTGTGAATAAATTAATCAAAAAAAATGTACAAATATTTTACATCACAGATCACAGCTACTCCATATAAAAACCAGACGTGCAATCGGACTCGCCCACCGAGGGTTCCGTACTTTTTAGTATTTGTTGTTATAGCTGCAACAGAAATATATCATAATCATCATCATCTGTGTAAGAATGTCCTATAAAAATAATTTATTTATCTGTGAAAATTTCAACTCTTTATCTATCACGGTTCATGAGATACAGCCTGGTGACAGACACACAGATGGACGGACAGCGGAGTAGTAGGTAGTAATCTTAGTAATAGGATCCCGTTTTTACCCTTTGGGTACGGAACCCTAAAAATGAACTGTCATAGGAGTTCATTCGGCGCGAGAGGTATAATCTGTTATGAATATAGATTCACATACTTCGATTTCTATAAATGATAAGCTGTGTATACTATGAATTTTCTCAAATGATTTTCAGGCCTAAGAACCTAATCCGTTAAACAAAAGCCTTTGTTTCATTTATGGAGAGGCGCCTTTACGCGTGCCGAGCGCGTGTCGAAGCAACCAAAAAAAAGCAAAATAAAAAGCAACTATCGTGATAGTATTAAGGTTCAGAATGTAACAGCTCATTTTTAAGAACGTGTTTGGGTAATGAAGAACGTTATACGACATACATTTGAACCATATCAATAGGACGTTATACAAGGGTGCAAAGTTGTATTTTACCCGCGAGTGTGGAATTGAAACACGAGCAAGCGAAAGGATTCTATAGGTGAACCACGAGCGAAGCGAGTGGTTCTAAAATAGAATCCTGAGCGTAGCAAGTGTTTCAACACACGAGAAGTAAAATACATTTGCGCCCGTGTGTAACACAAAACTTTTCACCTCACTATAGCGAGGAAAGTGCAACATCCTCACGTTAGATCATCTTCATCACTGGAATCACTCATTTCTTTATGATATTATAACAGAAAACTCTGGAAGTTGTGTATTTTTACGCGAGTCGGTGAGAAAAAGTTTTAAGTAAAAAAATTGTTGACAATGTTGACATTTCTGATGTATGATATGTCAACGATGCGTTTTGAAATTGCATCGACTCAACTTGTGCGTTCAGAATTATATTTAACATCATTATAAAAAAACAAACGTTTCTTATGGAATTTTAAGGTTTATGACTTAAAATCATGAAATAAAGCTAAATTTGGTATTTTTTATTAGATTCTCAAACCATTTATTTAATGATAATTAATATCGAACGAACCATTATCATGAGCGTTTTACGTTTTGTTATCTGTCAAGCTACTTAAACACGCTTCATCCAAGGTCAAATTACTTTCCCCACTAGTGGATAAAACGCGTTTTTCCCCGCTTGTATTGAAGGATAAACGACAACTTTCCGAGCTAGTGAGGGGAAAATTTTCTTTTTAAACGAGTTTGTTTCCGTTCAGTCAATAGCGGTAGCATTGGTAACCGCTGAACAAAAGAAACAAAGGCTTTTGTTTAACCTGAGTGTTTAACAGATTAGGGTGTGAGGCGTAAAAGTCATTTGAGAAAATTCATACTATAACCGTGACAGCTATCTTTAAAATAATTACCCCAAAATCAAAACCGTTTAATATTCCATTTATTTCCAGTTACATGCTCAGTACCATGAGGATGATATTTACTTAGCACATAGGACTCTGCAAGCGCATTCCACTGCAGAGATTGTAAGTCTGACTAAATCCACAGCCGATGTATCCATCCTTGCTGGAGACCTCAACACAGGCCCTGGCGATTTGTCCTACAGGTATAATTAAATAAGCATTAACTGGTGGCAATATCCCTGGTGAAGTGTAGAGTCTAGAAAATAAAGACGACTTATTTGCGTATGAAAACTGCCACCCTACTCCTATTTATAATATCAAAGCGTAAAATTTAAATTTTGTATTGAGCACGGATTTAGATTTTAATAAACCGGATGGAGTACACGGGCCAAAAAGTGTGTCCACATGAGAAGTCAAAGTGGGCGGTTGCATCTCTTTCTAATTAGGGTGACCATAAGTCATATGTATGTGGGATATTAGGATAAGTTGGAATGTATAGTTTGGCGAAGATCTTTTTTCATTCACGCATAGGAAGTCAGAGAGAATGGATATAGTTTTTTTCTCCTCTGTAAAACGCTTCACAAAACCTTACTTAATTTAGTCGTTATAAAAGCTGTTACTGATGAGAGACAGACTGACAGACGGACAGCGGAGTCTTAGTGATAGGGTCCCGTTTTTATCCTTTGGGTACGGAACCCTAAAAATTGTCACGTTTTTTTTATTTGTAGTCTGCCTCTTTCGCACTCATGTTATGTTCATATACGTAATGACTTCTCTTTTGCACACTTCAGCTATTCTTTAAGCGTCATCGTAGTTAATTGCACCATTTTTTTTTTTATTTGCCGCCTTTGTGTACTGCCGGAAATGTGTGTTCAACCTATATAGAATATTATGTATAAATTGTCTGTAATATTTACAGATTTTGGATTTAAATTTTGGCAATTATATAGCTCTCATTACGTGCACAAATAAATCATTTATCTATCTATCTATCTATCAACCAAATAATTAAACATGCCGAAATAAAGATATACTTATTTAGGTAAACTTATTTTTACATTAAGTAAGTACGTAGGTAATAAGAACTCTGTAAGGCCGATTCACATCGTACCGACATCATAGTCACCCTAATGAGTTTGACAATGTTTTCTTGTATTTTTATCGTAAACTTTAATAGTTGAGGCTTACCTGTGAAAAGATACACCTCAATCAACAAAACTTTCACTTCTGCAACCTTTCACACAACATATTTTACCCATTTTATACTTTATTTCGCAAATAAATCTTGAGCGCCGCCATTCATGTATTTTGAAATTTTCTTTATCAAGTTGGGGATACCAATTAATATTCAAAGTTACTACAATGTCTACCATATTAAAATTAATGTATTTTTTGTTGTGCACATGCTTGGTTAAATCAGTTAATAATATTGACATTATAACTATTTACAAATTACGTAAAAGATATCAGAACCGCACTCTGAATATAGCACTTAAATAATATAAGAAGGTATTTAATTTTAGTAGTTATTGATATAAATACTACCAAAATGGTATTTTTTTAACATTGGCAACATGTGCGAGTGGGACACCGCGACCCACTTTTGCTATCTCATGTGGACCGTTTTCTCTAGTCTGGTAGGAACACCTTTCTGGCTCGGTGATAAGGTTCAATTTAGTATGGCAAAAAAAGTGACAGCTCGCTCCTGTTTAGGGTATAACTTCATGGTATTGAGCCCTTAGAAAAGGTTTTTTAATAATGTTAAAACTAGATGGCGCCATGTAAGAATACCTTAAATGGTTTTATTAAGTATTCTTTAATTTAGTGCTAGCGGTACGCGAAAAAACGCCAATTTGACCCTTAGAACAAAAAAACCGGCCAAGTGCGAGTCGGGCTCTCGCACGACGGGTTCCGTACCATTACGCAAAACACGGTAAAAAAATCACGTTTGTTGTATAGGAGCCCCACTTAAATATTTATATAGCGGCAACAGAAATACATCATCTGTGAAAATTTCAACTGTCTAGCTATCACGTTTCGTGAGATACAGCCTGGTGCCAGACAGACAGACAGCGGAGTCTTAGTAATAGGCTCCCGTTTTTACCCCTACGGAACCCTAGGGTACGGAACCCTAAAAAGTTGTCTTCTTTTTTTTGTATGGAAAAAATAATTGTTCAGAAAACTGGTGGTATTAAATGAAAGGACTTTTTGAGCCGATTCTAAAAATATATCACATCATTACATTTCAGTCACTTTTTAGGGTTCCGTACCTACCTCAAAAGGAAAAACCGGCTAAGTGCGAGTCGGACTCGCGCACCGAGGGTTCCGTACATTACATAATTTTAACAATGTATTTTTTATGTGAAACGTGAGTGAAAGGTAAATTGCGGTTTACGATTAATGACGTATTAAAAAAAACTACTTACTAGATCTCGTTCAAACCAATTTTCGGTGGAAGTTTGCATGGTAATGTATATCATATATTTTTTTTAGTTTTTACACGACTGCCCAAAGAAAAGAGTGTAATGTTTTCAGCGTTCATGTTTGTATGTATATATGTATGTGAGTTTCTTTATTCAACCATAACTTCTAAATGCCTTAAGAGCGCTATTACATTTCGGCGTTGAGCGAGTTTAGGTATTTTACGCGCTGCGGCGGGCTGTGCGAGCTCAGTGTGCCGGTCCCTTCTACCACGTTTCCCTCTCGCTCGCACTACAATGATGGATTAAACAATCTTGATCCTTCGTGAAGAATATTGAAAACAATTATAACGACACTAACTTAAAATCCTAATTATTGTTATTTGGTACGAAAATACTAAATCCAGTGCAAATGTACTTACTTTTGTATTATAAAAGAATTATTTTATACTAGAAAGAAATTAAGGGGCCCACTGACTATCAGTCCGCCGGACGATATAGGCCGGTCAGTTAGAACAAAAATTTGACAGTTCCGAACAACTGACAGGCCGATATCGTCCGGCGGACTGATAGTCAGTGGGCCCCTTTATACTCGCTTGTTTACATGTTTCGTCATTACATTTGGTACAGGTACAGGGTAACCGTACAGCTTGGGACAATGTCACTTGGTGCTAAATTATATCCCAAAAAGATAATTTTCACTGAAAATGACAAAAACTGTCAATCTGTCAAATTTGACTGATATGTCAAACAACACTAAACTATGTCACTTAGTACCAAACTTCAACAAAACATGTTAATTTTCACTAAAAATGACAAAAACTGTAAAACTGTCAATTCTGACAGTTTTGACAGATGTGTCAAACTAACCAATTGCATTACGCACCAATTGCATTAAAGTTAATTCGAATTAAATTTTTGAGACGTTAATGGCCATTGAAGTTAATGTTTTGTTTAGTGTTGTTTGACATATCAGTCAAATTTGACAGATTGACAGTTTTTGTCATTTTCAGTGAAAATTATCTTTTTGGGATAGAATCTAGCACCCACTGACATTGTTAAATGTAGATTTATACTATCTGTCAAAATTGACAGTTGGTGACCTTTTGACAGTTTTGGATCCCAAATCGAAACGGCTTGTCCGATTTTGATAGGACCTTCAACATTAGTCATGGGATGGAAAATGTAGTTTGACACATCTGTCAAAACTGTCAAAATTGACAGTTTGACAGTTTTTGTCTTTTTTTGTAAAAATTAACATGGTTTGTTTGCTAAATTATATCCCAAAAAGATTTTTTTTACTGAAAATGACAAAAACTGTCAATCTGTCAAACTTGACTGATATGTCAAACAACACTAAACTATGTCACTTAGTACCAAACTTTGACAAAACGATAATTTTCACAAAAAATTACAAAAACTGCCATACTGTCAATTTTGACAGTTTGGACAGATGTGTCAAACTGCATTTTCCATCCCATGACTAATGTTGAAGGTCCTATCAAAATCGGACAATCCGTTTCGATTTGGGATCCAAAACTGTCAAAATGTCACAAACTGTCAATTTTGACAGATAGTATAAATCTACACTTAACAATGTCACTGGGTGCTAAATTCTATCCCAAAAAGATAATTTTCACTGAAAATGACAAAAACTGTCAATTTGTCAAATTTGACTGATATGCCAAACAACAGTAAACTATGTCACTTAGTACCAAACTTTAACAAAACATGTTAATTTTCACTAAAAATTACAAAACCTGTCAATTTTTACAGGTTGACTGGTAGAGAATGCCTTAAGAAGGCATTAAGTCCGCCTTTTGTACCTTCATGTGTTGTGCAATAAAGCTTAAATAAATAAATAAAATGTCGATTTTGACAGATTGTATAAATCTACACTTGACAATGTCACTTGGTGCTAAATTATATCCCAAAAAGATAATTTTCACTGAAAATGACAAAAACTGTCAATCTGTCAAATTTGACTGATATGTCAAACAACACTAAACTAGGTCACTTAGTACCAAACTTTAACAAAACATGTTAATCTTCACTAAAAATGACAAAAACTGTCAAACTGTCAATTTTGACAGTTTTGACTGATAGTATAAATCTACACTTAACAATGTTACTTGGTGCTAAATTCTATCCCAAAAAGATAATTTTCACTGAAAATGACAAAAACGGTCAATCTGTCAAATTTGACTGATATGTCAACCAAACCTTAGTTCCACTAGGTACTGCCAGGGTTCAGCATCAGCTCTATCATGGGTACTGCTCTCCTAAGTGCTCATCAAGACGAGTCGGATGACTAAAACAGCGTATGCCTATGTTGCACCAAACCTTAGAACCACTAGGTACTGCCAGGGTTCAGCATCAGCTCTATCATGGGTACTGCTCTCCTAAGTGCTCATCAAGACGAGTCGGATGACTAAAACAGCGTGTGCCTATGTTGCACCAATCCTAAGTTCCACTAGGTACTGCCAGGGTTCAACATCAGCTCTATCATGAGTACTGCTCTCCCTAGTTGCTCATCAAGACGAGTCGAATGACCAAAACAGTGTGCGCCTATGTTGCACCAAACCTAAGTTCCACTAGGTACTGCCAGGGATCATAAGGAGGATGAGTAATACATAATTAAAAACTTATACAAGTTCAGTCTTAGTTATATCGGAGCATCGTTTATAATGGCGTAAGCGCCATCGACAATAAGGTCCCTTTTTATAGGAAATACCACATTTTATTCTGTTTTTAGTATTTGTTGTTATAGCGGCAACAGAAATACATCATCTGTGAAAATTTCAACTGTCTAGCTTTCACGGTTCATGAGATACAGCCTGGTGACAGACGGACAGACAGACAGACAGACAGCGGAGTCCTAGTAATAGGGTCCCGTTTTTACCCTTTGGGCACGGAACCCTAAAAACAGATATTTAAGTGGGGCTCCCATACAACAAACGTGATTTATTTACCGTTTTGTGCGTAATAGTACGGAACCCTTTGTGCGCGAGTCCAACTCGCACTTGGCTGTTTTTTTTTTAATTTACTACCTATAAAATGTCAGGTCATTTCAAATATTTTTAATGTTGTTCGGAAGTTTGTTATGTTACTATACTATAAAAACAAATACAGTACTCGGATCAAAGTTTCTCAGTCGCAATTTACACGCACACAGTATAGCGTTTTACACGGCGCCTGCCGCACACAACGATAAAAAACCTCGTTGTCGCCGTCGAAAACGTGCGGAGCCGACCGACACAGGTCCGACCTCTTCAAGCTCTGCCGCGGTACTGAGATCGCCAGCGCGCGTCATCGGCGATATAGAGTAGTTTTCAAAAAATTGCCAAAAAATTTTAGTAGAATTTGATAAACACAAATGTATACCAACAGTATAAGCAAACGTTGTAGATTGCTCGTGTATAAAAATGACTTCGATACTAAGTAGATTTTCGTAGGAATTTACACTTGTTTCGAAGAGAAAATTCAATTCGTTTAACATTGATTTTCTCTTTCTTAAAAGCATGTAGGAAGAATATCATTCGATATTCCTAAAGTACAGGATATTAGTAATACAAAATATCCAGCTTTAGCAGAGTAAACTTCTCAAAATTTACAAATAAGAGCTCACAATTCAGTGCTTCACGCGGTTTTTCGTAAACGACCATCAGAAAAACAATCATTACTAATTTAATTAGTCCTTTTTCTAAAATGTACAACGATATTCCTAAGGATAAGAAGACGCTCTTACTGGAACAAGTACTCTTTATTTCTAATAATGAGCGTAAAATCTTAAATGTTGTCGGGAATATCGTCAATTTTACATTATTTCGACTTTTCTTGTAAGAACGCTCTTAACCGATTTAGATGTGTGATATATCATTATTAGAATCCTTACGTCATCCCGGGTGACATAGGCTATGTGACGTCATAATAAAATCAATATGGCGGACGTAATACATAATAATGCGCGACAGTTGAAAAAAAAATCTTGCAAACTTATCGAGATGCAAAATGAAGTTTTGAAAGACGATTCAAAATATATATGCAACATATGCGTTTGATTCTTACTTTGGTAGAATAAGGATTTACAAAATATGCTAAGAAAAATAAATCCTTCTATCTTATTTAGTGACGTCTCAAATAAAATAATTTTACTGCTAATCAGAAAAATATATACAAAAAAAATAATATGGTATAGTGTAAATTTGAAACTAAAGACAAACATTTTAAAATCGCGCTATTGAAATATTTAAAATCTAAAATTTATGTGAACTTCGATTTAAGCGATGATATTCGTATTGCTTATGTACCTACTTGCCTACTAATTTAACCCAGTTGTAAAGGAAAAAAAAACAGGTTTTGTTTGAACTCGTGCATAGGTACCTACTAACTCCATTTCTTATTAGCTTTAGTACCTACTAAACGAATTTTCATGATTGTGAAAAGTGTTTAAGTCACATTAGAAAGCTCGCGACATAAAGTCGACTGTATGTATTAATCTAAGGACTAAATAAAAGAAGGCCCAAAGCGTCTGAGAGAGGAGCGCCTTTAATAATTTGGTGTTCAGACACAGAACGATAGTAGGTATAAATGTCTAAATTCAAAGGCCGAAGTCTGAATTCCGCGTAGGGCCGCAGGCCTGGAGTGCGCGTTTTCCGCAACTTCCCCCTAGTATCTTAATTGCAAAGGCCGAAGAGCAAGGTGTAGTGGTCAAACACAACAATAGTAAAAGTGCCGAAGGCCGAGTGCGTCCGACAAGTACCGTCAAGTGCTACGCACATAGCCGAAGGCCCAAAGAGTCCGATAAAGACGCGCCTTTCTCTAGTATTCAGACATAGAACAACACTTGTACTAACAAGTATCTATGCGAAGGCCGCAGGCCCGAAGCGTTCGAGTTCGAGAGTAGCGCGCTTTTCCTTAACCTTCTGAATGGGAAAATGCACTACATCAAGGTCCCCCGACCCGACTGCAATCGATATAAAATACACAGGTACAGTCACGTCATAAATGTGCATAAATCTTTGTATTTAGTGTAAATGACCGTAAGTGTACATTTATATTCCAATTTAAATTCATAAAGTTATGTAACTATAACTAAAATCAAAATTATTTTTAGCTTTTCAGTTCGCTTAAAATTCAGCAGTCGTGTTTTTAATTAATTAATTTTATATCATTCTCTTATTTTAAAAGTTACAGGGGGTGGGGGGGACACATTTTACCACTTTGGAAGTGTCTCTCGTGCAAACTATTCAGTTTAGAAAAAAATGATATTAGAAACCTCAATATCATTTTTGAAGAGCTATCCATAGATACCCCACACGTATGGGTTTAATGTAAAAAAATTTTTGAGTTTCAGTTCCTAGTATGGTACCCCCAAAATTTATTGTTTTTTTTTTCTATTTTTGTGTGAAAATCTTAATGCGGTTCACAGAATACATCTACTTATCAAGTTTCAACAGCATAGTTCTTATAGTTTCAGAGAAAAGTGGCTGTGACATATGGACGGACAGACAGACAGACATGACGAATCTATCCGTTTAAGTTCCGTTTTTTCCTATTTGGCTACGGAACCCTAAAAACGGAACCTGGAAGGATAAATCAGACAGACGCACAAGTGATCCTATAAGGATCACACGTGCGTCTGTCTGATTGTCTGTCCGTCTGTCACAGCCTATTTTCTCCTAAACTACTGGACCAATTAAGTTGAAATTTGGGACACATATGTAAGTTTCACAAACTTACTGTCACAGACATGTAACGTAAACAAATGGGTTTTAAACATGGGGGCCACTTTTGGGGGGTAAATGAGTAAATTAAAAACAAAACCCGTACAAAAAAAATTGACGTCGTAGCTCCTCTCCATTTTTTTTGTTCGACGGGTCAAATTGATTCAAATGGCCTTAAGATCAATCGTACCGATTTTCATACTTTTAACACCATTTGCAGCATTTTACTGAATTTCATGGTCCCACGGCAATAATAAATTTGTGTAAGAATGTCCCTCCTATAATATTTATTTATTTATTTATTCAGGGTGTACCACCAGCACTAATTGTACTTTCACTACGGTCGGTTGTCGATTTAGAAGTCATAAATAGCAGTAGATGACAGATTTTATATGTATAAAGCTAAAATGATAAATAGTTATTTGTGCAACAAAAGAGGAAAGTTGGTTTTTCTCGTGAGTGTTGATTTTGAGTCCCGAGTAAGCGAAAGAGTCTATAATTGAATCAAAGGCGAAGCGAGTGATTCTAAGTTTGCTTTCGTGTCGCACATATAATTTTTCACCTCAGTAGTGAGAACATATTAAAGGTTAAAATGTATTTCGAATTTGTAATAGACCCCGAAGTATGAAATGGCAGTTTATGGCCTTTACTAAATTAAAAAGCTACTTTGTTTCACTCCCTGGAGTGAAGAAAGACGCACTTTCGTCACTCCAGGGAGTGACGAAAGTAGGCTTGTTCGAACTGCTGAGGTGAAAAATATATAGTAAAAAGGCACGCGAGGAACACGGTGCTTTTCACTGGTTTTTGCCGGTAAAATTAAATATTTTTGTTTTAGATTAATAACAGAACTTCCATCACTCATAGACCCGTACGACTTGGAGTGTGAGAATACCAACCCTGCTGTTAGGAAAGCCACCGGCACCAACGACAACGCCAACAACAGCTACTCTGATAAGAGGCAAGTGAAGCTGTGCCCTGAGGGGAAGAGGCTTGATCATATACTGTACCATGTCAACTCTCAGTGGGCGGTAAGTTTATTCGGATCATTTAATGTATGGGAGAACGGGATTGGTTCAAATAACATGAAGTCAATATAAAAAAAAACTTTGTTAGGCCTGCGAAGGACTTTTTTCTCAATTGACGCCATCAAGTTGATGGGAAAAGATGACTAGGCCAACTTATTTTCTAGGTACATCTAAATCGAATTTTTATTTTTAGGCCGAGGTCATTAACTTTGGCAACCCACTCGAAGATAGGGTGCCTGGGGAGCAATTTTCGTACTCGGACCACAACGCAGTTGCCCTTGAACTGCATATGCGGCCGACAGAAGGCTCGTACAAAGACCACAAGGTCTATAATAAGGACGGGTCGCTGGATGACACGATTGCAGCCGCCTACAAAGTCTGCGATGAGGCTTACACCAACTTGTCCAAAACAAGAAAGCTGTATTTGTTAGCTGGAGGTCTGATCTTCATGTTCCTACTAGGCTCATTTGGTCACTGGACGGACTACGTATTATACAACGTACTTAAGATAATTATCACTGGACTAAGCTTCTATTATCTGATAATGGGAACTTTGTGGAACAGAATTGAGACGAACAGCTTGAAAGCGGGACTGAGCGCTCTTGACAATTTTGGCAAAACCAGGAGGCAGTTGTAAAGGGGCGACGGAGAGTCCAACCTGTGATAGTATTTGTTGATTTTGTTAATGAAAATTACCTACATGTGATGATGTAACAATAAGGTCCACTTTGTTGTTGTCAACAAGATACTAGACACATAAAATGTTCAATTAGACAAAACACTTGTTGACAATCTACAAAAAGTTAAATAAGTTTATAAGGGGCCGTAGTCGATTTTGGAGCAAAAATTTAAAATTGATAGATTTAGTCGTTGAAATTATACACGTTTTGTTACGTAATATCTAAATAACAAGTATTAGTTCGTCTTCTCATCTTGCCTTTTAATAATCACTGGTCACTGGTAATAAATGAAGAGAAGGGGCAGTTTTTAAAAATTCATCAAAAATTTATGGTGGTAAATTATACAAATTGATGTATAAGAATAGTTTCAGCAAATGTTGTAGATTGTTTAAGTATCAAAATTATGTGGAAATTAAGTCGATTTTCAGAGAAATTGTCACTTGTTATGAAGTAATTTCTGGAGAAAATTGATTTCTTCTAACTTTCATTTACACTACTTCAAAGTCATAATAATAAAAATGTAGTCCGATAAACGTCAAGTACAGGATATGTGTAATACAAAATTACCATGTTTAGCCGTCCAAACTTTACGAAATTTACAAATAAGAGCGACAAAATCAGTGCTTTACGCACGTTTACCTAAACGTCCATCAGAAAAGCCAACATTACTAATTTAGTGAGTCTGTTTTCAAAAAATGTATCTGATAAAAGGTAAGATAAGAAGACGTGCTAATAGAAACCAGTACTTGTTATTTCAATTAGGTAACAAGAGGTGTACAATTTCACCGACTAAATCTATCAATTTTTCATTTTTGCGACTAAAATCGACACCGGCCTCTTAAGTTCAGTATTAGGTAGATAGTCTTTAGTTTTCAGCTGACCCTTACGGCTAACTAATTGTCTATTACACCGCACGTGCTACTTACCTGCATAAAAAAGGTTCAGTCACTTTAACCGGTTATTGAATTAAAACTCCTATTTCAATTGCAATAAGATTCAAAATGAACATATGGAAAAATAATTTGCGATTTCTCGTGTGCTCTACGGTTACTAAGTGCCGGCGACTTGAACGCGACAGAACCAGTCTAAAATGTGTCATCGAGATACGTAACAAAGGCGCGTAATCGGAGAATTCGGAGAGCGCACTTACACAGGTTTTTTGAGCGTTAGACTAGCCCGCGCTCAAGTGCCAATTAGAATTATACGCAGTGGCGTAGCTAGGCGTGGGCGAAGTGAGCCGTCGCCCACGGCCTCGCGCCCCAAGGGGGGCCTCGAGTGAGGCCCCTTCGGGCACAGTGAAAGTAAAGGGCCTCTCAGATGCGATTTCGCCCACGGCTAGATTAGTTCACGCTACGCCACTGGTTATACGACAATGACCAACCCTTTTTTTGCAGGTAGTAGCAATTCATACTATACGTACCAGATGGATGATGGAGAAAATTGTTGATCCCAACAATAATGATTAAATATGCCGAATATCTAACATAGAGCAGATCTGATGATGCAGTTGGAAGGTCGGTCAACT
Source organism: Cydia strobilella (assembly GCF_947568885.1). Taxonomy (NCBI): domain Eukaryota; kingdom Metazoa; phylum Arthropoda; class Insecta; order Lepidoptera; family Tortricidae; genus Cydia; species Cydia strobilella. The sequence continues at coordinate 7,225,902 of NC_086045.1, forward strand.
TAGGATTGGGCTTCTTAGAAAGGTTTCGAGGGGGAATAATAATTAAGCGAGGTTTAGACTAGCAAGAGTAGCAAGAACTGGCATGCAGTTTTCATTATATGGCGGTATCTAATCAAACTTTTCAATGCAGTTTACATTACAGTCGGAAATGTAACGTAAATTGCATGCATGTCCTTACTAGTCTACGCCTCGCTTTAGATGTGCGGATGATGGACAGGCACTACAGACAGCTATGTTCATCTTGTTTTACGTAAGACAGTATTTACAACTTTCTAATTTATTTGTGGTCTTTAATGATGTAAGATTATAATAGTTATTATTTTAATTTCATCCATTTTATGTCACTATCCATATTAATTTAAATACGTAGACAATATAAAATGTATGCTATAACATTCCAATATTTTTAATTGAAACTAATATTTTAATAAATATTACGAGATATATTTATAAATTAACAAATTGTTTGTCTTTCCCGTACACGGAAAAATGGTATTCCGGACATTTGAGGCGCAGCCAACACGCAGATGCCCTTTCGAGCGGATGCTGCTCTTGCCCGTGTCTAGGGACGCACGCAGAGGCAGCACCCGCCAATCTAAAATGTACTAGGCTACTAAATAAAAGCAATGAACTAAATACTGGGCTATGGGCCTGCCTAATAAAAGGTATCCAATTCTATTTCCGTCCGGCAGACGGTAATTCACCCAAGATGGGCCCCACAAAAAGCGACATGGAAGGGTAGTATATAGAGGTGTCACTGGACTTTAATGGCTCCTCTACACGATGGCCCAGCGCTGGGCCAGTGAGATGGCCATGCGATGGTTGAAACGCAACTACATGATGGCGACATTCAATTGTGATCTATTCGTTTTCCAAGATGGACGTGGAAGCATATTTAGCCGCTGCAGCAATTTATGTATAGGTTTGCCACGTATCAACATTTTCTTAATGTGCACAATAATAATCATAGAACTAAGTACCTAAGTCAATTTAAATTTGCGCAAAAACTTCAATGTTATTAAAACTTCAAAGCTTTAAAACACCCTACTGAAAAATCATAACTTGTCTCTTCCTTAATGTGCCGCTGTGTATATATTATTTACAAAGTTATTAGCCAAAATTAAAATCTTTCAATATAGCCGAACGCTCCACCTAAAAATTTCTAACTTTTTACGTAAGTATATTATTTAACATGCTTACAATGACATATTAAAAAAGAAAAAACTAATGTTATAAAAACCTATTTTTGTCACACCGCTGGTCTATAGGTGGACATAAGGATAGGACAATTCGCTTACCATGGTGACTAAAGTTTCACTTGAGTGAAAATCAAACTCATGCAAATTGGATAAAGAAATACTTTTAATTCTAAAACTTTAACAGACGAACCGCTCCAATAGTTGCGGTATATATCACAATTTATATTAATAACATAATATATTAAGATATATTTAAGTCAATATCGCAGATCAGAAGATCGTTTATTAGTAATTTAAACATATGCTTAATGAAGTGCAAAAAGCTATGTCTTTTATTCAGGTTACAGCTTTGGTAGAAATTGAATTGATGGTTGTTTTCATAAGTATAAAAATTAATAAAATGACTAAACAATACAAAGCTTACCCCATTCTTTCCTTTTATCAAAAGAATAACAACTTATTGTGATTAAATATGTCATAGGTATTTATTACATAAGTTTTATTGACGATTCACTTCGCCGTATTTATCTAACTCACTTTGTTTTCCTTTAGGTATTAAAGGAAATTTAATTTTCACCACACCAGCTGGTAAAGGCTCTTTTGATTGTTCAAAAACTGATGAGAAAGTTGCATTTTATCCACGCGTGTGGCAAAGTAATAAAATGCAAATTTCGAGTTTCCTAATGTTGGCTGGTAGAATTGACATTTAAATGATAAATATTTAATAACATTAATTTTGAATTGATTTGGTTCTATTTTGTTTGATATTTACAGTAAGTATTTTCCTTGTGTCGGTGTGGTGAAATTTTTTGTGTTTCACTCGGTGGCAAAATTTGTTTAACCCTCGTGCCTCAAGACCCTCGCAACGCTCAAGATTCCACTTTATTTCGCTTGCTCGGGTATCAATATTAGCACGAGTGGTTAAACAACAACTTTGCCCCCCAAAACAAATAACTAATGTTGTTCTCACAGAAAAATAAATCGTTACCTAATTACATTCTATTATTGACTACATCGAAATAATCGATTATCCTATAATCGACAAATAACGTTACATATTTCATCGGGTAAGAGAGATGTAACACGAATAACGTAACGGGAACATAAGGCGAAACATTCCCACCAAGCTTCACTGGAGACAATATTGAGCAGGATTGGTGTTTCTCATCTCGTAACTTTGCATGTAGCGTGAAACGCTGGGTGACATTTTGTACCGTCGGAATCGGTAACTTAGTTGCCAGTTGTGTAGCAGGCGCATAAGAAAAAAACCTTCTCGAATGAATATGCAGCTGATGTGGATGACGCTGTATGTCCTCGTACTTTATACGGTTACCGCGAACAAAGATAGATATAACTTTATATCTATCTTTGCCGCGAACATCGAAATTTCATTATCTGCCTCTCTATTGTTCTTGCATATTCGAACTTTCGAACGATAGGTAGAGAGGCAAATAGACGAATGAAAGAAGTGGTTCGCGGTACTCGCGGTAGGCCTCCAGTTCCACAGCCCATGCAGCATGTTAAAATAGATCGAGTAAAATTTGTCCCTAAGTGAACTTGGACCTTATGTAAATAATACAATTATATAATAATATTATGCTTAACAATTTGGAATGTAGAAACACCCAAATAAATTAGTGACATTGATACAAAAAAAATTAAACAGTAAAAAATATATTGTCAGTTAATAAATAGCGAATCAAATCATAAACAATTACCGTTTGTAGGTAACTTGTTTTTTGTTCAGTCCATTTTATTTATTCTTGGATTATCCTTAATTTTAATATCAATGTTATTTTTGGCAATAATATGTGATGTAGGAAATATTAAATATAAGTTACAAAGAAAATTTATTTATAATCGTTAACGAGCTTCACACAGCAGAATTAAATCGTGTAACAATAAGAATAAGCCTTTTTAAATCATAATTAAGGCTTAGAACGCACTGCGATTAATTCTTGCGATTTCAGTCTAATTTCTTGCGGTTTAGTCGCGATTAGCGATTGCTCACACTCATGCCTTAGGGTCATTGACAGAGCCTAGCAGCGGCTCAGAGTCGGAGGCGGAAGCAGTGACTGTCGTGTCCACAGAGCCGTACACCGATGGCCGGATGTCCACGGCCGGCTCCTCCACGGTGAGGTTAGGCGCTGAGCTGCTGGTCGGCTCGTTGACCAGACGTGAGCTCTCGTCGTATCCTCGAGTCAAGTGGTACATGGACTTGCCTCGCAGTCGCCGGCTGAAGGAGCTCCCTGTTCACAGAAATTGTTTACAGCGCATTGCCTCAAGTTAAGCAGTTGAAAAAAGATTGATTGTATAAACGCGCTACAAGCCTCCATTAGCTATTAATCATTTGTCTTAGGACGACAGTGGACCACCGCTTCTCCATGTAAACGTATTTCCCTCCCTGAAAATATTTTTACACACTTTATTGTACCTAAATTAACCAACCTATGGGCTATGCCCCATCGTTAGACTTTTTCGATTTTTTGATTATTATAAAGAGTGAAAAATACAATTTTTTGAAAGCTTCTAACTCTTATTATAGCTTTGGTTAGTATACGTTAAATTGCGTAAAAATGTGTTCTATATTGTTTATACCCAGAGAGGGAAATGAGGACTATATACGTTTGCATGGAGAATCGGTCACGTGACTTCGTCCCCTTTTCTCTTAAGATGTAATTTTTACTTACATATTTGTGACAAAACTTCCGTGAGACACAGACATATTAAATATAATAATAACGGGTCACTCACGTGTGTCTGCGCCGGTCCGTCACCGTCGACGCAAGCTCCTGATGACGCTCCTCGGTACGGAGTGAAACCTGTCGAGCGTTTTCGACTTAAAACACGTGAGTGACCCGTTATTAATATATTTAATATACATATTTGTGATTGTAAATCTTGTAGTTTTATGAATAAGGGGGCAAGAAAGTGCCCATGTACTACCTTGACATCTGCAATACGTGACGCCGTTCAGTTCAGTTCAGTTCTTGGTTCTTATGGCATCTGTCCATTGGGACAATTTTGCCAGCATCAAGGTTGTACCATATGTTTAGTGTTCTTGTCAAATGTCAACTTCTGGTAATCAGAGTTACCCGGAGCCGTACAGCGCTATCTAATCTTCATCAACTTTAGATTATTCAGACTTTAACCATTTTATACAATCAACTAGCGACCCGTCCCGGCTTCACCGGTGCACGGGTGCAATGCTGATGTACGAGTATTACACATATAAACCTTCCTCTTGAATCACTCTATCTATTAAAAAAAACCGGCCAAGTGCGAGTCGGACTCGCGCACCGAGGGTTCCGTACTTTTTAGTATTTGTTGTTATAGCGGCAACAGAAATACATCATCTGTGAAAATTTCAACTGTCTAGCTATCACGGTTGATGAGATACAGCCTGGTGACAGACAGACAGACGGACAGCCGGACAACGGAGTCTTAGTAATAGGGTCCCGTTTTTACCCTTTGGGTACGGAACCCTAAAAAAAACCGCATCAAAATCCGTTGCGTACTTTTAAAGCATACATAGGGACAGACAAACAGCAGGAAGCGACTTTGTTTTATACTAAGTATGTAGGGACTAATCTGACTACTAGGTAATAAGGTAAGTGTACGTACCAGTGAATGAACCCGCAATGAATTTTCAGACAATAAAATATTTTATGTAATTTGGCATTATGGGAGCAACTTTTACTATGGGACCAACCACGAAATCGCGAAAAAAAAATTACCCTCATAGAAAATGGACCAGCCAAAATGTTTCGTCAATTTTTTATCGCGATTTTGGGGTTGGTCCCATAGTAAAACTTGCTCAGTATAATCCCAAAACCTCCCTATGGCGAAGGAAATGCACTTATTTTTTAGCCACCGTGTATATCTTTAGGAACGCAAAGAATAATTTTGCCAAAGGAAACCTTTTGTTCAGAGAAGTCAGAAGTCTCATAAACGAGCCGAGGCAAGAACACGAGTAGGGATTGTGCTGCGCGAGCCTTATACGAGCTGTAGTGGTAACGTACCAACAACGCCGAGGTGCTCGGAGATGTCCCGCTTCACGTCCGACACGTCCCACATGGCGAGGAACGAGCCTAAGCAAGAGCGCGAGCCTTATACGAGCTGTAGTGGTAACGTACCAACAACGCCGAGGTGCTCGGAGATGTCCCGCTTCACGTCCGACATGTCCCACATGGCGAGGAACGAGCCGAAGCAAGAGCGCGAGTGGGGCTTGTGCTGCGCGTGCCTTATACGAGCTGTAGTGGTAACGTACCAACCACGCCGAGGTGCTCGGAGATGTGCCGCTTCACGTCCGACATGTCCCACATGGCGAGGAACGAACCGAGGCAAGAGCGCGAGTGGGGCTTGTGCTGCCCGAGCCTTATACGAGCTGTAGTGGTAACGTACCAACAACGCCGAGGTGCTCGGAGATGTCCCGCTTCACGTCCGACACGTCCCACATGGCGAGGAACGAGCCGAGGCAAGAGCGCGAGTCGGGCTCGTGCCTCGCGAACGGCTTATACGAGAAACTGTAGTGGTGTGCGATGGCCGCTAGGAACATCTCGATGCAAATCAGGAAATCCTGGCGACAAAATGCAATCTTTAAGGCTAGGCCTCACGCTCGTAAGTTTACAGGGGGGGTGATTGTGTGGCCCCATAGTTTGACAGCGCCTTATTTGAATAATAAAGTAGGTGTGCTCGGAAGTGACGCGTCTTATGACGAGCGAGCAAGGTGACCGGAACTGAGCAAAATTTTTGTTGCTTTGGGTTAAAAATACACATACAATGTTTATGTATTTTTGTGTCAATCCGATTTAATGACGCGGGTAGCATAGGCTTATTTCATACCTGAAGTTTTGAAGACATAATTTTGGTGTCCGATTCTGGTATTCCAAATAGGCTTGATATAACTCCACAATAAACCAGAATATTTATAATTACACCTTGACTGTAAGAAAATAATACTAATTAGTAGTAGTACTTAATTATGACTAACAATTTTAAATTGCTAAATTGGTTAATATTAAATCATAAGCAGAAAATGGAGTAAAAAATGTGTATCAGTAATTAATGTACTAATTGCCTTTTCCAGTAAGTAGAAAAAAATTTAATTGCCAAAAAAACACAAGTTTTTAGGCAACAAAACTTCAAAAAAGGTTGAAGGATTGCTACATGAAGCTGATTAAGATATGTACAATTGTACAATTGACGTCAAAAATGTTTTCACTTTGGCACCTTACTTCTTTGTAATAAGGCAAGAAAAATTTCCCATGAAAAAGTGTGACAAGGGGGGAGAGGGGGATCAAAAAATCTAAATTTTGTGTAATGTAATCAATGGACGACCCCTAAGTGGTAAACCTCTTCTGCCTCTAGCAGTGTTCATGAGCAGGGAAGAGGCAAATGGCTTTCTTTTTTCTCTAAGCAAACATACCAACTGATGGGAATCAAGTTTTGTCTTCTGTCTTGTATTACTTTTTCATTTTTTGGGTTCCATACCGAAAGGATAAAAAAGGGACCCTATTCCGTCTCTAAGACTCCACTGTCCGTCTGTCTGTCTGTCACCAGACTGTATCTCATGAACCGTGATAGCTAGACAATTGAAATTTCCACAGATGATTATTTCTGTTGCCACTATAACAACAAATACTAAAAACAGAATAAAATAAATATTTAAGTGGGGCTCCCATACAACAAACATGATTTTTGTTGCCGTTCTTCGCGTAAAGGTACGCAACCCTTCGTGCGCGAGTCCGACTCGCACTTGGCCAGTTTTTTTCCATTTGTACCTACAATCTGTATAATACTGTCGGTTTTAAATAGGGCTCGCGGTCGAATCCGTGTTTCGTTTACACGTTTCGAATACCCGTTTCCGAATAATACGTAAACGGTTTTCTGGCCCGTTCCACACGTTTAATTAAGAAACGTGTAGTTAAGACCCGTGTACACGGATAAACGGGTATTCGAAGATACGTATCTTATTTATCCGTGGCTCCGGACACGTCCTTGACGATAGTAGCGAAGGAACGAACGCCAGCTACAAATGAATAGACAAAAGATTCATGACGAGTTTCTGTCATATTTAACCTTATTCCGTGGGTCATAGAGTCGAAATTCAATAAACGGTTTAGAAACTCCTTTCTTGAGCAGGTAGTTTTTGCTTGCAATAGGTATTAGAGTATTCACGCTTCTTATCAAAGTATAGTATTTTATATAGCACTTTAAATAGCTACTTTTTTTTACGTTGCGGGTTAGCAATATAATAAAAAAACCTGGTAGTACCTATTTAAAAAAATATTAGAACCATCTAGTTTAGTATGTAGGCAGGAAGTCAAACTAATGTTCGAAATTGGCATTAAGTAAGTATTTATAAAAAAATACAATTTTAACTTGCTTCTTTATTTTTAGTTTAATTTAAGAACATGATATGAAATTGTATTTCTTGTCATATAATGTAGGTACACCTTATAAAACAAAGTCCCCCGCCGGGTCCGTATGTCTGTCTGTATGTTCGCGATAACAAGACCTCACCTATGAATGAAGTTTTTCTTTGGGAATGTTTATGTGTATATTTTGTTAAGGTTTTGTTTAAATTGGTAGAAATATGACGATGTTTGCTAATGAAGTTAGAAAAAATCACGCTGGCTTAATCGAAAACGCTGCCCAATCTATTTGATATCAATGTATGGTGGACTTGTCTCTCTTTCATTGGTCTACAAAAAAGTGCGCGATGGCTGTCTGTCTATATTTTAAGAATAATTAACCCATTATTAACTTCTAAAAAAACCGGACAAGTGCGAGTCAGACTCGCCCACCGAAGGTTCCGTACAAATACATCTGTAAAAATTTCAACTGTCTAGCTATCATTGTTCATGAGATACAGCCTAGTGAGTGGTGACAGACAAATGGACATTGAACTCTTAGTATTATTAGGCTTCCGAAGTGAATACTTGTTACAGAATGTATTTTATTATGCTTGACTCTCCACGCGAAGCCGGGGCGGGTCGCTATAGTTATTAATAAACACTTTAAATCAACTTGATAAAATTGCACCTTCTCAATAAATTCTAATTGTTTTTACTTTAGGTACCTCTTACCATGCAGTAAAACGCTTTTTAATGCGGTGCAGCTACAAAACAATGGAAAACATTTTCTTGTGCAGATGTTTTGACCTTATTACAACGACATAAAGCTTGTAATTGGCGGTGACACTTGTGATAATAGTTTGGGAACCTACACGTTTTCGACGATGACAAACAAAAGGATATTGGAAAACAATGGATGGATGGACCACCGGTCGGCAACGTGCGCATTTAAGTTTATTACCTGAACGCTAGTGCGAAAGTGACCAATGTGAATTATGAATGATTACCAATTTAAAGATCTATCTTAATGTAATTAGCAATATTATCGCAAGTTATCCAAGGTAGTATGGTTTTTTATGGTTCTTGGGTAAAATTACTCGATAATCCCGCTTTTGTGTACCTACTAATAACTTTTTTGCGCCGTTGGCAGGTTTGTTGTTTTCGCAAAGCAGTAATAGATCCGAGATAAAAATAACCACGAAATAATTAAACTGTTATTTTTAATTAATATTGTATTCTGTCTGCACACCTCTTATTAACGAAAATACTATACCATTATGTAATTATAAAAAAAAACTATGATCGATATCAAATTTTTGTAATTAGCTTAGTAGCAATCGGTTTTACTAAATGATATAAATAGTTTAAAATAAAAATTATGTATACCTACTATTAAACATAGGAAGATTAGGAAGATGGCTCAGTACCTATGTTTTATCAATACGGTTAAAAACAATTTAAAAAAAGTAATTGTGCGGTTTTATGAAACCACGATGCAAGTGAAACTTTTTTCGGATTGTAGGCATTTAACTAAAAAAATCGGAAATTAATTCGATTTACGGTATTAAAATCGCGGTTTTAATCTTAACCTAATAAATTGGGGCGATAGAATAAAAGCTTCACTTTAAAAATCGTACGACAAACGAATTCATCTGAAGTCAACATAATAATAGTGGACCTTGTTACCATTGTACATTGGCTCAAACTGGTTCGGAGAATTCGGACCCGTTCGGAACGGTCTTAAGTACCCGTGTAAACGGAGATACGTGTCTGAGATACGTTTCTTGGGAACGTTCCTTCGAAACGTTTTCGAATCCCGGCGGTTCCGTGTAAACCGGGTTCTTAGTACCGCCGGGCTTAAGAACACGGGTATACGTTTCGGCGTGTAACACGGATACCGGGAGCCCTAGTTTTAAATTTCACAGTGTATTAGTTTGCTGTAATGCTGTGTAATTTTTTGAATCAATAAATATATATATGTGATGTTTTCAAGCAAAGGACGAAATTTGCTTGTATCATTACATGAATAACCTGTCAGTGCATTCTTTTGGCTTATGGCTTAGCGACAATGTTTGCTTGAAAACGACTACTTTCATAATGGTTGTCAAAAATTTGAATTATATCAAATACTCACAAGAATGAGAAGAAAACAACAGCTTTTATGCAAAGAAACTTTCCAATAGGCTTCATTGGCTTCAGCTCCACCCGGTTAGCTCTGTAGAACAGCACCAGGCAGTACATGGCCAAAAACTGAGACAGATTATTAATGGCTATCAGGTACGGGAACGCCACATTAGGGTTGAAGTCACTTTCTCCGTACACCCTGCACAGCTCACAGATCATGGAAATGACGGTGGTGACGGGCCGCACTACTGTGTACTGTAGGATGCCATGTTTGCAGTTGTGGACAAATTCCCTGGACAGATAAGAGATATATGTGATAAGTAAATAAACAGAAAATAACTTAAATTTTATTGTAAATTTAGTTAGCAATCTAATAAATAATTATTATTTAGTGTCAATATTATATTCCTAATCACCTTCCCATTTCCCATGGTGCAAGGCAGCAGAGAGGAAATATGTGAAAAACTTGAGGTTTTGTTTCCAGTACTGCCTCCAAATCTTGATCTTCATTGAGGTAGTTTAATAAATACTTCATGAAATTGTAGATGACATATGCTTCATAGCATTCTCGCAGAGAATCCATATAAATAGATTGTTCTGGAAACTCTAAGCCTAGCCAGGCATTTAGTGCATAAATTGGGACCATCCATAATATTCTGAGGGAAAGAAGATTCTTCATTAAACAAAAACATATAATATAATGAAATTACAGGCCACAAAATTATAAAAATAATTGATCATTCTAATTTTGTAACATAGATATTGTTAGTATTGGATTACCTTATAATATGTTTTTGTAAAGAAGGTTTTGTGTAATGCAATACATGTTGTGTGATCTCCCATATCGAGATGGGCATCGCCAAGAGGACGAATCCGCCTCCCACCAACGCACCTTGATCAGCTTTACTGAATCCATTGTTTATGGAATGACCTATCAATATTGGCACTAAAACGATTATAAGTATCACGTACAAAGCTACCAGCAGCGGTTTAATCCATAAACGCCACTTACTTAAGAATGAAAACACACTATAAGAACACATCTTCTATTGCTTTTTTACATAATAAGTAATAAAAATAACGAAACAAGTTTAGTTTCACAACATTTTCTTTTTCGGTGTGACGCACGGAAGACATGTAATGAACCGAGTTTGGATACTTATATTAGAAAATAATGCACAACAACTACGAAAGTAGGCGCTAGTTCAAGCTAAACTGATTTAGTTTGATTAACAAAATATATATTTATTTTACGTAGATATTTATCGACTGACAGTGACATAAGTGACGACTGACGCAGCTGACTGACACTGTGTGTGACTATCTAAATGTATTGTGTACTTCCCCTCCATGCATAACAAACGTAACAGCTATTGGAAAATTAGTTTTAATTTAGAATTTATTTACGGCTAGATACAGTAAAGTATTCAATGAGTTTTTGATGGCTGTTACAGCTTTTACGCGTGGAGTTCTGGTGTTACTCTTAATTCTACAAGTCCAAATATGGTCCAAATGTATATGAAAAGTGCGCACTGAATCTTTCGTATGATTCGGACTATTAAAGATTTCTGTAGAAAGACCGATTAATATAATTATTGGTTTCACAATACCATAAATTATTTCAAAGAATGATATTTTATAAATAAGTATATTTGTATTTTTTTATTGAAATTGATTAAATATCTCTTAAATATTGTGGGAAAGTGGTAATACCACACCAGTGTTACTAGTTACAAAGAAATTTTAGAAAAAAAAAACACATCACAGGTGTAGTGTGAAGTAGGTATAATTTTTTTTCTATTCGAATCATGATCAAAATGGGATTGCTGTAGATAAAATACTATTATTTAATTTAGGAAATCAAAGCTTTTAATGGCGTAAATATACCTAGTTTAAATATGTCCAATCAGTGCAAGTTAATAGTGGGGATCGACTTATTTGTGCATTTACAGTTATACGCGTAACACGAATTTGTGCATCGAGTTCTGAGCATCGAATTAGGCCACATAGCGATCTCTCCCTAAAATACCGCTGGTTGTCGACGTATCAAGTTAAACGTGAGTTTATAATTTACTATCGTGTTCATTATTCAACTTAGTGGACGGGATAAGTGAAGTGTTTGGGATGAATACGATAGATAACGTTTATAAATAGTGTATAGCGTGAGTCGATAATTCGTATGTTTTTGTAAATGGGTCACCTCACCTCGCCATTCTTTTACGAGCGTAGTTGTTTTGTGATTTCTTGGCGTAGCAATTATTATATTGTTGTTTCACTTATCACCTGTATATTTATTGTAGGTTTCTGTATTAAATACAATGTTTGTGTTTTAATTTTAAGTGAGTGTGGCGGGAGAGTGATGTCCAGAAAGGCCGCGAGCTGGTAATGTGATGTCATCAAAAGGGGAAACAGAGGCCGATTCAGGCACCGTGTCGCCGAACCTGCCTGTAATCAAAAATGAACCGGTTAGTAATTTAAAAAGTAATTAATTCCTAGTAACTTAAGTATATGAGCCATTTTATTGCCAAAAGACTTCAATTCCAAGTGGATCTATATTGTTCTTTCTGATTCTAACTAGACCTTCTAACCATTTTTTATATTAACAGTAATATTTTGTGGATTAGTTGATTAGGTACTATAGAACAGGTATGGTTTAATCATGTACTGTAATAACATGATGTTAATATTAAAGCATGATTGCATTATTACAGCATACACTACTAAAGTGATAATTATAATATAAGATTTTGTTGACATATATAGCATTGGATTTTGTAACCTTTTCAGTACAGTATTGTAAGATAAGTAGTGCTTGTTTCACCATGTTGCACAGCTGCTAGGTGTGATTACTGGTTTTCCTCATTTCCATCAAGATTCTGAATTTCCAATGATCAATTTATTCAAGTAGTAATCTTCATTAGTTGGTATGTTTTTGTTTCTAGTTTTTTAACTAGCATAATGTAACTGCATTTAAAAAAAAAAATGCAAATTAACTTCAGCAATTAATGACAACACAGTGATGAAAATTATTTTCTTCGCCTGTTGGGAAAAGAAATATATTGTTATATAATACTGGAATAATGTCATATGAAAAATTATAACATTGAAATTAATAAAAAGAGCAAAAATTGTGACATCTATATGTATTTATAATAAAATACTCTTACTCCTATCATAGAGTAACTGATACTAGAGCGTTACTGTCATAGTACATTTTGTAACCCCAGTAAATTCACTGCCATCTGTCGACACACTTTAAAACTAAAAATGAAGATTTATAAAAATACGATAGAATGTATTTAAATATAGATAGATTTTTTTTATTTGCATTAATTATTTTTATGATTTTGACCCATGTTCTTTCACTGATATGCGTTAAAATTGTTAAATAACAAACGAAACCGTCAACGCCATCTATACGACAGTAGGCCAAAACTAGTAGCGCCCTCTGAACGAGAATCAAATTTTCTTGATTTTCGAGGCACGTTTTTTCCTTAGACTGTATCCATCTATTACGGAGTTATATCTATCTTTGCTCCTATGTATTCAAATGTGCACCTTGAATCTTGACATGCAAGGTATATGCCTATAAGATGTTTAATACTATTCAAATACCAAAGTTTGTTTTTATTATGTTTCCAGCTTAGTCCAAGCTAAGACTTATGAATATTTATAAATTTTCGACTGCTAAGTAGGTAACAATCAATGCTATTTAATGGATCATGTACTCATTTAATTTATTTTGCCTACTGCTATAAAAATGTTTAAAATAAAGATTGTGAAAGTTTTATCTAATAAAAGTGCTTGTATGGATGTAACTTACAATACTTTTAAAATACATAAAGTTAATTTATTCACCCAAAATATATATTTACAAATTGACATCTTACAAATAGACTAAATGATCAAATAAAGCCTTAAAAATGATCCAGTTTGTACATAAAATATCCACAACACAGGCATCGTCAGGTGGCTAGAAATGCAAATCAGCAACATGCCTCGTCCAAAACAAAGCAATGATGATATCCACAAGTCCACAACAGGCTTCGTCATTTTTAAACAATAATAAAAAGTTAAACAAAACAATTTTCACAAATCGTGCCTAGAATTCAATTTATAAAATTTCCAAAAGAATGTATATGTATACCTAATAGGTATCCCATAGTTACAGCTTTGATGATTTATTTTATTTGAAGACGTTAATTTTTCCTTCAGTTCAATTTAAATTGAACCTTAAATCAGAACGCTAAGGTTGAAATTCAATTGACATAGGTATATGTGGTTGATAAATCATACTATGCCTGGAGAAAGGTTAAATTAATACAGATATGCCTATGTGTGGTGACCACATAATAAAATATAATATAATAAAAATAGCCTTTATTACTGAAGTTTTGTAACATTGATACTCTATCTACTTAAAAATATACCTTATTTTTCTCTATACAATTATACATATTACTATTTTCTAGTTTCCATCGACAACTTCTTCCAAGCCGCCACTTGTGGGACAGTGTGGGAGAGTGGTCAAAAAGGTCAAGCAACCTTTTTGACCACTCTCCCACACTTTGATCTGGCTCTAATTATGGACAATTTTACTCTATCCTTGAGTTTAATGTTTAACACGCTTTTTTCGCGTGTGGTGATACTGGTGACCACAAGAAGTCTTATATAGTCCATATTGTACCTACCTATATTAGGTGATCTGTAATAGGTATATAATTATAATCTATAATTAGGTGATAAAAAATAATAAATTATGAAGTAATAGTTTTTACTATGATTTAATCAGATCTAGGACTATCATCACCTACATTCCCAAAGTAAACAATTAGACAAACAGTTCGCAAATTCTCCCCACACCTGCCCCTAACCTGCCAACTAGGACTAATCTAAGGAAAGGACACCCTGATCAGATCAAACACTCCATTAATTTAACAACAACATTGAACAGTCCCTTAATATTTGCTAATATTATTTAAAAATATAAAAATTTATCTGATAAATAATTTCTCTTTCTATTACTACCCTTACAAACGATTATCAAGGGCATTTTAGCATTCGCAAATGTTTATGAATAATCCCATTACATTTTAAAATGTATTAATTGCCATTAAACTGGCTCCACTTAACTGGTGCTACTTTGCCCCTCTTGTGGATTAAATGCAACTTTCTCATCAGTTTTTGAAGAATAAGAAGCTCAGAAATAAATAAACTGGTGTAGTGAAAAATCTCTGTGGTTAAAATTTCTAAACATTATGTGGCATTTATGTTTGGCAGGCAACCACAGCTAGTAAAGAAGAAACTCCTAAAAGAGGCAGCACACTGCTAAAATGCACAACTTGCAACACATTTAGCACTGTAAGCAGCCGCGCCCTGACCACGCACATGGCTCAGTGCTCGCCCGACAACAACAATGTGGCGGCCGCGCAGGCGGACGCCCGCCCACACAGGAAGCTCTTCGAGTGCGACGTCTGCAACATGAAGTTCTCCAACGGCGCCAACATGCGCCGCCACAAGATGCGACACACCGGCGTCAAACCTTACGAATGCAGAGTCTGCCAAAAGAGGTTCTTCCGCAAGGACCATCTAGCGGAACACTTCACCACCCATACAAAAAGCTTGCCGTACCATTGCCCGATATGCAACCGAGGGTTCCAGCGCCAGATCGCCATGCGCGCGCATTTCCAGAACGAGCATGTCGGCCAGCACGACCTTGTCAAAACTTGCCCCCTCTGCAGCTACCGTGCCCCAACCATGAAGAGCCTCCGAGTTCATTTCTTTAACAGGTAAGGATTGTGTGATGTGATGCATACATAATCATATCATTCATTTAATACTATATTGTATTACAGTTTGACGTTTTGAGTTATGACGATTCATACCTTGATAAGAAGCACTGGGGCTTTAACTCAGTTAATCTGGGGCTTTAAAAAATGGAGAATATTTTATGATATAAGTGCAGCTCAGTAGGTATTTGTTGGATCTAATAAAAACAAACTTCAGTTTTACATTTTCTTCAAGACTGAACTATGCAATAGTCTTCATAATTTTAAATAGCATTATTGTGAAGGAGGATCTGGTTCTCTGAGAATTAAGAAGCAGGAGCCTCTCTCCCCTAACCCACCTGGTTAAAAATGTAGCCAATATTACCCGCGTCATGAAAACTAATCAATTGACAGCACATTCACCGAACCCGTCTCGTTTCACTCAGTAGTTTTGAGGTAGGTAACGGTACAACACACAAATGACACACACATAGTCACATGCATATGTATGTATGTGACTATGTTGCAGAGTATGTACTCTGCCGAAATCAATCCATTCTTGCATGCAGTCTGGTAAAAACTGTAATAAAGCCTTGATAGCTAAAAAAACCTTTTTCACCTTAACTTATGGGAAGTACGTATTAAATGTATGTGTTTACATTTTCCTCATTGTCTTTTGAGTCGAAGACAAGGTTTTTACGTAATTTATCCTAACAAGTTACGTAACACGGCGCAAAGCTAAACGCTAGCATGTTTCTGTTTAAAATTACATTATTGAGACCAATTTTCGTTTACAGCGTTTTTCGACTACTCGTCGAAAGAGCCAATACTCAATGGACAATGCGTTATTTTAATACTAAGTTTGTGCAGCCTGTTTTCCGGCTACATTTTAAGTTTATGCATATGATAAAATTGCATTGTCATCACTACAAAGCTTAAGCTAATTAACTTGTAGGGTTATATCCTATAAAAGTCCCATTTTAATAACTCTATAATATTCAAAGGTATTTCAAAGACCTAAAATATTCCAGACACGGCATCGACCTAGACAACCCAGGAACCGGCAACAACTCTGTTTCCCTGCTAGCAGCCGGCATAGCCAACGCCGCGTACGCCGACGGCTCCATGGACGCGAGCGCCATCAACGCCCTCGGGGCTCTAGGCTCCGGTCTGTCCGTGTCCGTGGCAGCCGCATACTCGGATAGCGGCGATAGCAACGGTGCCCGCTCCGTTGACAACGCTACACCGCCCATGCATTATTTGACCCCGCACGTGGAGATATCTATGGCCGACAACAACGAGACGTTCTCTCCGGGACAGTCTAACCATCTAAATAATTCCGGTAAGCAATGTATTGTATTTAGATACTGATTTATCTGGTACCAATATCCATGGCCGACAAGTACCCTATAAAAAGTACACAAATGTGCCTTGACTAAGTCGTACACAAATACACAAATCAAATTACTGCCAACCCAACACAATTTCCATCAAATTGTGTAAAAATATTTCATGATGTATATATCCAGAGAGGAACTACGGCGACTATGTTTGTATGGAGACGCGGTCCTCCACTGTCGTCTTAAATACATCATGTAATTAATTTTAGACGTGATACACCTTCTCAAGCGACTACATGCGTTTATGTTCACGTCTCGTAATTCGACTTGCCTACATAAATAAAGTAAGCTCAGCTCTTACAGGATTTTTCTACAATTAAAAAAAAAGCCCTTGGAATGTATGATTGCCTCGTCGCAGATTCGCGCATGAACGGCGAGGGTGGCAGCTCGCCGCAGTCGGGCGACAGCGCGGGCGCCGTTGCCAGCTCGTCGCTCGCGCAGCTCCCCGCCGGCATCACGCCCTCCATCACGCTCATTCCCATCAAGCAGGTACAGTACAGGGCGGCAGTCATTTATTAAATTATGAAAATAAAAACGTATTAAATAAGTAGCACGAAAGCAGGCCAATTGTCACGCGAGTAAAAATCTTATAATAAATGAACGGTCATTTTACAAACTTTTATTTAATATCTTGCAAACTAAATTCTGTGGTCACAAGTCTCGCGAAGCTTATGTCTAAAAGGGCATAGGTGTTACGTGGAACTTACGCCCTTTTACAACTGCGCTGCCCGAGACTTGTATCCTTATTCACTAGGGCCACACAATTAGACCCACTTCTCATTATTCGATTGAGCTGGAACTTCACATACTTGCCTCGCAAACTGATTGTGATTGGGTTTGTTGGAATAAAAGTACTGTTGAAAGAAAAGAACAGTCAGCGATAAAAGCTTGTATCAAAAATGAAATTGTTGACAAAAAACTTATTTAGGTTTACGTTTACATTAAAACTAAGTACGCCATGAGAAAGTCCTAGTTTTAGCATGACTAATGTATTAATTTGATATAAGCTACAGTTTGGGTGGATCAACTATTTTTTGTTGCTATTTCGTCCCGTTAGCCATGGGACAATTGTACCATAGTTTGTTATAATAAATTGTCTATCACGTTCTACTAACACACTAACACGCGTGCTCATGTCCATTTATGGAAAGGGCTTACATAACTACCACAAAAAAGTGTATTTGGTGAAATTTAAGGTCTTAAAATCAGGTTTTGAAGAGTGACCCAGAAGAACGTTAACATGTTAACGAGTGACAAGAAAAAGTCGATTCACCCTTTTACTAGCATCAAAGTCAAAGCGATTAGTTAACAAACAACAGTCAAGTGTTTAGAAGTTAGCAGATTTTGGCGAATTTATCAATTCATAGCTCGGACAGATCATCGCAAAACAGAGTTGTAACTCGGAAAAAGAACAAGATCTCTTAAAGTCGTGTCATTAACAGTGTTTTTTAATAAATTTCTGAATTATTTTCACTGTCGCAACCTATAAATTTCCCAAGACAGGTTGGGTAGGGTTGCACCGTCATTGAAACCGAAGAAAAGTTGGATGGCTTTGAATCTGTGCAGTGTCCCATCATCATTATCGTACTTATTCGTTTTTGCGATAACCTGTCCGAGCTGTTATCATTATTGTTTTGTTTTTTTTGATTCATCAATTAATCAAGATAATATATATTTACAATTACATATAAACATGTCCTTTATTGTAACTTTTTTTTCGACACAAAGAGGCATGGCACACTGCGTCCGATTCGCACGTCGCTCCGAAGTTTGAGCGAGACAACGCTATGCGCGTATTACAGCGACATCCCGCTCGAATCGGTGTCGCATATTTATTATACTAGAACTGGGTTTTTGGTGCTTAAAATTGTTATCGTCACTTCATTAACTAAAATCAACCTATTAACCATAATTAACTAATACTACGTCACTCATATTAGAAGTAATTATAGTTAATCAAGCTAATTACACTTATACTTGAAATTGATGTATAGTGCTAGGTAAAAAAATCATTAGTCATTCCTATCCGAGCGGTGCGCCGGAACAATAAAAGGCGCATATAATAATACCTGATCTCCACTAGCAGAAGCATAATCCACCATTTTGGTTTATACTCACTAGTTTTTTTTCTTCTGTAAATTAAAATAAATAGAAGGAAATGACTAAGCAAATATATATATATATTCACCACACCAGCTTGCTCTTAGGCTCTCTTTATTCTTCAAAACTGATAAGAAAGTTGCATTTTATCTACTAAAGTGGTAAAGTAATTAGATGCAAATTTTGAGTTATTTTCTCATGTTGGCCGGTGGAATTGATAAGGGATGATTTGTAATGTTTTACAGTTAGTATTTTTTTCACGTCGGTGTGGTGAAAAAACATTGTGTTTCACTTGGTAGCAAAGTTTGTTTACCCCCGTCCTTTGAAAACGCAGCAGCAGCTGACGTTCTCGAGGATTCATTATACAATATACAACATACGTCTCCCTTAACTACCACAAAAATGCCCGTTTAGATAATTGAAATGCCATAAAAACACGGTTTAAAGAGTGACCCAGGGGAACGTAACCATATGGCATGGCAACAAGTGACAAGAAAAAGTTGATTCACCCATACAACTCTGTATACTTCATTTTGTAACAGGCCTATACTTTGTTAGCATTAGAAGAAGAGTAAACAATCGTGATGTGTCTTTTTATTGAAAAACACTTTTGAAAAATAAGTTGCAGCTTATATGTAACAATTATATAGCATATATGATCATATTTTTTTTTTGCTTCATAAGTAACAGTTACGTTTTTTTTTAAATAGCGTTTTTCAATAAAAAGACACATCAAGATTGTTCACCCTTTTTCTAATGCTAAAAAAACGATGTATAGACACTCAACATGAATCCGCACTGGTATCGTATTATAGGAGCCGAACGCGGAGGAGTCGGGCGGCGGCGAGTCGCAGGGCGAGGCGAACGGCGACAAGCGCGGCGTGTCGTCCAGCCTGTCGTCGCTCATCAAGGTGTCGCCGCTCAAAAGTCTGCTGCGCGAGGACCTGCGCCGCCGCATCAGCGCCCGGGGCCGCGCTCGCGGTTCCAACGTGAGAAACACCATTATTCTCTCTCTCTCTCTCTCTCTCTCTCCCTCTCTCTCTCTCTCTGATCTCTCTGTCTCCGTTTCAATTGCTTTTTAAACAGGCTTGTTTTTCCCACTCGTGACGGATTCGGTAGCTAACCGCGCTCCATAAAAGAAACAATGCCTTTTACTTAACAAATGAAGGTTTAAGCCGAAAAATGACCTCAGAAAATTTGAACTAAATATGCATACCTACGCCTAATAAGTATTATTATTTTTTATTACGAAGACATACGTTATTAATGCTAGATTGAAAGTGTAGTTGCTTTAATATTAATTTCATGCGGTTGTGTCTTCCTAAAATTCTACATTTTCACTTGGTATTAGATTAGGCAAGGCGATTACGAAGTTGAGCATTATACAAGGTGTAACAAAAATACTGGGAATCCGTTTAAGGGCATATTCGGTATCGTGTTCTGATTAGGAAAAAGTATAAGTAATTTCTTTTAGAACCGTAATTTTTTTTCACATCACCAATTCGAAAAAGGGGTTTTTCTTCCCTGCTAGGAGGGATCAAAGTGGCAATTTTCTTCCCTGCTAGGAGGGATCAAAGTGGCACTTTTCTTCCCTGCTAGGAGGGATCAAAGTAAAAGTTTTCTGTTCTAGGACACTATTTTTATATTATTTGCACATTATTTTTTTAGCTTAAATAATATTTGTAACATCATAATTACCTCACAGGTGATGTGAAAAGCAGTATGTGTCACATGGTAGCAAAATTATTTCCATCTTGGGCGTAACACACTTGAATCCCTCACTGCGCTCAGGATTCTACTTTAGAATCCCTCGTTACTCTCGGGATTCTATTATAGTGCTTCGTTTAGGATTCAATGTACGCCCTCGCCGTAAATATGTCATTTTGCTCCCTTGTAACACAAAGTTTTCTGTACCATTACGCAATAAACGGCAAAAAAATCACGTTTTTTGTATCGGTTTGTTTCGGTACATTCGGTACGGCCTGGTGACAGACAGACAGACGGACAGTAAAGTCTTAGTAATAGGGTCTCGTTTTTACCAAAGGGTAAAGTACGTAACCGTAAAAAGCACCGTAGCATGTGCATTGTGGTGGTGCTGGTGGTATAGTGGTCGGTAAAGGTGTTGTGTGTGTGTGCAGAGCTCTCGCGTGTCCGGGTCCGGGTCGGCGTCGGAGGGCGGCGTGATCACGTCGACGCACGGCGACGCCGCGCTGACGCCCGCCTCGCTCGTGTGCTCCTTCTGCTCCATCACCTTCCCCGACTCCACGCTCTACTTCCTGCACAAGGGCTGCCACTGCGACTCCAACCCCTGGAAGTGCAACATCTGCGGCGAACAGTGCTGCAACGTCTACGAGTTCAACTCCCACTTGCTCAGCAAAAGTCACCAATGACTGTTTGCAGGGGGGCCGTTCCGATAATAATGACTTTGTGTTTCGTGATGCACTTGCACGCGGTCGCGGTGTGTGCATAGTACGAGCGCTTCGGAGCTTCACTTCACTGTCGATTCTGTTCTCAAACTACTGTGTCGGGCGCTGAAGGGCTTCGAACTCGCTATGCGCTGAACGTCCCCCCGAAGATATCATTTTAAAAGTGCAAATTATGTCGAGTTATATTTTTAAGCGGTTATAAATTGTTATGTTAAAATGCGTGAAGATATTTATGCGGATATTCTAGTACTTAAAGAAAAGGGTTTATAAAAGGGTAATTAAATTTTAATTGTGACGGGGTCAGATAGATTTGGGGTACGACCTAGTAACTAAATTAAAAGCTGAAAGTGCTACCACTCGGTAATGATAAATATTACATTCCAAAACGTGACGTAACATTCCATGATGAGAGATTCGAGTCTTAGGTGGGGAATATTGTAGTAACTAAAAGTATCTTCTCTATCCATTTTAATAATAATTACCAGAGGCCGGAATTCTCATGGCAGTTTGAATTGTCATTAGGGACTTCTCATTTATCGACTTTCGATATACATATATCCATACAATATAGAATACAACATATTAAAATATATTAAAAGTAGAGGTAAATATCAAGCGATCTTATCACTAAAGAGCGATCTCTTCCAGATAACTATTGAGTAGTTGAAAATGCGAAATAGAGAATATATTAGAGATGTGCATTAAAAACAATGAAACTTTATAATTAATAGTTACACATTTAATTACCTACTTCAGTTCTGTGTTTTTCCAATTTCACGTTCAAAGTCTGTTTTAGTACTAACGAACATTCCATTAGTTTTTTTTATAAAAGAAATAAGTAGTCATCTTTTTTTTCATTTTATCTGCTTAAATTACTTCTTTTACAGTCAAATATCCATTACCTATTATAACTTTTAATATTTTGTGTTCTACATTGTATGTTACGGACAGGGGCGTAGCTAGAGGATATGGCGCCCGGGGCAGTCACCAATTTTGCGCCCCCTGACGAGTGACAAAAGTTTCCCTGCTGCTGCCTTTTGCCCATTTTGGCGCCCCCCCTTGGATGGCGCCCGAGGCACTTGCCCCCTCTGCCACAAATGAGAACTTCCTATAACAGTTCAAAAACGCCACAGTAATTCCGGTCTCTGATAATTGCGAAAACTAATGTAGTGTGTTGGTGCACTTAATCGCAACTCGCGGATGCGATGTTAAAAACATTGTATGTGTATAGTACATGGATAGTACTTAAAGGGACACTTGTATTGGTTTACCATTCTACTTTTCAGTACTTAATTGTACTACAACTATATCTAATCTAAAATTTAAAAGTATTTTTGGTGCGATAGTGAATTTTACAAATGTTTTAAAGTATGGGGAAATTGTACAAATTAATATATTTTTACATTTCACTGTTGAGAAGAGAGGGCCTAGCCTGTGTTTCCGTGATTATTTACTTATTGTGATTGTGTACAGACAGGAATTATAAATTCTACATTCCATTTTTATGTTATTAATTGTTTCTTAATATGCATGTAATGCAAGTCCACGGCTAATATTTAATGTACAAGTTATATTTCGTTGTTATTATTTATTTTTCTAAAAATACGTCTTTTCTTTAATAACTATGTTTTATTATTTTTAATTAGAGTGGTGCATTATTATGGTCATATGTACTTATTTTATTCTCAATCTATACAATGTTCCTTTCGTCAGTTCAGTTGTATGATATTATCGTTAGTTGAATTGTTAAAATTTAAAACGAAAAATATTGAAGGCACACTTGCTCAATATAGCTTAAGTGTGGAGCATGGCAACGTCGCACAAAAGCATTATAATAACATTCATTTTAAATAAATTGGAATAGTGTAGTTATATAAAACACTTTCATGCATGCTTATGGAAGTTTAAAATCGAATCGTTCAATTCATAGGTACTTAATTTTATTTAATATCAAGGTTTAGAAAAGCCCTATTAGATTTAGAGAAACTGACCCGTATCATATAATTGTACTATCCGAAAGGTTTTATTATGTCTTGCGTCCATCAAAGCATCATGCAAAGCCATCGTTTTCCAGCTTAGAGAACGCTTACGGTCCATGTCTGATCAGTATACGCAAAACCCGCGGCACCAATATTGCCTGGTCGTATTTGTTTTTGCGTCCCGGAACCGGATCAGACGCGGTTAGTTGGCGTTCTAAAACAAGAGTGCTCAACCTAATGGGAAACGATATTGATCTCTTTTATTTTGAAGAGTTAAATTTCTATATTGACTTTCAATTTATCAGTTAGGTAAATAAAATATATTTCATGTATAGAGAAATATTGGTTTAATGATACAATTTAAAATGCTATAGGTTAATGAAATTAATTTTGTAATGTAGCTGTTAACTTTGTTTTAGTACACTCTTTGTGTTTAACGTTTGGTCAGTCCGTTCCATTTTTCTTAAAGTAACCTGAGATTTACATTCCTGTAGCTCTTAAGTACTTACTTTCGGTTGTGGTCTTGCCTGTTAAGTTTACGAAATTACTTAGATGGAACTGAAATTATGTTTACCAACGAAGTTATATATATATATAAATACATATTTGTTATGTTATGTGGTCATCGCGTGTATAAAGTAGGGCCGGCGCGGGACCGTCCGTGAGTTACCTGAAACAAGCAACATACTTATTTATAGAGATTCTTATATAATGCTGTTTCATTGTTGGTTTTGCAACTTGAATGTTTACTTTTATTTGGTCCCGCCGCCGCGCCACAGTTAGTTAAGGTAGAGTCTAAAAGCTATTAATATTATTAACCGGTCACCCCACTGGGCGCCTTTACTTAATCCGTCCATATCTAATGATAGATATTGCCTTTAATATTTAATAAAAAATAATATATTTTGTAGAATTTAGATATGACTAGGGAGAGATCTTAATTATGAAATGGTTAAATAATTGCAGAGATTTAAATATGTAGTAATAATTTATTTAACATTTAACGTAAATCTCTGCATTGCTAAAAAGTTAGCAATTGTGATGTCAACCAGTCATGTAAATGACATTTTATTTACTTTTGATTAAAATATAATTATGACATCATTTTATTCCATCCCTCACTTAGAAACTGTCCAGGATTTGAAGGAATTGTAATATACATACATAGGTATTATTAAAGAAATCGGTATCCAGCCACCGACACGTTAAGAGCCCGGTAACGATTTTAGAGCAACAATGTAAAATTGATAGATTTAGTAGTTGAAATTGTACACCTTTTGTTACGTAATATCTCAATAACAAGTATTAGTTTCTATTAGGACGTCTTCTCGTCTTGCCTTTTGATAATGAGGTCGCGAGCGTGCGTCACCGGTAATATATGAAGAGAAGGGGCAGTTTTTAAAAGTTCATCAAAAAATTATGGTGGTAAATTATACAAATTGATGTATAAGGACAGTTTCAGCAAATGTTGTAGATTGTTTAACTATCAAAATTACGTTGAAATTGAGTCGACTTTCAGAGAAATTGTCACTTGTTTTGAAGTAATTTCTGAAGAAAATTGATTTCGTCTGACTTTCATTTACACTACTTCAAAGTCATAATAATAAAAATGTACTCCGTAAAAGGTGGAGTACAGGATATGTGTAATACAAAATTACTATTTTTAGCCTTCCAAACTTTATGAAGTTTACAAATAAGACCGTCAAAATCAGTGCTTTACGCGCGTTTACATAAACGTCCATCAGAAAAAAAACATAACTAATTTAGTGAGACCGTTTTCAAAAAATTGATCTGTAAAACGGCAAGATGAGAAGACGTGCTAATAGAAACCAGTACTTCTTATTTATATTACGTAACAAAACGTGTAAAGTTTCACAGACTAAATCGATAACGGGCTCTTAATGAAGTGTTATTTATTGATTGCTGTTGACATATTTACATTGTTGATTGACTCGCAGATTTGTAAATCGCGTTAATTTCATCACGAGAGAAATGTTTATCGTTAAAATTCTAATATATTATATACTTTATTTTTGTGGAGTAGTTATGTATATTGTAAGTACAAAATAAGTATTGGAAGTTGTGTTAAAACCACAGCCAATTTGTTAATGTTATTTGTAAAATACGTGGAACAGTATTTTATTTAAAAATTCTAAATTAAATAACTGTAGAAAGCTGGCAAAGGGATACGTTTTAGAATTTCAAAGCAAAATAATTATTTTCACCACACCAGCTGGTAAAGGCTCTCTTGATTGTTCAAATACTGATGAGAAAGTTTCATTTTATCCACATGTGGGGCAAAGTAAACAAATGCAAATTTTGAGTTGTTTCCTTATGTTGGCTAGTGGAATTGACTTTTAAATGATGAAATATTTAATAACATTAATTTTGAATTAATTAGCTTTGATTTTGTTTGATATTTTACAGTTAGTATTTTCCTTGTGTTCGTGTGGTGAAAAATTTTGTGTTTCACTCGGTGGCAAAATTTGTTTAACCCTCGTGCCTTGAAATCCTCGCAACGCTCAGTTCCATCTTTTGAACCACTCGCTACGCTCGTAGTTCAATTGTGGAATCGTCGGCTTTCTCGGGTATCAATATTAGCACGAGAGGTTAAACAACAGTTTGTAAAATAAATAACTACCTATTGTTAATAAGGCCGCGTCTATTCTATTCATCATTTATACCTACTACTAAGCACTCAGTCCAAGTCAACAACAAGCCTTTAGTACCTATAGCGACCCTCACCTTAATACCAAAACACAGCTTACCAACATTATATATTTTTAAGTTGTTATATATATGTACTTAAGGATAGATAAATATAAATTAATGTGGTTAAAAGCAATTGCTTGTAATTTTAAACAGTTGAAAGCGTCGTTAATATTTTGCTGTTACATTTATTGTGTTGTCAATTGAAATGAAAATAATATTTATTAATATTAAAAGGGATACTATTTTATGAAAAACCAGTTTGTAATTATGAGTGATAGTAACTATATCAAGTTTTAGCAGATTGTGCCTTAGATCAATACTTTAATATTTTAAAAATACATATTTAAAGAGACATGTTTTGGAAATTGTTTAATATAATATATCTCTTATCTAGATGTGTGTATTTTAAAATAAAATATTGTCACATTAGAGTTATATATTTATACACAAACTAGGAAATCAATGACATGTTAATTATTTATGTATAACACAATGTACGCAATATGGCTGTTGCTTGTTTTTATGAAAAGTTTATTTTGCAGTTAGGAAATTTAATTTTCTCTTATCGTTCTGTAACGGTAAATTAAGATTATAAAGGATTGGTACTTATTACCATAATCTAGTTCTATTTATTTACGTTTAATTTGGTAAAGGGTCTAATAAAATATTAATAAATTATGAAGTATTAGCTGTTTTATTTTTTTCCAAACTGATCCTATTGACACAACACAATAGAAAATAAATACCTACTGTTATTCAAATTGATGTACTTCTCTATATTTTCGATATACCTGGTTAATTATTTCAAAACATTAGAGGCGATTTAGAGGATATTCACAGTCGCTTAGTATGTATTTTGGAATAATCCATTCAGTCGTTTTCAATCTAAAGCAGATCTAGAGCAGTTCAAAGTACAACTCTTCATTGTGAAATTTTTGGATGTTTTCCAATAGTTTGTTTTACCAAGTAGTGAAAATGTTATAGTATGTTATATCCCCAAAATGGTGTTTAAAAGAAAAAAAAATCTTTGTACCGCCGTCTTTATGACGTCACAGTTACCACCCCCACTATTTTCGCGCTTGTCATCTCATATGTATGTATATTTGTATTCAGGACATCATACTGATGACTTGAACGGAAAGGAAAGTAACCTTTCGCTTCGGTCAACTACTCTTTGGTATTTAATTTTTAGGGTTCCGTAGTCAAGTAGGAACCCTTATAGTTTCGCCATGTCCGTCCGAGGACTCCGAGGCTTTGCTCCGTGCTCGTTAGATAACATATACTAATCTATGCTCGTTAGTGCTATAATACCTCCCTTATACGTAACGTAGTGGGGATGATTTTTTTCCTTCAACCCTATGGTTTTGGGGTGTCGTTGGATAGGTATTTTAAAACGAATTTACAGCCTCCCTGGCTCATACTATATGGCAGAAATATTCAGTATTGGATTGGGTAGTTTTGGTAGCTCAGATGGCAGAGCACTGCACTAGTGATCCAGTATGGTTGTAGGTTCAAGTCCCACCCAAGACAGTGAATTTTTCAACTTTGAGGTCATCCATTAATTACATCACACGTTTAGCCCCCTAAATCAAGGGAGGGGGGAGGGGGTCAAGAAAATGTGACAATGGGGAGGGGGGAGTCACAAACTTTGTGATATCACATTAACTTATTTAAATTATTTTATTCACTGTACAGTTAAATAACAAGTTTTTGGAACGATAATCGTTTTTAATAGTTCAATTTTCTTTCCTAATCTGTTTAGGGTTATAAAATTACTAATATTTATTTTGTCAAAAATATTTTATATTAATAATACTTAATTCGATTTGCCGATTTCATTGAAAGAATGTGACACGTCTCACCAGGGGCCCAGGGGGGGAGGGGTTTGCCAAATGTGACAAAGAGGGGGGGAGGGGTCAAAAAACCTCGAAATTTGTGTGACGTAATTAATGGATGAACCCTTTTAATTGAATCCTTGTAGATTTTACAAGCTTAAAAGTCATAACACACCATCGCACCGCGCCAAGGTCATTGTGCGGTCTCTCTTTCTCGCCCTTACTTGCGTCGCACAATGATCTTGGTGCGATGCGAAGGTGTGTAACGGCTTTAAAATTATAACTTTGTGCTTGCTATCAAAATTAAATTCATAGTTGCGCTATTTGCATCCTTTTCTTCAATATTTCAAAAGAAAGTGACGCAACATGGACAACCGAATAAAATAAATTTAATGTCGCATCGTCCATCGCCTGAATCAAGAATTGCAGCATTTGAACGCACCCTGTGTTCGCTTTTTTTTTGCTTGCCTTGTGAATGATGTGAAGTTTTGTTGACAGTTCGGGCGTAAAAAGTTAACTTTTCCTAAACTAAATCACCAACTAAGTTGACTCTAACAATTGAAGTATTGAACCTACATTTAGTGTTGAACTGCTGAATTACTTTATTCGTGGAATGGGAAAAACAACACAGGTTGATGGCGACAACAATCCAACATCGGTCGATTCCGATCCAGACCCCGCTAAGTTACTGGAAGCTGCTTTACTGCAGATGGATGGCATTATAGCGGGTAAGTTCTTTTAAATGTACATCGGGTATCGGCATACCGCAGTTGTTGACGACCCGCCTACGGCTCTAATAGTCTCCCAAGCAGTGAGCTTTTACACCGACGATAATAAACATTTGTGGTTTTTTAGGATTCCTGAAACTAACTGTTGTTGGCTCTTCTTTTAAATTTGCCAACCACTGATCTACATGTTAATGCAATAAAATACCCAATGAAGTGAAAGGTGTTCATGACTGATTTAGACACTACTTAAGTGCTTGAAGAACTTTATTTTACAGACCAAGAATAATATAATGTTAGCTTTTATACAGCAAACTAAGTAGGTTTATAAACCAAGTGTACTGTTTCATCTCAATTGTGGTTACTCATAGAGTATGTCTGAATGTCTGCCAAATTAAACCAGTTTGACAGTACTGGCGTCCCTCGAAACCGGCGCTGCAAAATATTAGTTGCCCCATGTAGATGTAGATGTAGTGTAGAGACGCCCGGCCGGAAGCAGGCGGGCTGTCGATCATGTGTCGCGTTCGTTCAGCCCAGTTCCCTGAAGTTGAAGCTGCAGGTTACTGTGCCGGCGGCATTCCCACACTATTCTCCTTAAATCTTCTGGTTTTCCTGCAGAACAGAAGGACATCTTTAAGTTCGACGTCCTTTGGTTCATTCTCTTTCAGCGTGTCTCTACCGAATGTATTATATCACTAGTTGCCCCATAGTGATTACCCACTGCATATAAATTTACTGGAGCTATAAAGAATATGCCAATACTCTGTTTTGTTTGTATCACAGGACATAATGACAAATAAAATGTGCTATTGATGAAACATACAAGAATAATGTGTCAATGATGTGACTCAACAAACTATTGACAGTTAATTAATTGTCATTATCACCCAGGACGTTGCAGCAGTATCTCAGGGCGGATCCTGAATTTTAAGTTATGTGCAAATTATTTACAATTTAGTCACAAAATATTGAAACTAAAAGTGCAATTTTATATATTTCGATGTTGCCGAAAGGTTGGGCAGTTTTTGTCCAAAACCGAACTGTCAGCCGAAACACAATTTTTATGATGAAACTTTCGATACCGAAACTTTGGTTGGACACTGAAACAATAATTCAAATTTAACTCATTCAAATTAATATCTAATTATCTTTGAAAAATCGAAAAGAGAAAAATCATTAAATTTCCTATCTATTCCTACCACTAAATAGAATTTTTTTTTTTTTTTAACAATGTTTTAACATTGTAACTGGATAATTTTCTTTTAAATTAAAACGAATTTTGTTTCAATATAATAAATTGTTACTTTTACTAGTTATAGTTATGCAGCCTGCATCCTACAGTATGCATTTAAGATGAAAGTGGAGGACCCGCGCGAAATCGCCTTTTCATACAAACAAAGTCCTCATTTTCCTCTGGATATTAACATAATTGTTACGTTTAATATGATTGAATTTTTTCGAATTTTTAATTATTTTAAGTTAGCATTTAAAAATTTGTATGAAATCTGTTTTTCGGTCCTAATTTTTATAATAATCAAAAATTCGATAAAATGGGAAAATATTATTCATGATGTTAATATCCAGAGAGGAAAATGGCGACTACGTTTGTATGGAGAAACGGCCATCCCCTTTCCTCTTAAAGGTTAATTGTTGTACAAACTTTTTTAGACATATTCCTTGCCTAAGATATCCCTTGAATCTGTAACAGAAATAACATTTACAACCAGAAAAACATTCCATTTTCCTCAAACTTTCGAAACACGATTGCATTATATAAAGTACTAGCGACCCGCCCCGGCTTCGCACGGGTAGTTCAACTAATTTACACAAAACCTTTACAAATTATACATATAAACCTTCCCCTTGGATCACTCTTATCTATTTAAAAAAACCGCATCAAAATCCGTTGCGTAGTTTTAAAAATCTAAGCATACATAGGGACAGACGGACAGACAGCGGAAAGCTACTTTGTTTTATACTATGTAGTGATTACCTACCTACTTTTCTTAACTTTCGAAACACGATTGTGTATAAACTAGTACCTACCTATTAACTTAACCTTAGCTACTCAGTTGACATAAATATAGACTGTACGGAAGGAGCTTACAATAAATAGGGTACATGAGAACATGAGATGGGGGCGCGATGCCGCGGGAGGGTGCAAACTGTTGAACGGAGGGTGGCTGCGGCGCCAGTCCGCCGCCGCTGGTCCGCTCGGCCGGACGCGTCGCGACGCAGTCGCAAATCTGCACGCGAACCTACATCGCGGATTTAACTACACGTACCCATCTACCTTTTTATTTAACCCTTTACAAACTATGTTATTTGCTGTAGATTTTTTCCCAAGTTCTAGAAAACCCACATCTTTTGTCAAAATATCGTGCTTGGACGTATTAGGTTGACAAATTATCGAATACGTAATGTCGTATGACTGAACGCATTTTATACACGGACTATTAATGATTGAATCCTGTATTAGGAATTTCTACTTTCATAAGATAATTAAGATATTAATGTATTAATCTATATCTAATTAGCTGAAGTTAACTATTGCAAATACATCAACAAATATTAAAAACCGGGCAAGTGCGAGTCGGACTCGCGTACTAAGGGTTAATGGTACGGTTACGCAAAAAACGGCAAAAAAATCACTTTCGTTGTATGGGAGCCCCCCTTAAATATTTACTTTATTCTGTTTTTGGTATTTGTTTTTATAACAGAAATACATCATCTGTGAAAATGTCAACTGTGTAGCTATCATGGTTCATGAGATACAGCCTGGTGACAGACAGACGGACAGCGGAGTCATAGTAATAGGGTCCTGTTTTTATCCTTTGAGTACGGAACCCTAAAAATCAACATATCATATCCCTACACTCACGGATCTAGCTAGACAACCCAAGTGCAATTAGATTCTACCAATGTCTGCATTATCTTAATCAAGCTTATATGAGTCGCTTCACTTCAAACTCGGGTAAATCCATCTGTCAGATTATGCGTTTTTGGTATTAAGAAAAGGTAATAGGGTAGATATTCGCTGAGAGGGTCGAATGGATTTACCCGATTTTGAAGTTAAGCGACAAATAGAAATATTTAATAACGGATCCAAAACCATTGGAAAACATTTCCCTAGTTACTTGGGTAAACTTAGAATTGCTTCTCATTCGTTGAGTTATTCATGAGGTTCAAGTACCTACCCTGTAAACAAGATGAGAAAATAAATAGTTGCTGAGCACAGTTTGAAATAAACCGTTGCCGCGTCTCGTGTTCTGCAGTGTAGCGCACTAATGAGTTTTTGAATGACGGGCGAGGGATCCGTTCACAGTTCAGATACCTAGGAACTGTTTTACGTTCCTTTTTATCAGGGTTCCGTACCCGAACGGTGCCAGCGAGCGATTATCAAAGAGTTATTTTTTGTAATAGAGAGGTAAGTCTAAGAAAAAAATAACCTAAATAGTTTGACAGCCGAAACAGATGGCGCTGTGCTGCGCCATATGTTTTGTGGCCACTTCATTGTTCGTCAAACGTCAACTTTTGACAACACCAAAAAACATAATAAAAGTTGAGCAATGGTATTGAATAATGGACTCGCACTTGGGAGATTCTTTACATAACTTTACGTATTTCGCGAAATTATACAGAATATACCTGAATATAAAAAGCAAAATGTAAAAAACGAGCTAGATATAAGTATAAGTACAAGACACATATTTCAGATAGACAGCGAAATGATACAGTTTTATAAATCTTTAACATGACAATTTTATCTTTTCCCGTCTTAAAAAAGAAATCTTCCCGCAAACATAATGCAAATTAAAAATAACCGTATATAAAATATAAAAGCATTAAACGTAATTAAACTTGACTTACAAAGGATTTTAAAACTCAATAAGTAACAGAAATGGCAAACATCTTTGTAGATTTTCTTGCAATATATACTATATACCTAGTTACTCGCAAATTTTCTAATAAAAACTCCTCTAACAGACATCGTAGACTTTGTCACAAGAATATTAAAAGCCAATACATGAAAGAATGTAATCTCAGCCGGTTCGCGTCAAGATTAAATTTTTGAGCTGTTCCTTATCGCGACCTCTCTAAACATTCTTGGAGGGACTTCCATTATCGTCTATTTTTTTTATGCGGATCACGAATTTTCCTTTATCTCCAATACGTTTAGGTACCGCTTTTTCCTTATTAAAAAAAAAAAGCTGTCGAATACTGCCCTCGAATCTAGAATGACTTCCTGAAACTCTTGTTGGATATTATTCATATCAACTTTTACTAATGGGCACGACTCCCACTAATTTACATTCTACCATCTACCATCATCCTTACACCCTGGCTTTTACAACTTCATTAATTTCTCTGGCAACAGGGAACAGGTAAAAACAGAAAAGTTGTGTAATTACCATTCGCATTATGTATATCTCGTATTGTTCATTCGGTATTCAGCGTCGTGCATTTTTCCGCCTGACCTTTATCTGCCTCCCGGATTACCCAGTGTCCAATAAACAAAGGGATGATCCTGAATAGTATTTTAATTGAAAAACTTGTGGAGATGTTATCTATATGTTTTAAACAATTTTTAAAGCGGATATAATCGGGAGGGAAATTAAAATTACTTTTTTTGACAAGTTTACAAACTTTAACTCCGTTTTTTTTGTATAGAACCATCTCCTATTTCGACTTGATTTTTTATTAATATCTTTTTCTGATTAACTCCGTTCTTTTATTTATCATCTTCCTCGCGTTGTCCCGGCATTTTACCACGGCTCATGGGAGCCTGGGGTCCGCTTGGAAACTAATCCCAGGAATTGGCGTGGGCACTAGTTTTTACGAAAGCGACTGCCATCTGACCTTCCAACCCAGAGGGTAAACTTATTGAGGCCTTATTAACTTATTAACTTACAGAGGCCTTATTGGGATTAGTCCGGTTTCCTCATAATGTTTTCCTTCACCGAAAAGGGACTGGTAGATATCATATGATATTTCGTACATAAGTCCCGAAAAACTCATTTGAACGGGGTTTGAACTCGCGACCACCTTTTATTTATATTTATAGTTAATGCTTTCTTCCTTCACGTTAAGCCTGGTCAGAATTTTTTTTGCTCCAACACGTTCCGCTCCGATTTTCTCCTTTTCCTATCCAATCCAAGCTTAATGAATTTATTCTAAGTGAGCTTCCTTGTACGCGTGGTATTGGATGCTAAGTGATGTGCTGATGTGATTACGTGTACGATGCCGGGGTGTTGGCATTTTCCGGAGCACTTCACCCGCTGGTGGCTACTGGACGTGTGCAGTGAGAGGCTTTTCGGGGAAACTGATGCCCCCGACTCGCAGGTTCCACAGCGTATGTATACAGCGAAATAATAATTAAATACTTGCATTCATCCTGATTTCATATATGTATATTTAAAATTTTTGTACAATTCGAAAGTTGTCGGGAAGTCTTGTAGCCAAAAACGTAGTTATTTTGGATCTTTGCTTTCGATGGTATTGAGGGACTAATTTTTTTGATGGAATTAAAAGATGAGCGTAAAGGTCTGTGCTGCGAAGACCCAAGAACGAGCTCCGCGTAGGATCGAAGGGTCGAACGCCCCAGCGAAGATCATCATCAAAAAGATGCAGGGGATATCGAAGGTCTGGCTGAAGGAGGACGACAGATCGGACACCCGTACCACCCTGTGGTACTGATAATCGTCCTATCCTAATGATTCTGGTTAGGGAAATAAATACAAAAACATAGGGCCGAACTTATGTTGTTTCTAAACTACATTACGTAATGAAGGGAACATCTGGAACTTAAATCTTAATGGTGATCCCATTAATGAGATGTTCCGAAGTATTCAAGTAAAAATATCAATATGTAAGAGTTAAAAAAAACTTTTAAACTTCTTTATTTACCCCGCGATTTCTATTGATCATGAATCGAATGACCCTAGTTATTAAGATCCGCAATTTCGCATACTTTGCATCTTTTAATATCGTACGATAGATGGATGGAAATATGAGTTAAAAATATTCCTGCGCAGTTTTCTAACGAAGGTAAAGCGATGAGATTTTTTCTTTTTGTTCCCGAGCCAACCCAAAGCGTCATTGTTCCCAGACGGATGCAATTCACTCGGTTGCCGCGCAATTTGCGCGAGTGGAGTCCTTTCGAAAAGATTTTAGCCTCGTTGGGATGAAATGATTATTAATTTTTTGCAAAGATTTTTTACAGTGACCTTTTAGCGAATTTTTAATAAGCGTAAGCGTGTGTAGGTATATAAAATTTAATATCTTGACATCTTTATTAACGTAATTTTTCTTTTTGTAAAACCCCGCGTACAGTGATGTTTTTTCTTTCTCCAGCAAGATTCCAGAGTAGCGGTCGATTCTATATTGAATAATTGAGAAGTGTATTTTCAAAAGGCCTTATTTTGGTATGGTGTCCATAGAGAAATAAGCCCTTTTGAAAAGACTTCTCATTTGTATACCGGTACCGCATAATAGGTACCGCTCGTTGCTAATGGTGAAACAATTAAGCCAGGAAATTAGAAGGAAGCAAAAGAGAGCCAACTTAAACCTAAGGCTTTGGTTTGGTTGGAGTCTGCCCTTACAAGTATAGTCTAGTTTTCGTGTGAATTTTTTCATGGCATTTGCCCTTAATTAAAACGTAAAAAATCAATATAAAAACTACATTTTTGCGTTAGCCCCCTCTTTAAAAGAGACTCTTCTTTGACACTTGTGTAAATCAACTTTTTCTTTATTTTATATACAACCGCATTTTTTCAAGGATTTTTAACTTCCTTTCCTTTTATAACTTTTGAGGTATAGTTTGCTCGATTCCCGAATCTTTAAAGAGAAATATCATTAACTTATTCACTGCAAATTTACGCTCTAGCACTATATCGTAGCTGATAGCATATTATCCCTATGTACCTATGTAGCGACAATGATTCGTAGAGGCGCAACGACAATTTGTTGTGATTAGCGTTGAATGGACTTAATATTAACGTTTACATTTCGAGCGGACAACAATTTTATTGGTACTAATAATGCCTATACTTACTAGAGCGAAATGCTCACTCACCCGCTACTGACAAGATCGTATATCTTAATGCCGTCAATCACAATATACCTACTGTCTTCCGTAACACAAAACGAGATATCGATATGGATATCTTCGTATCAAAGTTACGCCATTGTGATTACATTGGTGCGTATACATCACATCCAGTCGTTGTTACATCGCCTTGGAAGCTGTATTGTGGTGGACACAAATTTGAAATAATAAAAATAAATCAGTGACTAATCGTTGTATTGAACAATTCAAAACTCTGAGATGCCAGTTTAGCTAAAAATAAGTGCCTAAATTAACCATAATACCAAACTGATGGAATCTTTCCGAGTTTGTCACCTATGTGTTAGCCTTAAAGGGAAAAACTTCCTAGTGGTTGTAAATGCTCCCATGTAAGTTAGTTCATCAAGAGATAAGCCGGTTAGCATAATCCCCTGAGATAACGCGTCTCTCCTCTGTACGGATGCTGCACTAATCACCGATCAATGCTTAGTAAGTGTTGACTATCCACTATAATAGCTTCCTTCAACTATTGTACTATTATGTGTTCTTCATTGAAACTTGTATTTAGAAAATGTTGGCTAGCTTACGCTGGCCCAAAGCAGGTTGGGAACATCACAATTCACATTCACCTTTGAATATCTATGTGAATGTCTGCACTCTGCGGGTTTCCTCACAGTATTTTCCTTCACTGAAAAATGACTGGTAATAATCAAATGATATTTTGTACATACATACGTTCCAAGAAACTTATTGGTACAAGACGGGGTTTGAACCCGCCACCTCTGGATTGAAAGTAACAAGTCTTACCGCTAGGTCACCAGCGCTCTTACGCTTCCTACCTGCTTCTTGGTCTTTTTACGAAGTTATTTAACTTCATGCCTGCATGCCATGCATGTCATTTCCCCGTGGTGACAGCATTTTTTTGGAACGAAGTTCCTTATCGGACGGTTGGCGGATATAGTGTAAGATTTTGACGTCACAATCACAACGGACACATAAATGAACATGAACATAAATGAACTTGAACACGAATACGTCACCCTTTCTTAACTTCGTTTCAGTGTTCCACGACACACCATTTTTTTTTAAATTCTAATACATATTTTAATAAATGCCGGCCAAAGTATCTACTTATAAACGGATGTGCGTAACGAAAGTAGGCCGGCAATGTTGTATAAAAATCTATTGCCGGCGCTCGGTTTGCCGCTATCACTGTCACATTTCGCAAGAAAGAACGGGAAAGACCATGCGCGCCAAGTGTCAATTTTGATCGAATTTTGTCGACTTTTATTTATTTTAAAAACGTTGCCTTACAATATCGAAATTCGAAAGCGGTCAAATTACTATTTAAGTTAAGATTGTTTTTTCTTCTTTTTTTGTTTATAGTGTCACATAATAAATAACCGAGTAAAGTTGGATTAAAAGTTCTAGTCAGAGGTTACTTTGGGAATTCATTGTATCGAGCGAAGTGTCATAATTCGTGAATCGGAAGCTTATAAATTAAAGATAATATAATCAAGAACTACATATATTTTTTCCACGTCTACGAATATCAACGTCTCTTAGAAAGATATGATCATATAAGGAGATTTTTCGCCTTCTGGCTCAGGGAACCGCCTTAAGGCCGAGCCACACCGACCGCTTGCAAGTGCAGCACGTTTGCGTCGACGTAAGCGTAGACCTGTGCAGCACCCCTGTCACACCAGAATACGCGCTCGTCCACGCATACATAGGTAAGTCTACAGCGCACGAGCTGCATACATTCTTATTTTACAACGCAGTGGAACCTGCACTTCGACGCACAGGCATCCGGTGTAGCTTGGCCTTTATCGCGAATATAATAACAATAATAACGATATGTAATACTTCCACGTTATACAAGAAAACTATATTTTTCTGAAGTGCTTATGTTTGTGTTCAGAGGCGGGCGGCGCCGGCACCGGGCCGGGGCGAGCCGCACGCGCTCGAGCGCTGGAGCTGGCGCAGCAGCTGGCGTCATCGCTGCAGCACGCCATCCCGCCGCCCCCGCGCCCCGACTTCACCACCGCCAGCGCCATCTTGCGGTGGCTACAGCAGAACAACAACTCGGTCGCACTTGTAAGTACCCTAGACTCGATATCCTTTATTTTCTACAGGATTTAAGATTGATTGAGGATTACAAATAACCCGATAAATTAACTTATTAGGAGAAAGCAGGTCGCATTCGTACAGTTTTTACTCTAAGCCTCGTAGAAAAAAAAACCAAGTCTATTTAACTATTATTACAGTCACACGTATCTGCAGCTGACTGTACACGCTTATTCTGATATTCAATCGAATCACAAAAATATTTTAAAATGAAAAATTTAATTAGTTTGACTCTTTGACTAGAAGAAGAAGTTAATAGTCACAATACCGTTAATATATTATTTCATCACGCTAGCTCGTAAAGGCTATCTTTATTCTTCAGAAACTGATGAGAACGTTGCATTTTATCAACAATGGTGGCAGTCATTTGATGCCAAATTCGAGATTTCGTTGATTCGATGCAAAAGTTGCTTCCTCGTGTTGGCTGGTTAAATTGGCTTTTAAGTGATGATTTTGAATTGAATGATAAACATTCAATAGCGTTCATTAGATAAGATTAGATTTATTTATTTCATAACATATGATTACTAATGTCAAATTATAAGAATCTATATATATTGCGATCGTCAGAAATAAATTTAAATTAATAGCAAGATAATCCAAATAAATTCATTTCATTGGTTATACATAGATAATATGAAAAGTTTCGCCTGAGAAGGATCGTCAAATAATAAACAAAGACAATGTCAAAAATAGGTATGCGATTATAAATTATAGTTATGTCAAAAACTCCACTTATTGAATACTAGCGACCCGCCCCGGCTTCGCACGGGTAGTAAAGCGTAATTTTTTTTTTCGAATTTGCGAATGTTTAATTTCGACGAGTCCCACTGCGACCCACGCTGTCCACGCTACGGACAAATGCCGTATCAATGGTGATGGAGCACGCGGGGAAGATGAGAATCGTGCGCCTTGTAGGCGGGCCGTATGCCACGCTTGCCATGCTTGTTTGCCACGGACGTGGTATAAAAAAAAACAGGCTACGGTGACTGCTTACCATCCCGCTTGCTCCATGCATGCTTACGTTCCAAGGGTTCCGTACATTACACAATTTTTAACAATGTATTTTTTTATGTGAAACGTGAGTGAAAAGTCGTTAAAAAACCCGTAGGGGTCGGCTCAAAAATTAAGTAATTAAGTCCGACTCACGCTTGACTGCACATTTCTAATAGGTTTTCCTGACATCTACAGGTATTATAAAGAACTATTTTGTTTTTTTTTTCCAAATTTTAGACCTAGTACAGTCGCCATCAGATATATCGGAGCGGCCAAGGTGCTCACAAATATTTGAACACGCCTCTATTGTCAAGGCGCTAGGTGCGTGTTCAGATATTTTTGAGCACCTCGGCCGCTCCGATATATCTGATGGCGACTGTACCTAGTTCGGAGGTAAAGGGGGGGGGGGGGTCATTTCTTGCCTATTTTCTTGAATAACTTCTAAACTGTTTATGTGTGTTTACCTTCCGACTGCATCATTGGTCATTGCGTAAATGGGGTTGGCAACTGTTAAGGGTGGCGCAGCTCTGCCTTGGCTGGGTTTTATGGGACAACACAATTCTTCAGCAAAACTGAGAATAACACAAAACAGTGGCTTTATCTTACGTTTTCCACTAACACTAATCCATCAGGAAAATCTCAACTGAAACCGCGTTTGTGAAGCTTTTATTCAGCAGTTCTGGTTTACGCTATTAAGGTAAGACATAGCGGAACAATTTGCATTC
The DNA here is from genome assembly GCF_947568885.1 of Cydia strobilella. NCBI lineage: Eukaryota > Metazoa > Arthropoda > Insecta > Lepidoptera > Tortricidae > Cydia > Cydia strobilella. Next base: position 7,265,443 of record NC_086045.1, read on the forward strand.
TTGTCCCAGTTCCGTCGGATTACTTTGCAGCTGGAAGGCTGGAACACTTTGAACGGGATGGGATTTATTTGGATATCTCGGAGGCACTTAATCAGATTTAGCGAAATAGTTCCATTTACCATTTTACTTAAATACTTACACTAAATACGAAAATAAATGCGACCTTTCGTTACAAAAACTTTGATTACTTACAAGCCCGTCTCTAAACCATAAAGGAACTAAATATAAAAATTTTTATTAGAGTAACCAAACGCCCGGCCGCATTTCGGACACACACACATACCTACACATGTATTTCATCGACAAACGTTGCATTCACAAAGACCGTTTTCTATATATATTTTTTGCAAATCACGAGGGTGGGTACAGTTGGTACTATTAGTCCCCGAGATGGGAGGGTGACTCATGTCATGTCGGGTCGTCCGCAACTCCGCACGTCTAGTTGTCACACTCTGTGACATCGGTTGTAAATGTTGTAATGTAACATCGGTGTCAAAAAGAGGAAGTGTTCACATTCATTCATAGGCTTTGTTGCTGATACTCGTGACACAACTTTACTGTGAGCACTTCTCGTCCATAGTCCCTAGTAAGAGTACAATAAAATTGGACCCTTTTTGGTTTAGTAACAAGCGTGGTCGAAGGTCAAAGTTAACTTGGTATAGCGAGGCGTTCCGTAAGCGATGTGAATTAGGGCCCTAACAACAGATACCTCCACAGACAGATAGATTCTAATATGTGCCGGTTTCAAGAAAAGGATTTAACTTAACTGACTGACGGTTGTCCGCGGTTCCATATACAAACATAGTTATCGTTACTGTCATTAGCATATGTGCCATTTTCAACCAAAAGGGTACTTATTGTCTCTTGTCAGTAAGGCGCTATTTCCATATAGCTTCAATTAGAAATCAACTTCATCGACAAGCGACAATGTGGTACCTTTTGGTTGAAAACGTCACATATATGTACAATAAGAAATCGCCCTTCGACTGCCAACAATAACCTACATAATAAGGTACCTGCTAGTCCTGCTACCTTTGCCTTTTTAAAGTGAAACTTTTATTCTATCTCCCCAAATTGTACATAATTCAGCATTAGTAAAATTCTACTTTATTTTTAGTATACATATCATATACATATAGTCTTGAAAATAAGCATACGACTTTTTGTTTTCGAACATCTCGGATACAATACTTAGGAAGGCTGATATTTGCTTGTAATTTCATACAGTAGACCTTATTAACCTTAAATACGGTAGGGCTTCTGTCAAATTCAAATATAATGGTATGTACGTTAGTAAAATTTTACTTTAATTCTAGTAAGTAGTTAGAGTTCATAACAATCATAACTAGTCTTCTGTCATTATTCTTTATGTTTATCTAGAATATTAGATTTTATTTTAAATGTGAGAGAAGAGTATATTCTATTATTTCTATTGTACTGTAAATGGCAAATAGTCATAATATTGCAGTAGAGCGTTGCCAAAGTATGAAGTACTTCTGGTTATTAGTAACATATTATTCGTAGCACGTATCACTCCTATAGGCGGATAGGTAGGTAACTAGAGCATATGGACTAATAGGACAACTCGAGGTCCGACATTGGCGCTCCCATACTAAATAAAGTACCTAGTGAAGTTAAAAGGGTAAATATACTCATAGCGGCACACAGTGTTGGCCGAACGCTAATTGCAATTAACCATTAACCAGTACAAATTGAACCGTAAACCGTAACGGACGGTTACAGTTTACGGTTCAATTTGTACTGGTTAATGGTTAATTGCAATTAACGTTAGGCCAACACTGGCGGCACAGGACTTTAAAAACATTCTTATGTAAGATGTCAAATAGATCTACAACATACACAATAATTACACATACATTCCTTACAATAAAACCACCATGTATGGGCACATTATTCCTATTTTAGGTACATGTCAAATTTATTGTTATTGAAGCAATGAAGAATATTTACTTACTTTATCCTCCCTGCTTGAAATCCATTGAAGTACTAGGGTTGTTACTCAAGTATAACTGTATATATAACTGTCCTGGCAACTGTCAAGTAAACATAAACGTCAACGTCAATAAAATAATTTTCATTATTTTAATTGATTATATACGTATTTTTTGATAAATATTTTTAAATTTACAGAAATACCATTCGACAATGCCTAAATCGTGTAGTAAATGTAGCACAGTGACCCACAAAAATTTTTTGGATTGTTGTTCCTGCCACTCCAGGTACTGCCTAAATTGTTTTGAAGAAATGGGCGTAAGTTTTAAACGGTTTACTCTTATGACCATACAAAATAAAAGTAACTGGAAATGCCGTCAATGTAACCAAACTTCTGTAAAGACGAATATCGTAAATAAAACAAAGAAGTCGATTACTCCTTTACCCAAACCCAGTACTTCCAACGCTCCTTCTGTTCCTATCGACGTAGCAGATAGTTCTGGAAACATAACAACACGACGAGAGCGGTCCCCAAATGTACTAAATACTAGTGTGCAGTATTGCAATGAGACTTTCCGCGACGATATTCTCTACTTTGAAAGTATTCGATCAATTGTACGCCAGGAGATTGAAGAATCATTCAGTGAACGCCTAGTCGATAAAATTTGCAAGAGGGTGTCAGAAGAATTAATCCCGACACTTATTAATAAGATTACTGCCTTACTGCATAATAATGTTACAGGAATTAGTGAGCACAATGGTCCCATTGCAGCTACCTGTCCCGTCGCTAAACCTGTCCCTGCCTTCACCTTCACCCCCGCTGCTCCCGTAGCAGCTTCTGCTACCACCACCGCCACTACCAATACTTATCCATCGTACGCCGCTGCTGCCGCCGCTATGACCACCACCACCACGCCAGCTTCTCCTGTCCTACTACCAGTCCAGCCCATTATTATTCGCTCCAGTCCTAAGGCAAGAACAACCAACAATTCCAAACCTAACAAAAATAAAGACAAACAAGTGTCTACCACTCCTGCCGCACCGCTTAAGGTACCGCCATCAACATCTAGCAAAACAAATCCAACCCAAAATGGCCTGTCAGAAATTAACGACCATAGAAAGTCACTAAAGGGAATCACACGGGGCTGTGCTACCACTTGCATTTCTCAACTCCAAGCGTCTGAATGGATGAGACAAATTCACCTATATTATGTAAAGTTGGGAACCCCTGAAGATGTAGTTAAAGATCACTTAAAAGTTATCACAGGTTATGATTGTGACACATTCAAAGTTGAGTGTCTTAAATCCCGCGGTCAATATGCTTCATTTAAGCTCACTGTGCCATCGAGTATGGTTGATAGAATTATGATCCCTGATAACTGGCCAAAAGACGTATGTGTAAAACCTTGGAATCAGCCCTTTCGACAAAATTACGCAGACCAAAACAATACATAGCAATAACCGCTTTACAAGAATACAATTAATATACCAAAATGTTAGGGGACTACGTAGCCGAACCTCACTCTTTTATAGAAATGCCCTCGCAAGTGCCTGTGACATTTTTGCGCTCACGGAAACATTTCTAACGAGCTCGATACAAGATGCTGAGCTCTTCCCACCAGGCTACACCGTGTTCCGTAAGGATAGGGCAGGTGACGCGGGGTGGGGAGGAGTACTTCTAGCAGCGAAAGATAAATACAAACCTCAGTTAGTAACGCAAATTGATGGCTGGTCATCAGACATGGAACTATTATTTGTTACACTTCATATTAAAAATAATAAAATACTTATATGTGTGGCATACATACCGCCAAATTATAATAGTAATCAATTTCTTGCAGTACTGACTTGTATCGAAAATGCAATTTGCACTTTTTCTGCTATAAAATCCATAATTATTGGTGACTTCAACCTCCCCTCCTGCACAAAAACTGTAGTTGACCAATTTAATTGTTTCACTGAATTTTGCAAACTTAGGCAATTAAACAAAATTTGTAACGAATATGGTGGCATTTTGGATTTAGTTTTAACTAGTCTCAGTGATGTGTGCGTGGGTAGTGATGTAGAGCCGTTGATACCTATAGATCCATATCATCCACCTTTAGGAGTGACTGTCACCCTGCCAAGAGGACAGGCAAGGCGGGCCCTACCTTTACCGCGTAGTGTTGAACATAGTGATGCTCCGACCGGATGGAATTTTTTTAAAGCTGATTTCCCTGTCTTGTATACAGAGCTAGAGTCTATTGACTGGTCTGATGTTCTTAATACAGACAACATTGATTCTGCAGTGGACGTTTTTTACAAAAAACTCTACGGCGTTTTCAATGTTACTGTGCCCAAACGTCTACCCAAAACTAAAGTATATACATATCCATCGTGGTACACTCCGGAAATGAAAAAATATATCGAACTAAAATACTATCACTTAAAGAAATTTAAATCATTAGGCCTACAATTTAACCTCGAAATGTTTAAATATTACAGGTCTCAAGTAAAGGAGCTAATTAACAAATATTATAAAAAATATCTTCACGATATTGAATGTAATATAAGTAAAAACCCTCAAGAATTTTGGAAATACGTCAAAAGTAAACAACAGAATAGAAATCAAATATCTGAATACATATATAAAGGTAAAACAGTCGTTGATCAAGAAGCAGTCGATGCTTTTGCGTCCTTCTTCAGCTCAGTATTCCAACCTGAAGCTCCACAACTAGATCCCAAAAAGGCGGAACGGGAGGCTGGTAATAACAATGAATCTATAATTGCTATCCCAACGATCAGTATTTCAGAAATTAGAGCCGCTATTCGGAAACTCAAACCTAAGTCGTCAGCCAGTGTTGGCCGTAATTGTTAATTTTAATTAACCATTGATCAATTTTATTAACCATTAGTTCCGCCATTAACCAATTGCATTAAAGTTAATTCGGATTAAAGTTAATTCGGATTAAATTTTTGAGACGTTAATGGCCATTGAAGTTAATTCGGATTAACTTTAATTCGGATTAACTTCAATGGGCATGAAAGTCAAATAATTAATCCGAATTACTCTCAATTTGGATTAACGTCTAATAAAATTACATTCGTGATATTTTAAAATGAGAGAGCAAAATGACCCTGACTGAACCCTGGCAGTAGTAGCAGTACCTACCTACTACCTAGTAGAATTCTGGTTTGGTGCAACACAGACATACGCGGTTTTGGTCATTTAAATCGTCTTGATGAGCACTTCGGAGAGCCGTACCCATGATAGAGCTGATGCTGAACCCTGGCAGTACCTAATGGATCTAAGGTTTGGTGCAACATAGGCACAGGCTGTTTTAGTCATCCGACTCGTCTTGATGAGCACTTCGGAGAGCCATACCCATGATAGAGCTGATGCTGAACCCTGGCAGTACCTAATGGATCTAAGGTTTGGTGCAACATAGGCACAGGCTGTTTTAGTCATCCGACTCGTCTTGATGAGCACTTCGGAGAGCCATACCCATGATAGAGCTGATGCTGAACCCTGGCAGTACCTAATGGATCTAAGGTTTGGTGCAACATAGGCACACGCTGTTTTAGTCATCCGACTCGTCTTGATGAGCACTTATGAGAGCAGTACCCATAATGGAGCTGATGCTGAACCCTGGCAGTACCTAGCGGAACTAAGGTTTGGTGCAACGTAGGCACACGCTGTTTTAGTCATCCGACTCGTCTTGATGAGCACTTAGGAGAGCAGTACCCATGATAGAGCTGATGCTGAACCCTGGCAGTACCTAGTGGATCTAAGGTTTGGTGCATCATAGGGACACGCTGTTTTAGTCACCCGACTCGTCTTGATAAGCACTTAGGAGAGCGGTACCCATGATAGAGCTGATGCTGAACCCTGGCAGTACCTAGTGGATCTAAGGTTTGGTGCAATATAGGCACACGCTGTTTTAGTCACCCGACTCGTCTTGATGAGCACTTAGGAGAGCGGTACCCATGATAGAGCTGATGCTGAACCCTGGCAGTACCTAGTGGATCTAAGGTTTGGTGCAACATAGGCACACGCTGTTTTAGTCACCCGACTCGTCTTGATGAGCACTTAGGAGAGCAGTACCCATGATAGAGCTGATGCTGAACCCTGGCAGTACCTAGTGGATCTAAGGTTTGGTGCAACATAGGCACACGCTGTTTTAGTCACCCGACTCGTCTTGATGAGCACTTAGGAGAGCAGTACCCATGATAGAGCTGATGCTGAACCCTGGCAGTACCTAGTGGATCTAAGGTTTGGTGCAACATAGGCACACGCTGTTTTAGTCACCCGACTCGTCTTGATGAGCACTTAGGAGAGCAGTACCCATAATGGAGCTGATGCTGAACCCTGGCAGTACCTCGCGGAACTAAGGTTTGGTGCAACATAGGCACACGCTGTTTTAGTCATCCGATTCGTCTTGATGAGCACTTAGGAGAGCAGTACCCATGATAGAGCTGATGCTGAACCCTGGAACTACCTAGTGGATCTAAGGTTTGGTGCAACATAGGCACACGCTGTTTTAGTCACCTGACTCGTCTTGATGAGCACTTAGGAGAGCAGTACCCATAATGGAGCTGATGCTGAACCCTGGCAGTACCTAGCGGAACTAAGGTTTGGTGCAACATAGGCACACGCTGTTTTAGTCATCCGACTCGTCTTGATGAGCACTTAGGAGTGCAGTACCCATGATAGAGCTGATGCTGAACCCTGGCAGTACCTAATGGATCTAAGGTTTGGTGCAACATAGGCACACGCTGTTTTAGTCATCCGACTCGTCTTGATGAGCACTTAGGAGAGCAGTACCCATGATAGAGCTGATGCTGAACCCTGGCAGTACCTAATGGATCTAAGGTTTGGTGCAACATAGGCACACGCTGTTTTAGTCATCCGACTCGTCTTGATGAGCACTTATGAGAGCAGTACCCATAATGGAGCTGATGCTGAACCCTGGCAGTACCTAGTGGATCTAAGGTTTGGTGCAATATAGGCACACGCTGTTTTAGTCACCCGACTCGTCTTGATGAGCACTTAGGAGAGCAGTACCCATGATAGAGCTGATGCTGAACCCTGGCAGTACCTAGTGGATCTAAGGTTTGGTGCAATATAGGCACACGCTGTTTTAGTCACCCGACTCGTCTTGATGAGCACTTAGGAGAGCAGTACTCATAATGTAGCTGATGCTGAACCCTGGCAGTACCTAGCGGAACTAAGGTTTGGTGCAACATAGGCACACGCTGTTTTAGTCATCCGACTCGTCTTGATGAGCACTTGGAAGAGCAGTACCCAAGATAGAGCTGATGCTGGACCCTGGCAGTACCTAATGGATCTAAGGTTTGGTGCAACATAGGCACAGGCTGTTTTAGTCATCCGACTCGTCTTGATGAGCACTTCGGAGAGCCATACCCATGATAGAGCTGATGCTGAACCCTGGCAGTACCTAATGGATCTAAGGTTTGGTGCAACATAGGCACACGCTGTTTTAGTCATCCGACTCGTCTTGATGAGCACTTAGGAGAGCAGTACCCATGATAGAGCTGATGCTGAACCCTGGCAGTACCTAATGGATCTAAGGTTTGGTGCGACATAGGCACACGCTGTTTTAGTCATCCGACTCGTCTTGATGAGCACTTATGAGAGCAGTACCCATAATGGAGCTGATGCTGAACCCTGGCAGTACCTAGCGGAACTAAGGTTTGGTGCAACGTAGGCACACGCTGTTTTAGTCATCCGACTCGTCTTGATGAGCACTTAGGAGAGCAGTACCCATGATAGAGCTGATGCTGAACCCTGGCAGTACCTAGTGGATCTAAGGTTTGGTGCATCATAGGGACACGCTGTTTTAGTCACCCGACTCGTCTTGATAAGCACTTAGGAGAGCGGTACCCATGATAGAGCTGATGCTGAACCCTGGCAGTACCTAGTGGATCTAGGGTTTGGTGCAACATAGGCACACGCTGTTTTAGTCACCCGACTCGTCTTGATGAGCACTTAGGAGAGCAGTACCCATAATGGAGCTGATGCTGAACCCTGGCAGTACATAGTGGATCTAAGGTTTGGTGCAACATAGGCACGCGCTGTTTAGGTCATCCGACTCGTCTTGATGAGCACTTAGAAGAGCAGTACCCATGATAGAGCTGATGCTGAACCCTGGCAGTACCTAGTGGGTCTAAGGTTTGGTGCAACATAGGCACACGCTGTTTTAGTCATCCGACTCGTCTTGATGAGCACTTAGGAGAGCAGTACCCATGATAGAGCTGATGCTGAACCCTGGCAGTACCTAATGGATCTAAGGTTTGGTGCAACATAGGCACACGCTGTTTTAGTCATCCGACTCGTCTTGATGAGCACTTAGGAGAGCAGTACCCATGATAGAGCTGATGCTGAACCCTGGCAGTACCTAATGGATCTAAGGTTTGGTGCGACATAGGCACACGCTGTTTTAGTCATCCGACTCGTCTTGATGAGCACTTATGAGAGCAGTACCCATAATGGAGCTGATGCTGAACCCTGGCAGTACCTAGCGGAACTAAGGTTTGGTGCAACGTAGGCACACGCTGTTTTAGTCATCCGACTCGTCTTGATGAGCACTTAGGAGAGCAGTACCCATGATAGAGCTGATGCTGAACCCTGGCAGTACCTAGTGGATCTAAGGTTTGGTGCATCATAGGGACACGCTGTTTTAGTCACCCGACTCGTCTTGATAAGCACTTAGGAGAGCGGTACCCATGATAGAGCTGATGCTGAACCCTGGCAGTACCTAGTGGATCTAGGGTTTGGTGCAACATAGGCACACGCTGTTTTAGTCATCCGACTCGTCTTGATGAGCACTTAGGAGAGCAGTACCCATGATAGAGCTGATGCTGAACCCTGGCAGTACCTAGTGGATCTAAGGTTTGGTGCATCATAGGCACGCGCTGTTTTGGTCATCCGACTCGTCTTGATGAGCACTTAGGAGAGCAGTACCCATGATAGAGCTGATGCTGAACCCTGGCAATACCTAGTGGATCTAAGGTAGGTGGTAAGGCTCTATCATGGGTACCGCTCTCCTAAGTGCTCATCAAGACGAGTCGGGTGACTAAAACAGCGTGTGCCTATGTTGCACCAAACCTTAGATCCACTAGGTACTGCCAGGGTTCAGCATCAGCTCTATCATGGGTACTGCTCTTCTAAGTGCTCATCAAGACGAGTCGGATGACCTAAACAGCGCGTGCCTATGTTGCACCAAACCTTAGACCCACTAGGTACTGCCAGGGTTCAGCATCAGCTCTATCATGGGTACTGCTCTTCTAAGTGCTCATCAAGACGAGTCGGATGACTAAAACAGCGTGTGCCTATGTTGCACTAATCCTTAGTTCCGCTAGGTACTGCCAGGGTTCAGCATCAGCTCTATTATGGGTACTGCTCTCCTAAGTGCTCATCAAGACGAGTCGGGTGACTAAAACAGCGTGTGCCTATGTTGCACCAAACCTTAGATCCACTAGGTAGTGCCAGGGTTCAGCATCAGCTCTATCATGGGTACTGCTCTCCTAAGTGCTCATCAAGACGAGTCGGATGACTAAAACAGCGTGTGCCTATGTTGCACCAAACCTTAGACCCACTAGGTACTGCCAGGGTTCAGCATCAGCTCTATCATGGGTACTGCTCTTCTAAGTGCTCATCAAGACGAGTCGGATGACTAAAACAGCGCGTGCCTATGTTGCACCAAACCTTAGATCCACTAGGTACTGCCAGGGTGCAGCATCAGCTCTATCATGGGTACCGCTCTCCTAAGTGCTCATCAAGACGAGTCAGATGACCGAAACAGCGCGTGCCTATGTTGCACCAAACCTTAGATCCACTAGGTACTGCCAGGGTTCAGCATCAGCTCTATCATGGGTACCGCTCTCCTAAGTGCTCATCAAGACGAGTCGGGTGACTAAAACAGCGTGTGCCTATGTTGCACCAAACCTTAGATCCACTAGGTACTGCCAGGGTTCAGCATCAGCTCTATCATGGGTACTGCTCTCCTAAGTGCTCATCAAGACGAGTCGGATGACTAAAACAGCGTGTGCCTATGTTGCACCAAACCTTAGATCCACTAGGTAGTGCCAGGGTTCAGCATCAGCTCTATCATGGGTACTGCTCTCCTAAGTGCTCATCAAGACGAGTCGGGTGACTAAAACAGCGTGTGCCTATGTTGCACCAAACCTTAGATCCACTAGGTACTGCCAGGGTTCAGCATCAGCTCTATCATGGGTACCGCTCTCCTAAGTGCTCATCAAGACGAGTCGGGTGACTAAAACAGCGTGTGCCTATGTTGCACCAAACCTTAGATCCACTAGGTACTGCCAGGGTTCAGCATCAGCTCTATCATGGGTACCGCTCTCCTAAGTGCTCATCAAGACGAGTCGGGTGACTAAAACAGCGTGTGCCTATGTTGCACCAAACCTTAGATCCACTAGGTACTGCCAGGGTTCAGCATCAGCTCTATCATGGGTACTGCTCTCCTAAGTGCTCATCAAGACGAGTCGGGTGACTAAAACAGCGTGTGCCTATGTTGCACCAAACCTTAGATCCACTAGGTACTGCCAGGGTTCAGCATCAGCTCTATCATGGGTACTGCTCTCCTAAGTGCTCATCAAGACGAGTCGGATGACTAAAACAGCGTGTGCCTATGTTGCACCAAACCTTAGATCCACTAGGTACTGCCAGGGTTCAGCATCAGCTCTATCATGGGTACCGCTCTCCTAAGTGCTCATCAAGACGAGTCGGGTGACTAAAACAGCGTGTGCCTATGTTGCACCAAACCTTAGATCCACTAGGTACTGCCAGGGTTCAGCATCAGCTCTATCATGGGTACTGCTCTCCTAAGTGCTCATCAAGACGAGTCGGGTGACTAAAACAGCGTGTGCCTATGTTGCACCAAACCTTAGATCCACTAGGTACTGCCAGGGTTCAGCATCAGCTCCATTATGGGTACTGCTCTCCTAAGTGCTCATCAAGACGAGTCGGGTGACTAAAACAGCGTGTGCCTATGTTGCACCAAACCTTAGATCCACTAGGTACTGCTAGGGTTCAGCATCAGCTCTATCATGGGTACCGCTCTCCTAAGTGCTCATCAAGACGAGTCGGGTGACTAAAACAGCGTGTGCCTATGTTGCACCAAACCTTAGATCCACTAGGTAGTGCCAGGGTTCAGCATCAGCTCTATCATGGGTACTGCTCTCCTAAGTGCTCATCAAGACGAGTCGGATGACTAAAACAGCGTGTGCCTATGTTGCACCAAACCTTAGTTCCGCTAGGTACTGCCAGGGTTCAGCATCACCTCCATTATGGGTACTGCTCTCCTAAGTGCTCATCAAGACGAGTCGGGTGACTAAAACAGCGTGTGCCTATGTTGCACCAAACCTTAGATCCATTAGGTACTGCCAGGGTTCAGCATCAGCTCTATCATGGGTATGGCTCTCCGAAGTGCTCATCAAGACGAGTCGGATGACTAAAACAGCCTGTGCCTATGTTGCACCAAACCTTAGATCCATTAGGTACTGCCAGGGTTCAGCATCAGCTCTATCGTGGGTACGGCTCTCCGAAGTGCTCATCAAGACGATTTAAATGACCAAAACCGCGTATGTCTGTGTTGCACCAAACCAGAATTCTACTAGGTAGTAGGTAGGTACTGCTACTACTGCCAGGGTTCAGTCAGGGTCATTTTGCTGTCTCATTTTAAAATATCACGAATGTAATTTTATTAGACGTTGATGCAATTGAGAGTAATTCTAATAAATTTTTAGAAACTTTAATGGCCATTGAAGTTAATCCGAATTAAAGTTAATCCGAATTAACTTCAATGGCCATTAACGTCTCAAAAATTTAATCCGAATTAACTTTAATCCGAATTAACTTTAATCCGAATTAACTTTAATCCGAATTAAATGGCTAATGGTTAATGGCCATTAACCTTTTTAATTGTTAATTTTTAATGGTTAATGGCATTAGCGTTCGGCCAACACTGTCGTCAGCTGGGCCTGATGGTATACCCCCGTTTCTAGTCAAGGACTGTGTATATGTGTTAGAACACTCGCTACTTCACATATACAACCTATCGCTTAAGCTGGGCGTATACCCATCCCAATGGAAGGTCTCAAGAGTGACCCCAATTCCTAAGATAAGCAAGTCTTCTGATATCACAAACTTCAGGCCCATTGCTGTATTGTCCGTGTTTGGTAAAGTGTTTGAGACCATTCTAAACCACTGTTTACTCAATCAGATAAATCGTAAATTAGTAGATTGTCAACATGGATTTCGCGCTTCCCGATCAACTACCACCAACCACATCTGCTTCTTCGATAGCGTTTTACGCGAAATGGATACTGCACGACAAGTTGATGTTGTTTATTTTGACTTTAAGAAAGCCTTCGACTTAGTTGACAATGATACTCTCCTATGCAAACTATCAGCTTTAGGTTTCACCCCTCAACTTCTTATTTTCTTCTCTGACTACCTCAGGAACCGCAAACAATATGTCCAATTAAACTGTTACCAATCTGAAAGGTATTACACACGTTCCGGGGTTAGTCAAGGTAGCACTCTGGGGCCTACTCTTTTCTTAATAATGGTTAATGATCTACCAAGTAATATATCAGGTGTGGAATCACTATTCTATGCGGATGATCTTAAAATAATTCAACCGGTCGTAAATGCATCCGACTGTACGGTACTACAGCAAACAATCAACGAGGTCGACAGCTGGAGTAAAACAAACCGCTTGTACCTAAATGAATCTAAGTGCAAAGTAATAAGTTTTAGCCGGTCTCTAGATCCTATCCTCCAGACATATACTCTTACAAACATTCCCCTTGACCGAGTAACAGAAATAAAAGATCTAGGGTTAACACTCGACACTAAGCTAAACATGCACTCTCACATTATAAATATCTGCAAAAGTGCCTACAAAATTTTAGGGTTCATTATAAGAACGACTTCAGAGTTTCGTGACCCAAAAATTGCAATAATTCTATATAATGCCTATGTCCGTAGCAAGCTTGAGTACAGTTCCATCGCATGGGACCCTCGGGAAGCAAAGTATAACATCATGGTCGAGCGCGTCCAACGTAAATTTACTAGACATCTTTACAAAAGGTATTATGGATACTACCCGTACTTATTTCCGTCATCCTTTGTACTGGGAATGGTAGGGTTGGAGTCTCTCGAGCTAAGGCGTAAGCAAACGCTTGCCTTACACTACTGTCTACTTCTAAGAAATCAAATTGACAACCCATCTGTTCTGGAGCGTATGCGTATTTTTACCCCAGACAACTACATAGCTGCAGTAGGGCGTAGCGCACGTAGAGCCAGAAACCTTTTCGCATATCCAAATGTCCGCACCTATCACGGTTCAAACGCACCCACGTACCGAGCAATAGAATTACTAAATAACTTCTTAGCTTCAATCCAAAACGCAGACATATTCGCAGACAAGTGGCCCTCCTTACAAAGTAGTGTCAGGATTTTTTTAAACTCTACCTATGTAACTTTGTAGTATGTATGTTTAATTTAAGTTCCTTGAGATACTCGTAGTTCGAAAAATGTATACATGTTTATGATACTGACTATGTATTAACAGTATAAGTGTCTTGGCGTAGGTCGCTGTAAACTTATACTTGTGTTTGTTTGAATAAAGAATAAAGAATAAAGTAGGGTTGTTAGTCAAGGCAAGTCAAAGTACGTCATTTCAATGGATTTCGCTCGCAATTTACGATGCCTGTTCATAAGTCGGGTAAAAACAGATAATTGCTTGCAACAAAGTGACATAAAGTAATCTGGACAACATGCGCTCCGCTCCCGGAAGTAATGAAATGAATATTCAAGCCGCGCATGCTAAAAGTTCGGTTCAGTGAGCTAACTTTGTTATTTGATAGCGTGCGCCTTTGAAGTAATTGACAGAAGCATTAGCGAAGGTCTCCGTTTTGACTCCCGGGCGAACTGCTTTCGTATGTCCGGATAATGTTCTCCTCTGTTTTGTTTTTAATTTTTTTTAAGCTCATGAATCTTAACGCGAGGTCTACAGCTCACAGAGTCACTAGTTATTTATAATACACTTAAACGGCGCAGTCCCAGTAAAACTTCCTGTTTTACTCGTACGTACACGTACATGTACGAGTAAAACGGGAAATGGCTGCAGTTAGTAGCATTAGGTCACAGAATAACTAAGGTGCTCCATATATCCCAAACATAAAAACCGGCCAAGTGCGAGTCGGGCTCGCGTTCCAAGGGTTCCGTACATTACACAATTTTTAACGACGTGAGTGAAATGTCTTTAAAAAACCCATAAGGGTCGGATCAAAACTAAGTTATTAAGTCCGACTCACGCTTGACTGCACATTTCTAATAGGTTTTCCTGTCATCTATAAAGAATAGGTAAATAACTATTTTTTTTATTTTATTCTAAATTTCAGGCCCAGTATTAGTTTCGTAATTCGTTTAAAATTCATTTGTTTACGTTACATATTATGCGTACCAAATTTCAACTTAATTGGTCTAGTAGTTTCGGAGAAAATAAGCTGTGACAGACGAACAGACAGACAGACGCACGAGTGATCCTATAAGGGTTTTTTCCTTCTGAGGTACGGAACCCTAAAAAGTAGATATTACCTTACGAGGTTTTTAATAATCTTTCTAAAGGATGAAAGAGAAAGCTATTTAATCCTTCCCAACCACGGCGTCCTAAAGGAGGCGTTAGACAGTTCGCGAGTACTAGGGTACCAGGTGACACGTATGCGCTGAATGCGCTTTGTTTGCTGACCGTGCATTGAGCGCTGAATGGAGCTTGCACGCACTCAAGCATTCATTGCAGCGGGTGACGGGGTTATTAACCTCTCCTGCTCCTGTGTGATGATTTCCGAAATAATTAAATGCTGTAGGACGAGACGCTGCTGGAGGCATCGCTTTAGGCGTACCTGTGAGTGTGACATCGAACTTAGTGAATTACACCTATGTGACTTGCCTGTTCGTAACCGAACAGACTATTTCACGGGCCAAATAGTTAAGGGGTAAATGCATTAGGTTAAATGAATAATTAGGATGAATTATTTTTGCCAAGTGCGGGCCAATCCCAATCCTAAACTATCCGTAAAAAAACGGGCCTGTTATAATTTATAAACAACATTTAATGGGTGCGCTGCCCCAAGCAAACCAGTATATAATGTGATCTTCGATTATAAGGTTACCGTAGCGACGGTCGATTTTTAAAGTGCCAATGATGCACCAGGGTCTGATTAATCCGGATAGTATTTTTTTCCGGCCAGTATACCAGATATATTTTGATTGAACGGTGCTCTGAAAATTAATACCAGTACGTCCATTTGTGTAAGCTTAATGGGAACCTTCTCCGGCTCTCTTGTATGACTTGCGCCCCTGCGTTATTACTGCGGAACTAAACCGAGTCACGATAAGCTGACTACTAATATACCAGCCGTAGAGCTGATATAGAGGGAGCCACGATCAGAGCAGTATCCTGATTTCCCTACTACAAAGGGACACAGGCTAAAAAGATGGACGGTTTTACGGTGACGCGTTTTGATATGACAGTGTGGCACTGGTTCGCCTGAGCGTTCGTCCCATTAAGCAGTATGAATACGCCACCAACAATGTCCGCTCTCACCGCGATACCGCAGCCGGAATATCGGAAATGCTTTTGTTCTCACCTGGCAAATATTTGAATATTGGACTGTTGTTGGAGTAACTCAATCAATACCCATATTCATCGAAGTGCCTACATCTATGTGCCAATTTCGTCTAGGGTCGAGATTAATTCTGTTTAGTATAAAGCTAGCGGAGCGTCAACTTTACTGACAGTCTTCACATACTTGTTGCCTTTGGCTCCACGCAGGCGTCTCAAATGTCCGGGACATGACGATGTCCCGTGTACGGGAAAGATCTACTTAATACTAATAATAAAATAAGAATAACGTCGTCGCGTGGAAAGAATGACTAGTGATGAACAATTTTTTCACCGAAGACACGTACGTCTAGATAACTGACTATTTACACTGCCGGCGAGTACTTTTTCTAATAAAACCCCTTCCAAACGATACAATAATTACTTACTACTTTAACTAAATTTTGGCATAGGCAGTCGAATTGTGCGGTATGGATGAAAATGATATTTAAGGACATTGATTGGCCGGGACCGCTCGCTCGATTCGATTGCTGTGACCAGTGTTGGCCGTAATTGTTAATTTTAATTAACCATTGATCAATTTTATTAACCATTAGTTCCGCCATTAACCAATTGCATTAAAGTTAATTCGGATTAAATTTTTGAGACGTTAATGGCCATTGAAGTTAATTCGGATTAACTTTAATTCGGATTAACTTCAATGGGCATGAAAGTCAAATAATTAATCCGAATTACTCTCAATTTGGATTAACGTCTAATAAAATTACATTCGTGATATTTTAAAATGAGAGAGCAAAATGACCCTGACTGAACCCTGGCAGTAGTAGCAGTACCTACCTACTACCTAGTAGAATTCTGGTTTGGTGCAACACAGACATACGCGGTTTTGGTCATTTAAATCGTCTTGATGAGCACTTCGGAGAGCCGTACCCATGATAGAGCTGATGCTGAACCCTGGCAGTACCTAATGGTTCTAAGGTTTGGTGCAACATAGGCACAGGCTGTTTTAGTCATCCGACTCGTCTTGATGAGCACTTCGCAGAGCCATACCCATGATAGAGCTGATGCTGAACCCTGGCAGTACCTAATGGATCTAAGGTTTGGTGCAACATAGGCACAGGCTGTTTTAGTCATCCGACTCGTCTTGATGAGCACTTCGGAGAGCCATACCCATGATAGAGCTGATGCTGAACCCTGGCAGTACCTAATGGATCTAAGGTTTGGTGCAACATAGGCACACGCTGTTTTAGTCATCCGACTCGTCTTGATGAGCACTTATGAGAGCAGTACCCATAATGGAGCTGATGCTGAACCCTGGCAGTACCTAGCGGAACTAAGGTTTGGTGCAACGTAGGCACACGCTGTTTTAGTCATCCGACTCGTCTTGATGAGCACTTAGGAGAGCAGTACCCATGATAGAGCTGATGCTGAACCCTGGCAGTACCTAGTGGATCTAAGGTTTGGTGCATCATAGGGACACGCTGTTTTAGTCACCCGACTCGTCTTGATAAGCACTTAGGAGAGCGGTACCCATGATAGAGCTGATGCTGAACCCTGGCAGTACCTAGTGGATCTAAGGTTTGGTGCAATATAGGCACACGCTGTTTTAGTCACCCGACTCGTCTTGATGAGCACTTAGGAGAGCGGTACCCATGATAGAGCTGATGCTGAACCCTGGCAGTACCTAGTGGATCTAAGGTTTGGTGCAACATAGGCACACGCTGTTTTAGTCACCCGACTCGTCTTGATGAGCACTTAGGAGAGCAGTACCCATGATAGAGCTGATGCTGAACCCTGGCAGTACCTAGTGGATCTAAGGTTTGGTGCAACATAGGCACACGCTGTTTTAGTCACCCGACTCGTCTTGATGAGCACTTAGGAGAGCAGTACCCATGATAGAGCTGATGCTGAACCCTGGCAGTACCTAGTGGATCTAAGGTTTGGTGCAACATAGGCACACGCTGTTTTAGTCACCCGACTCGTCTTGATGAGCACTTAGGAGAGCAGTACCCATAATGGAGCTGATGCTGAACCCTGGCAGTACCTAGTGGATCTAAGGTTTGGTGCAACATAGGCACACGCTGTTTTAGTCACCCGACTCGTCTTGATGAGCACTTAGGAGAGCAGTACCCATGATAGAGCTGATGCTGAACCCTGGCAGTACCTAGGGGATCTAAGGTTTGGTGCAACATAGGCACACGCTGTTTTAGTCACCCGACTCGTCTTGATGAGCACTTAGGAGAGCAGTACCCATAATGGAGCTGATGCTGAACCCTGGCAGTACCTCGCGGAACTAAGGTTTGGTGCAACATAGGCACACGCTGTTTTAGTCATCCGATTCGTCTTGATGAGCACTTAGGAGAGCAGTACCCATGATTGAGCTGATGCTGAACCCTGGAACTACCTAGTGGATCTAAGGTTTGGTGCAACATAGGCACACGCTGTTTTAGTCACCTGACTAGTCTTGATGAGCACTTAGGAGAGCAGTACCCATAATGGAGCTGATGCTGAACCCTGGCAGTACCTAGCGGAACTAAGGTTTGGTGCAACATAGGCACACGCTGTTTTAGTCATCCGACTCGTCTTGATGAGCACTTAGGAGTGCAGTACCCATGATAGAGCTGATGCTGAACCCTGGCAGTACCTAATGGATCTAAGGTTTGGTGCAACATAGGCACACGCTGTTTTAGTCATCCGACTCGTCTTGATGAGCACTTAGGAGAGCAGTACCCATGATAGAGCTGATGCTGAACCCTGGCAGTACCTAATGGATCTAAGGTTTGGTGCAACATAGGCACACGCTGTTTTAGTCATCCGACTCGTCTTGATGAGCACTTATGAGAGCAGTACCCATAATAGAGCTGATGCTGAACCCTGGCAGTACCTAGCGGAACTAAGGTTTGGTGCAACGTAGGCACACGCTGTTTTAGTCATCCGACTCGTCTTGATGAGCACTTAGGAGAGCAGTACCCATGATAGAGCTGATGCTGAACCCTGGCAGTACCTAGTGGATCTAAGGTTTGGTGCAATATAGGCACACGCTGTTTTAGTCACCCGACTCGTCTTGATGAGCACTTAGGAGAGCAGTACTCATAATGTAGCTGATGCTGAACCCTGGCAGTACCTAATGGATCTAAGGTTTGGTGCAACATAGGCACACGCTGTTTTAGTCATCCGACTCGTCTTGATGAGCACTTAGGAGAGCAGTACCCATGATAGAGCTGATGCTGAACCCTGGCAGTACCTAATGGATCTAAGGTTTGGTGCGACATAGGCACACGCTGTTTTAGTCATCCGACTCGTCTTGATGAGCACTTATGAGAGCAGTACCCATAATGGAGCTGATGCTGAACCCTGGCAGTAACTAGCGGAACTAAGGTTTGGTGCAACGTAGGCACACGCTGTTTTAGTCATCCGACTCGTCTTGATGAGCACTTAGGAGAGCAGTACCCATGATAGAGCTGATGCTGAACCCTGGCAGTACCTAGTGGATCTAAGGTTTGGTGCATCATAGGGACACGCTGTTTTAGTCACCCGACTCGTCTTGATAAGCACTTAGGAGAGCGGTACCCATGATAGAGCTGATGCTGAACCCTGGCAGTACCTAGTGGATCTAGGGTTTGGTGCAACATAGGCACACGCTGTTTTAGTCACCCGACTCGTCTTGATGAGCACTTAGGAGAGCAGTACCCATAATGGAGCTGATGCTGAACCCTGGCAGTACATAGTGGATCTAAGGTTTGGTGCAACATAGGCACGCGCTGTTTAGGTCATCCGACTCGTCTTGATGAGCACTTAGAAGAGCAGTACCCATGATAGAGCTGATGCTGAACCCTGGCAGTACCTAGTGGGTCTAAGGTTTGGTGCAACATAGGCACACGCTGTTTTAGTCATCCGACTCGTCTTGATGAGCACTTAGGAGAGCAGTACCCATGATAGAGCTGATGCTGAACCCTGGCAGTACCTAATGGATCTAAGGTTTGGTGCAACATAGGCACACGCTGTTTTAGTCATCCGACTCGTCTTGATGAGCACTTAGGAGAGCAGTACCCATGATAGAGCTGATGCTGAACCCTGGCAGTACCTAATGGATCTAAGGTTTGGTGCGACATAGGCACACGCTGTTTTAGTCATCCGACTCGTCTTGATGAGCACTTATGAGAGCAGTACCCATAATGGAGCTGATGCTGAACCCTGGCAGTACCTAGCGGAACTAAGGTTTGGTGCAACGTAGGCACACGCTGTTTTAGTCATCCGACTCGTCTTGATGAGCACTTAGGAGAGCAGTACCCATGATAGAGCTGATGCTGAACCCTGGCAGTACCTAGTGGATCTAAGGTTTGGTGCATCATAGGGACACGCTGTTTTAGTCACCCGACTCGTCTTGATAAGCACTTAGGAGAGCGGTACCCATGATAGAGCTGATGCTGAACCCTGGCAGTACCTAGTGGATCTAGGGTTTGGTGCAACATAGGCACACGCTGTTTTAGTCACCCGACTCGTCTTGATGAGCACTTAGGAGAGCAGTACCCATAATGGAGCTGATGCTGAACCCTGGCAGTACATAGTGGAACTAAGGTTTGGTGCAACATAGGCACGCGCTGTTTTGGTCATCCGACTCGTCTTGATGAGCACTTAGGAGAGCAGTACCCATGATAGAGCTGATGCTGAACCCTGGCAATACCTAGATTCACTAGGTACTGCCAGGGTTCAGCATCAGCTCTATCATGGTTACTGCTCTTCTAAGTGCTCCTCAAGACGAGTCGGATGACCAAAACAGCGCGTGCCTATGTTGCACCAAACCTTACTTCCACTATGTACTGCCAGGGTTCAGCATCAGCTCTATCATGGGTACCGCTCTACTAAGTGCTCATCAAGACGAGTCAGATGACCAAAACAGCGCGTGCCTATGTTGCACCAAAC
The DNA here is from genome assembly GCF_947568885.1 of Cydia strobilella. Lineage (NCBI taxonomy): Eukaryota > Metazoa > Arthropoda > Insecta > Lepidoptera > Tortricidae > Cydia > Cydia strobilella. The sequence continues at coordinate 7,285,977 of NC_086045.1, forward strand.
CTTAGATCCACTAGGTACTGCCAGGGTTCAGCATCAGCTCTATCGTGGGTACCGCTCTCCTAAGTGCTCATCAAGACGAGTCAGATGACCAAAACAGCGCGTGCCTATGTTGCACCAAACCTTAGATCCACTAGGTACTGCCAGGGTGCAGCATCAGCTCTATCATGGGTACTGCTCTCCTAAGTGCTCATCAAGACGAGTCGGACGACCTAAACAGCGCGTGCCTATGTTGCACCAAACCTTAGATCCACTAGGTACTGCCAGGGTTCAGCATCAGCTCTATCATGGGTACCGCTCTACTAAGTGCTCATCAAGACGAGTCGGGTGACTAAAACAGCGTGTGCCTATGTTGCACCAAACCTTAGATCCACTAGGTACTGCCAGGGTTCAGCATCAGCTCTATCATGGGTACTGCTCTCCTAAGTGCTCATCAAGACGAGTCGGATGACTAAAACAGCGTGTGCCTATGTTGCACCAAACCTTAGACCCACTAGGTACTGCCAGGGTTCAGCATCAGCTCTATCATGGGTACTGCTCTTCTAAGTGCTCATCAAGACGAGTCGGATGACCTAAACAGCGCGTGCCTATGTTGCACCAAACCTTAGATCCACTAGGTACTGCCAGGGTGCAGCATCAGCTCTATCATTGGTACCGCTCTCCTAAGTGCTCATCAAGACGAGTCAGATGACCGAAACAGCGCGTGCCTATGTTGCACCAAACCTTAGATCCACTAGGTACTGCCAGGGTTCAGCATCAGCTCTATCATGGGTACCGCTCTCCTAAGTGCTCATCAAGACGAGTCGGGTGACTAAAACAGCGTGTGCCTATGTTGCACCAAACCTTAGATCCACTAGGTACTGCCAGGGTTCAGCATCAGCTCTATCATGGGTACTGCTCTCCTAAGTGCTCATCAAGACGAGTCGGATGACTAAAACAGCGTGTGCCTATGTTGCACCAAACCTTAGATCCACTAGGTAGTGCCAGGGTTCAGCATCAGCTCTATCATGGGTACTGCTCTCCTAAGTGCTCATCAAGACGAGTCGGGTGACTAAAACAGCGTGTGCCTATGTTGCACCAAACCTTAGATCCACTAGGTACTGCCAGGGTTCAGCATCAGCTCTATCATGGGTACCGCTCTCCTAAGTGCTCATCAAGACGAGTCGGGTGACTAAAACAGCGTGTGCCTATGTTGCACCAAACCTTAGATCCACTAGGTAGTGCCAGGGTTCAGCATCAGCTCTATCATGGGTACTGCTCTCCTAAGTGCTCATCAAGACGAGTCGGATGACTAAAACAGCGTGTGCCTATGTTGCACCAAACCTTAGTTCCACTAGGTACTGCCAGGGTTCAGCATCAGCTCCATTATGGGTACTGCTCTCCTAAGTGCTCATCAAGACGAGTCGGGTGACTAAAACAGCGTGTGCCTATGTTGTACCAAACCTTAGATCCACTAGGTACTGCCAGGGTTCAGCATCAGCTCTATCATGGGTACTGCTCTCCTAAGTGCTCATCAAGACGAGTCGGATGACTAAAACAGCGTGTGCCTATGTTGCACCAAACCCTGGATCCACTAGGTACTGCCAGGGTTCAGCATCAGCTCTATCATGGGTACTGCACTCCTAAGTGCTCATCAAGACGAGTCGGATGACTAAAACAGCGTGTGCCTATGTTGCACCAAACCTTAGTTCCGCTAGGTACTGCCAGGGTTCAGCATCACCTCCATTATGGGTACTGCTCTCCTAAGTGCTCATCAAGACGAGTCGGGTGACTAAAACAGCGTGTGCCTATGTTGCACCAAACCTTAGATCCATTAGGTACTGCCAGGGTTCAGCATCAGCTCTATCATGGGTATGGCTCTCCGAAGTGCTCATCAAGACGAGTCGGATGACTAAAACAGCGTGTGCCTATGTTGCACCAAACCTTAGATCCATTAGGTACTGCCAGGGTTCAGCATCAGCTCTATCGTGGGTACGGCTCTCCGAAGTGCTCATCAAGACGATTTAAATGACCAAAACCGCGTATGTCTGTGTTGCACCAAACCAGAATTCTACTAGGTAGTAGGTAGGTACTGCTACTACTGCCAGGGTTCAGTCAGGGTCATTTTGCTGTCTCATTTTAAAATATCACGAATGTAATTTTATTAGACGTTGATGCAATTGAGAGTAATTCTAATAAATTTTTAGAAACTTTAATGGCCATTGAAGTTAATCCGAATTAAAGTTAATCCGAATTAACTTCAATGGCCATTAACGTCTCAAAAATTTAATCCGAATTAACTTTAATCCGAATTAACTTTAATCCGAATTAAATGGCTAATGGTTAATGGCCATTAACCTTTTTAATTGTTAATTTTTAATGGTTAATGGCATTAGCGTTCGGCCAACACTGGCTGTGACTAATCAAATCGTTCTGTGGAGTGCGGATGTAATTTGTTCGCCGGTTTTTGTAGTTATTAATTGACATTTGATTTTGTTTCGTGTGGACGGCTTTTCGATATAAATTTGTGTCCTTTTTTTAAACGTGTGGACGAAAAATGAGATTGCAGCCAAAGCCAATGTAGCCAATTTCATTGACTGATTCGATTGGGGCTTATGAGAAAATCACCCGCGAATTAATAACTCGCTCATCGCTTATATAATCGCTTCTCGCTGATCGCCGTCGGTAAGGCAGCTATCCTGAATAGGTGATTTCAACGTGTTCCTACAGACAAGTTTCAGCTAAAACACATTCCATTAGCGCTAATTAGAATTTCTCTTCGCCTCCCCTTTCGCCTCCCCTGCGCGAGCATTATAGTTTGTACAGTGTAGTGTGTAGTGTGATCAAATTTTATTTTCACCATACATATGTGTATAGTTGACCGAGCGATCGCTATTTCAGTGGGTCATGAAACACCGTGTATAACATCCTATAACATTTTCACTACTTGGTCTTACAAATTAGAAGAAAACGCTCAAAAATTTCACAATGCAGGGTTGATTTTGAACTGCTCTACATTTAAAAATATTGAATGGATTTTTCTAAAATACATTCCAAGTGATTGTAAATATCCTCTATACATATAATGTTCAAAATTAATTAACCAGAATAAAAAAAAAAAGAGAAGTACTACAATTTGAATAACAGGATAATTTTCTACTAAAATATTACTTTTTACACTAAAAACATACCATGTGAGTATGTGAGGTATTAAATAAAAGCGCTTTGAGACTAGATTACAGATATATAACATATTATAACATTTCCACTACTTGGGCGTTTAAAAAAATAATTTTGGCGTTTTCTATAAATTTTGAAAATGTTATGGTATGTTATACGTATAAGTGGTTTATAACCTTTAACCGAACCAATCCACAGAGAAAAGGCCATCCCATCATGAATCGTTTGTTTGTCTGTTTGCATTTTGTAATAAGTTTGATGTACTGTACTTATGGAAGCTATATAAGGTACCTCAAATGAGTGAGTAGATCTCATTGCGACGGTCTCCCCTCGAGGACGCTCGTCAGCGTCAGCGCTCGTGGAAGCTTCGCGGGCTTCCGGCGGCAGACGTCGGTGACAATGCCCGAACTGTTCGCTGTTTTCCCGGCTTTCCCGCATACTGCAGCGCTATTCTGATTTAAAGAATCTGTTATTGATATGATATCGATTTATAGCGAGATGCACAGATGCAGTGCGAGTAATGTGCAATCAATCAATTTGAAATCAAGTTGACTTTTAAAGAGATATTATGACATAATCCCCTACGTCTCAAACGCTAATTTCTAGATTTTCGGTTTATATTATTACAGAGGGGAAAATGAGGACTACGTTTGTATGGAGAGGCGATTTCGCGCGGTCGTCCACTTTCGTCTTAATGAAAACCTTTATTTTCAAAAATAAACCAGTATAAAAGAGCAGACGTGAGACTGGTCTAGGCACCTGTAGTAAAGCAGTTGTTACTTTTGCTTGGCTATTATGAACTGCCGTGCAACACTTCTACCTATAATTAATAAAAGTCCTAGTTTTCCGTTTGCAAAACATTTTTTGTACTCGTGTTATTTTCAACGTCAAAAAGTAATAAATACGCGTCAAAAAGTTTAGCTTTCCATATTTTAAAATTTGCTGCTAATTGATTTACTACGTACTTAACAGACATTGTACGAGGAATTTTCGGAGTGTTCAGTTTGTGGCGTAAAATTAAATTAAATTAAGCCTTGTTTAATTTATGCGAGTATATAATTACTAATTAGTGAAGTAAACTGGCAATCCATTTCTGTTTATGTAGAAAATATAGGTGTTTGTTTATGTAAAAAAATGGTTGGGTATAGGTAGAAGTTGAAAATAAAGGATAGAATAATTTTCATGATGGAGACAGGAGGTGGCCATAGGAACTCTGTACTAAAACAACGAAACCTAATTGTGTGAGTTTTTAGAATTGTGTGAGTATTAGTTACTTCCAAGAGAAGCTAGTGGAAGGTCGACTTCGATGGTACCGGCATGTAATGCGTCGCCCACCCGAACACATGACCCGACGAGTGCTCGAAATGTTTCCGGCGCCAAAAAGAGGAAGAGGAAGACCCCTCCAAACATGGATAGCTACTATAAACAAGGACATGAAAGATGCAAATGTCACATCTGAGACAACCCGGGACAGAGCGTCCTGGCGAAGAAGGACTAGGAGAGCCGACCCCAAATGATGGGATACGGCTAGGCAGAGAGAGAGAGAGAAAGAGAGTATTAGTTACTTGTGGAAAGAAAAGTACAGTCAGCGATAAAAGCTTGTACCAGAAATATTTTTTTTTGCCAAAAACTTATTTTATCAAGGAAAATAAAATGTTTGAATCCGAACGGTAACTTATTCCATGCGACAATCATTAGAAAATCATTCTTGGAGAAAATTTTAACTGTAATTATAACGATTCTTGAGGTAGACCCACTGACAGACGAACGGACACCATAATAAAGTAGTAAGAGGCTCCGATAGTTACCCTTCGGGCACGGAATCCTGAAAAGCTTCGAATACCGATGTCACCCTACGGCTTTACAATTTCGTTCGACAAACCTACCCGTCGCCTGTTTATTAAACTAAGGGTGCTTTCTTTTCTTTACGGAACGGATGATGCTTTTATTCAGAATTAGAAATAAAAATAAGAAAAACATCGTACTTATTGTGGTATCGGGAAAAAGATCATTACGATGAACACTGGGCGACAAATCAAGATAATGGTGTTGCATGACGTCTTAAAAATTCTTGCTGTCTCCTTCCTAATATCTAGTGTCCGTCCGACCGAAGTTTCAGTTTCGGCTGATTGCGGTCTATAAATCATGTTTCGGCCGATGGTTTTGGTGAGGCCAATAAAAATGTCGAACCTTTCGTCCGCACCGAAAATTACAACATTGTACAGTAGTAAAAATTCATAAAAATAATACTATAAATGCTATTCTCTATTTAATTTATTCAACCTAACAACAATTTAATGCAATTTATTTTTTAAGGGGTACCCGAGGTTTTCATCGATTTTTGACAAGTTTTGAATCGTATCTCCTACTTTTGTACTACATATAGAATTATAAGACAAACTTCTATCGTTTCTTCAATCTTTTATCTCAATTTTTGTCTACCGGATTTTGAAAGAAATGAATACTTATTTACTTATGATTCTTTTAAACATTGTCTAAAAAAACACTTGTTTCGTATCTCGATTGCTGTGAAGGATCTTACAGATACGAAATCTACATATTTGGGTTCGTCTATGACGTCTCTAAAAATGTGTCTAACGTTTTAATTTTAAACTAATTAACCCAAAAGTTATGGCCAGAAAACCAGTTTTTTGGCCTAAAACTTTGATGCCAAATATCTTGAAAACAATGAACTTTGAAGTAAATATGGGATACTATATTGCTGTTATTATGATAAGCTACAAAAAACATTAGATAACTAAGAGCTTCGGATCGAAGGTCATTGGGGCATGGGATCCCCTTAACAAATTACATCATCCTAATGGCCTGCGTCGGCTGCGTCTCGTCGCTGGCACTCCTGCAATCGACTGTGTGAACTTTGGAAAACTCGCTGACACTTGCTACGGGGGATCGCGGGTACCTCACCGGGAATGTTTTGTTTTAATTGGGGTATTTTCATCACTTTATTAAGGTACGGTACACTCGAAATAATGAAAGACAAAACAATGAACATCTGTTAAAGGAAAATTATTTAATACCTGCATACTCCCTATTTTAACATACGGATGCCAAACTTGGGCGCTCACCAAATCACCACAAACCAAACTTCGTACTTGCCAACGAAGCATGGAACGAAGCATGATGGGAAAGAGGAAAATAGATAAAATCAACCACAACATAATCAGGAAAGCTACAAAGACCCAAGATGTGGTGCAAAAACTGAGAACACTTAAATGGAAATGGGCTGGCCATGTAATTAGAGGAGAAGACAAATGGAACAAATCAGCAACACTATGGTACCCAAGAGAAGGCAAGAGAAAGAGAGGAAAACCTTTCAGAAGATGGCAGGATGATCTGGTAAAGACAGCTGGCAAAACCTGGAATAGACTGGCACAGAAGAGAGAAGAATGGAAAATGTTGGGGGAGGCCTTTGCCAAAGGGCACACAGAATTAGCAATGGAAGATAATTAAACAAACGACATATTCTGATAAAAGGCTATAAAATAAAATAAAATAACACTCGACTTTTTAGATATCTCCACAGAAAAAAATCGAAAGGTGTAAGGTCTGGGCTTTTTGGAGGGTAGAAGAATGTTTGCGAGAAATCAATTTGTTAGTAGCACATAGCAGTGTATTGCATTATAAAAGCAAGTTAAGTACACTAGACATGAAGAAAGTCAAGGCAGGAGCAGAAGGAATGTGTTGAAAGCTATACTCATACTCTATTGGTAGATAATATAAATTACAGTTCAGCAGCGGTATCATGGTCGCCTTTTTGTCACTTGTCATATCATGCGTCACTTTCGCACTTACGCACTTGTTAGAGCGTGACAGGTATGGTGACAAATGATAGACAGCCGTCCATCTTAGCCCCGCAGGCTTACATGACTAATATAAAATAAATGTTAAGTATACAAGATTTATACATTTATACAATACACTAGGTAGATAAAGTATGTTTTAGCCAAAAATAAGCATATTTATAATAGCAACAACAGGCTAATAATTATTATTTTCGTGCGCCACGCCGGCCGTGCTGAATGAATAGCTCCTAATGAGCGCCTCGACTCGAGCGCGAGCCCGCGACCGGGCGTTTTGAATTTTAAATTACTCTTTGCACAGAATCCGCTGAGCCAGCCGGCAAACGGGCGACGTCGAAGGCTACCTACCTCTATATTTGTGAGGCTGAGGCTGTCAGGACGTAAAATTGCCTAGTCTCATTTTACAAAAGCACTGCTGACAATAAGGAGAAAAATAATCCAAGACGGCAAACATTTTTATGAATCTTACAATTCATTGGGCAAAATGGCGTGTTTTCAACATAAATATTTAAACAGGCATGTAATCAATACACCTTATAAAACAAAGTCCCCCGCCGCTTCTGTCGGTCTATATGTATGTATGTTCGCAATAAACTTAGAAACTACTAAACGGATTTTCATGCGGTTTTCATCTATCAATAGAGTGATTCTTGAAGAAGGTTTAGGTTTATAATTTGTTAACCCGTGGGAAGCCGGGGCGGGTCACTAGTTTTATATAACTGAATCGTTTGTTCTTGAAAAACTAAACATGTAGGTATCATATGTATTTTAGGCTAAAAAGATTTTTCGGTAGAGGTTTTCTGGGTTAAAATAAAATTTTTAATTTAAATAATTAAAAATAATATTTGATAATACACTTATAGTTAAGGCAAAAATATAACTCCAGGGAGTGACGAAAATGCGACTTTCCTCACTCCAGGAAGTGAAACAAAGTAGCTTTTTAATTTAGTGAAGGCCATGAACTGCCACTTCATACTTTTATAACATTTTTTTTTCTCTGTATTATTCTGTGTAATTCGAAATACATTTTAACCTTTAATATATGTTCTCACTGCTGAGGTGAAAAATTATGTGTGCAACACGAAAGCAATAGTACATTATTGTCGAGGCTCGGAAGTAGCTACTTGTTGGCTGAGGATTCGTTTTAAACGGACGACCTTGGGAGTCCGTTTAATTGAATCCGAAGCCAGCAAGTAGCCTTCCAGCCGAGTCATATATAGTGCTTTTCTCAAAAATGGCGCAACAAATGCAAATATAATAGAAATATTTTACAGAAGCAACGTTCTTATGTATATATTTTCACAGAAAAAAGTAAAAAGATTTGCTTTGCCGCCGTTTTATTTTTTTAAATTAAAAATGGAAGTGTATTTTTCTGCTGAAAATACGCCAACCTATTTGAGATACCTAAATAGTCGCGGTACCAACATTATAATAATAAGTACTGATCATCTGTTTGGACCTATGTCTTCATTTGATATGGTCACTTCAACTTTTAAAAAGTTTGCAACTCGACAAATAATGGAATTTGTATGCAACATTGCAGTCCCGAAATCGAGACTGCAATGTTTTTAACTTTTTAATTTTTGACTGACCATAAACTACGCTCTTCGCGACCTACTTTTTAACCGGCAACGTCGACTTTGCCGTCCATTTTTGAGAAAAGTTATTTTTACATCTCGTGTTTTTGAGTCCCGAGAAAGCGAAAGATTCTAAGTTAGAATCTTGAGCGTAGCGAGGATCATTTTTAGTTCTTAGGTATTTTTTAAGTATTGTATTTTTTTGTATGTTAAACAAACTGAATAAATATTAGAGAATTATCATTAATGATTAATGATAATAAATATATGACGATTTAGAAAGGTGATGTATAATCTTTCGCTAAATGGCAAATATAATTGTTTTCACTAGCTGCCATAAAGCAGCGTCGAATCACGCTCGGGATGATTGGACTTTAATCCGCTGGGCCGCAAACCGCGTTGTTTGCTACTATGCGAATCCACTGATACGGGGCGGGATTTTATTCTAGAAATCCCTGGCTTGTGTCAAAGTCAGAGGCAGAGGTAGTCCACAACTCCACAGGAAAAATATTGGTGTTAATTCATTGTAAAGCCTGTCCAGTAATATATGATCATTGTCAAGAGGGCGCTGTTATTCTCATGTATAGGGTGACAGTTCAGTATAGTATGAAAAAATTAGTTCCAGTGAAATTCCGCAACATGGCGCGTGATCATATATTCCTGGTCAGGCTTTAGTACGGTAAGGTACTGTCGTGTTAGACATATGACAGCATAACTATGTATTGTGTCCATAACTTGGAAGAACATATTATATAATACATTATCGTCTGAAGTGTGCAACGGTTTGAGCGACTGCAACGGTGGTACACAAATCAGGTTAATGCTATTATGGTTTTGCAGTGCAATATTAGGTATTATTAGCATTTTTTTTTATCGATCAGATTTTTTGACGTTTCACAAATCTGTTTATCAACTGACAATAAAAAAAAAAAAACTACGCTACGGTTTTTTAAATCATGGAATGTCTTACAAAAATGTAGGCTAAGTGGGAGTCGGACTCGCGGACCGAGGGTTCCGTATAACTGACTTTCATAAATTAGAAATAACTTGTTAATCCGATACACTTGTTGTGGTAGTTCCTAGGTAGGAACCTAGGAATAGGAACACAGAAGTGATCCTATTTATAAGGGTTGCTTTTTTGTTGATATAATAATAATTATTATTATTTATTATTCACCAGCAGCTTGCTCTCCTATACGGCCTTGTGGACCGCGAATGCCGTACTACAAGTACTCACCTGCGCCAGTTCTCGAAAATGGTCGTGCCACGCTCTATTGGGATCGGTCTATCATCACTGACAGGACTATTGTTGCTAATAAGCCTGACATCGTGCTGATAGACCGATCGCAGCGCCGGACCGTGCTCGTTGACGTCACCATCCCCCATGATGATAATCTCGTGAAAGCCGAAAAGGACAAATCCAGCAAGTACGTATTTATATAGACTTGGCTCACGAAATTACCGCCATGTGGGATGTTGACTCGACGATTATTGTTCCGATAGTCGTGTCAGCGAACGGTCTCATAGCGAAGTCTCGACCAACACCTAGAGAGACTCACTGGGTGGTTGGATCAAGGGTCAGATGCAGAAGGCGGAAATTTTGAACACGGCGCGTATAGTACGTCGGTTTCTCACTCTGCGGCCCTGACCTGACCACCGGCAGCTTGGGTCCTGCCCCGCTGCTGGCGGCACCCTAGGTTAGGTTTTTTATAATGTGTATATATTTTTTGGGTTACCCTCTTCTGGCATAATATTGTTTGTCAGAAGTACAGCATATTGGGGAAATTTCTCCATATAAAATTGGGAACTTTCCCGGGTATTCCCAGGAACGGCATAACTCTAGTCATTACGGAACCCCGCTTGCTCCTTCGGTTGGTTTTCATCCAAGATTTTAATAGGTTAATATGTTTTTTTTAGATATGCGGAACTCTAAAGTCGGTATATCCGTTTAAACGCTACCTGCACTTGAATTGATAATTTCCGCTTATATAACTTTTTCCAATGTTGTCATGAAACCCACGAATACAGTTCTCAACTACATCAGTACTCAATCAGTAGCCGCCGCAGGCGACTCATCCTCTACCGATAGTAAAATAATGAAAATTAAATACATTAATCATTTCTTTATTTTCATCTTAGAGCAAAATGGAACTCGACACATTTCCCAATGCACAGGCAATATGTTATTTGATCCCGCCAATAATTACACTGAAACAAGGGGTATTATTATTGTTGATATGTTTATATATAGGACGCCCGCCCAACAGTCCATTTGCCGCCCACTGGGCTCGGGTCGACACCCGAGCTTGCACAGTGAACTCTCTACGTTTATTGTGGAAAAAACGTTATACTCGGCGGCTTTGCTAAGGCTAATACATTGCGACTGGCTGCGTAGAAAAGTAGGTACTGGCTTAGAGTTAGACCGAGGTAAGTCTGCAACGATCTTGATAGCGGTGCAAGTGTTATTTATACGTCATAATTTCATAGAAATTTGAATTTTAAAATAACACTTGCACTGCGTGTGCTATTAAAATCGTTGCAGACTTAGCTCGGTATGACTTTAGCGCGTTTCCTACAGAAAAGCCACTTCAAAATCTCCTCTAGCTAGTCTGATATTATAAATGCGTGAGTAGTTATTTATATCTGTCTTTTACCTCTTCACGCGTAAACATATGATTCGTTTTAGAAACAATTTGGTATGGATACAGTTGAGTCCAAAAGACATGATTTATTTCAATTCCAATTCGATCGTATTTTGTATCTTACCTCAGAACTCTTGTCATTTCTGAACCGATTTGGAAAATTGTTTTTTTTTTGTTTGAATGTGTATCCTAAGTTGGTCCCAGTTTTTGTCAAAACCTAGTTCTGACGATGGGATCCATGAGGAATCTAGGGAACTCCTCAAATCTTATAGGGATACACATAGTGATTTTAGTATTTTCATCAACAAATAGTTCCATTTGATGAAGTGGAACTGCTGAGGATCACCAGAACGGGACTCTTTAACAACGGATATTTATTATTTGAAGGAACGTTTGTGTTAAGGTCTAGGTCTGATGATGGATTCCATGAGGTCCAACTCCTCAAATGTTAATGGCTTCAGATCTAGAACTTCAAACCTTACCCAAAGCGCAAAAATGCTGACTGACATGACAGTTTGGCCAGAGAGGAACGAGTCTTGCAGAATGATGCATCACTTATAAGAACTAAAAATGCAAAAATAAAACTATGCAAAAAAAAAGTAAAACCGACTTCGAAATGATAAAATAAAGTATAACTCCGTTTAAAATGCGCTAGCAACTAATACGTTTGAAGTCGGTACCATTTTTATAGTTTTTAGGGTTCCGTACCTCAAAAGGAAAAAACGGAACCCTTATAGGATCACGCGTGCGTCTGTCTGTCTGTCCGTCTGTCACAGCCAATTTTCTCCGAAACTACTGGACCAGTTAAGTTGAAATTTGGTAGGTACTCATATGTAAGTATATGACCCAAAAACGGACATGTAAACAAATGAATTTTAAGCATGGGGGCGACTTTTGGGGGGATAAATGAGAAAATTAAAAAATAAAAATTTTCAAACTATATCTTGTTACATATCAAATGAAAGAGCTCATTGTGAGAATCTCAAATATATATTTTTTATAATTTTAGAATAGTCAGTTTGGAAGTTATTCTAGATAATAGGCAAAAATTGACCATTTCCCCACCCCCTTTATCTCTGAAACTCCTGGGTCTAAAATTTTGAAAAAAATACACAAACTTAGTTCTTTACCTATAGATGACAAGAAAACCTATTAGAAATGTGCAGTCATGCGTGAGGCGCACTTAATTACTTAATAATTTTTGATCCGACCCCTACAGGTTTTTTAAAGACATTTCACTCACGTTTCACATAAAAAAATACATTGTGTAATGTACGGAACCCTTGGAACGCGAGTTCGACTCGCACTTGGCCGGTTTTTACTTTACCGTTCTGCCGCAATGCATGTTTTATGTATCCATGCCAAATTGCAGCTTTCTACTCGTACCACTAACGATCATCACGGAGCAAAGCCTCGGACAGACAGACAGACAGACAGACATGGCGAAACTATTAGGGTTTCTAGCTGTCTATTTATATTATCTGTTTTTGTCTCGTTATACATATTTTAAAACGATCCACTGTGTCCGTTTCTCCGCTGCTTACGGTGTGATGTGACGAATTTTAAGAACAGTAGGAAACAAACGGTCGCAAAGTTCATTTCACTACTTTCATTTTGGCTCACGCACAGTGTGTATCGGGCGTTTCCCTTGATAACTGATCTCTGTTGTATATTTTTTGTGTAGTGTAGTGTAGTGCTAAACACGGCAAGCGTTAAGAAATTTTGACAGGATTGTTTTTATAATCGGTGTTATTTCAGTGAGTTTCTGTGTTATGTTTTTTTACTAGCGCAGCCCGTGTGACCTAAATAGGTTTATGCTCTCCAGCGAAGCAATTATGTCGAAAGCAATCTGGAAAACAGTAAACACGAAATTCGGTAGCGATTGCAAAACCATTGTTATTGATTCCGTTTTTACTGTTGCTCTCGTTTTAATTAAATAGTTATGGCTGATCTCTTCCGCGTTATGAAATTTCTGATAATAACAAAGTTGTTAACCTATATCAAAGATAGATATAACTCCGTAATAGATGGATAGAGTCTAAGGAAAAAACGTGCCTCGAAAATCACGATTATTTGATTCTCGATCAGAGGGCGCCACTAGTTTTGGCCTACTCTCGTATAGAGGGCGTTGACGGCTTCGTTTGTTATTTATAATTTTAACGCATATCAGTGAAAGAACATGGGTCAAAATCATATAAAAATAATTATGCAAATAAAAAAATCATTTATCCATATTTAAATACATTCCATCGTATTTTTATAAATCTTCATTTTTAGTTTTAAAGTGTGTCGATAGATGGCAGTGAATTTATAGCGGTTACAAAATTTACTATGACAGTACCACTCTTATCCTCTTTGCCTATATACAGCTACGAATAGTTTTATTTCCATGTACCTACCACCACGCTCCGATCGTTATGCCATTTTAGAGCCACCCTACACTAGCGTTCTCAGAGCGTCGGGGTCTAGTCAACTCTATATGGTTGCTGCTCGAGCTCGACGCAACGTTGGCGCAACTGCACAGTGGCGCCATTTTCCATAGCGCTGACTAGACGCCGACGCTCAAAAGACGCTAGTGGGGGGTGGCCTTTAGGGTCCTAGCTAAATTGGTTGTTCAATACTTGGAATGTCCAACTTAGCTAGAACCCTAAATGACAACAATCACGTAGCGTAAATGTACTTTATCTGACAAATTCAGTTTAACGTAACGCATAACGTATAACGAAAAATCGACTAGAAAAGCCTAAAGTCATAGCTCATCTATAAGTGGTGTCTATTATCCCAAAAATAGCTTAGCTAAAAATCTGTTAGTTAATATAATACATCGTGTTATTATTGACATGCAAATGTTGTCTCTGTTGATGGAAATTCTGAAATAGCTGTGTGTATGTTTGTAGTATTTCTCTCAGTTCCTCATGAATCTGGTCATTAGAACATTCAAAACGGAATTTCGACAAAAATGCGACCAGTCTAGAAATACCTTCAAATAAAAAAAAGTGAAGATCACTGATTCTGATTTTCTGATTTATTTTCATAATGTACTTATGTAGTTTAAATAACTTTTTATGTTATTTCAGGCCAGTATGCTGCTATTTTGCTGGGAATTATTTATTTAATACAATTATTGTTAAACATTACAACAAAAACCAATGTGCCGAGAAACTTAAGCTAACAGAATATTTGATGATTGATTGATCTGTACCTACTTTTGAGGAGTTGTGAGGTTACAAGTTACAAACTTACAAAGTATGTACAAAACGTGAAATAAAATATTGTATAAATATAAAATACTCCTCCATTTTAAAGAAGGCGGTTAAAAATATTTTGTTATACAATAGGGAATATTACGCGAAACTCTGCGTAGGGCGCGCCACTACCACAATTTGAGGCTCTATAGCGATACAAGAAAATCGAAATTTCGTTATCTATATAACATCTCTGTCACTCCTGCATATTCGAGCGAAATTTCGGATTCGCGTTTCCCGGTAGGTCCTCTGTAAACAAACCGCCTTGACTGCATCCATGTCATATTTTATTATCTCTGAAAACTTGTCAAAAACCTGTTAAAGGTACAGTATGTATAAGCAGGCCTCCTTCACTCGCTCAAAACCACGCGCTATATGCCTACCGCTCGGCGTATCGTCGACGATATAATCGACAGAGGGCCGCCGAACGCCCGCCTGAGCGCTCGCACCGCACGTTTCCCGCGCTTACGCTTCGAAATGCCGAAACCACGTAATTATTGTGCAGTAGATGGGTGTAAAAGTCAAAAAACAAAAGAAAATTTGTCGTTTTTTTAGGGTTCCTTACCCAAAGGGTAAAAACGGCACCCTATTACCAAAGATAGATATAACTCCGTAATAGATGGATACAGTCTAAGGAAAAAACGTGCCTCGAAAATCAAGAAAATTTGATTCTCGTTCAGAGGGCGCTACTAGTTTTGGCCTACAGTCGTATAGATGGCGTTGACGGTTTCGTTTGTTATTTAACAATTTTAACGCATATCAGTGAAAGAACATGGGTCAAAATCATAAAAATAATTAATGCAAATAAAAAAATCATTTATCTATATTTAAATACATTCTATCGTATTTTTATAAATCTTCATTTTTAGTTTTAAAGTGTGTCGACAGATGGCAGTGAATTTACTGGGGTTACAAAATTTACTATGACAGTACCGCTCTAGTATAAGTTACTCTATGCTAATACTAAGACTCCGCTGCCGCTGTCCTTCTGTCACCAGGCTGTATCTCATGAACCGTGATAGCTAGACAGTTGAAATTTTCACAGATGATGTATTTCTGTTGCCGCTATAACAAAAAATACTAAAAAGTACGGAACCCTCGGTGGGCGAGTCCGACTCGCACTTGGCCGGTTTTTTCATTTCCGAGAGACGAAGAAAGGTGAGTAGTATTTTAAATCTATCTTTATGAATTTTGTCACTATTTATTTCTTTGAACATAAGTAGAGATAAATCGTAAATTAAGGAGTTTTTGAGTCAGGTATCATAAGTGTTGTTTTTAAATATTTGATTGACTAATATAAAATATGGTTGATTCGCAACATTCGTTTTATTACAATAATAACATAAGTAACAGTACAACCCTAGCGCATTCTTACGATGACGCGTTGGCACGTGGCTCGCACGGCGAGCAAGGCAGTCTCGACTCTTTGTGCGCATACTTATGGTACATTTCTTCTCGTCCTGAGCAGCAGGTATTATTATTAAGATTTTGTAGGCTATTATAGAGTAGGTATTTTCGCTTTTGTATGGGAATGATGTATCTGTTACGTAGTAACTATTTATTAATCTGTGGTATAAGTTACTCTATGGTGTACTAAAAAGGCTAGTGCTGCACTCTGGTGGCAGAACATTGCAGTAATATCCCCCATTGCCTCTTTAAAATCAGAGTCAGTTAACCAATAAAATAAAACTGCCGAGAGCGGTGGCAGCCGGGACAAATCGATCCCATTAGAAAAGTGTATAAAACAACTAGCAAACTGAAAAAGTTGCTATCGCTGTTCCCAACCGCGGAGCTGGTTCTGTTTTTGTGAACTCTTAAAAGTACCTAAATACGACCGTATCGCAAGAAGAACAAAATTCGCTTGTCGTACATGACGTACATAACGTACATTAATAGAGAGAGAACCCTAGAAATTAGCCTCGCCGCGTTGGTGTCTAGCCGCGCGCCGTCGCCGTCGGTGCTCGGTGTGGTTGTCATCCCCAGACCGCTTGTGTTTGGCATTATTTTTATGAAACCTACGCTTCATATCGAACGGCTCGTTCGAGGTACTCTTTTCTTTTTCGTACTTTTAACGTTGTTATTGCTACTTAACTTAAATAAAGAGATTCCTATCTCACAATTTATGTTTAGGTACTTATAAATCGCCATAAAACTTTAGGGGTGCAATTTTAACGGTAACGTTTCATGACTATATTTTTCAGAGATTTAGCATAACAGTACATTCGTTTTCTAAATTGTTACCAAAAGTAGAAGGCTAACAAATACTAAGTATAATGACAATGAATCAGTGATTCGTTTTTAGAGCTTAATTACTCACATTCCTTTGATGTTCATATATGATCATTAAGAAAAGATTTAGTATTTAGTAGGTATTTTCAATTATAGCAAGCAATCAATATTGCGGGCCGCACGCGAATTCAATTATCGGAATATATACATCTATTAATTTATCGGGCTGCGCCACGGCTGCGCTAACGTTGTATTTACACTGGCTGATAGTTGGTAACTACAAACGAATCATCGGTCAAATTAACGGTTTTGTATAAATGAAATTCATCCGGTAACGTCAGTAGAAGGTATTTAGGTACAATAGGTATAGGATAGGTATATACCATAACTTAGAACTACTTAATTACCGAGGTTAAAATTAAGGTACTTAGTACAGGGTGTAATCGTTAAGTGTTAACACATGCGATTAGCCCTGTCTATAAACTAGAAATTTATAAAGTTTTGTTTTTAACTGTATATGCATTATGCAAGCCTGGTTAATTTATTTATCCTATTGTTATATATGTTCTTTTGTTCCCAAGCCGTGGCTAATTTTAGATATCTCTAGAATAGCACGTGTTCGTGGCTCGTCTAATATGCGTTGAAATCGCAGTTTTATCGGGTATTCTCCAGGGAACAGCTGTCGATCTATTTCCGTGACGAGGGGCGTATTTATTCTTATATTGCTCGAACACACCCAAAGAAGACGCCTGTCACTTATAGCGTTGAACGGATACCTACTCTACCTATTATCCTTCCTTACACATTTAACAAGGTTGTAGGCGTGTAAATGCTTACCGAAGTAAATGTTCCGAAACATTCCGGTTCCCAGCGGATTTACTCCTAACGTTAATTAGGTACGATACGTTTCCTTGTCGAGATTGGTTAGATTGACCTCCTTTACTCCTAAGTTTTCATTCAATATCTAAATTATATTTTTCGCATCCAGATCGGCAAGAGCAAACATGAACTGTTTAAACTCTCGACATGAACTTCACGAGTTCGACCCGATTGAACCCAGTGCGCCGTTTTACTATCCGCCTTCACCGCCGCCGTACAACCCAGAATATATATACGGAGTTGTCGAATGCCAGCCGGCAAGTTTGAGCTCCGCGTATGAATGGGGTGTGTGCTCGCAGACTTATGTCGAGAGCACATGTACCGAGGACGGAGGCGGGTGGGGGCGCGCGCGCCGCTCGCTCTACGAAGGCGTCAACTGCATGCCGGTGAGTGAGACGAATTGTGCTCCGCGCGCAGCACGCCGGACTATGCCGCGCTTACTTTGTGTTTTACTATTCCTAATTGTTTTTGCAGTTGAGCATCTTAATGCATACTACATATGCTAGTTTGTGAAACTAATCCGAATACAAAGTGTTTGCACATGCAACAAGAACACCCTTAAGCGGGATTTTGTGTTTTTATTTTCATTTGCCGTTTTATACCTTGGATCAAAAGGGAAGTTTGTCCGGAATGTTTCAGGCGCCCATACTGCGATCTATTTCCGAGCGCGGGCGTCGGCCCTACTCGATTAAGCGCAGCTCATTTTGATCTAAAACATGCGCGAGCTCGGCCGCGGAGGCTCGGTAGTGGCGGCCACCATCGCGACTTTGCACAGTCGTTCCGCAAGTGACGGCAAGCACAGAGCTTCCAAGCTCCGCGCTTCGAGCGTGCAGAGTTGCAATAGTGGCCCACGGTCTAAAAGGGAGGACTTGCGACGCGTGTCAGGATGCAGCGAGCGGCCTCTATCGACTGCGTCGGAGGCTTCGGAGCGCGACTCTGCATCCGTTCAATCTAGCGAGGAGCCGCCCCCGAACGAGAGTACGTAGTTACTATGCGTGGACGATGCACTGACGTAGCGTATGACTGGAACGCGGCCAAACTCTAAAATAGAGTTACGCCGCTGACTCGTACAGAGAGCTTGTCGCGCAGTGTCGCTTGCACGGAGCCTCATGTCCGACCGCGAGTACTTGACGGAGCCCTTCGACGAGGACGAGGAGCGTGCGGCGGCGGGCTATGTGCACCCCGCCGTGCGCTCCTACATGTACTCGCCCATGGGTTAGTGCGCATCGTTCATGAGGCTCTCGGCGGCTTGCTCGGTTTTTACTGACTCCTATCTCGTGACAGGCGGCGACTCGGATAGCCCCGACGAAGCAACAGTGAAATGCACGGCGTGGCCGGACGGAGCGATACCCGCGCGCGCCGATTCCAGCGACACCGAGTCCACCTCGTCCGCCGACGATGATTCCGACTTACAAGATTTCGAAGTTCAAAGCGCCGAAGCTGATTATCGAACTCTAACACCTAGCAGGCGGCTAGACAACTCGACACGTCGAGACGATAACTTCAAATGGATGCCACCAGGAAACATGTCAGATATTGTCGAGCCGACTTCAATGGAATCGCGAACGGAAGAGCAGGCGTCGGGTAGCTTAGACAGGCGAAGGCGAGCTCCCGCCGACCGCAATGACCGTGACCGTAAAACTAGGTCATCGATGTCCACCAAGCCGCCACAGCACCCTTCCAGCGTCCGCGCGTCCCCACGCCCGCGTCGCTCGCGCGTTGAGGAAACTCCTCCTGAGCTCCAAAGGCGATGGAACTCGTACGAGCACTTCCGATGGGGCCCTAGCCCTGACGGCGGGCCCGGTGGATGGTGGCCCCCCATGTGCTGGTGCCACGGACCACCTGCTCCCCCACCCTGCTGCATGCACGACCGCTCTTGGCCCTCACACCCTTCTCTGCCTCCGGTACCGTCAAGGCCGTATAAGGTACTTACACAAAGTACACAAAGTATGTACATAATATTGGCATAGCTAATGATATTTACACAATTTCGTTATTAGTGATATCTAACATTGTCTCTGGCCTACTTCAAAAGTAGGTAATGAGTTTCAAGCTTCATTTGAGAGAGATGACATGACACTGAAAGTTAATTCAATTGAAATTGTTACAGCAGCGTTAGTTGGTGTATGTGTGTACATAAAATACTGTATTGCATAATGTGATGTTATGTTTGTTTTTAGGGTTCCGTACCAAAAAGGTACAAAAGGAACACTTATGGTGCGACTGTACGTCCGTCTGTCTGTCTGTCACATTGATAAATATCTCGAGAACTACTGAAACTATCGATTTGAAATTTGGAATAGTTATGAACAACGCTAACCCAAACACATTGGAAGTGTAGTTTTTTATTTTAATTTTATTAATTATGGAAAATGCCGAATATAAAGAGGGGGCAAAATTTCAGTCTATATTAGTTACTATGTCGAGTGGGATCATTTGAAAAAGCTCGAATTAACATTACAATATTTTTTTTCATAGTGAAAAAAATTGACTTATGAAGGAAAATGTAAACTTCCCCCCCTTATCTCCAAAGTTTACCAAGGTGTTTATTATACTTGAAGTCTTTTGTGATTATAGTAACATGAGAAAATTTAAAGTTTTTACGGAACCCTCGATGCGCGAATTAAACGAACTTGACCGGTTTT
Organism: Cydia strobilella; assembly: GCF_947568885.1. NCBI lineage: Eukaryota > Metazoa > Arthropoda > Insecta > Lepidoptera > Tortricidae > Cydia > Cydia strobilella. Next base: position 7,306,171 of record NC_086045.1, read on the forward strand.
TTTATAACTAACTTTCGTTGGATACTTTGCTGTTTTAAAAACACATGTGAACCGAATGCTTTTGTTATTTATAACATTTTATCCAATAACAAATTTCTGTTAAAACTGGTAATGAAGAATTAATTGTCTGATATAAACATTTTTTAAACGGTTTTATTTAGCTTGATCCCGTATCTTCTTTGTATAAATCTATATGTAAATCTGTATGTATGTTACTTATACAGAGTGGAAATAGATTTTAGGTCAGTGAGGGCAGCTACCAGATCCCGTGCTAGGCGAAAATGGTCGTAGAAGACCTTCCTTCGATTTCAAATTAATGAAGATTGGCGTTTACGTAAAATTGTATGGGGAAAGTTTTTCTCGATTTATGGCTTTTCTAGCCGGAAATATCTTTTTAGTCCCATACAAGCTTTTGATCCTGGACAGGAATGGGATCGATTGGCATCAAAAAAAAAGTTTGTCAAAAATTACCGTTTTCTCGCACCCTGTATGTTTTTCCAAAATCTGTAAACGCCAATCTTCATTAATTTGAAATTGAAGAAATTTTCGCCTAGCAACACGGGATCTATTTCCACCCTGTATATGTGTGCTTCAAATCTTACAATCGATTTTTCGACCACTTCTAATCCCCGTGACAATGACTTTGAATTTCATGTTATCAATTTTTGTTTTGTACAATAAAGTGATTTACTACTACTACTACTACTTTGATGAATTTTAATAATAGTTGCAATCTGTGTGTCGACCAAAATGGGAATTAGATTCGAAATATTTTTTGGTTATACATATTTCTAAACAGCTAATATAGCAATTGTATTTTAATTAATTCATGTAATTTTAATTTTTTTTTCCTAGTCGTTATAAGTACCTAACTTCATTTATCTGCATGCATTTATTCAAATAAGCTAAAAGACTGATACCTGATAAGAGATATGAATCATAATAAATAAAATACATACCTTTATGAAAGCTTATCACAACGACCCGTGATATTATCAAAGCATGTTCTTGGATAAGTATGAATTAAATATTGCAGAATGACGCCGAAGACCGCGTACGCCGCCTCGAGGCGGACAAGGAGAGCCTACACCTGCAAGTGCAGGTGTTGTCAGAGCAGGTGTCGGCGCAGAGTGACAAGATGGCCGACTTAGAGCGCGCCTTACTGGACGCCCGGCAACGACTGGACGACGCCGAGCAGAGGTTACAAAAGGTACGTGCAGTGGTAGACAATTAATAAGCGTACACCTGCAAGTGTTGTCAGAACCGTGTCGGCGCAGAGTGACAAGATGGCCGACTTAGAGCGCGCCTTGCTGGACACCCGGCAACGACTGGACAACGCCGAGTGTTGTCAAAGCCGGTGTCGGCGCAGAGCGACAGGCGGGCTGACCTACCTATGTAGAGCACGCTCTGCTAGATGACATGCATGCAACAATTAGATGATGCTAAGAGAAGTTGCAATAAGTTTTGAGTCGGTCAAGGAGAGCCTATTACACCTGCAATGGCAAAACCAGTGTCGGGCAGAATAAAGAGATAGTCTTTTACAAAACGACCTTTCGGATACCAATGCCCAACAATGATTGGATTGTTGTATAACCCCGAGCCGACATTGAAAATAGTTCGGTAGTAGAGTCTACACCCTCTAACTGCTTTTGTTCGACACTCTTTATTTTACCCGTCTTACCAGTAGGTAGCTGAAATGGAAATACTCGGTTTATAATAAAATCGCATCGGATATTCGCGTTCATTCTTGAAACGATATTTTTATACCATAGCAGTATCAAATTGATGTTAGGTAAGCGTATTTATTTCCTTCGTACATATATCCAATAATATCGGGAGCAACAGGTGTAAATCTTTCCGATAGATCATGACAAATAGCATTTTCTGTTAACGGCTAGTTTATAGCATAATACGTAAGTATTTGTAATATTTGTTGGTGTTGAAAATTGTTCGGCACGGCGAAGCGAACTCGCCTCCCACGATAAACTTGCTCCGCTCGCCAACTTGCAAGTTTTGCAGTTTAGCTTGCCGGGGCGCGAGGCGCGAACAGATGTAGGCGAGGCGCCAATAAGGCGTTAGTGATAATCTGAGTACGAAGTGAGATTATTAATTTGCATTGGGATGTGCTAACGAGGTAAATCTGATAATTTTATAAGCGGATACTGATTTAAAATGGGTGTTATTTAATTGATCTGCAAAATATTCCTACTCTAAATTGATTTGGTTGGCAAATTAATTATTTGATCGGCAGTAAGCGATCCACCATTAATCAAATTTTGTTAAGCAGTCAGTGGGTAAGCGGATTATTTCATTTTGGATTACAATTTAACTGATCCGCAAAAATTAGTTCTAACCTGACCCAGTTTTCTAGTAGCAGTTGGTTTCTGTAAAGGTCGCAGTTCTAACCTAACCTAACCCACTTTTCTAGTAGCAGTTTGTTTCTGTGAACGTCGCAGTTCTAACCTAACCTAACCCACTTTTCTAGTAGCAGTTGTTTTCTGTGATGGTCGCAGTTCTAACCTAACCTAACCCACTTTTCTCAAAGTACCAAAACGGATAAATATCACCAACAAATACGTTAGAACACCGCAATGTGACTGCTAATAATCATCGAATGAAATGCACGCTCGCGATTCCGCTCCGCCTGCAACCCTGCCGATTTTTCAAATCAAACGCAACCCATCTTATTATATCAGATTACTATTTGTTTAATATGCATACGTCTCAATTAAACTGCCAACCAATTTTTAAATCTTGCTGACCAAATAATAATTTTGCAGCTCAATTATTTATTAAGTAGATGGATATTGGTTATAATGTTGACCGTTTGTGAATTATTTGCTGAACAAGAGTTGCAGCTCGATTTTTATTTATTGCCGGCAACATATTTGTATGCTGCCCAAATGATTTAATGGCAATTTTTTTTTTTGCAGATCAGTTTTAAAAATGGCTGATCATTTAATTACTTCCCATTTAAAATCAGTATTCAGACAGACAGACAGTCAGGTAGATGTAGTCCATGGATTAGTCAAAGTACAATCTAGACACCAGGCAGCTTATCAAATCAAATTGAAGAAAAATTCACGAAATCTGGGGGCACGGTAGTGCCCCTGTCAAGACGAGCAAAGCGAAGCGCAAGGGTAGGTGTAGAGTTTGTGAAGTTAGGGCCTGTAGAGTTAGAAGCTTGGCTCTACAAAAGATCTGATAACTTTTTGACAGTGGGAGCCTTATGGTTTCGTCTTGGCAACATTTTACATGAAATGTTTTTGGTGGGATATTTGGAGTCACTTTATAACAAAATCTATTAGACATGACACATATCACACATGATTTTTTTATTATACCATTTTGTTGCCATGATTGATTTATCCATGCTAAATTGCAGCTTTCTTTCTCTAACGATCACGGAGCAAAGCCGCGGGCGGACAGACGGACGGACATGGCGAAACTATAACGTTCCTAGTTAACTGCAGAACCCTAAAAAATACAAAAAAATAACATACAACCTGCCTGAGGAACCTCTATAGTTTTGAAGTCGGTTAACAGTTTGGTTTGCTAGTAAAAACGACTTCCACACTCCACATTCCGTCGCGATCATCGCGAAAACGAAAGGAGTAAAGGATTTTAAGCCCCATTTAGACGGTTCAAGAACTTGCATACAATATTCAATACATCGCTAACTACAGAGTACTTAATGAATTCAGTCTATCGACCAAATACCGCAATGTAACAAAAATCGCATGCAAGTTCTTGAACCGTCTAAATGGAGCTTTACGGTAAACTCTTTAGCATTCAGCACGGCCTAGATCCCGGAGCTATTGAATAATCATGACCGCGTAGGCAGCCATTCCTGACGCGAGACTGAGACACCTTACCTACTACATCGCGAATGATGATTACCCACCACTTAAACAGCCGACTGTTTCATAATATATTTATTTAAATTTTGAGAAACTTAAGATGTTAGCTGCCTCGTTGTGTCTAATTGTCTATTAACAAATTTAAGTTCTGTTGTTTTCCACGAGTACGAATTGCACGATGAAAGACATTGTGAATAAATTTTGTTCTTGTATAGGAACGGAAAACCTCTGTTAATATTGTTATCTGCTATATCTGTCTGCAGTCCATGTACAATAAATAGTGCATAATTCAAATAATGATAGAAGAAATTCCTTATCAATAAGGAAAATTATTGAGAGTAGAGATTTATTTCTAGTTTATTAAATTTCAAAGCATACAGATCCAGTTACCTATATTAAACAGCAAATTCTCTACGCTACTGTTTTTGCGAGTCGTGCTCGTTCGTTAGTGCACGACACGCACGTGCATTCTCATGTCATGTATTCACATTAATTGCGCAAAGCAAGCGACTCAAGCGAGTCGAGCACTTGAATAACCAGTGTATCTTGACCACGGGGTCCGGAGCAATAATAGCTATGCATGTGTCATCGGACAGCGTGTTTGCGCTGATTTGTCTAGCGATTCGACTCATTAGTTCTCGGCTGGTAAGCGATTGTATTCAAATGGAACACAGATGCAAATTGTCCGACGAGGCGGATTGTTGGGTATAAATTATTTTGTCATTGGCTTCTCCAACTGTAAGGTGCATATAACGTTGCCTGTGTATTTTCACATATCTGGGTTAGGTACTGGAAAATAAAGACATTTACATCAGAAAATTATTTGGAGGCTAATTTGTGTTCCCTGATTATTAGTAGGACTTTAAATTAGTATTTGTGCAGTGCAGTCAAGTGTGCAGAAAATTTCCATTCTGATAATTAACTCCCCATTTCTACTAACTAAATATTGTCACCCACTTCACTGGGTTATTGCGTGTTGTTTTTTAAATTTTTTTATACTACGTCGGTGGCAAACAAGCATAAGGCCCGCCTGATGTTAAGCAGTCTCCGTAGCCTATTGTGATACGCTTTCAGTCTGCGCCTTATTCAAGATAATAATTCATTCATGCCATAAGAGTTACATCAAAATGTTCGGACCTGCCTTCGCATGAGCATGTTTTAAATTGGATGAAGCACCTGACAGGGGAGTACAAATTTTCCTAACTTGCATTATGCCTAACTACCTTACTCACCGGTCTCAAAGCACAAACAACCGGGCTCATACAGCTTGCAATTTAATTTAACCCAACCGAGGTACGACGTGGTCAGCCTATGTCTGCAGAACTAGGGCAAATTGCTATTCAAACTTATATGGGAAAATGTAATTCACTTTAGGAAGTGCAACATAATTTAGTAAAAATAATATTGAATACATTTAAAAAATGTTTGAAGGTTTTCGGTTCATAGTTGTTTGGTTTCTCGCTGTAACGACACACAAGAAATATGAATCGCATAATCCTTTAGCTTTCAACTGTATGGAACCGGATGACAGTGTAGTAAGACGTATTTTATTTAAGATAGCTACTTTTTTCCGTGAGCTCGATATTGTGGCAGTGTTAGAACTCTGTTAAACATGGTTATAAAATTTAAAATTCAAGAAATGCAGACATTTATTCATTATTATTTATTAAAATAAGATTGACAAATTCCAACTCAAAGCTGTGTTTTACATATCTACCGCCTTCTAATCTTTCTCTATTTAGATTAATCGATTGATATAGGTACATAACTAGCCGTTTGTTTTCTCGCCCGAAATAATGTTGAGTCATACACGGGCCTGGAAAACTAATGAAATCGGCAGCCTGTACAAAATAATTATACACTCACCTACCCACACGTACCCGCGGCGGCGTGGCTTGACTGCCGATAAACTATAAGGAAGCCCATGAAATAAAACTATGAAAACGGATTATATCGCGTATATTGAATTTATAATACATCCCGACGTTTCGAACTCTTTACAGCGTTCGTGGTCAACGGGTGACTGAGGAAAAATTACAAAATGCAAAAATACCCACATACTAAAATAATGAACAATCATAGACTACAAACTTTAAGGCTGGTTGTACATGCAAAATCGGTTCATAAGGCTAGTTATACACTATAATTATTTTTCAAGTAAAGATATATATATATACGCGATAAAAATAAACTATGCCGGCTCCAACCCTACACCACGGACCCGAGAAGATTTAATTCCCTCCTAAATTGTAGGAGGGTATCCCAATATGGGACCGGCAACAAACTCGGCGGGACACATCTTTTCAAAACATCAGAATGTCCAGCATCATCCAACACTACGGTCTCACAGTCTATGTCTCGCTTGCTCCTTTATCAGGTGGACTACAGGATCCCAAGCTGGTGGTAGAGAAAAGCCATCTTCCCTATTAAAGTTTGGATATTTCTTAATCTCAATGGCCTCGCGGGTTGGAGCCGGCATAGTTTATTTTTATCGCGTATATATATATATCTTTACTTGAAAAATAATTATAGTGTATAACTAGCCTTATGAACCGATTTTGCATGTACAACCAGCCTTAAAGTTTGTAGTCTATGATTGTTCATTATTTTAGTATGTGGGTATTTTTGCATTTTGTAATTTTTCCTCAGTCACCCGTTGACCACGAACGCTGTAAAGAGTTCGAAACGTCGGGATGTATTATAAATTCAATATACGCGATATAATCCGTTTTCATAGTTTTATTTCATGAGTAACTATCGCGGTAACCGAAGACAATATTATAAGGAAGCCGTTAGAAATAAATGTAACGCCATATATCATTATTGTTCCTTATTATATAAAACGGATATGGTTCCTATTAATAATTGTTATTAAGCAAGCTCGAACCGCAAAAAAGCTCATTTAATATCATATCATTGAAGCAAATTGAACGTTAGTTCATCTCTGATTCGTTATACTTAAGTATATATACTTACATATTAGTTTTACAGACATATATTGTTTACTGATAGGTATACTGATGTGAATAGAATAGAATAGAATTACATTTATTTGTATAACACAGGTGATATAAAGGATCTTAATATACAAAATTGGAGCTCTGTGCTTTGCCTATGGGCATGCAAAATTGACAGTGGCATTGATGTGATATCTAAGTATTATCAGCATTATCATAATCTGTCACATTTATTCTGAATTCACGATGCATGTTTTCCCATGGGAAGTACTTATGGGTTTCATGATTATTCGCGAATTTCATAATAACACTGAAATTTAAATAGGAAATCTGTTGGATTTTGGTTGTGAGTAACTAGAATTAGCTGTTATTTCGTACTTACTTTACAAAAAAACAGTTATTTGTTATACAAGGGCGCAAAGTTGTATTTTACCCGCGAGTGTGGAATTGAAACACGAGCAAGCGAAAGGATTCTATAGTTGAAATAAAATAGATTCCTAAGCGTAGCGAGTGTTTCAACACGCGAGAAGTAAAATACATTTGCACCCGTGTGTAACACAAAACTTTTCCCCTCACTATAGCGAGGAAAGTGCAACATTCACAGGCGTTAGATCATCTTCATCACTGGAATCACTAATTTTTTTACGATAATACGATATTATAACAGAAAACTCTGGAAGTTGTGTATGACATGTAGTGTACATGTGGGAGTCGGTGAGTAAATTTTTGTTGACATTTCTGACGATGCGTTTTGAAATTGCATCGACTCAATTTGTGCGTTCAGAATTACATTCAACATCATTTAAAAAAACAAATGTTTCTTATGGAATTTAAGGTTTATGACTTAAAATCATTAAATAAAGCTAAATTTGGTATTAATTATTAAATTCTCAAACCATTTATTTAATGATAATTAATGTCGAACGAACCATTATTATGAACGTTTTACGTTTTGTTATCTGTCAAAAGCTACTTAAACACGCTCCATCCAAGGTCAAATTACTTTCCCCACTAGTGGATAAAATGCTTTTTTCCCCGCTTGTTTTAAAGGATAAAAGACGGCTTTCCGAGCTAGTGAGGGGAAAAAACATTTTCCTAACATAGTATTAAAATATAAACAGAATAAGAATGTAGAATACTCTTATGTATTCGAAATAACAAATGGGCAATGAAAACAAACGTTCTATTTCTATAATCCATTTACGCCTCCCGACCATGCATCACGTTAACTATTCCAGATGCGCTTTTTATTAAACAGGCGAGATAGCGTGGCTGAATAAAAGCCGCTATAAAATGTGATTGATAAAGTTCCTGTTTAAGTAGGCCGACGTGTTTACGTATCCCGGTGTAGGTAGCGGCCTCTGGTGTCGACGAATGTGTTATTTAGATTGCTTTCCGTATATTACAGTCGTCTTCAGATATATCGGAGCGGCCGAAATGCTCAAAAATATTTTAACACGCACTCTAAACGCCTTGACAATAGAGGCGTGTTCATCGAACATCCTTCGCCGCTGACTGTATTACCCACGTATTACCTACCGTTTCATAGAAATCTGAGTCTGTGTCAAAACTTTAATTATTTACGACGATTAACAAGAAAGACAAAATCGTATCACATTTTTTTTTCTTTGTAAAGCTCAAATGAAAAACTGTCAGTCAAGAGTTGTTATCTTATTAATTATGTTGGCTGGTGGAATAGTCTTTTACCCCATGATTTTAATGATAGATATTTAATTTAATACCGTTCATTTAGATTTTATTTATAATGTTTTACTTTTACAATTAGTATTATCCTCGCGTTGGTGTGGTGTAAGTCTTTTCTGTTTCACTCGGTAGCAAAGTTTGTTTAACCATTAAGCCTTGAAACCCATTGCAAAAAAATTGAAATTTGGATAGCAGTTAAAACTGATAAGCTAAAGTTTTCTACCACTGTTCAGATAAATTACTTGGCTATCGGCATGGTATTTGCGGATTCCTGATTTCGACGCTACTTTTATTTTACACGCGGTGAAACGTGAAACGTATTGCGGCGTCGATTTTGGCTTCTGTGTTACATTTATGCATATTTTAGTGAATATTCTATTGTTACCTACACTTTTTACACTTTTTTTGCAATTCACTCATTCAGTTTGAGCTTTGTAAAATGCAGTAGTCGCGTTGGCACTACTTTAAGATTGCCATGGAGTGCGCCCTAACGACACAATCGTTTATCATAAGACGTCTATTAGTGGTTGGTAAACGGCACTAACTTTATCGAGGGTGCAGCGCTGCAGCGTAATGGCGATCGGATGGTGACCTAGCTATGTCCATGGCTCGGAACCGGTATTTTTTAAAAACCCCGAAATAGCCCAATATTTTGATTTTTTTTAATGCTCATTACGTAGGACTGAATCATGTATTTAGGAAACAATTTTGCATTATTAAAACGTCCCATTAAAAATGAAATTATAAACAAAAGAACGAAAAAGAACTTAATAATACCGGTATTTTTGTATGGAGCAAATACCGGTTTCCGACCCCTGGCTATGTCAGTATATCCTTAATAGGTACATGCGAGTTATTTCCTTGTCAATTTTGTTAACCGAAAAACCAAAAACTTCGTTTTCAAATGCGCAACGCTCAGGTCCAGCCAGGTATCTTGAGTTGAAACGGTGATTGCAATAAAACTGCTGCTGCTGTATCCGCAGAATCTATATAGGTACATATAACAAAGCGGAAGAGGGTCGAAAGTCTGTACATGGAAGATATTCGAAAAAAATTGGCTGGGGATACAATCGATAACAGAACACGTTCCAACAGTTTTTAGAATTTTTGTCTGTTTATCTGTTTATTTGACCGCGCATCAAATGAAAACCTGATTGGATTTTGATGCAAACTTTACTAATCTGTCGAGAAAATCCACGGCCAGGTTATAGGCTATAAAAATTTGAGAAATTTGAGAAAGGGGATGAAAGTTTGTATGGGGTTCAAGATTTATTTTAAGCTAGCAATTTGAAACTTCGTAAAAAGATATATCATTGAAATACACGAAAACTAATTTCAGCGTTTTTGAAAATTCATCCCCTAAGGAGGTGAAATAGAGGTTGAAAGTTTGTATGGAGATCAATTTTTTTTTCGAGTGCGTTACTTGAAACTTTGTATATGGGCATATTATTATTATTATATACAGGAAAAGTGATTTCAGCGTTTTTAAGAATTCGTCCCCTAACGGGGCTAAAAGGGGGTTGAAAGTTTGAATCCATTACAAATGCTTTGAAACTTCTTAGAAAGGTATAATAGACGATTACAAAAAAAGTAATTTCGATGTTTTTGGAAATTTGGAAATTAAATAATCAAGTACTCATAGTACCGTAGTGGTAAAATCAACACGCGTTTAATTGCATAGGTAATTATTTAAAATTATAAATTTTCTCCATCATGAATTATACCTAATCGTAATTATATCGCATCCATATTCATACGTATCGCATCCTTTAAGTACTAAGACGAAAGTGGAGGACCCGCCCGAAATCTGGGGGCCAAGACGAGACAAAGGGCAAAAGGCAGTGCATATCTTTTCTCGGCACGTTTCGCCGTATTTTCGAACCCTCGTAGTTTCGGCTTGGACAATGCTAGAGAGCTGAAATTTTTTGTATACCATGTACTCAGTAGACTTATCAAAAACACCAAGTTGTATTAAGCTACCTATTATACTTAAAATTTTATAGTACCTTAATTTTCACTGTCCGAAACACATGAAATTCGCGTCATAGAAAATACAGACTACTTCCTGAAGTCTTAGAAGGCTGAAATTTGGCATGTAGGGATGGGTCTGTATGCAGACACATATGGTGACCAGAAATCTGTAACTTTCGCCCTGCAACCCCTTAAAATGGGGGTACCTAAAAATACCTCTAATCCTGAAAACATTGGTTTCTGAAGTCCTAGAATCGTGAAATTTTGTGTGGTAGCAGTGATCGGAATGCTAATACAAAAACAACGGTAAAAAAAAACAAAAAGTTTTCGAAGTATCGATTTGAACCAGGTTCACGTAAACCAGCCAAAATAGCGCCCTCTATATTGGCACTGTTTCTTGCACGAATTAATAAACTAGTGAATATGAAATGACAGCTATTTAGCGGCATACATTAATAGCAACTTTCCATTCCAATAGTCATTTTTAGAATGAATATCAACTGTAGGTAACATATACCACGGTCTAAAATATAATGTCAAAGTTATGAAACATAATCTGTTCTTTAATTATTTCAAAATAGCTCGCCTAACACTAATCTAATACAGCTACTCAACACTGGATGGCGCCGTAATGAACTTTAAAAAATATAATATTGTCTTCGGTTACCGCGATAGTTACTCATGAAATAAAACTATGAAAACGGAATATATCGCGTATATTGAATTTATAATACATCCCGACTTTTCGAACTCTTTACAGCGTTCGCCACGTTGCTGCGTTCGCAGCGTTGACCACGAACGCTGTAAAGAGTTCGAAACGTCGGGATGTATTATAAATTCAAAATTCAATATACGCGATATAATCCGTTTTCATAGTTTTAAAAATATATTAAAATCGCTTACTTATCACACGCGAGTGAAGGGCTAAACAAACCGGTATAAGTAAGCTCTCCGATTACGCTTATTTTGTTACGGAGCTTACGGTCAGGTTACACTGGTGGGTCCGAGATATCTACACGCCTACGAGTAGCCAGCTGTTGAGAACTCTGTCTGACACACCAGTGACGGCAGTGACGTCCGAAAATAAAAGGTCATATGTGAATGTAAGGTTCCTATTATGATATGACTATTTACCGTTCGCAGTAGCATTTGAGAAGCATAAGTTATTTGACTTATTTGACATTAAGGATATCGAATATTTTAGACAAATATAAAGAATAACGACCTGGTGGCCTAGCGGTAAGAGCGTGCGACTTTCAATCCGGAGGTCGCGGGTTCAAACCCCGGCTCGTACCAATCAGTTTTTCGAAACTTATGTACGAAATTATATTTATCAGTCGCGTTTCCGTGAAAGAAAACATCGTGAGGAAACGGGACTAATCCTAATAATGGAAATCGCTTTCGTAAAAATTTGTGCCTACGCTTATTACCTATTCTTGGAATTAGTTGCCAAGCGGACCCCAGGCTCCCATTAGCCGTGTCGTGGCTAAAAATGCCGGGATAACGCGGTGACGCGACATGGTGAACTTTAAACACAAGGGAGGTTCTGTGAGCTGTAGAACCTCGCGAACATAGCCTAAATAAGTGTAGCCTATTAGAAAAAAACATAAAACTGTACTTTTCGTTTTTGGGATGTCACAGTACCATCAAACAGTTCCCAACGATTGGCAACTCGCGCCGTGTAGATCTCGAAACACCAGAGTAACGCGGCCGTAACTGCAACGAAACGGCCAAGCCGTACTGTACGTTTGACCAAGATGTTGGCTTTATACAGTTAGAGCTTATAAAGTTAGGACTTACAGAGTAAGTCTTGGTACCTACTACGGGATCTGATAGATTTTTAGTGTAAAAGCTTTATGCGCCTAGTCTTGGCAACACTTTACATGAAATGTTTTTGGTGGGATTCACCTTTTCGTACAACTGTTAGTCCTCATTTTCCTCTCTTGATATTAACATTATTCTAAATATTTTGACACAATTAGTTGTGTATCAAGTCAAACGTAGAAAACGTAACATTTAGCTATGGTAAATATAGGTACTTCAAATTATCTACCTAAAAATATTTTCATAATGATAGAGGAAAATGGAGACTGCGTTTGTATGGAGAAGCGGCCGTGCCCTTTCCTCTTAAGAATGGTCATGAAGGTGGGTACTTTAAAAAAAAAAGGCATTTTTCAGTAAATGTCAAACTATTTGGGACTTATACGCGTAACCATGCCCTCCCGAAAAAAATCGAATCTTTCGCGAAAGTCTCGCAATGCATTGAGGCTACAAGGTGCACGGTCTCAGGAGTCTGAGAGAAAGACCACGGTGAGAGACTCAGTGGCGCTCTAGCCAGGCAGGTCGCTTCGCTTTCGCCTGAAACGGCAAGCCAGCGCGAGTCTCGATTGTGATCCCAAAGACATCGTACGCAATACATATGTAGGCGCAGATCCTGACGGAGTGTGGCGCCGGAGAAGCCGTGTGCATCCCGCGCATCACCCTCATCCTAAGCAACTTCCCGTTCCGCTTCAAGCGCCTACAGATCCCCGTCAACGTCTGCTTCGCCATGACCATCACCAAGTCGTAGGGGCAAACGCTGCGCGCCGCCGGCGTCATGCTTAGACTGATTTTACTGGAGGACCGATTTGGATGATATTTGCCATGGACATGATTTGGATAGGACGCAAAAATACAAAAATGGTACTGTATCGTTCGATATACACCTACTTACTCTATGTCGTTTAAATCACGTCAAAAATTTGAATAAGGGCAAAAAAAAAATTTTTTTGGAGTGTAGTTTTATTTAGTGGTACCTAATTGTAAAATATTTTATCTGGACTACAGTCCTCTAGCGTATCCATCTGTCAACTTTACTTCAAGTTCCGGCTCCAGGGGAGAGGGAGATAAATTAGGGGTAAATTAGTCGCTTACTGACACAGACCGAATTCCACGCAGGCGAAGCCGCGGGCACAGCTAGTATTGTAATAAAGACAATTAACAATTTTGTATTCATCTCCATCTTCAATGCAGATTTAATGCTAATGTAATCCTTATTGACCCCGGCTTAAACAATTTCGTTAGCAATACAGCATTCCTAATATTCAGAGGACCCAAACCGTATAAAATGCAATTAAGGCCCCAAAAGGCTTTAAAGGCGCTTGCGAGCACTAAAAGGTTTGATGGTGATATTCCATTTGATAATTTCGCAAGAGAAAATACCATTTAGGGGTGCTTTAAAAGTAGATACGAAGACGTCACAGAAATATAATGAATAATGACTCAAAATTTCTCAAGACTTCTTTAATTCGACACTGCCTTACGATCTCAGGTTCATCTGTTAATGTTCTTTGTACACACTTGAAGCACAGAGCACAAGGCAAAGAAAACCTAAACCTACCTACTAATACCTTTAGAGTACACTTCATAACTGACCATTAATCGAAAGTGAAAATTGCGCTAAAAACTGGCACTTTTCACGCTACTCTACTCACGCATAGTTTTTTTAGTTTGTAATTATGACTGTCGGCTTTATGGTCGGCTTATAGATCGTTGATTAATTATGTCTCAATTACACTAATCCATTCACGCAAAACTATAGAAGAATTTTAGTCGACTTATCATCGTTATTCTGGAGCCCAATGTATCGACACAAAAAATACGAGCGATTTTATTGAACCGTCCGGAAATACCGCATAAAGTGGCGAAATTTGCAACCGTGATACCATAATATTCAACAAGCTTTCAGAATTTTGTGGATTTCCGACCTATTTGTTCTTTTATATGTAGGAACATGTATTTTTGGTCATGAAAGGTTGTCTGTCAGCATCATTATATTTCAAGGAGCAGTCACGTCTGCTGAACAAGCAATTAGGCTGCTCATTCTGCGACGTCCGTACAATTTGGTCCTCTTAACGTATACACACATGGACCAATTTAGAGGAACGCGTAAAAAAAAAGTTTAACTAAAACTACTAATTTTAGGTGCTGTAATCCAGTAATTAAACCTTTTTTTTGCGTTTCTCTTAATTTGTCCATGAGTATATTTACAAAATGCGAGTTCAAAATTGCAAGTGCTAATATACCAGCGCGGCAAGGGTTGAATTGACACTTTGATAAAGAAATGATTGTTTCATCGCGGATAGTATGAAGTATGAAATACCTGCTTCGTCTTTTCTTTAGTAAGGCACCATCACGAACAGAAATCCATCCATGGTAAAAGAAAATTTAACTTGAAATTAGTTCAACTTCATTGACCGAGCGTTAGCGAAGGTCTCCGTTTCAGCTTGGGCTAAAATGCTTTCGTATCCGGATCCGGATGTTCTCTGCAGGTCGCATTTCTCAACCGATTCTCGTGAAATTTTGTGAGCATGTTCGGTTAGTTAGATAGAATATTTCTATCGTTTCGTTTTTTTGAAAATGTTCAAAATAGTTGAAATTGGTATAAAAGACTTAAGTGCCAGTAGGGTACGTCTATGGCACTTAAGACCAATGTGAGTTCCCTGTAATAATGACCTGAATTTATTTTTATTTTTTTAGATTATGAAATTTATTAAGCTTATCGCGACGGTATTTTGTCACTCACTCACTCAAGTGTATTTTGCTTTAATGAAGGGATAGTTTGTTTAGACGTGGGCTTTCTAAGATAAGATCAGTATCTCCGATCTTTGTTACTTACATACTGAATATCAATGATAAACCACATGCTATTCGGTGAAATGCCGTAACTATATGAAATAAAATTAGAAGGAAATACTTATGGCCCGCGTGAAGTCGTTAACTCGCACATGACCAGCGTAGGAATAGCCCATGGCTTTCCTCACTTCCAAAAAGAGGGGTCTGTACCCAGATAATGGTTACCTACATGCGGCTTTTTAATATACATACCTATTTAAGATACCTATAATAGGTAGCTGATGGTAATAGGTGAATATATAGTAAAGTAAGAAACAGCCCGTATCCATGGGCGGCGGTAATCGCTTACCATCAGGTGATCCGTCTGCTCGTTTGCCTCCTATGTCATAAAAAAAGAGAATAGGTAAAATACCTAATAATTTAAAATGTTTCATTCGCAACTAAGCTACACTATCAAGTTGGCAAATATTATGGCCACCACCGGTATTAAAATAATCTTTTTTTTTTTCAGGAAATGCTACAGCGTTCGTCGTTAGAGACACAGAAGTTGGAGCTACTATCGAAGTTGAGTGAAGTCCGATTGCAAGCAGCGGCTCGAGGCGTGCTGGAGCGGTCGCCACCGCCTCCTGACACCACGCCAGTGGCCCGTCCAGCTCCGCCCAGGGTAACTTACTAGTACATTATTACAACAAGGGCATAAAGCGACACATTTATGCCCGAGTTATGTACTCTGCTTTTCACTTCGATTGCGAGGAAAATATCCAATATTTAAGGTTTATTTACCGTATTTATTCAAGACTAAAGAAAATCGTACTCGGGCCCACGCAGCGGGGTCGAGGCGCGCCCGCCGCCAGCTCAGCAGTGGCAGTTTGTATCGCAGATTTTGAAATTTATTGATAAGTAAGTAAGGGTCGTAATAGATAATTTCACTTTATGCTCTAGAGACGGTGGATTGCTGTTTGAAATCTGGATCTTAAGCATAAATCCAAGATTCATCACCACTGACAATGTCACAAACGAGTTTTGAATCTCCTCGATCGCATTGTTGTAGAGTTTTGCGGCACAATGCTGCGCACGCACGTCGTACGCTGCGTACATACGTCAATCCAACCGGAGACCAAAACCTTGCGGCTAAGAGAAAAATTCTAACAGAAAATTCTGAAAGAGAAAAACATTGTCGGTTGTACACACTCGTCGAGGCTCGGCACCGCTCCGATCCAATCGGAGAAGCGCGAGACAAGACAAGGAAGAGCGAGACGAGAAGGGAGCAGCATGTACACACTCGTTCTCGGCCTGTCTCGACGAGTGTGTACAGCCCGCAACACCAGCTAAACCTGTCTCATTTCATGTTTCATTATCGTGTGATAAATTGATAATTATAGTATGAATTATATCAGATGATTTTTTGGGCTCGGGCCCTAATCTGTTAAACAAAAGGTATTGTTTCCTTTATACACTGGTTACACTGCTTATTGCTAATAGCCCCGGCATAAGTTACGGGAACAAGTCCGTTTAAAAAGCAAATTTACGATTCTATTTATATGGTTTAAATTCATAAAACAGCCCATTCGGAGATAACATGTTTAGTTATCTCCAAAGAAAAGCCCACCCTGATTGTTCTCTGAATGAGCTCTCACATAAATATGAACCTTAAAACTATCACGATAGTCGCCTTTTATACGACCTGGCTGCTTTGGCACGTGCTGAAGACGCTCTTAAAAGAAACAAAGGCTTTTGTTTAACAGATTAGGGCCCGAGCCCGAAAAAATCATTTGAGAAAATTCATACTATATCACCTTCCGTTATCCCCAGACGCCGCCAGCGAACTACGGTCGGCAGATCGAGCGCAACACGCACGTGTACTCGTCGCTGCCGCGCTCGTCCGTGCTGGCCGCGGGCTTCGGTAAACAACACACCATGGTGGTGGCGCGCGGGCGCGGACACTCCGTGCCCAACCTAGGTCGGGCCCGCGTACTGCATGCCGTGTGCCTGTGCCCTGTGCCCTGTGCCCTGCGCTTTGTGCCCCAGGGGCCCAGCTGAGGTCACAATCGTACATCGACAAAAGCCAAACGACAATAAAAATGTATCGGGATGATACATGCTAATATTTCCAAATATTATTTAAGTGTCGATTGGTGCTATATATCAACGATTGTCATCTTGACTAGGCCCCCTGCAGTTCCCTGTATCCTGCCTGCGTCAGTAGTTTGGTTATTTGCTTCGCTATGCCGGAATACTTACAGTACTGTTACTCCGGGACGTTTTTTATTTATGATTAATAAATGAACAAGAATAACATCTGTCTATGTTTCCATCTAAGAAGTCAATATTAATTTAATTTTATAGCAAACATGCAAACACAAGCAAATAAATAAAATTGCTTGTCAGTCGAAGTAAATATTTGGACTATTAAGACTTCTGTCCAATATCTTGGTCCAATGTGTATTTGCGTCTCACATTTTGCTTAATGAGATAGTGAGACGCAATGCACATTGGTCAATGAAATTGTACAGATGGAATACCACCCTTAACAACACCAGAAATACAGAAGTATGAAATGCACACACACACACACACACACACACACACACACACACACACGTCCTCTGAGTAAATCGCCCGAGTTATATTGGACGAAAATATCTCATTAAAATACCAGGTACCAATTCGTAGACCATACCAATATCAAGTAAAAGAAAATTCGACTCAACTATCGGTTGCATGAAACTGAAGTAGTGCAGTAGCTATTTGTAATGTAGATTGTAAGTATATGTTTATTTTCCGAAGATCTTGCCAGGTTGCGGGAAATGCCTATTACCTGTAGACAGCTTCAAGTAATAATTTGGTTGTACATACTTATGCCAGGGGTGCGAAACTCCTCGCTTTGAGCAAACTTGACTCCGTTCGGCTCAGCATTGCTCCGAGCTATTATTAGGGTTGTCACAACTTGACATCCCTTTGAGTGCACGACCACAGATAAGACCTGAATTTTGACGACTGATTCTGACGAATTTAGAAAGGGACATCATGATTCGACCCTGAACCGCTGTCAAACTTCGGTTTTGTAAGAAGTTTCCTTTCTGTACGGTAGTACTATAATTTATTCCGTGCTTATGCTAAGAGCTGTGCAATGTAAAGTGAACCGTAAACTGCTAAATAAACAATTTCCTCGACCGCACATACGCCTTAAAGTTACTATAGGTACTTACTATACCGTATCCTTAGCTCGTATCTATCTTCAAGTCCGACGTAAGGGTATCTTGACACGCACACAATACCTCATTTCTATATGGGTCGGGAATCCCGCCTTTGAACTCATTTCCGATAACCGAATGTATTCATCTCCATTATCAGCAAAGAGAAAAATACTTTCCGTGTTTTAGTACTAATTTTAGAAACATGATAGACATGTGATATTATTTTGTGCCATTCTTCTAAAAATACATACATACCTCCAGTACCTCCATTAATGCTTACGCTTAATCATTATGGTATGTTTTGCATTGGCTGTTAAATATTGCTTTAGATGTTGTCTAGGATAAGGTGTATACTTATGAATGTCAGCCGAAAGCAGAGACCCGGCCACCCTTTGCTCGACAAGAGGCCTTTACCCTTTATAAGGCAGAGGGAATATATTTCCCACCATGATTTGAACGTTTTTAATTAACAAAGGGACACGGTTCCATTTTGATAAATTTCTGACACTTTTATTAAGGGTTAATGAACGTCTCTTTATAATGGATAACCCAGTGACAGGCTTAGGTACATGTTCAAAATGACAACTCATTTTAATGATGGTAGCTACTAGCTACTCGTACATAAAACTAACCTACGAATAAAGCTAAAGTACTTTGCAGTGACAAAGTGTGGAATGTCAGCATAAAAATATGTGATTTTAAGTGATAATACAACACTTGATTCTATCAGTGTTTGCAGAGATGCCTCTTAGACGGACGGACTAGCTTAGCGATTTTTTTAACACTTTCACTTACTTAGGTATATCATATCAAGAAAAATAA
Source organism: Cydia strobilella (assembly GCF_947568885.1). Classification (NCBI taxonomy): domain Eukaryota; kingdom Metazoa; phylum Arthropoda; class Insecta; order Lepidoptera; family Tortricidae; genus Cydia; species Cydia strobilella. Next base: position 7,325,296 of record NC_086045.1, read on the forward strand.
TGCAACGTAATATCTGCTTTATGGCGACGATAGAGGACTGAAATTAGCATACCTACTTACCTAAAAGGTTTAAAATTGCGTAATCGCGAATCAAAAACAAAAGTAAAATGACCCTGTTTGTTTTATTGGAGGTAACTGGCAGGTTTTAAAACTTAACACAATGTCATTCTCACCAATTGACTCAATACCTTTAGTGTTGAAATAATAAAAAACCACATGTATACAGCTGAAAAAGAGGAAGCCATACCACGAGGCAGCCCGTCGCCTTCTCTCCGAGACATGCGCTCGCGGCTCGGCAGCGGCGGCGTGCGCCTCGAGGGCGACGAGCTGCGCTCCTCCCTGCGCGTGCACACACCGAGTCGCCGCCCACCCGACACCATGCCTTGGTACGTGCACTACCCTTTGTCTCCGTACGTTAGTTGCGGTCTCGTTCCTAACATGTGACTTATTGCAGGCAAACAACAGACGTGCGGCAATGGGATTGCGAGACAACGTGCGGCTGGCTGGAACACCTCGGGCTGGAAACCTACGTGCCGGCGGCGCGCGCGTGGCTCGGGTCGCTGGAGCGCGGCGCGCTGGCCGCCGCCTCGCACGCCGCCCTAGAGAAGGAGCTCGCCCTCAAACACCCCATGCACAGGAAGAAGATCGTGCTGGCGCTCACGGATCTGCTGGTGAGTGGACTAAAACCAGTGTCGGTTTAAGACCTCCTTTAGAGTCCTTTGAGTCCTCCGCTGTAAGAATGGACTCATTTTTTCACTCTAAAAATTAAGTAGAAAAAGATACTAGTATCTTATACTTATTTTACAAAAAAAAAATCAAAACGTCTTCACATAAAATTCATGAGTAGGTGAGTGTGGAATGAATGAGCGCCCGGGTATAATTGTTCGTATGCTGCCGCGGGCTTGGCTCGGTGCGCAAAATGCGGGCGGAGTGTTCACCACCACGGCGCGCAGCGCAGGCTACCGATATGAAAGCCCTTCCTTCCATCGTGTGTACTCGTAAGTAATGAACTGTCGTGCTATGTGTGCAGGGCGGACACGGCGACCCGCTGCTGACGCTGGCGGGCGCGCTGGACACGGCGTGGACGCTGCGCTGGCTGGAGGACGTGGGCGTGTGCGGCGCGCGCGCGGCCGCCGCCGACGCCGCGCTGGACGGCCGCGCGCTGCACCGCCTCACGCACACCGAGCTGCACGCGCACCTGCGCGTCTCGCACGCGCTGCACGCGCTCGCCGTGCGCCGGGGTGCGTACCCACATACCTTCGGTTTTTCTCGACACTTAAATTGGCAAAAGCGTCGAAGGTCGTGCATGAGTTTAAGCCTCCTCCTCGGAGCTCAATGGTACTACTGATTCTGTTTTAGGAAAAAAAATGCAAAAAGACGATCAACGGTAATGCCTCTATCCCGTTGCCAATTTAAGGGTTAAGCCCCATCGATAATGATGTTTACCAGTACGGATATAATAATCGTATTTGTCTACGTAACAGCGTAGTAAAAAAAAAAGAGTCCGTTCAAATTCGAAGTGTCACTTATTTTATTACGCGGTTAAAACCATGAATAATTCGCGTGCAGGTATCCAAGTGCTCCGTGACAACAAGTTCAACCCGGACACCATGATCCGGCGTGCGACCGAGGGTGCCGAGCAGGAGGACATCGTGCGCTGGTCCTCGCACCGCGTCATGCAGTGGCTCAAGCAGATCGACCTGGCGGAGTACGCGCCCAACCTGCGCGGGGCCGGTCAGTACCCAGATACTAGAAGTAGATCCCGGAAACCGCTGAACATAGACCCAGCAGACCGCATCTTGTAAGGGACGACCGCTTTGTCTGCGACATGGGCCGGACGCGGACGGAGCGCTTCTCTGCCGTGCTCGAAGGAGCAGGAGGAAATCGCACGCAGTGGCTCAAGCGGATCGACCTGGCGGAGTACGCACCTAACCTACGCGGGGCCGTTCAATACCTAGCTGCCAGAGAATATCTTATGTCCGCCACCGAGGCCGCCATGCAGAGCGCTTCTCTGTCCTGCTCCCCAAGAAAGTAATTCGTTACTACAAGAACCAATTTTTCACCTTACGTCGATGTGACGGTAGCGAAACTGCCTAGCCAAGGCAAAGGTGTAGAGTTTGTGAAGTTAGGGCTTGTAGAGTTAGAAGCTTGGCTCTACAAGAGATCTGATAACTTTTTGACAGTGCGAGCCTTATGGTTTCGTCTTGGCAACATTTTACATGAATTTTTTTTTACATTTGGTGGATATATATGTATATACAAGAAGGGAATGGTACAACAAATCCATTTAAAACCAAACTAATTGCTTATCGTAAAAAAAGAAAAAAAAACGGCTAATTGCGAGTCGGACTCGCCCACCGAGGGTTCTGTACTTTTTAGTATTTGTTGTTATAGCTGCAACAGAAATACATCATCTGTGAAAATTTCAACTATCAAGGTTCATGAGATACAGCCTGGTGACAGACCCTTTTTACCCTTTGGGTGCGGAACCCTAAAAAACCTACTTAGAAAGTAAAATGCTCTAGTGCAGAAACGTATCACTTTCTGCACACTATAGAACAACAATGACCCTCTTTCAGATCATGATAAATGAAAAAGTATAAGCTGTATTATTTTTGTTTGGTTTTCAGGTGTGCATGGCGGCTTGATGCTTCTAGAGCCCAGATTTACGGCCGAACTGCTAGCTGCTCTACTGAACATTCCCGCCAACAAGACTCTACTGAGGCGGCATCTTACGCAGAGGTAAACTCGATCTTAAGTCATCAGTATTACGGTCGAATTTACCTTTTAAATCTTTATATAATTACAGGTTCAATGACTTGCTCGGCCGTGACGTCATCCAGCAAAAGCGGAATGCAGAGCAAACGCTCGGTTACCAGCCTCTGACGGCTACCACTAAGTATAAGGTATGACCACGAATAGGTATGTTGCGTGTTTTTTTTCTTGTGTAGTTTTATCCGTTATTTATATAGTTTACGCATAAAAGTCAGCAAAAAAAACAGTGACTATTAGTTCAGTATGTCGCGATCAACACTACTTTTATTATAAAATACATTTTGAACTACAAAATTGAACCATTGTAGGTACCAAAGAAGAGCCAGTTCTCCCTGAAACGCAAGAAGAGCAAAGACGAGCTGGAGCTCGCGGACCTGGTCTGCCCGCTACACGACGACGGCTCAGGTGACGCTCACAGCACGTCGCCAGTGAGTCACTAACCGCACTAATACACTAACTGGGTAAGGGCTTCGGAAACTTTCCAAAATTTACTATAGCTTGACCAATTCGGACGTGACAGTCCCATGGTCCTTGGGGGTCCAGGAGCCTGGAGGAAGGCCTGACTGCCGGCACACTCAGGAGCCTGCAGGAGGCCTTACTGCCGGCCCAGCCAGCTGCCTGCAGGAGCCTGCAGGAGGCCTTACTGCCGGCCCAGCCAGCTGCCTGCAGGAGCCTGCAGGAGGCCTTACTGCCGGCCCAGCCGGCTGCCTGCAGGAGCCTGCAGGAGGCCTGACTGCCGGCCCACCCAGGAGCCTGCAAGACGCTAGAGGAGGCCTGACTGCCGGCACAGTCAGGAGACTGGAGGAGGCCTGACTGCCGGCCCAGCCAGGAGCCTGCAAGAGGCTGGAGGAGGCCTGACTGCCGGCACAGTCAGGAGACTGGAGGAGGCCTGACTGCCGGCCCAGCCAGGAGCCTGCAAGAGGCTGGAGGAGGCCTGACTGCCGGCACAGTCAGGAGACTGGAGGAGGCCTGACTGCCGGCCCAGCCAGGAGCCTGCAAGAGGCTGGAGGAGGCCTGACTGCCGGCACAGTCAGGAGACTGGAGGAGGCCTGACTGCCGGCCCAGCCAGGAGCCTGCAAGAGGCTGGAGGAGGCCTGACTGCCGGCACAGTCAGAAGACTGGAGGAGGCCTGACTGCCGGCCCAGCCAGGAGCCTGCAAGAGGCTGGAGGAGGCCTGACTGCCGGCACAGTCAGGAGACTGCAGGAGGCCTGACTGCCAGCCAGCCTGCAGGAGGCCTTACTGCCGGTCCCGCACACTTCACACGGCCCCCGCTGTCGCCCGTCCCCCGTCGCCCAAGGACCATGCGACTGTCATGTACGAATTGGTCAAGCTATAATTTTCCACATTTAAATTATGTCTCATATTTATGGGTATCAAAATTTCCGTTTGCAAAATGGATATTTCCTTTATTTCTTGTGAGGTTTCACAACTTTTTGGAAAGTTTCCGCAACTTGCACATCTGTAGTAGGGGTTTGGAGACAATTGATAATGTAAAGCGCAAATGGCGCGATAGAGCTAAGAGCTAATTGATAATTTATAAAACTAAATCGGGAATTCGGGATTAATCGCGTTCACTCATGTTTATTTGGCCTGACGTTTCGAACGTGACAATACGTCCGTGGTCACAGGCTGACTGGCGAGGGTTTTGCGAACTACCCTTTGCTTACACACGACATCCAATGGTTTGTGACTGGATATTTTTTCACGTTTACATTTCCTAATCACCGGATTCCACGAAGGGCACGAAGACAAAATCCCCTGTCCCTCATTCTGGTTAAAAATTGCGATGTTTCCTGATTTCAATTGCTTCACGTACTTTTCTGCTGAGATAGTGACGTTCGGTTGAGAGGACTTTGGGAACTGAATTTTTGACGTACTTTTTAAGTAAGTGCTATCAGTTAAAATAAAAATTAATTATTAAGGCTTAAATTAGAATTATAACGTAAACAAGGCTTAATTGAGGTTTGTTCTTGGATATTAATTTCCATAAATAAGTTCTTGCTGATTTTTTAAGTGATTTGCATTTTTTAAATTGTTTTTGATTTCTTCTTTCCGCTATCTCGTAAATTTATTATTGCAGGTTCCAAAACGTACATACTTTTTTGTATTTTGTTTTAGCGATTATAATTTGGTGCACTTTACTATGTTTAATTATAGGGGGTATTACTGCAATGTTCTGCCGCCAGAGTGCAGCACTAGCACAAACCGTAAACCATAAAGTAACTTATAAATATACGTATACTAAATGCCGAAAACAGTTTTTTGACAAATTTTCACGGATTATTGTAACAAATAAATATTAAATCGATGCACCAAGGCGGTTTGTTTACTGTTTGTGCTAGTAACGTGCTAGTTTTGCGTAATATTCCCTATTTATATTTTACTTCACTATCCTTTTTGCGCACTGATTGTACTGATATCGGGTATTGGTAGCGGATTTCTATTACATTTTTATTCTTTACAATTAAAAAAAAAATGGCGTGCACATTTGGTTTGGGTTTTATTAAAAATTTAATCACAATAACATGGCAGTTAACCAAGGTCGAAGCGTTTTTTATTATTTAATTTTGGGTGGTTTTTTTTTATCTAACTAGACGCTTTTATTTTCTTTCTTTTCGGGTCGGGTGTATAGCGACATCGCTGTCGGTAGAAAAATAAAGTAGATGTGTTTACAGACGATGAGAGTAAAATCAGCGGAGGGCGTCGCGTCGGCTGTCTCTCCCCCGCGTGACCCAGCGCGCGCGCACTAGCGCCTGCGCGGTGCACGCCCACTGGCGCCGACACGTTGCACGCCCACTGGCGCCGACACGTTGCACGCCCACTGGCGCCGACACGTTGCACGCACACTGGCGCCTGCCCGGTGCGCACACTAGCGCGAGCACGGTAGCGTCTGTTTGTGCGCCTGCGGGCCTACATTAACGCTTCATGCGCGCACGCGGACCACACGCCACCACCCTTCGCTCCAGCAGCTAATCTACCGTGGACTATTATTAATAACGCATGCGTTCTAATTTATCGTGTTCTAATATTTTTAAGATTAATATGAAACGAGGGCTTCGAGGGGAGTAATTTTGATTGGCTAACTATGGTGCTAAAATTAAAATTATACGACACGGCGACCGAAGCCCTTGGTGTGCGTTCGGGGTGAAAGATTGTTAAGTAATTAATTTAATTAAAATATTTAATCGAGTCACGCTGCCAAAAATCATGTCTTGAATTATATTGGTCCGTTGTAGATATTGAGCGGTCTAAAAGTACGGTTTATTTAAAGAGATATATTTAACTTATGTAGTATTAATGTTGATGTCGACAAAGCGAATGCGCGCGGCGGCGGTGAGCCCCGTCGGGCCCCGCTTCACTGACTGATTAAAATACTGTAGGCTGCTAATAAACATCACAAACAGGCTTCACTCATCATACCGACCATCAAATCGAAAAGCAATAGACATTCCATTTTATATTAAAATAATATGCTTGAATAATTTATATGACCGGACAGTTGGCAGGAGACAGGAGTACGTGTTAAGACCGCTTTTAAACCAATAGTAACTGTTAATTAAATGGAATAATCTACTTACACGAGTGTAACTTTACCATTAAGTCCATTAGATTTGTTACAAGTTTTTGATACAGTACTTAGTGCGTTTTATTGTATATTCTTAAGTACGTACTTTTTAGAAAACGACTGAAACGCGACAATATAACTCGGGTCTCATTTCTATTGCTGCAAGACTTTTCCATCTAGTTATAAGCCCACATTCAGTGTATACATTTTGACATCTATGGTATATTGAGATTATTTATTATCTTCTTTCATCTTAAGTAAGGGTTTTTATAATATGGATATAAAAATAAAATATAAAAGCACTTACAAAACAATACAAAAAATATATAAACACATTAAAAACTGTAATAGATGTCATATATTAAAGAAAAAGTGACGAAGCCCTCTAATGGTGAAGGCCGGATTCGAACCGGCGTCTTTAGCTATCGCGCCTTCACCACTGGAGGGCTTCGTTATTTTTTCTTTAATATATGACATCTATTACAGTTTATAATTTATATATGTATAGTAGTGTGACTACTTAAAAAACACAAATCAAAATATTTAATAAAATAATTTGATTTGTTCCCAAAGTTGTTCATATAAATACATTATAAAAAACCTAATCTAGGGGGCCGCCGGCAGCGGGGCAGGACTCAAGCTCAGGGCCGCAGAGTGAGGAACCGACGTAGGTACTATACGCGCCGTGTCCAAAATTACCGCCTTCTGCATCTGACCCTTGAGCCAACCACCCAGCGAGAGTCTCTAGGTGTATTATTTATTATTTTATATCCATGAAGGACCATTACCCAAATTCTATTCTTGTACTATCATAACATAATAACTTATAACCAAACCAGACATTGTCATCTATTCTGTTTTTGCTTGTTCGTATAATCATCATTATCATCATCATCATTATAATATCATTTTGGCAATAAATTGAAGCCAATAAAAAGGTTCTGGATAACCACAGTTGAAGCTCACAGATTAGGCAACAAACACGTCGTATATATACGACTCGTATAGACATACACATTGACCAATTACATAATAGTGTTGCCGCGTCACTCAATTTAGTGGATATATACAACTTTCGTTTGCTAGGCACAATTTAAATAAAAATATGTTACAAAATGGCAAGCTGTATTTTGAAGTCTGACAATATAAAGGGTAAATATACTTTTGTCACGATGTGAAACTTTGTGATACAAAAATATACTTATTACCTGATTTATATTGATGTCAACCATTACGCTACGAAACGAGAGATGCCTATAAGTATTTTATTTTTAATTGGCACAATCCTCTCGCACAAATACAAATAAAATTCTGATTACCAACTGGTAACTTTTTAAATATAACCTATTCATAGATGACCTACGTTTACCAGTTTTTTTTTTGCCACATATGAATAACCAATAATTTATAATTTTTAGCATAGTGCTGCTCCAAAAAAAAAATAGGCAACGCCGAAAATATAATTTTCCGTACCTACTTACTAATACCAGTATTACCAAAGAGAATTAAGAAGAAATAGAGCGCTCACTCTATACATCGGGTTTGTTAACCAAAACCAACCAAGTACGGTTACCAAATAGCGGAACTATTCAGTACTGCGTCTTTTTGGTAACAAAACCGATGTATGGAGTGAGCACTCTATGTCTCCTTAATTCTCTTTGGTATAGAGAACTCCTGTGAAGCTGTATATCGAACAAATATCGAATGTTTTGACATCGCTTTCGTTTATCGTTATTATAAACGTAGTGTGATCCAAGATCCCGTTCCTACCACGTTGTGCCAAATGTTATAAATATTTACATAGGCCCTTGTTACGACCCTGTCTTCCATGACTTTGTAATACAAGTGTAGGTTATTGGAAGGTGAGTTGTATCACCGGATAGCGATAAAACATTTATACATTATGTATCAAATAAATTTTATTATAACTTAAAGTCATAGAATATAAAATGTATGATTTAATAAACATTGAATGACGATTTCGTGTTTTATTCTTATTTTTTTTCATTTTCCTCAAACATGTGTTTCGATTTCATAAATGCTGATGCGTTACTAGTTTTCCATATTTTGAACCCCTCTGGAAAAAAAGAAATATAGGTACATTAGATCGGCAATTCGAATTTCTAGCTGTCACGAGAGAGACAGAGAGAGAGAGAGAGAGAGAGCAAAGAGGAAGAGAGCGAAAGTATTTAACAGGACTTGGTTTTTCATCTAATAATAGTACCTAATGATCATAAATGCGCTACCTATGCTTAATGCAGATGGCGCTACAATCGTTTTATAACAAAACCTGACATTAGCTATGAAAAATCTAAAGTTACACAAACCACAGATTTTTTTGGGTCCCTGACAATTGAAACCATTCATAATCAGTGGGTGTAGTATAGTAGTACCTCATAACCGTTCATTGTACTCGCGTTTAAAACGTTTAAGTATTCCATTTTCTACTATACTAATCTCAACCCGACGGTATCAGCAAATTAGTTGTCGCCCTTTGTGGGCAATGCGCCTAAGATTATTCTACAAGTATTTTTCTTTTTGTTTTACATTTAACCCTTGTTTACTGGCAATTCCAAATAACAATTGAATGTTTCCTTGATAAGGGTTAAATTAATTTTCACCAGTTTCACCACACCAGCTCGTAAAGTCTCTTTATTCTTCAAAAACTGATAAGAAAGTTTGCATAAAATTTTATCCACTAGAGTGGCAAAGTAAGTTGATGCAAATTTTGAGTTGTTTCCTCATGTTGACTAAATCATGATTTTGAATGATAAATATTTAATAACGTTCATTCGGATTTGATTTGTAATTATTAAAATGTAAAACGGGACTTAATCGCGTAAGTATATAAGTTTTAAGATTTACCTCCGACGTTTTGAGGACGGTTAGGAGGAAGTCCCGTTTTACATTTTAATAATGTTTTGATTTGTAATGTTTTACATTACAGTTCGTATATTCCTCGCATTGGTGTGGTGAAAAATGTTGTGTTTCACTCGGTAGCAAAGTTTGTTTAACCCTCGTGCCTACAACTCTGCCCCCTTGTAAAACAAAACTATTTTAATTTTGTATAGCAGAAACGTCTGCAAACGATGCCATAAAATATAGAAATAAATTATAAAAGTATAAAAATTCATTGTCTGGCAAGGCCTAAACTTGCGACTCTGGTTTGGATCTGCCCAATATGACTGAACTCCAGTAGCCATTTAAGAAGTGTAATTACTCTTACGGTAGATGTCGCCGCGCGTTCCTAAGGCGCGTATGACGGAAATGACGGAAATAGTCTCTGCCCTCGGCTGAAGTCTCGTTAGCTCAGTTGGCAGAGCGACGGGCTAGTGATCCGGAGTTCGAGCCTGGCCCGAGACCAGTGAATTATTCCACTTTTAATTAATTTAAATAACTATTTTACACTCGCCCTTTCCCCGGCTCTTGCAGCGGATTTCCGCGATGCGCTCCATATCTGTCTCCGCTTCGGAATCGCTCATCTGTTTTTCGACAACTGCCACAGCTTGTTTGAGTAATGACTCTTCCATAAAAGTTAACTCTGTAACAATTTTAAACTGAAATAAAAGTACCTACTGTCCGCGCGCGAATTCCGTGCACGGCTAAGGAATGTTAGGAATGTTGGGCGTCATGACAGTAGTGTCATTTTGTACGAATGCACGGAATTGGTGCGCGGACAGTAAGCGATGAGCGCTGGTGGAGCAGCCGTAAGAGCGTGCGACTTGCAATCCGGAGGTCGCGGGATCAAACCCCGGCTCGTACCAATTAGTTTTTTTGAAACATGTCTTATATTATATATGTACGAAATATATAATTTGATATTTACCAGTCGCTTTTCGGTGAAGGAAAACATCGTCAGGAAACCGGACTACTTAATCCCAATAAGGCCTAGTTTACTCTGGGTTGGAAGGTCAGATGGCAGTCGCTTTCGTAAAAACTAGTGCCCACGCCAATTCCTGGGATTAGTTGCCAAGCGAACACTAGGCTCCCATGAGTCGTGGCAAAATGCCGGGACAACACGAGGAAATGACGATGATGAAAATAATATGTCATATTAAGTACTATACTAATAAAGAAAAAGAGACCAAGCCCTCCGGTGGCCGAGGCCGGAATCGAACCTAGTTATCCACTTTTCTATACAGCGACGTATGGCGACGCGTGTGTACTTAAGTTGGGGCACTTACTGTACCTATTGGCTATGTGCGAAGCGGGTGGTGGAGGACATACAACGACATGCTCTCTGGCTGGCAACCCCACATGCATTGCGTTTAGGCATTTTTTTATTAAGTAGGTATATGAGGATTTAGGACCTACACAATTGGCACTTAGTACTTACTTGAAAAAAATTGTACCCCTTGAATTTGGGAGTAAAAGCCTAATGAAGTTGCGGTTCCTGTATAGCATCTCACCAGCTATCCCTACCGAATTCCAGCATTGGTATTTACTTTTTCACCAAAACATAAGTTGGAGAAAGTAGTACCTACTCATGATTTTATTCTCAAATAAGTAAACTTTGTTTAGTTTAATACCTGGTAGTTACCAGGAAAATTGCAAAGTTAGGTAACTCGGTACTGATTTAATTGGTTGTATCGAAAAGTACGAAATAAGCATTACAGTTATATGAATAGAATGATCGTAAAAGCCAATCAACATCTTACGAGTACTCAAATAAGTTGTTATAATAATTGAATTTAAAAATCCAATTTTATTAAAAATGTTATGCTCGTTTATGGATTACCTGTAATTTATGTTATTACTAAAACTTTGTTTGTTTCTCGCTTTAAGTGATTTATAATCTTAGAGAAATAAATATATTTGAACTGGACATAAAAAAGTAGTACCTAGATAGAATACTCTTTATTGGCACACCTCAGTAAAAGATACAGTTTAAGAAAAACAATTGATTAACCTTTTGGACGCCAATGACCGATATATCGGCAATTCGGCACTGCAGGTCCAACGCCAAAGACGGATTAATCCGTTACAGACCACAGAGCAACGTAGACCTACGTGCATGTGCATAAAGTTCAATTTCAGTTTTGACACTTCGGTGACGTGGCGTCCGAGTGACAGCTTCTGTGTTTGACACGGCGTCGAAAAGGTTAAAGATAGAGGCAGAGTAGGCAGACAACAGGCGGCAAAGTACTGCTGATGCTGACTGAGAAGGCGAGGGTCCATGCCGATCCAGGGCCCGCTAAAAAGGTTGCCGGCGGTTGGCCGCGCCTTTGCCTCCGGTTCCATCAACTGGGTCACTTGCCGCTTGCATTCCTCTGACAGTTGATTGACCACATTCGAGCGGAACCGCCACTTCTTCGTCACCTACAACATAACCAACGGAATGACAATTCGTTGTTTCTTCATGGCATTGAAACAAAGACGAAATATTACATATTACAAAGATTTTCAGTTCTAGACACTCGTGTATAGACACGGGTGTGTACTTTCAAGGGAAAGATGCTGCTGACGCAATACCATCCTATACAAGCTTTTCATGGCACTCGGCGAGACGGAACGTTAACAGCATCTGAATCTGCATCCGAAGTTTTGAGAAACATGTCGCTTAGATGAAATCCTTATAAAAGACGTGACGAGCTTATGCGATTTAGTTAAATAGTACTTTCAAGTTACCTGTAACTCATACAACTTTTTTGCAGAAGTCTCATTAAATGGTAGGGCTTGATTTAGCATAGTGTAAAGAATAATCCCCATGGACCACATGTCAGCCAGCTTAGGTAGATACGGGATTCCCTTTAGTACTTCCGGCGCGGCGTACGAAAGCGACCCGCAGAATGTCTCCGACAAAACGTCCCGATCCCTGCAGCGAACTCCGCGCGCGAATCCGAAATCTGTTATTTTTACATTGTAATTTGTTGTGATCAATATGTTTTCGCACTTGAGATCTCTGTGCGCGATGTTTAAAGTGTGGATGTAGTGGAGACCGCAGCTAATTTGTCGCATCCAGAGCCGGCTCTGGTTTTCGGGCACAGCACCGTTGCTTGTTACGTAGTTGAGTAGGTCCCCGTTTTCGGCGAATCGCTGGAATATGTAGTATCTGGCGCGGCGCTGGAAGATGTCGGTGACGTGCACGATGTGCGGGTGGTTGAGGCGGATGAGGATGTCCAGCTCGCGCGGCAGGAACTTGGTGAGGTAGTCGCGGGGCGCACCCGACGTGTCAATCACTTTACACGCCAACATCGTGTTGTGGGTCTCGTCTATCATATGAACTGCTTTGTACACCTACGAACATTCATTTATTTAGGTTATTATCCCATAATGTCCTACTTTACGTTGTCCTACTTTATAGTTTATGTCTACGTTTTAACATTCCTGACAACATACCAAAAACAACCTACGTAATTCGGCCGGGTTCATCGTTACCCACCATAAAAACGGTGGGCTTTGTAGAAGCAGGCAGAAAGGAAAAGTGAGACTATGACAACGACAAACAATAATAGCGCTTTCTCTGCTACTCCTACTGAAAGTTCCATAAGAGCATCCCGTTCGGTCAAATGAGGGCCCTTCCCCATTTCAGTCATTTCCTCTCATTTCCTCTCTACATATATTATTGTACCTCTATGGCGCTGCCCGATACAAATGTTAGGTGGTTGTCACACTGCCCCCGCGTCTCGTTGCGAAACGCGGAGCAACGGTAGACCTGTACCAATAACTTCTGAGGTTATAAGAATATTAATGTTGCTTATTTTTTATATATAGTTTCCAGACCATATACTAAACCTAAAAATAATATTTTGTGTCATCCTAGGTATTTGCTTAGGTAGAAATTTAGGTATTTCTTTTTTCAATCAGCATTCTGTAAAAAAAATATTCGAGACGAAATTCTTTGTTTCCCTGTAAAGGCAAAGTGGCTTCCGACGTACACACGCATTTTGTGTCATTTTCATCCACGGGTATAATGGCATTTAATAAATACCTAAAATTGATCCTAAAACGCCTAAAAAAATATTAGAGTCGGTAAGTGAAGTGTTGTACTTTACAGAACATTGTTATATGTTATTCAAACAAATCTGTGTCAAATTCATCCACCGCTTTTATTTAAAAAAAAATTTTTTCTAATTAACACCCTGTATCTGCCACAAAAAAAAATTCATATTATTAAGTTTACGTCTATAATATTATAATACCACATTGAGACATCATTCATAATTTGGGTCATTTTGATCCACGGTTTTTTTTCTATCTGGCAAAATAAAACTCAATTGAGCAAGAAGGGCGTGCGCGGGGAAGGGTACCTACGCGGGTGGGGTGCTTATTATACTTGCCGCAATATCAGCTGGCGACTGAGATCTTAATACTATCTCCTTTACCCTTGTTAAGTTAAGACCAACCAAGAGATGGCATTATGAGCTGTCTCGCCACTTAGTTTTGCGATACAGTGTATTTATTTCATTCGGAGGCATAATTACATTGTCTTATCAATCTTACCGTAGTAGGTATATAAATATAATTAAAAATAAACTGTAGGCTGCACTCCTCATACTGACCAACATTTGTGACGTTCCTAATCAAAAGGTACCACTTTCTCTGACAGGTTATTTGTATAAAGATATAATCAAATTTCGTCTTTATGGTAAACGACAAAGTGGTACCTACCTTTTGATTGAGAATGTCACATCAGCGACTTAAAAATTACTTTTGTTTCGATTTTTAGTAGACTTTTTAAGTTTATTTTAAGACTCAATTTATTGTGATTTTTGTTATGTTTAAGCGTGGCAAGCAACATTAATTACATTGATGATGATGTTCATTAAATACAATATTTTTTCATACTATACTGAACTGTCACCCTATACGTGAGAATGAACAGCGCCCTCTTGACAATGATCATATATTACTGGTCAGGCTTTAATATGTGTCATAATTTAGTAAAGTCCCCTTTGTGGATTCTAAGTTTCCGAGTTACAGCAGTTTAGTGAAAGCGTTTTTTTTTTAAATATAAATTAAGGGTTGAATAAAGAGGAAAGAAAATTTGATTATTTTTGCGCTACGACGCACGGTTTAGGAGATACAGCCCTATAAAGTTTTTTTTATTGTTTTTTTCTTTTTTACATTGTGTTTTTTGTATATTACTTTGAGGTTTCATAAAGGGGAACGAAAATTTAATTATTTTTGCGCTACGACGCATGGTTTAGGAGATCAAGCCCTATAAAAAAAAACTTTTTTTTTTTGCGTTTTTTTTTGTATAAATTAATGGTTACATAAAGGGGACCGAAAAGTTGATTATTTTTGCGCTACGACGCACGGTTTAGGAGATACAGCCCTATATAGAATGTTTTCTTTTTCTTTTTTACGTTTTTAAATCTTAATTAAGGGCTTCTTAAGGGGAACGAAAATTTGATTATTTTTCGCTACCATGCACGGTTTAGGAGATACATCCCTAAAGTTTTTTTTTCTTTTTTTTGTCATTGCGTTTTTTGTTATTACTTTGGGGTTTCATAAAAGGGAACGAAAATTTTATTATTTTTGCGCTACGACGCACGGTTTAGGAGATACAGCCCTAAAATGATTTTTTTCTCTTTTTCTTTTTTGCGTTTTTAAATCATAATTAGGGGCTTCTTAAAGGGGAACGGATATTGATTATTTTTGCGCTACGATGCACGGTTTAGGAGATACAGCCCTATAAAGTTTTTTGTTATTATTTTTTTCTTTCTTTTTCTTGTGTTTTTGTATATTATTTTGGGGCTTCATAAAGGGGAACGAAAATTTTATTATTTTTGCGCTACGACGCATGGTTTAGGAGATACAGCCCTATAAAGATTTTTTTTTAAATTTTGCGTTTTTTTAAATATAAATTATGAGTTGCATAAAGGGGAACGAAAATTTTATTGTTTTTGCGGTACCACGCACGGTTTAGGAGATACAGCTCTATAAAGTTTTTTTTCCTGGTTTTTTTTTTGTTTTTTTTAAAGTATTAATTACGGGTTTCTTAAAGGGGTTTTTTAAATTATTTTTGCGCTACGACGCATGGTTTAAGAGATACAGCCCTATAATGATTTTTTTTTTAATTTTGCGTTTTTTTTTAAATATAAATTATGGGTTGCATAAAGGGGAACGAAAATTTTATTATTTTTGCGCTACGACGCATGGTTTAGGAGATACAGCCCTATAAAGATTTTTTTATTGTTTTTTTTCTATTTTTCTTTTTTACATTGTGTTTTTTGTATATTACTTTGGGGTTTCATAAAGGGGAACGAAAATTTTATTATTTTTGCGCTACGACACATGGTTTAGGAGATACAGCCCTATAAAGATTTTTTTTTTAAATTTTGCGTTTTTTTTAAATATAAATTATGGGTTGCATAAAGGGGAACGAAAATTTTATTGTTTTTGCGGTACCACGCACGGTTTAGGAGATACAGCTCTATAAAGTTTTTTTTCCTGGTTTTTTTTTTTGTTTTTTTTTTAAGTATTAATTACGGGTTTCTTAAAGGGGTTTTTTAAATTATTTTTGCGCTACGACGCATGGTTTAAGAGATACAGCCCTATAATAATTTTTTTTTTAAATTTTGCGTTTTTTTTTTAAATATAAATTATGGGTTGCATAAAGGGGAACGAAAATTTTATTATTTTTGCGCTACGACGCATGGTTTAGGAGATACAGCCCTATAAAGATTTTTTTTTTAAAGTTTGCGTTTTTTTAAATATAAATTATGAGTTGCATAAAGGGGAACGAAAATTTTATTGTTTTTTCGGTACCACGCACGGTTTAGGAGATACAGCTCTATAAAGTTTTTTTTCCTGGTTTTTTTTTGTTTTTTTTTTTAAGTATTAATTACGGGTTTCTTAAAGGGGTTTTTTTAAATTATTTTTGCGCTACGACGCATGGTTTAAGAGATACAGCCCTATAATGATTTTTTTTTTTAATTTTGCGGTTTTTTTTTTAATATAAATTATGGGTTGCATAAAGGGGAACGAAAATTTTATTATTTTTGCGCTACGACGCATGGTTTAGGAGATACAGCCCTATAAAGATTTTTTTATTGTTTTTTTTTTTCTATTTTTCTTTTTTACATTGTGTTTTTTGTATATTACTTTGGGGTTTCATAAAGGGGAACGAAAATTTTATTATTTTTGCGCTACGACACATGGTTTAGGAGATACAGCCCTATAAAGATTTTTTTTTTAAATTTTGCGTTTTTTTAAATATAAATTATGGGTTGCATAAAGGGGAACGAACATTTTATTGTTTTTGCGGTACCACGCACGGTTTAGGAGATACAGCTCTATAAAGTTTTTTTTCCTGGTTTTTTTTTGTTTTTTTTTAAGTATTAATTACGGGTTTCTTAAAGGGGTTTTTTAAATTATTTTTGCGCTACGACGCATGGTTTAAGAGATACAGCCCTATAATGTTTTTTTTTTTAAATTTTGCGTTTTTTTTAAAATATAAATTATGGGTTGCATAAAGGGGAACGAAAATTTTATTATTTTTGCGCTACGACGCATGGTTTAGGAGATACAGCCCTATAAAGATTTTTTTTTTAAATTTTGCGTTTTTTTTTAAATATAAATTATGGGTTGCATAAAGGGGAACGAAAATTTTATTGTTTTTGCGGTACCACGCACGGTTTAGGAGATACAGCTCTATAAAGTTTTTTTTTTCTGTTTTTTTTTGTTTTTTTTTTAAGTATTAATTACGCGTTTCTTAAAGGGGTTTTTTTAAATTATTTTTGCACTACGACGCATGGTTTAAGAGATAATGATATGTTTTTTTTTAGTTTTGCGTTTTTTTTTAAATATAAATTATGGGTTGCATAAAGGGGAACGAAAATTTTATTATTTTTGCGCCACCACGCACGGTTTAGGAGATATTATATCTATATATATAGCTATAATAGCTCTATAAAGTTTTTTTTCCTGGTTTTTTTTTAAAGTTTTAATTAAGGGTTTCTTAAAGGGGAACGAAAATTTGATTATTTTTGTGCTACGATGCACGGTTTAGGAGATGCAGCCCTATAAAGATTTTTTTGTTGTTTTTTTTTTTCATTGTGTTTTTTGTATATTATTTAGGGGTTCCGTAAAGGGGAACGAAAATTTTGTTCTTTTTGCGCTACCACGCACGGTTTAGGAGATATAGCTCTATAAAGATTTTTTCCTGTTTTTTTTTTTGTTTTTTTTTTTAAGTATTAATTACGGGATCCTTAAAGGGGAACGAAAAATTGATTATTTTTGCGCTACGATGCACGATTTAGGAGATGCAGCCCTATAAAGATTTTTTTTTTTTCATTTTTTTTTTCATTGTGTTTTTTGTATATTAGTTTGGGGTTCCACAAAGGGGAACGAAAATTTGATTATTTTTGCGCTACGACGGTTTAGGAGATACAGCCCTATAAAGTTTTTTTTGTTTTTTTTTTTCATTGTGTTTTTTGTATATTACTTTGGGGTTCCGTAAAGGGGAACGAAAATTTTATTATTTTTGCGCTACGACGCACGGTTTAGGAGATACAGCCCTAAAATGATTTTTTTTCCTCTTTTTCTTTTTTGCGTTTTTCAATCTTAATTAGGGGTTTCTTAAAGGGATTTTTTTTAATTATTTTTGCGCTACGATGCACGGTGTAGGAGATACAGCCCTATAAAGTTTTTTTGTTATTTTTTTTCTTTTTTTTCATTGTGTTTTTAGTATATTACTTTGGGGCTTCATAAAGGGGAACGAAATTTTTATTATTTTTGCGCCACCACGCACGGTTTAGGAGATATTATATCTATATATATAGCTATAATAGCTCTATAAAGTTTTTTCCTGGTTTTTTTTTTAAGTTTTAATTAAGGGTTTCTTAAGGGGAGCGAAAAGTTGATTATTTTTGCGCTACGATGCACGATATAGGAGATACAGCTAATACAGCCCTATAAAGATTTTGTTTCTTTTTTTTTCATTGTATTTTTCATGTATGTCTTTTGGGTTACATAAAGGGGAACGAAAATTTTATTATTTTTGCGCTACGACGCATGGTTTAGGAGATACAGTCCTATATATTTTTTTACAATGCATGTGCTCGAAAAGTGCGTTTCCTACGGAGCCATATCGTGCGGAAAGTACTGCTTTTCCGCACTAGTGCTTTTTGTTTTCAATTTTTTTTTACAGTACATATGGTGCTACTTTCTCGCACTAGTGCGGAAAAGAGCACTTACCGTGCATATGTCGAAAGTTTAAAGGGCCATATGTACTGTAAAACGTACGATACACGTGCGAATAAGTAATTCGCAACTCGTGTCGATTTAAAACACTCCTTTTAATAATTAAACTTATTTGCCATGACATGTTTTTTTATTTACTCGCACAATGCATAGTAAAACATTGTATGATACACGTGCGTAAAGATGACTTCCGCACTTGTTGCATAAATAGCAATTTTTTTTATCAAAGAATGAAAGAAAGTCACGGTATTAATAACCAAATTTTACTTTAGTGGTACCTTCTCCCTATCACTGTCACAAATGTATGTGGCGTTCACGTAAACGCGATATTTTTAAGATTTCCCTGCGCAATGTTGCCAGCTCGCTCGCAAATCAAACATGTACTTACAGTTCTTTTGCATAATGGTGACATTGTACAATATCTATGAGTTTTAAATAGGTAAAAGATAATTCGACGCATTCTTTGCTTGCTTGTTGCTTGTTGTTGTGTTGTTTGCGTAACTTCTTTGAATAAGTTGCGTTAATTTGGCGCACAGGCGAAGTAAACATGCGTTGCGTACGGCAAGGTCACGCCGCGGCCCCACCCTGCACGGCCTCCGTTGCCCATTCAGACCGCCCGCTAGCTTCGTTTGAACGCAAATAATATTTTTGTAATATTTGTTTATGCAGTGGATGCAAGTGACACAAATTCATACATCTTATTTATCTTGCATTTCAAATTAATAAGATGTAAACTCTAATATCTTTAATATTCTTTTGTAACGGTGACTGCCTGTTACAACAAAATCATCAAATATCTTATGAAGCTATGCCTTAATAAGACACAAAATCATTTAATGGACCTATTTAAACGATTAAATTCGACCTAAGTAATTTTTTTTAACTCTAATTTTTTTTTGTGTCATTTAGAATATTATGACATAGTATCAGATTGCAGTGGACGTAATTGACACAAACTATGTTTTCACACTAAAAACACTATCCTAAATGCAACACAGTTACATGTGTTCTCTCGAATATTTTTTTCTCCAAGATAATTCAAAATAAAAAATAATTACCACAAAATAACAAATTACTAGAAAAGCAAATTATATATATGACACAAAACAAAATGTAAGATTTACATCTTAACAAAGTATTCATAAGCGAAAACAGAATTGACTTTAATATTTTTATAACCTAGGGGTCAAAATATAGCCAGCGGTACAGGTCTACGGACTCGCATGCGCAAACAATATTTCGAATAAGTAACTTTGGACGACTTTCAATTTCAAAAATAAACTTATCGACGTCGATATCCATTACGTCTACGTCCTTCTTGCACTAAAATCCGTACGGCACTGCGGAGCTCGGTGTGACATACCCTGCGGCACGCACCGCGTCTCCGTCCAAGCGCGCGAGTCGTCGTGCGTCTCGCACCTCCGCGCGTGGAGGCGGAGCCAGTGTGTCGTACCATGCGATTTTTCTATACAAAATCAAGATTCTACATACAAAAAACGCATCAACGGACGACGCTGCGAGATGCGGAGCAGTGTGACGACCGCCTTAGTCGCCGGTCGCCCGGTGCGTCGATGCTCGTGACATGCATTATTTGTCGCCCGGTTATTGTTTTTGCGACTCATCGCCGATCGCGTTAGACCAATGTCGTGGCCAGGCCGTTAGGCCGTTACACGAGTATAGTGTCGCTCAGACTGTCGGCGGCGCCGACACGCGGAGCGTACGTATGGCCGCGTAGGTATGTCGGTGTCGGCGTTATCTAAAACGCTCCCTAGACACATACTTAATACACATTGGCCTGTCAGCACCGACGGTCAGCGCGACAATAAAACCAACATTAGGTAGGCAGGTAGGTAAATACTGAAAGACAATGTATTTATCCTTGAAATTTGTTTTCCGTATTATGAGTTCCTAACTGAATGGAAGGCGGCTCTAGTGCCATGCCGCAAAATTTCGCCGCCACCCGTACCTGAAGCACGTACTTTAGCATAAGACCCTTCTCCAATAAGTTTGCCCAATATGAATCCTTTCTCTTGTAACATAGCCACGTCCGAAGGTGACGTCAGATCACACTTGTCGCCTGGAGTCCCCATTGATATTACTTTTTCCGCACATTACTTGAAACTTTCTTTTTCCTGCATGGATGATGCATAGTGGTAGGTATTAGTTTGATAGCTAGACATAACTAGCTAGCTTAATTTCATTTATCATTCTGTATTTGTCATTTTTTCCGAATAAATCAATTCACACACACTGACAATAAATTTTATTACAAGCGTCAGCGGCGTCAGTCAATTTGACATAAATATACTTATATCTAATCGTACCTATTTCAATTGCTTTTAGATGATAATTTAGATGCAAGTTTTTTAGCCAGGCACTTTTTTACAAGCTTTTATTTAACTTGCAATGTCTGTACACGTATGTTCGGGTCAAATCTTGCAAGCTAAATTATACCCACTTCCCATTATTCGATTGAGCTGAAACTTCACATAGGTAGGTAAGTACATGTATGGTACATGGAAGTCAGGTGACAATGCAATATTATAGTACCATCGAGCTGAGCTGATCTGATGCTTGGCACACGAGATGGCCATAGGAACTCTGTGATAAAACAACGTAACCTATCATGTTTTTTGTCAAAAATGAAATTTTTGACAAAAAACATTCTCTCATAGACTAACCGCGCTAACTTTGCACAAACTTGGCTGTAATAAAGATCGAAGAGCATAGGCCTAGGTAGCTCCATACTTGACGTAGCACTTGGCATGAAAACTTAACGTGGCCCGATTCTATTCGCTCTCTAACATAACAAGTACAATACGAATTACGATCAACCGATAACTAATAAGTGTAAAGAAACCCTGCCTCTTCAGAGGCTACATATCGTTCCCAGGGCCAGGATATTGTTGCTGAAGTCACACACCTCCAACATCTGACATTAAGAGGGAAGAATTATTGGAAAGGTCGCGGTGGACCGGCGTAGTATGAGCGTGGATGTGGTGTACTGCACAAAGGCTGGACTGGAGTAATGTTGGAAATAAAGTTCACTTTGAATTGCACAAATGGGGAGCTTTTATTATTATAATAACAGCACCATTTGCTGGTTAAGATTGTTACAATATTAATTAATGTAAAAAGAACTCGCGGACAACAAGTTAACGAGGTTACGGACATTCGGGAAGAGAGAGATAGCAATATATAAACGGATACGGAAATATGTATCAAGTGACGTTAGCTGTCACTGTCATGCATTGCGTTTTGTTATATGCTTAGATATATTCAATACTTCCCCTTAAGCACATAACAAAAATATCCCTTAAGTATAGGTTAGGAACATATGACACTTAAAACTATACCTTATGGATACTTATTTCTGACGTGGAGTTCATGCATAAATTCAACATGCTTACATTTACTGAGTGGCTTGGTAAGGACATCTGCAAACATTCTTTCAGTATTCAAATATTTTATAACAATAAAATTTGTCTCTACCAAGTCTTTAACGAAATGATATCTTATATCTATGTGTTTTGTGCGCTTGTGACAATATTCTTTACTTGCTAACAATTTATGCGCACTTTGGTTGTCATTATGCACCAAAATAGAATGTAACTTTAACTCTGTAAAAATTTCAGACAGAAAGTTTCTTATAAAACACAGATCTTTGGTTACATCACATAGAGCTAGGTACTCACTTTCACAACTCGATAGGGCAATACATTTCTGTTTTCTGGCCTCCCAGTGAACAATGTTTTCGCCAAGTTTGATAGCAAAACCTGTATATGACCTGCGGTCATTATGATCATTGGCAAAATCTGCATCGGCATATGCACTTAAATTCAATTGGCTACTTTTTACAAATAGTAAACTATAATCAATTGTACCTGCTAAATACCTTAAAATTCTTTTGGCAGCTAACCAATGAGTTATGCCAAAACAGTTATTATATTGGCTCAACTGACTACACGCATAGGCTATGTCAGGTCTTGTGCAGACAGAAAGATACATTAAACATCCTAGCAATTGTCTGTAATTGTATGTTTCATCATTCAATGGTTTATCAGAATTACACAACTTTAACCCTGTCTGCATGGGAGTCGAAACCGGTTTACATTCTGACATACCAAACCTTTGAAGTACCTTCTTAATATAAACAGACTGATCCAACTTAAGGATGCCTTTCTGTCTGTCTCGAGTTACTCTAATACCTAGATAATTCTGTATAGGACCTAAGTTTTTAATACTGAACTCATTTTCTAACAAATTTAATAAACTTTTAATCTGTGAGCTGTCTTTCCTATACAGAATATAAAAGTCATCTACATACAAAGAAATGACTATGAACTCCTTGTCAGACTTAAAATAATAAACACATGGCTCGCATTTACTTTGCTTAAAATTGTTTTTAGTTAATAAATCGTGAACCTTACAATACCACATTCTACTGGCTTGTTTAAGGCCGTAGATGCTCCTTTGTAACAGGCACACTTTATCTTTATTTTCAGCATCATGGAAACCCTCTGGTTGTTCCATGTATATGGTTTCGTTAAGTTCACCATTTAAGAAAGCCGTGTTTACATCTATATGATCTATATTGAGATCATATTCGTTAGCTAAAGAAAACAAAAGACGCATTGTAGAGTGGCGTACAACTGGGGAGAAAGTATCAGTGTAGTCGATACCATACTTTTGTGTAAACCCCCTCGCGACTAAACGAGCTTTATATTTTTGAAAGTTGCCTGAAGAGTCACACTTGACTCGGTAAACCCACTTACATTTAATTACATTTCTATTCTTGGGCCTATCCACAAGTTTCCAGACATTGTTATTTATTAAAGAGTTGTACTCACTTTTCATTGAGTTTAACCACTCATCGCGATAACGGCTGGCCATTGCCTCATCATAAGACTGTGGTTCGTCTTCAAGTACAGTTTGAGCGAGCATAGATAAATCATAATCCTCATACCGTTTTGGAGGTACTGCCCTAGTACTACGTACAGGCCTGGACTCCGCAGCTGACCCGTCGCCTCTAGATGAAGCCGCGCGAGGTGAGGTTACAGGCTGTTCACCCGCTGCACCCGCCGAGCAGTCGTCGGAGGACTCCTGGTCGCTACCGGTGTTCCATTCATCTGTGAAATCAGAAGTATTACCCTCATCGCTCAAAACATGACTATTATTATTTTCGCTAACATTTTCATTATTTTTATTTAATTCATTATTTTCCATGACCTCATTTGAAATGTCATTATTTTTCATGACCTCATTTGAAATGTCATTATTAAAATTTGAATTATTCAGTTCATTATTCTGTAATCCATGAGTAAAATTATCATTATCTACATTCAATTTATTATTGGAATTTATATTTAATTCATTATTATATAAATTAATCATACCATTATTATCACAGCTATTACTATCAGGTACATTGTTTGAATGTTGTGGAGTAAAAAACTTATCCTCCAAAAACTTTACATCACGAGATAAAATCACTTTCCTAGGATCTACGGGATCTGCCAGTCTATAACCCTTTGTGGTCTCGGAATAACCCACAAAAATGTATAATTTACTTCTAGCATCTAGCTTCTTGCGCTTGACACTTGGAACTAGAGCATAAGCCTTGCAGCCAAAAACCCTGAGGTGACTAAGATCCACCTTGGACCCGGTCCACACTTCCTCAGGTATACGGCCATTCAGTGCAACAGTGGGAGATCTATTTTTAATATAAGTTGCTACCATTAGCGCTTCTCCCCAAAAACATTGAGCTAGACCTGCCTCTAGTAACATACACCTTACTTTATTGAACAAGGTTAAATTTAACCTCTCCGCCACGGAGTTCTGTTCCGGACAGTAAGGAACGGTTAACTGGTGAACAATCCCTTCTTTCTTTAAATAACTGGAAAGTCTACTATTTACATATTCTTTCCCATTGTCCGAACGCAAACATAGAATAGATAAACCTGTCTGCTTTTCTACAACATTTTTAAAGTGAATAAAATGGTCACATACCTCTGACTTATGTTTCATTAGGTAGCAGTAGGATTTCCTCGAGTAGTCATCTGTGAAGGTGACAGCAAAGTTTGCACCACCCAAGCTGCTCACTGGCATGGGACCGACCACATCGGAGTGTACAAGCTCCAAAGGTCTGGTTGCACGCGTTCCACCACCTTTGGGAAATGGAGTCTTAGCCATCTTCCCCTCAAGGCATGGTACACACTGTTCAAGTGTTTCACCATCCTGGAACATAACACCACATGCAAGCCTATCCCTAAGGGCACACATACCTGCAGAGCCAATATGACAAAGCCTGGAATGCCATCGAGACATATCTGACCGCTGAGCAACAACTGTGGCACTCGGTGAGTCCTGCCTATCCTGCAGGAACAAAGAGTGCTCCTGTTTGTGCATTCCTTTGCCCAACTCATTTAATTTATAAATCCCATTGACCTCACTTGCAGAACAAACTAAATTATCTTTCTTGTCATATGCAAAACAACCTCCCGAGTTAAACACCACTCTATCACAACCTGATTTTAAAAGTTTACTGACTGAAATTAAATTACAAGACAGTTGGGGCACATATAAAGAATTATTTAAAATAAGTACCTTGTCTAATGTCCTTATTTTTACATCGCCGGTGCCTTCACACAGCACTTTGCTATTATTAGCCACTGCCACTGAAGATTGTCCTTTCTTTATAGAATTAAAACAGTTTTTGTCATTAAATAAATGGCAGCTCGATCCAGAATCTATATAAACATCTTGCTGGGAGACCAGGAACGCGGCTGGCATGGGATCTTCCTTCTGCTTCTTATCTCTTTTCAGTTTGAAGCACTTAGCTTTGACGTGGCCCTCCTTATGACAGTAAGTACACGTAAACTTCTTCTTTGCTTTGAACTGTTGTTTGGAAACAAAAGCAGTCTCAGATGAACATGTCGCTAGCTTCCTGGACTCTTCCTGCATCAGCCTGGCTCGTACAAACTCACTAGATATAGTCGATGTTAGGCAGGCTGTAGACATATTTGAAACTAGAGAATCAAACTCTTGAGGTAACCCGCTTAAAAGCAGTTCTGCCACTTCACTATCTTCAATAGTTTTTCCAATATCTGCCAGTTGTTGGACTAATTTCATAATATGGTCGATATACGCGTTCATACCGGCGTGATCGGCGTAGCTGGCCTTGTGTAGTTCACGTAGCAAAACAATTCGACGATAAAGCCCTCTGTCTTCAAATATATTTCTAAGATTGTCCCACGCTTGCTTGGCACTAGTGCAACTGGTAACATATTGATATAGAGATGGGTGCAGACTAAGTGCAATGCGCGCCAGCGCACGTTGGTCGCGCGCAGCGTCCGTCACAGCACCGGTCACACAGTCCCATAAACCTTCCAATATCAATAACATTTTTATGGCGAACTTCCAAGAGCAAAAATTTCCTTGGCCTTGTAGCTTCTCCATATTTTGGTGCACAAAAGCTGCTGAGCTGGTTGTGGAAACAGCGAGCGGCGGCGCCACATTGGCCGCGCCGGCTCCATTTTGTGGCGGCACATCTTCGTCGCCTTCAGCCATTCTTCAAGGTAGGATAGAGAGTAGTGGTGCGCGATATTCCTGTCCTCCAATCGACACCAAGGTTCTAATCTGGGCGCAGAACCTATTGGAAAGGTCGCGGTGGACCGGCGTAGTATGAGCGTGGATGTGGTGTACTGCACAAAGGCTGGACTGGAGTAATGTTGGAAATAAAGTTCACTTTGAATTGCACAAATGGGGAGCTTTTATTATTATAATAACAGCACCATTTGCTGGTTAAGATTGTTACAATATTAATTAATGTAAAAAGAACTCGCGGACAACAAGTTAACGAGGTTACGGACATTCGGGAAGAGAGAGATAGCAATATATAAACGGATACGGAAATATGTATCAAGTGACGTTAGCTGTCACTGTCATGCATTGCGTTTTGTTATATGCTTAGATATATTCAATAAGAATAATAAATAAAATAAATATGTCCTGACAATTGGCACTTTTTTCATACAATTTCCATTTCGGGAGAAAATGGTTTCCACTAAAAAATCTTAACAAATCACTTTGATTTTGATGTCGATCGCTTCAGCATAATACATATATTCTAGGTTTATAGGTTTCTCTTAATATTTTTTTTTTGTATTGCAAATTTTGCAAAAAGGAAACCTTTTAACTTAGTTTTTCATTTTGTCTATAACATACTTAATTACTAAAAAATCATGGAGAATGGAAAATCGTTTTTTCTTTTTGTATGGACGAGTACGAGCTATACCTACTTCCCTCTTAACGCTGAGATGCTGTGCGGTATGCCGCAGTATCCCAAATAGATACCTACACTTCTGTAATCTAAAACACGACTTCAAACAAGTACCTACCTACTTACCTACGCCAAATAAATTGCAGTTGGGCGAATCCACTTGAGACCTGATCCTGAAGGCAGGCTCACTAGGTTTGAAGTTTTAACGGTAGAACGGTCACTAGGCGGTAGAACACACGACGCAAACATATACCACCATTACCCACATACCTACCTACATGCATACGTATGTATATAGTATGTATATAGCACTTATATACATACCACATACTTACATACATTACCTACATAGACTACTAGTCATAAGTCAGTCATAACCCTTCCCGTACCTACTCGGGTAAATAAGGTAGTAAACAATTATGTCTAGCAACTTTTCGAAGACCATAATTTCCCTACCTTTATTTATACCACCGCAAACATATACCACCATTACCCACATACCTACCTACATGCATACGCATGTATATAGCACTTATATACATACCACATACTTACATACATTACCTACATAGACTACTAGTCATAAGTCAGTCATAACCCTTCCCGTACCTACTCGGGTAAATAAGTTAAGGTAGTAAACAATTATGTCTAGCAACTTTTCGAAGACCATTATTTCCCTACCTTTATTTACACCACCGCAAACATATACCACCATTACCCACATACCTACCTACATGCATACGTATGTATATAGCACTTATATACATACCACATACTTACATACATTACCTACATAGACTACTAGTCATAAGTCAGTCATAACCCTTCCCGTACCTACTCGGGTAAATAACATAAGGTAGTAAACAATTATGTCTAGCAACTTTTCGAAGACCATTATTTCCCTACCTTTATTTATACCACCGCAAACATATACCACCATTACCCACATACCTACTACATGCATACATATGTATATAGCACTTATATACATACCACATACTTACATACATTACCTACATAGACTACTAGTCATAAGTCAGTCATAACCCTTCCCGTACCTACTCGGGTAAATAAGTTAAGGTAGTAAACAATTATGTCTAGCAACTTTTCGAAGACCATAATTTCCCTACCTTTATTTCATGGTCGGATCCTTAAGATCGTAGTTGACCTTCATGATCGAATTGTCCACCTGATTAGGGCTCTTGTTGACATGGGCCGTGGTCCTATTCAATAACTCACTTTTTTCCTCTTGAGCTTTCTTATAAGCTAGGGTTTCTTGCGCTGTCCATTCTGTAGGTACACACGTCGGAATTGAAATAGGAAATATTCTATTGTAAAAGTTTTTATGAAAAAGAATAAGAAAGATCGAAAAAAGCTCTTGATTTTGAGCAAAAATAAAATATCTAAAATCTAAGGGGTCAATTACTCTCTTTATAAACAGTCAACCAAAATATAGGTTATATAGGTGTCTAACATACAATAAAATAACTCTTACCTAGTAGCCTCGAATCCATCGCAATCCATTCACCATTTATAACATCTTCAATTTTGACCCTTTGTTGGTAATTCGGCTCTAACATTCGAGCAACTAGCCTCTTGCAGTTATCTGACAGGATGTTAAGACACCGCGCACGAAATTTCCAATTGTTATTGACCTGCGCCTGATACAAATGTTTCATATTTTTATCTTCAAATGGCATTGCCCTGTTCAACATTACGTAGAGCACAACTCCTAACGACCACACGTCCGCAGGTTTTGGGTAATAAGGTGCTCCCTGGAGTATTTCAGGAGCCGTGTAGGAAAGTGAGCCGCAAAAGGTCTCGCTTTGAATATCCCTTAGCTTTCTGTCGATGCATAAGCGGGAGAAGCCGAAATCAGTAAGTTTAGCATTCTGGTTGGCGGTCAACATGACATTCTCACACTTGATGTCTCTGTGCGCCACGCCAAGCTCGTGCATGTACTGGACGGCCAGCGCCAGCTGCCGCGTCCATATCCGCGCCTGGTCCTCTAGAATAGCACCCTTCTTCAGTACGAATTCTAACAGATCCCCGTGTTCCATATAACGCATAAAAATAAAATACTTGTCTCTTCTCTGAAATATACTGTGTGTGTGCACTAGATGGGGGTGATTCAATTTTATTAACATTTCGATTTCCCTAGGTAAAAATTTCTTCACGAAATCTTTCGGCGCTACGCTAGTATCAATGACTTTGCAAGCCAAAATAGATATGGCATCATGTTTATTAGGATTCTTGTACTCTGCGAGGTAAACCTGAAATAGTTTATTAGCATTAAACATTTTCCAAGTGTCTACTCTTTTTAGGGTTCCGTAGTCAACTAGGAACCCTTATAGTTTCGCCATGTCCGTCTGTCTGTTCGTCCGCGGCTTTGCTCCGTGATCGTTAGTGCTAGAAAGCTGCAATTTGGAATGGATACATAAATCATGCGTGGCGACTGGCGACAGAACGGTACAATAAATATTTGCAAAGACCCCACACAATTTTTTTCTTTGAGTTTTCTTTTTGGCGTAACCCAATGGTGTGGGGTATCGTTATTGGATAGGTCTTTTAAAACGAATAAGGGTATTCACTCTTCAACAGTCATTTTTGTAAGTCAGTAAACATTTTCGGAAAAAATCGCTCCGAAAGAAAAAAGTATGCCCTCTAACTTTTGAACCATGGGTCCAACCAAATTTGAAAAAAAAAAATCGTAAAAGAAAAGCTTAACAAATACTTTCATTTAAAAACTATAGCGAACGTGATCGGTCCAGCCGTTTTTGAGTTACCTACTTATTGCAAAAAGTCTTCTCTTCTTAGTAAAAAGACGTACCTACAAAGCGCTGCGAAGGTACTCCCTTAGCTTGCAATGTACATAATAGACAATTCTGACAGAATGATAACTACGGAACCCTACACTGAGCATGGCCCGACATGCTCTTGGTAGATTTTTTCCTATTATTATTTATTATATCAACGAAATAACAACACCTTAGCATATGACCCTTCGTTGAGTTTTTTGATGATCTTGTAGCCGCGATTTACGAGTGTTAATTGCTCGGAACCGGTCAACTTTATTTCTTCTTCTGACTCTATCTACAAACATAATTTCCGTTTATAAATAAATAGGTACCTAACAATTAACTTCTTAAAAAGTTATTGATAAAGTTCCATATGACGCACCGTTGATTGACCCTCCATTTAATCTCATTAGAATGGCTTCTGTTTTGCGGTTAGATTAGCCAGA
Source organism: Cydia strobilella (assembly GCF_947568885.1). Classification (NCBI taxonomy): domain Eukaryota; kingdom Metazoa; phylum Arthropoda; class Insecta; order Lepidoptera; family Tortricidae; genus Cydia; species Cydia strobilella. Next base: position 7,355,312 of record NC_086045.1, read on the forward strand.
GATTTAATCACTTCACTGGCCTGCAAACGAAAATGAAGTAAATTTAGATTACTAGTAGATAGGTACATTTTGTATTCAATAGACAGGTTAAAAAAACAAGCACTCACTCTATGTTGAGAGTCTGTAATAGGATTGTTTAAAATGTCACCGTGTCTTTTGTTAACACTTTTGCGCGGGTCTGACATTCTTCTGTGTTGCTCCTTAGCTCGCTTTAGAGCTGCCGTTTCTACTGCATTCATAGCTAAAACATTGTTGTATTGTTGCTTTAGGTAGATTCCTCATTTTTAACTAGTAACAATGACAACTACGAGTACAAACAAGTAACAAATACGAGCCGTCCACTGCCGCCTTACAAACACCCTTAATAACTTTTAGTGCCTAATGAAGATAAATCAAATTAAATAATATTCTGTCTTATTTCAGTCAGTTTCATTGGTTTCATTTATACTCGTACTTGTATGAGTTGTATCAGTTGTGTGTACCCGTTCAGCTGTTTTTGGGTGAGTTTCCTAACTTAAATGTACTCTTTGGTATTTTGATTAAATTTATTGGGATGTGCAGTAAAGAGTATGTATTTGGATTTACAGGTAGGTACCATTGTGACCACCATACCATTGCTGTAGGCATGTAGGTAGCAAATATACATACAAGTAATAGGGTTATTTTTAAAATATTCAAAGCCATTTACTAGTAAGCCTGCTATCCATAGCGATCCATTCGGAGTTCAACACTTGCACGGCCGTGTACCGCAGGCCCGGATCCGGCTCCAACAGATATTTCAATACCGTCTTGCACTCTACAGAGAGCGTGGGCGCCACACGCGACCGAAATCGGTATTTCTTGCTCATCTGCTGCTCGTAAAGCTTCCGCATTCGCGTGTCGTCGAACGGCATGGCTTTGTTGAGCATCACGAACATCACCACACCCAGCGACCACAAATCCGTTTGCTTCGGCGCGTAAGGCTTCCCGCGTAGAATCTCCGGAGCGGCGTACGACATGGACCCACAGTAAGTTTCACTCAGAATTGGCTGATTAGCCAAGTCCACACAAAACCTCGAAAACCCAAAATCGGAGAGCTTCACGTTAAAATTCGCCGTCAATAGGATATTTTCACATTTTATATCTCTATGCGCGATCTCCAGTTCGTGCAAATACTGCAGCCCGAGCGCCAACTGTCGCATCCACACTCGAGATTGATTTTCCGACATACATCCGTTTTTTAAGATATGCCCTAAAAGGTCACCATTTTCACTAAACCGCATGAAAATGTAATATTTGGTCTTCCTCTGAAAGATACTATGAATATGTATGAGATGTGGGTGATTTAAACGTATCAATACGTCAATTTCGCGGGGTAGAAACTTCACGACGAATTCCTTGGGAGCTTTGGAGGTCTCGATTATTTTACAAGCGAGTGTAGTTTTGGCATCACCATCTTTTAATGAGTACTCCGTTAAAAACACCTGCGGATAAAGGGGGATACAATGATAATGTATAACTTAAAGTTTGCTGCAGCGAGTTTTAACTACTATTTATATTAGGCACCTTAGCGTAAGCACCTTCACCTATAAATTTAGTCAATTTGTATCCTTTAGACGACAAAGTATTATCCTCTGATGGTGTTGTTTTCAATTCGGTCATGATACCATTACCATGCCGTTAAACACGGAGCAGCCAACATCAGCATTCAGTCGACGTCTCTTCATAGCCAGAGGAAAAGTAGGCATTTTGTTATATTTTATTTTGTTATTTGGATTTAAAAATTTAGACTACATTTTAATAACATAACTGACGGAAGTACAATGACATTTATCCATGCTTGACGGCAATTTTTCTTCTTTAAAACTCGGCAATTTTAGAAAAGTACTCTTTGGCTATGGAATCATGTCTTTCTATGGAATACTAAAATCTTGAAGGACTAAAATAGTCTTGTTTTCGCTTGCACACGGTGCATGTAACCTGCGCACTTTGCGGCGCGGCAAGGATGCATCGTACATGTATGTAACTGACGCGGACGTCGCGGACCCAATTTCGTAGCCAATATGGCTAAAACGGAAACCTATTAGTTTCGCCATGTCCGTGCGTCCGTGGGTGGCATAAACATAGTATATACAAGTAGTTAGTGGGTGTGCACTTTGCTGTGTGACACCTACAATAAAGTGCTTACTAATACTAACTGCAACTATAAGTATTAATGTTAGGATTGTTAGGTATAAACTTTTTACTTGTTACAGACACGGGTTCGCCTTTATACTTATGTTCACCTACGTCATCCCCACCCTGTCCCGCGGTCCCGATGTCGTTCTGGGGGGAGAGCTTGAAGAACGCCTACTTCGTGAACATCCTCCGCAGTGTTCTGTGTCAAAACTGCACGTCTATGATAAACAGCTTTGCCCACGCCTCCGGGAACAGATCTTGACAAAAATACCGAGCTACAGAAAACACGGCTGTGACCCTTAGCCACTCTTGGGTCTTGGCGAAGGATTCTATAACTATCATCACGTCTTTCAATGGGACTATAGGCCTGCAGAACTAGGCATTAGTAGGTTTAACTTGACATCAGCATTTATTGAGTTCTTCGCATGGATGGGATGGGCGTACCTATGACTTGAATACGGTGGAATATAGCCTGTCAAAAGAGCTAAGAGGTGTGGTGATGGCACGTTTATAGAACTAGAACTGAAAAGAGACATGCATTCTAAGGATGAATCAAACTAGAATTCGATAGTGCTTACACAAGATTGTAACTGTTTGCCAAATATAAATATTTTTGCTGTTTTCCTTGATATTAATTTTTAGATTTTGGTTAAGAATAAGTAGATAGAATGCTTGCGCTACAGAGGTTCTGCAGATGTTGCAATCTGAATTTTTTATCAAATACAAAGGACGGTATAGTAACTTGCAGTCTTTTTTATTATTTAAAACTTAACATTAGGTAATCATAAATTAAATATAATTTATTTTAATAACATGATAAATTTTAAAACAAATAAGTTAAATAAAGTTTAGATTTCTCGATCATTCGCTCTGAAATCTCATTTAGACATGGTTTTATTTAGCTAGCCATAAAAAAACCTCTACAGTTGGCATGACTGACTTGCACGACTTACATGCTAACCGGATATTTCTGTCCCATACAGCAAGCCTCTGCTTGAGCAATAAAATATGTCATATTATATTCTCAATTTACGGATTTCTTTTTTAACACCTTTGAGATCATAGTAGCGGAAATCTGGAGATGTATCTCCTATAGGATATTTTAAGCAACTGATTTTGAAAAAGCTCTTCCTACTTTGGGATTTGGGTAGAGCCCTCACATAGATCACAATTCCAACTGCTTTTTGTTTAAAAATTCTCCAGCTAAAGATATTCTCTGCAAGAAGGACTGAGCCGGAGTCAACAGCAGCTCATATTTGTCTATGTCTGGATGGTCTGGATACTTGTTCTCTCTGCGGATTCTCTCCAAAATGTGCTGCGGTTCACATTTCGGTTTTGATTTCCAATCGCTATTAAGAAAATCTTGAATTACGATGGGTAACATCTTAAATGCTTCTTTCGCTTTAGTGCTGCTAGGAGGTTGTAATTGTAAATTTTCTGCTTCCTGTGGGTGCCCGGGTACTATTATGTCATCCACGTCAACTTCTCCCGTTGGTTCTATTTTCGGAGGATCATTAACTTCAGCAGTTTGCTCAGTCTCCTCGGACTCTTGAGAGATGGTATTATTGTTGTGGAAATTTACTATACGTTCTTTGACAACGTCACGTAAATTAGATTCGTTTTGTACTTTCTCCCTTTCTGTGCCATCCATATTGACATATCCTGTTCTAGTTTCAGTTTTGATTAAAACGTGTTCCTGTTCTATTATAACATATTTTGATTCTTTACTCGTTTCGGTAGAGGCGTCAGTCTTTTCACTGTCGTCTGCGTTACTTGGAGCAACGTTGTTTGTAGTAGCATCAATCATGGTCATAAAATGAATGTTGTCTTCATCTTCCAGCATTTGATATATCCTATGAACTTCACTGATGTTAATTCTGGAAACAGAAAGAGTGTGAGTATATAGAATTTGTAGCACATTAGGCCGCGGGCCCGACGCCAGCGAGCAGCGTGCGGCGAGCATTGGAACAAGGACACTCGCGCCGCTCGCCATCCCGCGCCGAGTCCGCGCCCTTATTTAACTCAAAATAGTAGGGTTAGGCCTACTGTCCACGACGCGTAGCTGCATAGACGCTGCATGAACACGCAGTGCAGCTGCCATGCAGCCCGGCGTACAGACGTTGTCCACGAAGCGTAGCGTAAGCGTATCGTAGCCTACATTTCCTTTCATTCGTGAGAATGTCGTCCAACGATGAAGACGTTATTTACAAAAACTCAACGTGCTATTCCTTGCGATTTAGCCCGGCGTATGGCATGCAGTACGCCCAGCGGCGTGAAGCTTGCATGCAGCGTCGCTGACGCGACGTTGCCGCTCCGTCGACAGAGTTGTGCGGTTTTGTATGTAGGCTGCAAGCAAGCGTACAGCAAGCGTACAATGACGAGTACGCGTCCATGCAGCTACGCTTCCGTGGACAGTAGGCCTTAGTATTAGTAAGCGCATGAGTATGCACTTTTGTCTCAGGCGATACCGCTTGGCACGATGTTCCTTAAGTCAAACAAAGCTGATTTGGCCCGACAGCCACAAGATCGTACCGTGCATACCCCTCCAAAAAGGGGGAGTGAAAGGATCGGCTCCCCAGGTCCAATCTATGCTATATTTCTTCCTGTTCTTAGCAACTAGGGCAAGTTATATATCATTTTCGTATAATTTATGAACGAGGAATTTATTTTTGAAATAATTATTAGACCTTTCCATACAAAAAAAAAGAGTTTTTCGTGGCTACCGGGCCAAATCAGCTTTGTTTGACCTAAGGAACAATCGTGCCATGCGGCATCGCCTGAGACTAAATTGTATACTGCTCCATACCTTTTTCCTAATTACTAACCCTACTAAAAGAGATATAAATAATATGAATTAGTAATCGAAGTAAACTCTCCTTTTGGAACCAGCGAACGTGAAAAGCTTTAAACAAAACTTCCGCTAGAAACTGACAAATTATGTATAGTTGTTATGTAATAAGTAATAAAGGACTAATCACAAGTCGTCAAGATATAAATCTGTTTTTAGTCGACGATAAAATAATTCCATGTGATTCGTCGTAAAGTTGACACTTGAAAATGTCAAAGCGAACAGTGACATTGGATACATTTTTATGAGCAATTTTTATATAATTTCATTGTTTGAAAAGTTTTATTTTAGTATTGTTATTATGTTATACTTTAGTACAATCGGATTAAGTCTAACCTGATTTTTAGTATTTAAACCCATAAAACCCTACTTTCTGTTTAAGTCGCAGTCGAGTAAAATGTTGATATTGGGGTAGAATGTGTACAAACGTACGGACAAAAGTGGAATTCATATTCCTCCAAGTTTCATATTAAGAGAATATCCCATGAAAGGGTATAAGCGCTAAATCTGGATTCAGCTATTATTTTACTGGCAACTCTGGTTGACACCCGTAGGTAAAGGGTTAACAACCGCTGTTAGGGAGCAGAGCATGTCGACTCACCCTTGCCTGGCCTCCTGGCAGCAGTACAGCATGGTGGGGTCGATGGGGTGCGCCTCGGTGTTGAACACGTAACCGCCGACGTCGACTATGCACTCGCCGCTCGGCGTGCTGATGACGGTGCCGTGCTTGCCCGGGTTGTGGATGAAGTTGTCCGGGTCGAACAGCAGGTACAGGTACTTGGTGGTCTCCGCGAGGAAGAAGGACTCCATGCGGTCCTCTTTGCGGTGATCGCGGACGTCTTTTATCTGAAAGTGCGACAGTTGAATTAAAAACAGTAGGGTAAATTACCTAATGATTACCTAATGAGGCACTGAAAAGTTAGAATGAATAGTTATTAATACCTTTTTGTAGAAAAGTCACCGCTGCTACCTAAAAATATACTTAGTTGAAAGTGCATGTGCATGTGTTTGCTCAAAAGCGATGATATTGATCAGAGCGATTAATAAAAATTAACCGGTATTTAATTTCGGTATCTTAGTTATTAATGTTTTGAATTACCTTTGGCTGATTTGATATTTTTTTGCTCTTACCTAAATAACATTTTCAAATATCAACGAAATATTGTGAATTCAGGGATTTAGGTTTTCGATTTTCGATCGACAAAATAGCACCTATCCCAGTAAATTAAGGTATTGTGCGTGAACTGTGTTTGTGTGTGTAATGGGGTAATTTGACAGAATCTGAAAATTTACCCTCCTCTACCCCCTCTTAAATCAGTATACAACATACATTATGCAGGTGAAACCTCAGATGTCACTATAACCGGAATCAATATTATAAGTATGCCCAAAGATTCTATGAAAACAAAATATTATCGAGGCAGTACAAGTTTCCCGTGAAATCCTATACCTCCACCGCTTCAAAGCCCTGAGGATTTGACGCCGGTCTAGGTATACTGGTATTAGTAGTCAGTTAGCGCTCACCGTAGCGTACCCGCACGGGGTCCGGGCGCTGTGCTGGATGCTGCGGATGATGTCCTCGCCCATCTGCAGCAGGATCGGGTCCCGGGTCTCCCGGTACAGGTACATGATGGACTCGATGAGCTCGGGCCGCAGCGGGTAGCTCTCGCGGCTGGACGACGCCGAGCCGGTGCCGAGGTTGTACACTTCGGGCGTGAAGCCGTACTGGCGCCACACGCTGTGGTAGTTGTGGATTATACGCATCGCGGTGTCACTGTCGCCTGTGGCCGTTAAAAAGGCAAGTATGAAAGCTAAGTTAAACGTATTGAAGGGCGTGTAGTCAATCTCGCGGGCGAGAGTCTGTCGCGGCGCTTCTGTGCTATGTTAGCCTACAGGTATATTCAAGCTCATTTACCCCCTGGTCTTACTTTATATATATATATATGTCCTCCTCGCCGTGTCCGACGACGGCGACTCCAACCGTTTTTAATGGGAAACATGGAACGCTCTAATGTGGCTTGCGAAGCCAAACTTGGTTTTGAAGATGCGATTGCATGGTACGCAATGGAGCTGGCCGGCTGAATTGTAGGTGTAGGTGTACGAAGGCTTCGGGCGCGTCTTACGGAGATGGCGCTTAGCATCCAAGTCTTCTAAGCGCCGCTGCTCGTATTGCTCTACACTTTTATGAACAGTTTTTGGAGTCTTACTTTACAGAGACTTGGACAAAAGGGTTTGTTCCATGCCATGATTGCCAGGTTGAGACATGGTCAATCTGCTATGGTAAACAATTATTATTATTAAATTGTAATAACAAATATGTTACATTTTGCTAAGAGCTAGAATAACTGAAATGCGATTTATGAAAAGACGCAAAAATGGTGACGGTGTATTGTTTGGACAATCGTAGGTATACATTATATGTTCCATGTTGTAGTTGAAGTAACTTGTGGTCAACAAGCACTCACCGAGCAGACCAAGCAGGCCGGGCCAGTACGACTCGAGGCTCTGGAACACGGGCAGCGTCACGTGCCCGCGCAGCATCGTCGCCCACACGTACCAGTCATCCTTCTTCAAGTAGCGGTCGATCACCTGCCGCACCTCCTTGAACATGGACATCAACTCCGGACGCTCCAGAAGGATGGCTCCTGAAAGATTACATTTTTATTTAAAATTTCCCGTCTCTTTCAAGCAGCGTTAGGGTCCATCCAAGTTAACCGTCTGTTCGTCATATATTCATAGGAATTTCACGTTTAGAGTAGCATTCCCTTACTCTGTCACTGCCAAGTCTGTGTATAATTAGCTCGGTCTGACTATAAGATAAGAGATTTTTTTACTTATTGTATTGTATACGAACGAGCGAAATATCAAGATTATGTAAATATGATCCAGCTCATTTGTCAAATCAGTACAGTGGCATGTGGCAGTATTGAAAGTAGTTCTTATGCTAGACAATGTAACTTTTATAACATCTATGTAAAACCCTTTTTATGTGCAAATAAATGATTATGATTATGTTTGGTAAACACAGAGCTTTCGCAATCGTATTTGCACTATTTTTCTCTCCCAATCACACCAACATGATTTTGGGGCAACTACAACCTTTCACAATATCCTCGAAGTAGAAATCGGCGCGCCGACACCCACAGTGCAGCAGCCTCTAATCATGTCCTCGTGATTCGCACAGCCCACCCAATCAATTACCCCGTTTGCAGTTGTCCGTTGAGGGCAGAGCTGTGAGCAGGGCAATGACTAAGCAGGGACATAGTGTAAACGCCATCCTGCTCATGCGCCTGGCGCTGCCCGATTTTGCCATCAGAAGAGGTTTTTTCGGGCGGCAGCATCCAGTGCAGTGTTTGTAATAGGCCGTTGTAGGCTGACTGCAACTACCTTCGACCATGTACTCGAAGTAGGCGCGCCGATGCCCGCGTATTTCACAGTTAAGCAGCCTCTCATCTCGTCCTCGTGGTTGCCATCGGGCTTGACCTATCGGTAGCGGTAGAGCGTAGAAGGCTAATGCCTTGAACCTATGATTTGGCCTTTGACCAACTAATACCTTTGACCAAATACTCGAAGTAAGAGTCTACGCCGCCGCCGATGCCCGCGTCCTGCGCCGTCCAACGGCCGCTCATCACGTCCACGTGGTTGCCGACGAGCCCGATCGGCGACCGGTGGTGGTACAACGCCTTCAGAGCGTTGTAAGCCAACTACAAACAACCATATTTCCTGTGTATTCATTGCAACTTACAAACATAAAAAAATGGATTGAGATCAATGGATCTCTTTTTCACGTAGTTCTATGACAAAATCTATTAATTGTGTCATAGAACTACGTGAAAGACCCACGGATTGCAATGGTTTCAACTGAAACCCCATAAACGTCTGTAGTCTATGTTACCTACCTACTTTTGCTCAACTTGTTTTTGATTAAATAATTAGCAACATTATAAAAAAAATACAAACTAATTTTGAGGGATTTTTATTCCCGTGAGCTAGTTTTTAACTCCATGTATAATACAGTTCGCTATATTTTCGTGCGTTCTTACCTCTTCATACAATGGATCTCCCGTAAGCCTACTTAATGTCCCAAACTCCACAATGAAAGTTCCAACTCCGGCAGTGCATGTGACAGTGGTTTCTCCCGGCGGGACTCCTTTCTTCAGGTTCACGGTACCATATGGCATGCCGGTGGTGGTGTCAAAGGCCACAATCAGCCTCTGAGCTACATCCTCTGCTAGACGGAGCAGGGGCCCGTTACAAGGCCACCCAGGCTCCAGTTTCATTCCTGTTCTGGATTTCAAAAGTGAATTAAGTGTTGTTATGTTTGATAATTTATTTAAAATCAATAAAATTAGTGTTATTAATGTTCAAAATAAACAAGTTTTTTTTTATTTGTAATTAATACTACTACTTTAGCCGTTTCCTTATTAAAAGAAACTTACTTGTAGGACAATAAATGAGCACTAAGCAGTCCACCGATAATCCTAATATTGGTCTCAAAGACTGACACATTAATGTCAGTGTCAAAGTTCTGTTTTTGAAGCAGTATCTCCACCACTCTGTTGAACTCTGTGTAGTTGCCCATGATTGCCAGGGTATCCAGGGCATCTATAAGGGTCAGGGAGTAGCTGCCCCATGTGTCCACGCCATCACATGACAAAGGACGTAGCTCATCATAAGGATAAGCATACCTCAAGTAACTATCATATGCATGTTGAAACATCTCCCTTGTCTCTTCTCTGAAACAATAACAATGTGATATATCTTAACACCAGGAATTAAATGGTTTGGTTTAAACTTAAGTACCTATTGCAAATATTTGTGTGGTGAGCATGAATATTTACAAACAATACAATACAAATACCAAAAAAATTTGGTCCAATTGGGTAGTGGAAATTAATAAATTTACATATGTCAGTAGGTGTTGCAAATGCAATGAAAGAAACCTATTTCTAAATACACAGAAAACAGACACATTACCATGCAAATAAAATAAACAAAACAAAAATACATATACATATTGTTAGTTATAAGATTGTTATTATGTCGAATGATGTCACTTGCCGTTCACTTGCAGTAAGAGCGAATCGCCTAGCGTGGTACGGACATGTAATGCGGAGGGATGAAAGGCATGTGACGAGAAAGGTATTACGAATGAACGTGGAGGGAAGTATCGGGAGAGGAAAACCGAGGAAAAGGTGGATGGACTGTGTGAGAGATGATATGAAACGAATGCGAGTGAGTGATGAGATGACGGGCGAGAGAGAGGTATGGGAGAAAAAGACATGCTGCGCCGACCCCAAATGAATGGGATAAGGGCAAGCGAATGATGATGATGATGTCACTTGCCGTTAGTGTTGTCAGAATTAAATTATTCAGATGACGTTAATTATCATTTTTAAATTTATAAAACTCGTAATTTAAATGATTAGTAATGTGATTGATGTTTCAAGTGACATCATTCCATCATTCATTCAAACCAGTTATTCATTCTGTAAAGTTATATAAGCAGCGGTCACTTGGGATCACTGGCTTTTGGTTGTTGACTTGTCAAGGAATAAAGAACTAGTCATACTCTGAGTGTCATTTAAAATTATACCCAACTAATAATATATAAACGTAAGTACGTACATAACTACATACACATATAACAGTGCCAGTCATAGAGAGAGAGTAACCAGATAAAAGTTTCAAGGAAGAGATAAGAAATAAAGTTTAAGTAGTCTGTTAAAAGAGTTAGGAGACTGAGCGCACCATAAAAACATGAACATGAATATTTAATTCAGGAGATTTGGTTGTTTTCCATATTCCTTTCATGAGAATATCAGCAAAATACAATCATAAATACTCCCTATAACTTTCTTTGAGTTAATTGTAATACCACATTTAAACTTGGTTGATAGGAGCAGGATAGTGAAATGGGCAATGTTGCCGATATGTTGCCATAAATCATGCTGTGCAAGTGTTCACACTATGCTCAACGCTCATGCTGCTTTGACTACTTCTGTATTAGTAGGATAAGTAGTCCTGTGTAATGTTGTTCTTTCATAGATCTACTAACAAGTCGACAATAGCATAATGTATATCTTTCAAGGAGAATTTGCTTTACCTATTTTAATGTTTAAAAAACAGGTCACAAAACTCACAAATAATGTGGTACCTGGAGATTTATTTAGACTAATACAATATCAAATATTTTTTTTTTTTTTGTGAGACAATAAACAAATGAGTGGCTGAGACAACAGAGCAAGGTCACTGATGTTGTAAAACACATAGCCAGTTTAAAGTTTAGTGGGAATGGGCTGGTCATATAGCACATGGAGAAAATGACTACTCGAGTGGCGACCATGGGGGAAAGAGCATCCTCAAAGTAGACCCCAGATGCATTGGGACGTCGACATCAAGAGGACTGCAGGGAAGAAGTGGCTCCAGGTTGCATAGAACGGTGACGAATGGTGCAAACTGAAGGCCTACATCCGAAGGGTAGAAAAGGGCTAAAGAGAGCGAGAGAGAGAGAGAGAGAGAGAGAGAATATTAATTTAATTTAATGGGTATGTTACTAGACTACGAGAATTTTATACACATTATAATTTAAATAAATATATTAGCAATTTCAAGATTCGAGCCCTACACCCCAGCAGGGGGTAACAGGAAAAGTAGAAGATACTAGCAGTTATCGCAAAATTAATAATAATGCACTATAATAATAATAATAACTCCATGGCTGATTCGGCCATGGCAACTGCTATCAACTCCGTTATTGCTGTCTCTGGTGTGCTCGCAAGTGGCTGACGTAGCGAATATGAATGATCAAGCATGCTCTTAGGGGCATGGTGTTAACCCTCACTGCTCTTGCTACTTGCCTCTGACACTGCCGGTCCTTTGACTGCCATTCAAAAAACCGCCTCTGACGGCAACCTAGGGCATAAGCAGGATGGCGCTTACAGTATACAGTATGTCCCTGCCATTGTCCCTGCCCATTCCCCTTTTCACGGCCCTGCCGTCAACGGCATATTGTAAACAACGCATAACACCTAGCATTAGAGAGACATGATATTTTGTCATCAAATGGTTGGCCAAACTATACAAATAACAATATTTTTGATAACACGGCATTTTGGATAACAGATAGCCTTTGTGATTGTAATTGCCCCCTAGTAGGTATGTTTGTGTCAAGGGCGTTTAAGAAGCGCCAGACCTGGAGTTTTACCTCAATTTCAGAATATCTTCTTTGGTGTATTCTCGTAGCGCCGAACTAGACCTGATGCCATAAAGGCATACCAGGCATATTATTAATATTCTATCACCCATGTCCAAGAAAATTTGAAGTCAGACAGAGTATGTTCACTTTTTAAACATTTTTTATGCACGTTTTTATTAACAAATCCTAAAAACAAACTTGTAAACACGTCAGCCCACACAGCGACCGGATAAATTGACACTTGACAGTGACGTTAGTGACAGTTTGAGTCAGGGGGACGACACTAGGAATCTCATTCTGAGCTAGGAATATAGTTAACCAGTAAAGATGGAGGATGACGCAAAGAGTAGTATAATATATGCCGCGGCTCTTCGTCAATGGACGCAGTTGCATTAGAAAATATAGGAGGCGATTCGCCTCGGCGAGTCTTGGACGCCAGCCTTTACTCTTTGGTTTGAGTTGACTGGTACTCATACTACTATACTACTCTTTGCTGACTGCACACCAACTGCACCAAAGAATATAATACTCACTAGGAACTGCACTGTACACTGACTGAAATTTTAAAAATCGTAACACACTACTCACCGCACAAACAAAGGTCGCGGTGCGGTGCGGTTGTATGTTATGATATCTCTTTCTCGCTCTTACCTATGAGTGCGTCGCACAATGGCCTTGGTGCGGTGCGTTGGTGTGTTAAGTCTTTAATGTACAACCAAAGAGGATAGGATAGGAGGATATAATAAGATAGAGCGGTACTGTCATAGTAAATTTTGTAACCACTGTAAATTCACTGCCATCTATCGACATACTTTAAAACTAAAAATGAAGATTTATAAAAATACGTTAAAATGTATTTAAATATGGACAAAGATAGATATAACTCCGTAATAGATGGATACAGTCTAAGGAAAAAACGTGCCTCGAAAATCAAGAAAATTTGATTCTCGTTCAGAGGGCGCTACTAGTTTTGGCCTACAGTCATATAGATGGCATTGACGGCTTCGTTTGTTATTTAACAATTTTAACGCATATCGAAAAAAACGCATATCAGTGAAAGAACATGGGTCAAAATCATAAAAATAATTAATGCAAATAAAAAAAATCATTTATCTATATTTAAATACATTCTATCGTATTTTTATAAATCTTCATTTTTCGTTTTAAAGTGTGTCGACAGATGGCAGTGAATTTACTGAGGTTACAAAATTTACTATGACAGTACCGCTCTAGTATAAGTTACTCTATGATATGGATAAATGATTTTTTTATTTGCATTAATTATTTTTATATGATTTTGACCCATGTTCTTTAACGGATATGCGTTAAAATTATAAATAACAAACGAAACCGTCAACGCCCTCTATACGAGAGTAGGCCAAAGCTAGTGGCGCCATCTTATCGAGAATCAAATTTTCGTGATTTTCGAGGCACGTTTTTTCCTTAGACTGTATCCATCTATTACGAAGTCATATCTATCCTTGGTACAACCAAAATTCAACTCGGTCGATTTAAAATGTAACACACCATCGCACCTTTTTTTTTATTTTTTTTGCGGCATTTTATTTTGTGAATAAATAGGTATTGTCAAAATAATTTTAATTTTCAGGAATTAATTATTTCCCAAAAAAAGTAATGATTTTAATTACTTTATTAACAGCATACCACAAAAGACCGAAACAGTACGTGTGTGTCTACCTTAAATGTAGATCAAAATACCATAGACGAGCCTGGCTTTTCCATTGGTCAAAATTTGAAATAACATAGACAATAGAACATCGTAAACGCAACAGCTGAAACTACCAAAATGTGTGTTGTCCGTTGACGCTGGATAACAATTTCGAGGGTGATTTTGAATTTATACGGCACATTGTTTAGTCTACACGCAATATTTTAATAAATATGTGCCCTTAGAAAAAGGAATTACGTGTTTCCGTTTTACTTGCCATTATTTCCGTTAACGGCTCGCGTTTAGGCGGATCTGATCAATCGTCAAAAGTTGTTTACGGAAGAAGCGGGGACAATGGCATCATTCCGGATTCACGAAGATCAAGAAAATGCTTCTCTGGCGGCCAGAAAAGAAAATGCCGATGTATTTTCGGCTGCTCAGCGGCGCGCCCTCGGCGACCTCAGTCATTTCGCCTGCAATCAGAACCGGAATATCAAATTGGTAAGTATGGTTATCAGTCGTTAAACTGGCCATCGGTGTGATCTTTGCTAATTTATCGCTATTTCAGGCCGGATTGACAAATGGACCTTGCAAAGTCCAAGATGAGACACGGACAGTGCGTCAAATTAAAAATGAAAAGAATATTGTGCCCCCTGTGGCGCAATTTCGCGCCTTCAGCGTGTATGAAGACAAACCATCGGAGGTGGAAGTCAAAAAACGCGAGCCAACTTTCAAGCCCTTCGTTGCCAAGGACACCAAAAAAGAGAGCTTCTTTATCAGCGCTGCAGAAAACGTGCGCACCCTTTGCGCTCAGGTTGAGAAGCAGTCAGAGCGGCCTACTGAAGCACCTCCAAAGAGGTAGGGTTTGTAAACATAACCTCATTTCCTTACAGACTTGTACCTATTTCACATAAAAAAAGACAGGTTTGTGTTTCCTAACCTCTTCGATGTAGACCTAATTAGAGGACTGATTTTGCTCTATATTAACCCCTTGAACAAGCCATTTCACCTCTGAGGGGGTAATTACCCCTAGATGCAGAACCGATGACCTTGTCAAATCTACTGACATGTATTTTGCTTATAATATTAAGTAGTTCACATTAGTATAAAAGTGCTTGTATCGCTAAAACAATATATACATATATATTATTTAGCATTACTTAGATAACTGCTGACTCAAGGCAAATGTGAATCTTTTTATTGTGTAATTTTCTCCTGAATCATGTGAACTTGTTTAACGTTAGTAGTTGCTTTATATTCATTTAAAAATTTAACAGACTAAGAGGTAATAATGAATTTGGTTCTTCAATTTGTTAGACTGCCGTTGCAAGATAAAAAAGATGTGGGGGAATCACCCATGTCTGTTGGAGATGCTAGTATCCTTTCATCAATGTCAATCTCCAAGAATGAGAGCAAGATTCTTGAAATTACTGTTGAAGATGATGAGGAAGATACAACCACTGCACAGACAGATAGAGAAATGTTCTTCCATGTTGTAGAATATCGGCAGGATATTTATGAATACATGAGAGAAATTGAGGTAAGTTTATTTGAAGTATGCTAAATATATGTGTTTATATATGTATATAGTAATATATGTGTGTTTATAGAATAGTAACCAGATTCAGTGTAAAATGCTTATTTACTTTGGTTCTTGACTGCTGAGGTATTCTGCCTATCTCTAATTAGTAGGGTGGTCCTCATTTCATCGAAGTTATATTTTTCTACTGGGGTAAAACCTACCACAAAAAAACGAATGTATTTTTTTTTTCAGATTTTTAAAATATATTTTAGGGGTAGTGCTACCGCAAGCACTTGCAAATTTGGACCCTCCAAATAAGATGTTGTTTTTTTCCATTTTTATTGTGGAACGACGATTCAAAGTGTATTAATGTTAACATGAAATAACATAGCAAATTTTTTTAATATTTTTTATTTGTGTTTATAGGAACTGAAAGTATGGACATACCTCTAAATAATTACTTACAACCCCTAAAATATGAATATTTTTTTTTTTAAATCAGCGGCATTATCTTATGTTAATTTGCATATTAATTTAATACACCCTGACACATTGTCCCACAACGAAAAATCGAAAAAAAGAAAAACATTTTGTATGGAGAGTCCAAATTTACAAAGTGTGGTAGCGACCCTTAAAATGTGTTTAAAAATTCTAAAAATAAAATTGCATTGGTTTTTAGTGGTAGATTTTACATTAATCAGGTGGGGTGCCCCGTAGAAAAATAAAACTGGACAAGTGCGAGTCGGACTCGCCCACCGGGGGGTTCCGTACTTTTTAGCGGCAACAGAAATACATAATGTGTGAAAATTTCAACTGTGTAGCTATCACGGTTCATGAGATATAGCCGGGTGACAGACGGACAGAGGAGTCTTAGTAATAGGGTAACCGTTTTTGCCCTTTGGGTACGGAACTCTATTAACTTCGATGAAACCGAAATTTATAGACATGTTAAAATTGTCCAAAAAAAGTGTTTGTTGTGAGTATTTTTAGACATATGAAAAATTATAATCCTATAATTTGCTTGTGGTATAAAATTAAAAACAAGCCAAGTTCGTGTGTATTTTAATTCTGAAAATACTAATTAGAATTTACTTATCATTATAGAAAACTAGCCGAACAAGATCCAAAAGTACAATGATTAACCAGCAAAAATGTCACTGTACGGGAAAATCTTTCCACTATCACCTTGTTGTACCAAAATTTACGCAAATAAAAGAATTTTGTTTTGTAAGTTTGAAAGGTTCAGAAGTTTTTAGGCTGAAACTGAACCTTATGCCGAAACCTGCCAAAATCGAAACCAAAACTTCAGTTGGAGGCAAATAATGAAATAAGCTGTTTGACATCAAAATACCTTGGAATTACCTTGGAAAAGGTTTTTGACATTTCCAAGTCCTGGGAGTTCAGTGTTTAAGGAATAGGCTTTTTAAATAACTTATTGTATAATGTACAGTCAAAGTATTGAATATTGACACAGACAAAGTGTCATAAATATTTACACACTACCTTAAGAGCCAACAGGAGTGGTCATTTCTCCATACAAACGTACTCGACTGTTTCCTCCGTGGTTTTTGAAGCTAGAGCAATGATTTTTTCAACACAGATTAATATTGTCAATATCTGTGTCGGTGTGTTTTGCTTTTTTTGATATTTTTGTTTTTTAAGGCGCTAGAGCCCTTCACACATGGCCAAAAATGGCCTCACTGACTATGCCGCAATGAGAGGCGTGGTATTCAAAACTGATATCAATTAGCCAAAAAATCAAAACAGTCCGACACAGACAATTTCATAATCATTTAGATTTCCAAATTTGGTTACGATTGGTTAAGTTTTGGAGGAGGAAACAGTCGAGTACAAAACCTCGATTTTTGAGATTTTTACGCAGGATTTTTCGCCTAAGCTGCAGTTGTTCTTATCGCACTAATTTTAGGGGCGGGGTCAAGTTTCTAAATACGTACACAGACAGAAAAGTGATGGGCAATAGTCGACATTAAATGTCGATAATCTAGTGATGTGATAAGATCGATAAACCTTTTCAGTCGCGATTTGCCTCTTAGTAGGCGAAGTAAGTAAAGTGAGTATGCACTTTGGCCTCAGGGGATATCGTTTAACACTATTTATTATTCCTTGGTTCATACAAAGCTGAGCTGACGCACTAGCTACGAGATTAAGTCCAGGTAACCCGCGAAAAAGGGAGGGGAAAAGTCGGCTTCTGCGGTCCAGTTTGCCTCTATTTCTACATATCTGTTGCTATGAGATCAAATTTGGTATAATTATTGTGTAAATTAGGGACGAATAATTTATTTTAGAAATAATAGTTTCACATTTTCATACACAAATCTGAATATATGAACGAAACATTAAAATCATATATAATTTTTGGTCACTGATTTGCTCTTTAGAAGCAAATTGTGGTGATTTGCACTAAAAATTAATTACACAATTTAGTCCATTTATTCGTTATTTAGAAAAGTATCAGTTCTAAGTACGTATTCATACATTTGATTGTAAAAAGAATTAGTAATACTTTGGTTAAAATATTGTTTTATATTTTACAATTTTCACTATTATTCTAAAATTTATTTTAAATAAAGTATTACTTTTATTAAATCGTTTATGACGTGATCTTATTAAGTATGTATATGAAAAGGGCTCCACGAGGCGAAATACTTTTTACGCCAATTATATTCTTTTTTTTTATTTACAACAAAGACGAAAGTTCGAGAAAAATGTGGTTACTTAATAATTGCCTAACTTGTTGAAAAAATAACTTTACATACTATCAACTTATAACCGTAGTATATTCCATGATATGTTTTAAATGCACCATATTTTTTTCTAATTTTTAAAAGAATATTTAATACCTTTAAAATAATATCTGTCTGACTGTCTGTCAATCTATCTGTCAGTCTGTCACCAGGCTGTATCTCATGAACCGTGATAGCTAGACAGTTGCAATTTTTACAGATGATGTATTTCTGTTGCCGCTATAACAAGAAATACTAAAAACAGAATAAAATAAATATTTAAGTGGGGCTCCCCAAACAACAAACGTGATTTTTTGCTGTTTTTTGCGTAATGGTACGTTTGCGTTTTTTGTTAATAGCTTTTGAACTTTTTTTATGTGGGAATGCTTCGAATACATTTTTCTAGACATCATTCCGAATCTAATGAGGTATCATACGTATTTTTAGGAGTTAGTATCTCTATTAGTGGCAGCCGTACAAGCCCAATTTCAAAGAAAAACCGCAAATGGATGTACAAGTTAGCCGTTTGGCACACGCATACTGAGGTCAAAACAAAATTTTTGACCCGCAGTTCCTAAAAAAATCCCTTGCTACTACATTTTTTTTTTGTATGGAAAAAAACATTTTTTTTTTCAAAAACCTATCGTGTGTGGTATCATACGAAAGGGCTTTTTGAGGCGATTCTAAAAGTATACCAAATAATTACATTTTAGCCATTTTTTTTTTGTAAATTAAAACAAATAGAATTTTCAAAACATACCAAGTTTGGGGTCAAGTTAAAGGGTTAAAGAGGTATTTCCCGTTGGATATATGGATATTACGTATCCTTGTATGATTAATATGTACCGTATCTGCAGTACAGTTCCATAAGTCTCGTAAAATAGGTATTGAAGTAGAACGGCCGGTCCGGGCCGTAGCAACTACGCTCGCATTCCATTGCTAATTGTTCTGTTTATAAGTTATTGATATACCCGACAAAAAAAAAACAAAAAAAAGTATTTTTTGTTTAATTTAGTTTAATTTGTATACTTTTAGTTTAAGTCATATATGTTAATACCTACAGTATTAAGTTATTTGTTATAGGTTAAGTGTGCGCTCACCGATAAATTGTATTTTGCGTGAAAAAACAATTAATTAAAGTGTAAGTGAATATTATGTATTCTTATGAGAAAATAAAGATCTTTAAACCTAACTGTGTCACTTTGTATTTAAAAAAAAACTAAATAAAATTATTTTTAAAATTCCTTTTTTTGGGTTAGATATGAGGAAATCACGTATCATTTTTGGTATATTGTACAAAAAAAAATCAGCCATATCGTATCTGGAGGAGCCCAAACTTGGTATGTTTTGAAAATTCTTTTTGTTTCAATTTAAGAAAAATGGCTAAAATGTAATGATGTGATATATTTTCAGAATCGCTTCAAAAAGCCCTTTCGTATGATAGATAAGAGAAGAATACGATAGGTTTAAAAAAAAAGTTTTTTTATACAAAAAAAAAAAGATTTTTTATACAAAAAAAAGTTTCAGCACTCCCCTCCCAAGGGATTTTTTTTTAGGAACTGCGGGTCGATAATTTTGTTTTGACCTCTAGTATACGTGTACCAAACGGCTAACCTGTACATCGATTTGCGGTTTTTTAATGCGAACAGCTTACACTATATTTTTAACCACCTTGAACGTTTTGTAGACTAGACTATTGTCCCAAATTGGGGTTTCTTATTCATTCCGACCAGGATTAGGAGCTCTTCAAACATACCTATTTTAATCAAAATCTGACTCATAAATAAAAAACGGACCATTAATAAAACTGTATAATTACATCAACGTAAGAAATATCTCATGTCACATGTTTCTTTGTTATGATAATTTTATCTAACCTGAGGCTTTCTTTTTTTCTAATCAACGAAGCCGGAGAGCGACAAATTTGTTTTTCATCACACTTGCTCGAAAAGATCTTATTTCATGCAGGTGTACTGAAGGGAAAACAAAAGGCCTATATTGTTCCCGCGGGAGTTATAGCTTTCTTTTTTTAATTAGATATGTCACTAATTCATACGAAGTACGAACCAAGTAAGTTATAAGTAAAATACTTTGTTTAAAGTATAAGGGTGTGTAAGGGAGTTTTACTTCTAAAATACTGACAATTATAATTTAGTATTTTTGTTTATAATATTTAATTGGATTAATTTAATAGCCGTTTAAAATATTTTTACACAAAATTTTCTATCGTGGCTGAATGCCGAAGGTCTGTGCCTTAGATGCCTAACCTGTCAAGAAATGACAATATGGCGGACGAATATTTGAAATGTCACCGTATTTTATAATTATTTCCCTGAAAATTTAGTTTTTCATCACAAGTGTAACGAAAACCATTGTGTGTAACTCCGGGGGTAAGAATATTGTAAACTCCTCCTTTACAAAATCTCACTTACCCCCCTCGTTGCACAATGTAGGTACTAATAGCACAGCGTGTCGAAAGTTGATACTTTCCGCACGGAAACGAGAAAAGAAATGATTGTTTTTTTACTCTCCTGTAAAAGTCAAAATGTTATTTGGATTGCAGGTTGTAGAAGGATATTGAATTCTGCTACCTAAAATCAAGAAGTTAAATCACAATAACAGGAAATAAGTAAACGCTCAGTGGTGGTAGCGAGCTAAGCTAACAGAAAAAGTTTGTAAGAACTAGCTATAGCCTATGATATGCCTATATAGCGGGCCGCGACCGCGACGCGACTTGCAGGCATAAGGTCCGTGAGCGCAAATGACGTGCGCGTCTGTGTGCGTGCACCACACACACGGGGATATGGCGGCGCCGCCCCCGTCAGCGCGACGGAGATAATCAGTTTGAAATCTCAAAATTGAGAATTCGCTCAGCTCCTGTTGGCTCTTAATGTATGGGCAATAAGGGCGTGTATATATATTTTTGGCACCTTGTCCATGTCAAATTTTAATACCTTGACTGTACCAAAGCGTGCTTTATATCTTTTCATGGGGCATTCCACTCCACGAGGTTGTCCCTTAAGAAATGCTTTTGCTTTGTATGGCAGCTAATTCAATCAAATCCGTAAAGCTCGAGAATATACTGCCAATTTGTTAGCGAAGTTTACACACACACATTAACAGGCCCAATATCATTTTCTCAGCCTTTTCAGAACTATTAGAAGAACGGCGTTTCGTAAGGGACATTCTCGTGGAATGCACCTCATGTAATTAATTAATTTTCACAAAAAAAAGAGTGTTTGAGTAAACTGTTTCAAGCCAGGAAATGTTTGACATGGTAGGCAATATTGAGCAAGTAGAATCTTGATTCCAGGCAATAATAAAATATATATGGCCAAGCCCCAAAAACAATGTGCATTCACATCACTACCACTAGGTTACATGAAGCTATGTAAAAGATATTACATAACAATTGCATTTAATCACTATTTATATTTTACCCAGGTAAAGCATAGAGCAAAACCAGGTTACATGCGGAAACAACCAGACATCACCTATGTGATGCGTTCAGTGCTTGTAGACTGGCTTGTGGAAGTGTGTGATGAATACGGCCAGCAGAGTGAGACTCTACACCTTGCGGTTTCCTACGTCGATCGGTTCCTGTCTTACATGAGTGTGGTTCGCACGAAACTGCAACTCGTCGGGACCGCGGCCACTTATATTGCGGCGTAAGTATTTTGGTTCAGGTCACCTCAAACTATATTAACAAGGTTAGCAAAAGAATTTAGAGCATTAGGTATCAAAGGTTATCTCTATTGCTCATGAAATTCGAATGGAGTAAGCATTTATCTGTGATGGCCTGCATTCTCTATCGAATACTTATGTAAATTCACAAGGAACTTAAATATGTACTTTTGTTTTTCTTAGCTTAGGTAAGGTAACATTTTGTCAATAAAGTGTAATATTTTTTTTACTTTACGTAGCCGTTTAGCGTTCACAAAGTTGGTTTTTGCGAACTAGTGCCTTTTACTTTTCTAGTTTTTTTTTAAATTTAATTCTGACCGTAATTGATACGTCCACACCAAAGAGTTTGGATGTTCAAAAAACTTTATATGTTTTATTTTGCCATTAGATATTTATTACGTATAAAAGTATTGTTACACGATATACGAGTAAAGTAAATATTTATTTGTTATTATATCTAACGATATTTCACTAAAAAACTTTTTTATTATTTGGCTGAATGGAACTATCATTGCCACGTTGGCTGTCGTTAACAGAAAAAATGGAAAAGTAAAATCGGTGCCGGCTATTTTCACTTAAAATTTAGTTGTATGTATTAACTTGAATTGCAACAGAGTGTTTTTGCATGAAATGAGTTAATGTGATTAATTTTTGCAACGTAAATCAACGCTGAACGTATAGTAGTTTATTTTATAGTGCTGAATAATATACAATATCATTCAAGTTCAAGGAAAAATTCGTAACTAAGTTTAATACTCAATGTAACCCATATTTGTTTTATTGTAATTTTTTCGCAAATGTTAAGAAACGTCGTTCAATGTACGTGTGAAAGTGTTATTATTTACTATCCCTGTGTGTTTTATTCGCCTACGGCTCATAAAAGACATCTCGGGACTCGTAAACAATAACACACTTTCCACACTTGCATTGAAATGTACTATTATGTTGCATAACTTAAACATGAAAAGTGGATGGACCATTTGAGAAAAGATTTTTCAACACACTTGCTCAAAACTACGTTTTTATTCCACCGATTTTTGGCTCATAATCCTAGATATTAAACACGCGTGCTCTTTCAGTGTATTATTCCACTCGTGCTTTTTCATTATATTATCCGACTGAGTTAAGAAGCTAACTGATTGCTATTAATATGCATGGAAAGGGAGCCTTCTTTAATTGGTCAGACTGGCGGGCACCGGCGCGCCCGATCGCCTGCGCAGTGCGCGGCCCGGCCGGCCCGCCCGCGGCCGGGGCGAGCGAGGGCCGGCCGGCACGAGTATGACAGATGAAACACACAATACTAACTGTTTTAACTATTAAAATTTGATTAATATGAATGTTTCTTTTTTTTTCTCGCAAGTGTGTTGAAAAACGTCGTATGAAACGCGTGTGCATTGGTCATTACACACATCGGCTTTCTTATTGCGCGCTCGCTTACAGCTCGCGCGCACAATATCGCCTCGTGTGTAATGACCATCTTAGCACACTTGTATCATATTGTACTATAAAAATAAAGGACTTGAATGATGAAATGACAGGCAACAGAGATCAAAAAAACATTTTGCAAAGGGCAAGCAAGTTAATTCTTAATATTGTCTTCGGTTACCGCGATAGTTACTCATGAAATAAAACTATGAAAACGGATTATATCGCGTATATTGAATTTATAATACATCCCGACGTTTCGAACTCTTTACAGCGTTCGTGGTCAACGGGTGACTGAGGAAAAATTACAAAGTGCAAAAATACCCACATACTAAAATAATGAACAATCATAGACTACAAACTTTAAGGCTGGTTGTACATGCAAAATCGGTTCATAAGGCTAGTTATACACTATAATTATTTTTCAAGTAAAGATATATATATATACGCGATAAAAACTATGCCGGCTCCAACCCTACACCACGGACCCGAGAAGATTTAATTCCCTCCTAAATTGTAGGAGGGTATCCCAATATGGGACCGGCAACAAACTCGGCGGGACACATCTTTTCAAAACATCAGAATGTCCAGCATCATCCAACACTAAGGTCTCACAGTCTATGTCTCGCTTGCTCCTTTCAGCAAAGCAAAGCAGCAAAGAGGAAGAGAGCGAAAGTATTTAACAAGACTTGGTTTTTCATCTAATAATAGTACCTAATCATCATAAATGCGCTACCTATGCTTAATGCAGATGGCGCTACAATCGTTTTATAACAAAACCTGACATTAGCTATGAAAAATCTAAAGTTACACAAACCACAGATTTTTTTGGGTCCCTGACAATTGGAACCATTCATAATCAGTGGGTGTAGTATAACCTCATAACCGTTCATTGTACTCGCGTTTAAAACGTTTTATTCCATTTTCTACTATACTAATCTCAACCCGACGGTATCAGCAAATTAGTTGTCGCCCTTTGTGGGCAATGCGCCTAAGATTATTCTACAAGTATTTTTCTTTTTGTTTTACATTTAACCCTTGTTTACTGGCAATTCCAAATAACAATTGTAGTCCATCTGATAAAGGAGCAAGCGAGACATAGACTGTGAGACCTTAGTGTTGGATGATGCTGGACATTCTGATGTTTTGAAAAGATGTGTCCCGCCGAGTTTGTTGCCGGTCCCATATTGGGATACCCTCCTACAATTTAGGAGGGAATTAAATCTTCTCGGGTCCGTGGTGTAGGGTTGGAGCCGGCATAGTTTTTATCGCGTATATATATATATGTTTACTTGAAAAATAATTATAGTGTATAACTAGCCTTATGAACCGATTTTGCATGTACAACCAGCCTTAAAGTTTGTAGTCTATGATTGTTCATTATTTTAGTATGTGGGTATTTTTGCACTTTGTAATTTTTCCTCAGTCACCCGTTGACCACGAACGCTGTAAAGAGTTCGAAACGTCGGGATGTATTATAAATTCAATATACGCGATATAATCCGTTTTCATAGTTTTATTTCATAAGTTAATTCTTCTTAACGCCTACCCAGGCATCAAGAGCGCTTGCCTCTGTAAAATTATTTTTTAGCAAAGTTATTTCAAAAGATCCACTGTTACTCTTGTCCCACTCTCCCTAACCTGTAAAGCTTTTGGCAGATTTGGTACAATGCTGTGCCGTTTGTTGACATTATTGTTATTGTAGGAAATACGAGGAAGTGTACCCTCCAGAGGTGTCCGAGTTCGTGTACATTACGGACGACACGTACACGAAGCGCGAGGTGCTGCGCATGGAGCACCTCATCCTGAAGGTGCTCTCCTTCGACCTGTCCACGCCTACTTCGCTCGCGTTCCTCTCTCACTACTGTATCTCCAACCAGCTGCCTAAGAAGACCTTCCATTTGGCGGCCGTAAGTCCTCATTTGCATACCTAATTTTAATATATTATTTTTATTTCTTTATTTTCGCGAAACTTTGCGTAGGGGGCGCCACTACCACAATCTAGAGGGTCTATCGCGAAATAAGAAAATCGAAATTTCGTTATCTAACATCTCTGTCACTCTTGCATATTCGAGCGATAAAGAGGCAGATAGCGAAATTTCGGATTCGCGTTTCCCGGTAGGTCCTCTGTAAACAAACCGCCTTGATGCATCAATGTCATAATGAAGTAAAACTTCTTTAGGTGCGACTAGAGAGTAACTCAGATTTTGATACTACTATTAAATACAGTCAAATATCCTATTATGCACTACATCTGTAGGCCCTCTGATGGCGACTGTACCCTCGCAGATACTTAAAGTAAGTATTGTTTGCAGTACATCGCGGAGCTGTCGCTGCTGGAGGCGGACCCGTACCTGCAATACAAGCCGTCCGTGATCGCGGCCGCGGCGCTCGCCACGGCGCGCCATTGCCTGCACTGCCGCCGCTGCGACAAGCCCAGCCACGACGCCGATACCATTCACAGCGTGAGTTTACTGTGCTACCTCATATTATTTAAATATACCGTCAGCCGGGTTGAATAGGATGGCGGGGTAAATAGGGATAAAACTGCCAAAGACACCTTTTACACGGTACACGGTGAGTTTCTGAACCTATTCAACAACATACTTTCTTATGTTTAAAACACAGGTTTAAAAGGATTAATGGACTTTTAAAGTCCATTTGTTGAACCTGGTTGAAATAGTGATATGTTTTGCCCCAGGGAGTTTTACTTTCTTAGTATATTTGTTTACGAATCGCAATGAAAATTCGGTTTACAATAGATTTTTTGTACAGATATGTAACTCCCGATACCATAAATAAGGCCCCTTTTACCTCAATAAAATGGTTCAGTGTAAGTTACCTCAAGAAATACTGCGAGTTCATACTAAGTAAGCTTTTATCGTATTCAAAACATCTAGTCAGAATTGGGGTAGTTTTTATTCGTTGGTTAACAAGGATAGATAGTAATATTGTCTTCGGTTACCGCGATAGTTACTCATGAAATAAAACTATGAAAACGGATTATATCGCGTATATTGAATTTATAATACATCCCGACGTTTCGAACCCTTTACAGCGTTCGTGGTCAACGGGTGACTGAGGAAAAATTACAAAGTGCAAAAATACCCACATACTAAAATAATGAACAATCATAGACTACAAACTTTAAGGCTGGTTGTACATGCAAAATCGGTTCATAAGGCTAGTTATACACTACAATTATTTTCAAGTAAAGATATATATATATACGCGATAAAAAAAAAAAAAAACTACGCCGGCTCCAACCCTACACCACGGACCCGAGAAGATTTAATTCCCTCCTAAATTGTAGGAGGGTATCCCAATATGGGACCGGCAACAAACTCGGCGGGACACATCTTTTCAAAACATCAGAATGTCCAGCATCATCCAACACTAAGGTCTCAAAGTCTATGTCTCGCTTGCTCCTTTATCAGATGGACTACAGGATCCCAAGCTGGTGGTAGAGAAAAGCCATCTTCCCTATTAAAGTTTGGATATTTCTTAATCTCAATGGCCTCGCGCAGCATTCTGGGTATGTAACGCTTCTCCTTGGCAAGAACCAGAGGCTTATCAAACTTGATTGAGTGATTGGCTTTATCCATGACATGCTCACAGACTGCAGACCTAGGTCGACGGTGCCTGACATCAGCTATGTGTTCCTTCACCCGAGTGGAAATGCTCCGTTTCGTCTGCCCGACATATGATAGGCCACACTCACATTCCAGCCTGTACACTCCTGCAATCTGTAGAGGGGTATATTGCATTTTACAGGCCTCAGGAATTGTGACATCTTCTTCATTGGCTTGAAATATGTTTTTATATAAGCACGCTTCAAGATGTGGCTGATCCTGTCCGTGACCCCCCTGACAAAAGGCAGAATGGCAGGCCTGCGCTCGACTGTGGGGATCTTAATGTGGGACCTCTGGTTGACCCGCGGTATCCTGAGCTCATCATATGTCGGGCAGACGAAACGGAGCATTTCCACTCGGGTGAAGGAACACATAGCTGATGTCAGGCACCGTCGACCTAGGTCTGCAGTCTGTGAACCGATTTTGCATGTACAACCAGCCTTAAAGTTTGTAGTCTATGATTGTTCATTATTTTAGTATGTGGGTATTTTTGCACTTTGTAATTTTTCCTCAGTCACCCGTTGACCACGAACGCTGTAAAGGGTTCGAAACGTCGGGATGTATTATAAATTCAATATACGCGATATAATCCGTTTTCATAGTTTTATTTCAAGGATAGATAGTATTAAGTAACGGTATGTAAGTACCTATAGTGGTACTGGTAGTTATATTACCGGTGTGCGCAGGAGTGCCTGCTGGCGGCGTGGCCGGCGGCGCTGGCGTCGTGCGCGGGCTACAGCGCCGCCGAGCTGGCGCCGGGGCTGCGCGAGCTGGCGCGCACGCACGCGCACGCGCCGCGCCAGCCCTACCAGGCCATCGTCGACAAGTACAAGACCAACAAGTCAGTATCATACACTTGCTATACCATCATTTGTATCACAAATTATACTGTGTTCCAATGCTTCCTACTACATACATCATTACCTCTGTCTTATAATCTATTGTTTTTCCTGCTGTATTTTTTATTGAGGTGTGCAATAAATATGTAGTAATGTCAATGTCGGTATGACCAGCATATAACATTTTTGGTTGGGTCATCATAGGGCGAGAACACTCGTATTTGTACAGTCGAAGGCAAAAATATCGATCCAGACAAATGGCTCAAAAATATGTGAACGACTTTATTGTCTAAGGTGCAAGAGCATACGCATATTTTTGAAACTGGGAATGTATATATATTTATGCCCTTGACTGTACGTCGCACAGACATAATCCGAAAGGAGGAGCTTCACTCTTCCTGCTCTACCCCCCTTACTGTAAGTGGAGAAAGTGTACAAACGCTAGAGCTATAAGCGACGAAAGCAAGCTCTTTCTTCGGTACCGACCGAAAACCCGCCTCTGACAGAAATCTCGGGCAGCGAGAACGTTATAACAGGAGGAGCGTTTACGCGTCGTCCTCACTTCTAGCCCAGCCCCCGGCGGCAAAGTTTTTGCTCCCGGCTAGAGACTACTGATGTGTATTAGAAAGTTTACGTGTCAAATTTTCCTGAAATTTCCCAAAACATTTCCAACCTTTTCGAAATTTTCCGCAACTTGCACTATCTATCTGTACTAGAGCAGACGCCGTTACCAATACACGCATACTTAACCTTTGCATAATTGTCAGGTACGACAGCGTGTCGTCGATCCCGGCGCGGCCGCTGTGCTTCGTGGCGCCGTACACGCCGCCCGCCGCCGCCGCCGCCTCCTCCTCCTCCTCCTCGAGGGAGAGCTCCCGCTGCAGCTAACCCGCCCGAGTCGCGCGGCCCACTTCCACTGGTCTACGTTTTAATTGAAGCAAACTGACGGGTGTAGTTTTAGCATTTTATAAAACTACGGTGACCGCGGTATTTTACCCGATCCGTCGACTGCCGTGCCGGGTCCGTTTTACCTAAATTAATGTGTAGTTTAACAAAAATATTGTTAACGGAGATGGACCTCTTGTCCGGCGACGACTGCGGCGCTACGTTAGTTATTCTTATTTTGAATTCGTGTTTATCTAGAGCGGCATGTGCTTTTTGAGGTTCCGTCCTGGAAAAGATTTATAAACTAATATTGAAGTGATATTTTGATATGGGTATTTAATAAAAAGAGGTTTCGTGTCTAGAACGCGATTAAGGGGTAATTTTCATCGCGTAAAAATAAAACACTACGTAGTTTGCTCCAGTAAAAACAGACTGAAAATACGCTTAAGCAAGGTAACATTAGCCACTTTCGACTTAGTGCGTTACTGCTACGAAGACACTTTCGAATCTTCCGCGAATCACTACGCACTAACTGTAGTCTTTTTGCTTCTTAATTAAACGGAAAACATGATTTGCATTCAACGTAGATGTAACGAAGAGTCGAAAGTTTTAAATGTGACTGCCAATTAATTAAACTTAGAGTGGGCTAAAATTTCATACTAATCTGGTGTTTCTAAATAGATGTTGATAAATTCGTAGGATACTTGCATATGTTAGTATGTGTACACTACGGGCATGTACCTAATCATGTTAATAATTAATAATCTAATGGTATCAATTCCTATTATGTGATTGTCTGTTTTGTATATTGTGATGTCTTGCTTTGTCTTCGCCAAGTTTGTATGGAATTGATTGACTCGTAGGTGTTAGTAGTATAATTTCTTCGGTGCCGGAGTCATTATTGCGCGCACCAAAGTTCCCAAGACACGAATTTCCAGATCCAGTAAAGATGCGTTTGGGACCAATTTATACGGAAGTGACAAACTATATAAAGTATTTCATATCCTTCAGTACCTGGCAAGTAACTATACTAAGATTTCATATGTAGCGCGGATTTTGAAATACGCGCATTTCGCTATAGATTTAAATAAAACATGACTGACTTGTGACTTGAGAGTGACCCAGTAAACTTGCATTTACAAATATTTTACAAGTAGTAACTCCTATTGAAACTAAGATTTCAGTTCTCTAGATATTGAATACTGTGTGAATTATTATGATAGTTTTAGTATTAACAGTTTCCTATGGAAATTTTAATAAAGACTTCTGTTAGTTTGTGCTAACATTGAAATATAAGGTGCGACGTGGGTAGTACTAGTACTCCGCTACACCTTTGAATGCACGAAATAGCTAAGATCACATTGTACAGATTTAATATTAAGTGTTATAATTTTTATTTTGTAATTCTTTTGTGTTCATCTATTTTACAGTTTTCCCACATTTTTACCGCGTTGATCATTCTTACTTAGATCAGCTTTCATTTATACAATTAAAAATATTGGGGTTTAAGCTCAATACTCGGTAATACTTTGGTTAATTTGTCCTATCAGAAGATACATACATAAAATCATCGCATTTATTCAACATACATACAACAATTACATGCATAAATTATTCAATTCACCTGCAATCTGAATTATTATACCAAAATACTGTGAAAAACGCGATTCAGTTCAAACATAAATGTTTGTTAGTAAATTATTATTTTTGAGACTTAAGGTATGTTTTAATGTTGGTAATTAGTTTATAATGTAATTTAATATAATATCGCAATTTTGCTTGAGTTTTACACTATGGAGGGTAAGTACCTATGAGTATATTGATAATATATATTAATATTTTGAAATACTCGAATGTGTTTTTCTTATACAATTTAAATACTGTAATAGTACATTATTGTCGAGGCTCGGAAGTAGCTACTTGCTGGCTGAGGATTCGTTTTAAACGGACGACCTTGGGAGTCCGTTTAATGGGGGCTAACGCGTATGAATTCGCCGCTAGGGGCGCTAGTGTAGATGGTGGTCTTTTCCATAGTTCGAAATGTCAAATGTCACTTGTCACTTCCTCAGAATATAGCTAGACAGTTGAAATTTTCACAGATGATGTATTTCTGTAGCCGCTATAACAACAAATACTAAAAAGTACGGTCCCCTTGGTGCGCGCGTCCGACCCGCACTTGACCGGTTTTTAGTATTAAACTATAGTCTGGCAAACACAATCTGTCAGTAAGTAAGAACAAAGAAAACTATAGGTACAGTCGAAGGCAAAAATATCGATCCAGACAAATGGCTTAAAAATATGTGAACACGATTTTATTGTCTGAGCGTACACATATTTTTGAGACTTTGGGAATTTATATATTTATGCCCTTGACTGTACTCATCAATTAAAATGAGACAGTCCTGGGCCAAACTATAAGAAAGCTGTATAGGTAAATGTCGATAGGTTATTGATCTGAGGTCGATACATCACTATGCCAAAAATATAACCTTTCATACTTAGCAGAAAAGTTCGAAAATTTATGCAAAAATCTATATAGACTTGAATGCAAGTAATAATTACATAAACAATATATCGATTTCTATGTTTAGGGTCAGGTCCTATAAATTAATTTCTTCAAAATTGAACAAAACTCCGATTAAAGGTTATCGGTTCGTGCGTATTTTCTTTTCTTCCTGTATGCGATTTACAGCCCTCGATCACACAAGACATTATCACAAAGGGAACTTCAAACCATTACAAATAAAAACTCAACACGTTTTCCAACAATCTTTCAGGAATAGCAACAATATAATTAAAATAAACCAAGATGACCGCTGAAACATCCCGAAATATTTCAACTAAAATAATACGACTATGTCAAGTTGTTACAGTTGACACCTACCTGTGAAATAACGAACATATATTTTATTTGGCTGGATTATATTATAGAGCATTGGATATAGATGCATTGGAGGATGCCTTTAAGGTTCTGGACTGGAAAGGACGAGGCATCAATGTAAATGGCGAGTACATCACTCACCTTCGGTTTGCCGATGATATCGTAGTCATGGCTGAGACCATGGAGGACCTCAGTGCGATGCTCGCTGATCTCAGCAGAGTATCTGAACGAGTTGGTCTGAAAATGAACATGGACAAGACGAAGATCATGTCTAACGTCCATGTTGTGCCAACTCCCGTATTAATCGGAGGCTCTGCGCTCGAAGTTGTTGACGATTATGTATACCTAGGACAAACAGTCCAGTTAGGTAGGTCCAACTTCGAGAAAGAGGTCACTCGTCGAATCCGACTCGGTTGGGCAGCGTTCGGGAAGCTCCACAGTATCTTTTCGTCCAAATTGCCGCAGTGTCTTAAGTCAAAAGTCTTTGACCAGTGTGTGTTGCCAGTGATGACATACGGATCTGAGACGTGGGCGCTAACGATGGGCCTCATAAGAAGGCTCAAGGTCACGCAAAGGGCAATGGAGAGAGCTATGCTCGGGGTTTCTCTGCGTGATAGAGTCAGAAATGATGATATCCGCAGTAGAACTAGGGTCACCGATATAGCTCGCAGAATTGCAAACCTTAAGTGGCAGTGGGCGGGGCACATTGCTCGCAGAACTGATGGCCGGTGGGGCCGGAAGGTTCTGGAGTGGCGTCCGCGTACCGGAAGACGAACTGCCGGTAGGCCTCCAACGAGATGGAGCGACGACCTGGTGAAAGTCGCGGGAATTCGGTGGTTGCGAGCGGCACAGGATCGGTCGGAGTGGCGAGCCTTGGGGGAGGCCTATGTCCAGCAGTGGACGTCTATCGGCTGACATGATGATGATGATGATGATGATATTATAGAACCACATAGGACCATTTGACATTTCCCTCAGTTCATCTTATGACAATACTGAAAAAAACGAAAGAACTTGCGGATTGTTGTCTCACTCACTCATAGACAAAAAGTAATAACGTGTTGTGAATACGATATATTTTACCAAGCTTTTATTTTTGCCCGGCTTCTTTGCTTTAGTCATTATTCTGAGGTCACTTCAATGACTGACAGCTGTTCTTTAGTCTTTTGGAACACCATCAACAGAGGCGCCAACTGGTGAGCAAAAAAACGATAGCCCTCATTGGATCCGAAGCCAGCAAGTAGCCTTCCAGCCGAGTCATATATAGTGCTTTTCTCAAAAATTGAGAATTTCCTGAGCGAACGTTCCATTCGGGTGGTGTTAGATGGCTACACATCTGACCAATGGACTATTAACGCCGGCGTTCCTCAGGGCTCAGTTCTGTCCGCGACCTTATTTCTGCTACATATCAACGACATGCTAGTCCCAGATACTTTTGGATATGCCGATGATAGCACTGTCGTGGACAGATACCTCTCCAATGCTCGGGCCAAAAAAAAAAGATGAGGTCCAATCTTGTCGACAAGCTATGGTGGACCGTCTGAATTTGACACTTAAGACAGTGTCCGATTGGGGCGACGCTAACCTGGTCAAATTCAACGCAACCAAAACGCAGGCGTGTCTGTTCTCTGCGAAACGGAGTCCTTTCGGCCTGACTCCTACTTTCCGGGATGTATCCGTACCGATATCCAACCATCTTCAGCTACTTGGCACGAGTATCTCGTCTAACCTGAGCTTTGGGGCGTATATTGAATCTCTGGCCAAATCTGCAGCTAGACGATTGGGCGTCCTCTCTAAGGTCAAGCGGTACTTCACACCGGGGCAGCTTCTTCAGCTTTACGTAGCTCAAGTCCGGTCGTGTATGGAGTACTGCAGCCACCTTTGGGATGGGTCCGCCAAATATCAGTTAGCCGCCTTAGATTCCATAGACAAACGCGCTAGGAAGCTTATTGGAGATGCGGGATTAGTAGAGGCTAGACTGCAGAGCCTTGAACACCGTAGAAAGGTAGCTTGTTTATCGGTGTTCTACAGGATACATTTCGGGGAGTGTGCGGTGGGTGGGATTACATAATTTAATCCCCCCATCTCCATTCTGTCACCGTGGGACTAGACGCGGACTTGCGTTTCACCCTTACGTCGTTACTCTGCCACTGATTCGTACTAAGCGCTATGCATCCAGCTTTATCATACGAACGGCTAAGGAGTGGAATTCACTTCCTGCAAATATATTCCCAGTCCACTATAACTTGGATCTTTTTAAATCAAGAGTGAATAGACATCTTTTAGGTAAGCATGATCCATCCTAGACTGCATCGGCACTTACCATCAGGTGAGATTGCGGTCAAGTGCTTGCCTTTTTGTAATAAAAAAAAAAAAAAAAAATGGCGCAATAAATACAAATATAATAGAAATATTTTACAGAAGCAACGTTATTATGTATATATTTCCGCAGAAAAAAGTAAAAAGATTTGCTTTGCCGCCTTTTTATTTTTTTAATTAAAAATAGAAGTGTATTTTCTACTGGAAATACGCCAACCTATTTGAGACACCTAAATAGTCGCGGTACCAACATTATAATAATAAGTACTGATCATCTGTTTAGCTGTTTAATGGACCTATGCATTCATTTGATATGTATGGCCACTTCAACTTTCAAAAAGTTTGGAACTCTACAAGTAATGGAATTTGTATGCAACATTGCAGTCCCGAAATCGAGACTGCAATGTTTTTAACTTTTGAATTTTTTGACTGACCATATACGCACTTCGCGACCTACTTTTTAACCGGCAACGTCAACTTTGCCGTCCATTTTTGAGAAAATTAATTTCCCAAATTAAAAAAGGCAATCCACCAAGGTGATCCTACCGATTATTAACAAATTTGTTGAAAATCACGAATTTATAATAAGTACTGATCATCTGTTTGGCTGTTTAATGGACCTATGCATTCATTTGATATGTATGGCCACTTCAACTTTTAAAAAGTTTGGAACTCTACAAGTAATGGAATTTGTATGCAACATTGCAGTCCCGAAATCGAGACTGCAATGTTTAACTTTTGAATTTTTTGACTGACCATATACGCACTTCGCGACCTACTTTTTAACCGGCAACGTCAACTTTGCCGTCCATTTTTGAGAAAATTAATTTCCCAAATTAAAAAAGGCAATCCACCAAGGTGATCCTACCGATTATTAACAAATTTGTTGAAAATCACGAATTTATAATAAGTACTGATCATCTGTTTGGCTGTTTAATGGACCTATGCATTCATTTGATATGTATGGCCACTTCAACTTTTAAAAAGTTTGGAACTCTACAAGTAATGGAATTTGTATGCAACATTGCAGTCCCGAAATCGAGACTGCAATGTTTAACTTTTGAATTTTTTGACTGACCATATACGCACTTCGCGACCTACTTTTTAACCGGCAACGTCAACTTTGCCGTCCATTTTTGAGAAAATTAATTTCCCAAATTAAAAAAGGCAATCCACCAAGGTGATCCTACCGATTATTAACAAATTTGTTGAAAATCACGAATTTATTAATCTGATAGTGGTCGTGACGGGCCAGGTGCGCGCGGACAGCGACGTTGAGGAATCATTTCCTTCCGCAGCTATTTAGCGGCTGTTTACCAATAAATAAATTGTAAACTGTATTCAACCCGCAGTAGAGTTGTTTATACGTCACCGGCGTAATGATGTGCTAGACAAGCTACGGTCAAATCTATTTGGAGAGCGCGTGCGCCGCGTGTAACGCGTCCTAGAATGTAACGCATCATATAAATTACTTATCGTATCTGTATACTTTCCCCCTAATTCATAAACGTCTACTAAAGTTGACAAGCCGCTAATAATCGTTTGTCCCTTTCCATCATACCAATACATCGGAAAAAGACAAACGATTATTAGCGGCTTGTCAACTTTAGTAGACGTTTATGAATAAGGGGGTTAGTTTTTTTAGCATTAGAAAAATACTACGCGATCTTTATTGAAAAATAAGTCGCAAATATGTAACAATTATATAGCATATATGTTCATTTACATAATTTTAACTTTTAACTCCCTTTATGCGGCAGAAGGAGATGGATGTTTGCATCATGTGTTACGTGTAGACGCTCAATGGCGCCCTCAAAAAATTTCTTCAATTTTATGATGCTTTGCTGAACATAATTGTGACTTTTACCTTATATGCTTTTAGGTAAAAATGGTCATTTGGGTGTTACGTAACTTTTAGCAAAGATAGATATAATTCCGTAATAGATGGATACAGTCTAAGGAAAAAACGTGCCTCGAAAATCACGAAAATTTGATTCTCGATCAGATGGCGCCACTAGTTTTGGCCTACTCTCGTATAGAGGGCGTTGACTGTTTCGTTTGTTATTTATAATTTTAACGCATATCAGTGAAAGAACATGGGTCAAAATCATATAAAAATAATTAATGCAAATAAAAAAATCATTTATCCATATTTAAATACATTTTAACGTATTTTTATAAATCTTCATTTTTAGTTTTAAAGTACGTCAATAGATGGCAGTGAATTTACAGTGGTTACAAAATTTACTATGACAGTACCGCTCTATCTTATTATATCCTCATTGCTTTTAGGTAGGGGGAGGGGGGATACACGAAAACGTTATGGCGCTTTACACACGGGGGGAGGGGGGCTTCAAAAATCTTCGAAAATTGCGTTACGTAATATTTGAACGCCCCCTATCACGGTTCATGAGATATAGCCTGGTGACAGACGGACAGTGGAGTCTTAGTAATAGGGTCCCGTTTTTACCATTTGGGTACGAAACCCTAAAACCAATTCAGTCAATCTGGCGATAAATAAAGCAAAGGCTTAAAAACTATACTGATTTAATTTAACTGTTAACTTTCAGTTCTATCGAGATTTTCTTATCCTCTAATTGGTGTGCGAGGTTCCATCCATGTTGCATGAAAGTGACTTTATTGTTGTACAATTGTCCATTATCTGTGGGTGGCATCCACGCTAGACGCTAGTGCTTCTCTTGTGTGTACACGTTGCTTTTTTTTGTCGACGTCCGACCTGTAACAAAATAAAGATTCTGTCAAAAAATACAAACTTAAAAATTATACTTTACGGCTTACGCCCGCTTATTGCTTGTTCAGTCGCCTTCAGATATATCGGAGCGGCCAAGGTGCTCACTAATATCTGCACACGCCTCTATTGTCAAGGCGCTAGAGTGCGTGTTCAGATATTATTGAGCACCTCAGCCGCTCCGATATATCTGATGGCGACTGTTCCAAATTATTGTATTGTCATTTGAGTATATACTACGACTACGCTACTACCACTAGTATATAGGTAAATAGTCACACGAGAAAAAAAACCGTCAAATTGAGAATATTTTCCTTTTTATGCGTTTGTTTGAAGTTTAAAGTGCGCGGTTTGAATTCCAATCTGTGATCTTAAAAATACGCGGTATAAAAAAAAGGTGTCCGCGAAGTTAATGCTAATAGCGGTTCGCAGCCATATTAGAATTTACGGCTCGCGCGCGTGCCTCTGAATCCTAAACGACCCAGCTGCAGACTATTCGCTGCACCGAACACGCCAATATGCGGAAATTAAAATTACCGCTCCTATTTATTCTCGGCCCCTGGAACTGTGGAGTTATTTTAACATACGTTGACTTTTTATTTCAAATCCTTTGAATTCTTAGAATAAGTTCTTTGATGTTTCGAGTGAAGTATGGTTATTATGTAACATTGTGTGCAGCAGCCGACACATAGTCTGCCTTTAAACCCTAGTGTTTATACAGATCTACAAATTTTCTTGGAATTGAATCGCGCCAGCTTCCATAAGTCCATGAAAAGTAACTATAAATCACGTATTTGTGTTGCATAACTGTTTTATTACATTTCCCCAAACTTTCATCAGCTAAATATGTAACGCATACAGATTATGTTGTTGGCGTGGGGCCTATTATACGTGGGATCAAGCTTTGTTGCTTTTCATCTATCGGAAATGTAAGCTTCTTGGAATTCAAATTCACGTACAAAATCCCATGCGTCTATAATAGTCTAGATTTAACCTTGCCAATTCTTACGACCCGTCTGAGACAAACAATTTAAATCTTTTTCAAGACCAGTTGGAGGCCGCACTTGAGAAGATGCATAAACATAATAAATCACCTAACTATGCAATGAGACTGAGAGTCTGCCGCCACAGAGACGTCCTGCATTATTGGTACCGTATAGATATTACGTTTTATTATGGTCATGCTGTTTTGTTGCGAGTTGTTACACTAAACCCTCGTGACACGTGGATGATTTTTTTTCATACGCAAGTACGTCGGGCACTATAAAATAGCCCTCGGATTATGCATGTGTGATTTCTAGGGGTTTTCCTCATCAATTTGCTGGTATACCCTACCTAAAGTTTGATCTATGAGTTTCTTGAATAATTTTGTTGATGTAGAACTTGGCTACAGATCAGATCCGGATGTACACACCATGTAATGCTCGTCATGATCGACGTGAAATGACCCCATTTATTGGTCCCATCATGGCTTCCTTCTGTTTACTACTGCGACGGCGACGCTGATTTGCTCGTTACTACACTACCAATAGTACGTACGTACGTACGTGTCCAGTGAATCAATATATTAAACGAATACTTATCTACCTAATACTCTTCGATTAAGAGGGGGCTAAAGCATAATTGTACTTAGTTTATATATTGAACCTTTACACGTTTAAAAACAAGAGGGCAAATGACATGAAAAAATTCAAACGGAAAATAGACTACCTATATTTGCAAGGGCAGACTCCAACCAAAACCTTAAAAGGGCCTGGGGGGTTGGCTCAATAGAAAAAAAACCGGCCAAGTGCGAGTCGGACTTGCGTTCCAAGGGTTCCGTACTTTACACAATTGTTTTAATACTATAGATAGAATATTCAATTAAAAAGCCCTTATCTATAGTATTCCACCTATCCACAATATCTTGGTCCAATGTGTATTTGCGTCTCACATTTTGCTTAATGAGAGAGTAAGACGCAATGATATATATATATAGGTATATTGGACCACTATATATATCATATGGAGGTGGAATACCATCCTTTGCAAGAAAGATTTTGTCCTTGTAGCGTTATTGGATTCATTGATGAATACTGTTTATACTGCTGCTATGACGAGTATTTTATGTCTCGCGCTGAAGAGTTATTGACATGATGGGAGGCCTCGCATGCTAAAGAACGACTCCTTAAGGAGTTGGGGCGACTTCCGCAGCTCCGAAAGGAAATTCACTTTGCATTCATAACACGACCGAGAAATTGTCCACTCCCCTGTTCTCATGATATTCCATTGTTTATTATGAAATGCAAATAGGTACATATCGCCAAAACTAGTGACAGTGAATTTTAAATTAACGTCGGTGGTGGGCGAACAAATATAGAAAAATCGCAATTCTCTTAGTTTGAATAGAGCCATGTGAGTTCGCGAGGTCTAGCTCACAAAACCACTAGTCATTAACCATCCTTTGCAAGAAAGATTTTGTCCTTGTAGCGTTATTGGATTCATTGATGAATACTGTTTATACTGCTGCTATGACGAGTATTTTATGTCTCGCGCTGAAGAGTTATTGACATGATGGGAGGCCTCGCATGCTAAAGAACGACTCCTTAAGGAGTTGGGGCGACTTCCGCAGCTCCGAAAGGAAATTCACTTTGCATTCATAACACGACCGAGAAATTGTCCACTCCCCTGTTCTCATGATATTCCATTGTTTATTATGAAATGCAAATAGGTACATATCGCCAAAACTAGTGACAGTGAATTTTAAATTAACGTCGGTGGTGGGCGAACAAATATAGAAAAATCGCAATTCTCTTAGTTTGAATAGAGCCATGTGAGTTCGCGAGGTCTAGCTCACAAAACCACTAGTCATTACTAATAGGTAGTAGGACCTACAGTCGCAGACTTTAATTGTTGAGCCACTTGGGTTTACTTTACACTGGACATTTCATGTGACCGTACTACTGAATTGCCATCGGAAAAAAGTTACTACTTTTTCGAAATTTCCTCGGAATAATTTCGAAAACTTGTCATATTTTTGTATGTCATTTTTCAAATGAACATGCAGTACTGTTGTTTCTTAATTTTCCAACTTTTTGGAAACTTTTTCAAACTTTCACATCCCTAGGTAAGTACGTAGTTGCATACCTATTCGTAATATATAGGTATATGCCGTCGCATACTAAAAGCCAGTCTTCTTAGAAAATTTTGTTCACATATGACTTGACTCCGACGGCAGAATTAATAACGATAGTATTTATTTTGTAAGGCAGATTGCAATTCCTGTTTTGCGGTCGAATCGATTTACGTCAGACTACCTACTGAGTATAAGAAGACGAACTATAAATAAATTTTGGCAAGAGTATAAGGTACCTACGTAAACATAATTGACCTTGTTGAACATCCGTCAATATCCACTCGCTATGTTTAAATCATTTCACGCGTCATCGATGTCTGATGCCTTACACGAGCGATATATAATCGCATTTCAGTCGAATTGATGGGATCTATTATTGACTCGCTAACATCGCTGGGAGGAAGCTTTTGGACCATTTCCTGGCTCGGAGAGAAATGGGGCCGTCGTGACGCACGTTTTTACCTTTCTGCATCCGCCCGTAATATCAATAGCGTGAAGTTTTTTTTTATGTATCCTTTCAATTAAAGTTGTTTCTAATTACTGCGAGTTAGAAGCTCAATTCCTGTCTTGTATTTTGCCGAAATTAAATGTTAATTCTAGAATTTTAGATTACATCGTAAACATCAGTTATTTTAAAGCATCCGTGCGTATGTGGTTAACTTTGTTGTTAATGTCCGCCCTGCATCATGAGCATAATACTTTCTAAATTTAGAGTAACAAGCAACTCATTGAACTGCAAGCTAATTAGCCGTTTGAATTATACCAACCATGTTTAATTGTTTACAAAATGGAATACGAGTTGGCTATTATTTTTTAGCTACATTGCATTTATTATGGTGCTCTCACACTGGCTGTGACTGTTATATATTATCATTGTGTGACAGGAATCACATAATAAAACAATATCAATACTTACTTAACATGTTGTACCTGTCACACGATGAATAACATTATTTAACAGCCAATGAGGGAGCACCATTACAGCTCCCGCATTGGCTATTAAAATATTATTAGGATTACTTATTTTAGCTCGTTCGAAATTATTATCTAATTTATTCCTGACTATGCTTAGTGCAGTTCTAGGGTCACAGTTACAAAATTGTTATTCAGTAGTTAGTACCGTTACATAGTTCTTACTTATAAAATATAAATAAAACGCCCGCAGCGTGATGGCAAACTTCGAAACTATGTAAACCGACCCTAAAGTGAGTTTCGTGAAGAAACAAATAAGAAAGTAGGTAGTTATTGTGGACAACAATGGAATCCAATCCTAGAGCTCCGGCTTAATCGTTATCACGAATCACGAGTAAACGTGACTGGGGTAGTTACTAGAGCCGCGGCCAGCTAATAAGGACCGCGTCTCCATTGAATGGGCCGTTGGATGAATTTATTAAGTTAGTAATCAACTAGGTACTTACGGAGAGTAGGTACGGGTTCATTTGGGCTTCGCATTAGGGTGATCAATCCAAATGGGTCAGTAGGGAGAAGTCAGAAACTATGAGCAAAGATATATATAACTCCGTAATAGATGGATACAGTCTAAGGAAAAAACGTGCCTCGAAAATCAAGAAAATTTGATTCTCGTTCAGAGGGCGCTACTAGTTTTGGCCTACAGTCGTATAGATGGCGTTTACGGTTTCGTTTGTTATTTAACAATTTTAACGCATATCAGTGAAAGAACATGGGTCAAAATCATAAAAATAATTAATGCAAATAAAAAAGATCATTTATCCATATTTAAATACATTCTATCGTATTTTTATAAATCTTCATTTTTAGTTTTAAAGTGTGTCGACAGATGGCAGTGAATTTACTGGGGTTACAAAATTTACTATGACAGTACCGCTCTAGTATAAGTTACTCTCTATGAGACATAGCGAAATCTGTTATTAGGGACCATGGCGTCGATTTTAGATTTAATACTAATGACATTCAAACTTTTTTAACTCTCATAGATAACCGGGAATCGAACCTGGTCAATATTCTTTATGTAATAGTGTGAGTATTTGTTTGTATTATTGATCCTGAAATTTGAATAAAAAATTTGAAAAAATTTAATGCCATCATCATTTTCCTCGCGTTGTCCCGGCATTTTGCCACGGCTCATGGGAGCCTGGGGTCCGCTTGGCAACCAATCCCAAGAATTGACGTGGGCACCAGGGACCGGACAACCCTTTCCGCGATAAAACCCTTTCAATGGGCGACACTTAAACACGGCTAACACATTGAAAGACTTTCCCTTTTGAACTGCAAGCCCATTCATACCCTTACCTTTGACTAACCCTTACCGAAAAGCTAACCAAAAATAAGGCTAGCTCTTAATAAGGGTTACCCTTATCTTTAAGCGCTTTTTATAAAGGTTTCCCTTTGCGTGAAAGAGACAGGATTAGTATATATCTACGGTAGTGTATGAAAAGGAAAGAAAATACGTGCCTAGTCAAAGAACGCCGCCGTCGCCGCCGACGATCGCTTGGATTCGAAGTAATGTGTGCTTTATGAACAAGGTAGACGACTTAAATTAGCACGCTTATATGCTAAAAGGGAAGCCCTTTATAAGGCTAACCCTTATAAGTAATATGCAAGGTGTTGGTGAGCGGATGATAAGGGTTTTGTAAGGGTATTTGGGCTACCGATTACTCAAATGTGGTAGCTTTATATAAGGGTTTTTAAAACCAAAACAAAGGGTTTCGTCTGGCAAAGGGTATGGTGAGTTAAGCCTTATGCAATACCCTTATAAAACCCCGATAAGGGATAGCGGGCCGGTCCCTGGTGGGCACTAGTTTTTACAAAAGCGACTGCCATCTGACCTTCCAACCCAGAGGGGAAACTAGGCCTTATTGTTAAATCATTGAATGTCATTATTATTAAATCTAAAATCGACGCCAACAGATTTCGCTATGTCTCATAGTTTCTGACTTCTCCATAGTCTCCATACTGACCCATTTGGATTGATCAGCCTGTATAATTCTAGAGGCGAAATTGTCGGAGCGTTCGTTAAATTTGAATGTGCGATGATTGAGAGATATATTTTTGGGGACTTTAAGAGCGATTATTTCGGAAATTATTTAATGCTCGGTTACCTTTCAAGTCGGCAACCTTTCAAGTTTAAGTTTATTTTCTTAAAGATCATGATGTTTGCCACTCACTTTTTTGAACCTTCAGTTGCTTAAAGGCGTACACCCGTAATAATTCAGCCACCCGTGTTACCGATCCGATCAATAGTTAATTACCTACTTGGTAAGAAACTACACGGACTTCTTATATAGGTACCTAATTATGTAAAAGGTTTCTTCTTATGTTTATATTAAAAAACTATGCCTAAGTATGGTTTTGAGCCACTGCCCGCAGGGTTTAAACTTTGAAAAAAAAAACTGAATTCAAACTATTTGACTTATTTAACATAACAAACTCGTTCTGGTAGCATGGAAACAGACAAACAGACAGGACAGTACTGGGAAAGCTATAAAAGTAGGTATATTCTAGATCGGACGGCAGCGCGGACCACCATGCATACATCTCACGAGTTGTTTGCGCTGAATAATGCATTTCAAGTTCAACGCTCACTTGTGCGATGCACAAGAAAGATGTTTGTATGGGAAAGTCAGTTTTAATTTAAATGTTGGTTCTCTACGTAGGTATGTCTTTTAAAGTGATTTCAAGAAATAAAGTATGGACGCGTGAAAGTTCAGCAGCCTTGTTTGTTGTAGCTAATAATTATATGTATTTGGAGTCGTAGTTATAGTTAACTCGTTATCAAAAATCGTTGCGATCAGGAAGTGCGCTCCCGGCGGCGCGACTGAAGCCCTCAGGGGCGGAAGCAGAGGCGCGGGCGCGGACGGCCCGGCATTACAAATGACCCTCTTACGACACGTGTGCTAGGGCCCGCAGGGTCAGTTACCTGCCACTGGCAACAACGAATCTCAAATATTAATACAATATATTTTCAAAATGATATGATTTTGTTGCTGATCACATAATTAATGAAATGTTTGAGCACTCGATCGGTATACCACACCGTTAAACCCTTTACCTACACTGCGCTACAATGTCCTACTCACCGCAGGATGCGTGCGTGTCGTTAGTTAAAAGTAAAACTGCTCAAGTGCTTAGCCAACACGCCAATCGTTAATAACGCTCCGTAGCGTATAGCGTAGTTATTATCTCTATTATCACTCTTGCATATTAATGCGACAGTGACAGTTGCGTTTCGTTCGCTACGCTACGGAGCGTAAACGATTGGCATGTTGGCTACGCACCCAGCTCAGCTCACACTACGAGTATCCCATGGGGCATACTTTAGTTAGGACCAGGACTAGACTTTTATTCTACGGTTAGCGCGTTTAATTGATTATTAGATTAG
Source organism: Cydia strobilella (assembly GCF_947568885.1). NCBI lineage: Eukaryota > Metazoa > Arthropoda > Insecta > Lepidoptera > Tortricidae > Cydia > Cydia strobilella. Next base: position 7,399,339 of record NC_086045.1, read on the forward strand.
CCCATAATTTTCGGTATTTCGAAACTTATGTACGAAATATCATTTGTTTGATATTTACTAGTCGCTTTTCGGTGAAGGAGAACATCGTGAGGAAACTGGACTAATCCCAATAAGGCCTAGTTTCCCCTCTGGGTTGGAAGGTCAGATGATGGCAGTCGCTTTCGTAAAAACTAGTGCCCTCGTCAATTCCTGGGATAAGTTGCCAAGCGGACCCCAGACTCCCATGAGCCGTGGGCCGTGGCAAAATGCCGGGACAACGCGAGGAAGCTGATGAATTCTTAGTTTTGGTGCCCGTTGGTTTGCCCGTACCGCTTGGTCATTAAAATTATTACTCTCTATAGCGAAGAATACGTATAATGTCGCTTTGAAAGTGACCGTTGCTTGTGACACAATTCCAATGTTTCGACAGCACCATTAAAATGTGACCGGCGTAATGGCGTCGTGTTGGTATTCCATGGGCTCGCCAGTTAAGTCGCAACCAGTGCATCCAGCCGGCCTCAGATAATCATTTGAGATCGGAATGACAATGAGGCAGACAGAGCATATATCTAGTTATTGATTGACACCCAACCCAATATAGTGATAAGGTGTAGGTACTAGACACCTCTGTAGTAGACCACGCGAACCCCCATAGCACCGGCATTTTTTTTAACTGAATCGACAAGAAATAGTAGTAGAGGAGGCCAAGTGGAGTTTTTTTAGTAACTTGAGCGTGTCAGATTAACTAACCAAATCCTCAATCTATTACATAACATAACACCACACAACACACATTATTACATATATAATATTGTATACCCTAACGATCTTTAGGGTTAACTTACCCAACGGGTAAAAACGGGACCCTATTACTAAAACTCCGCTGTCCGTCCGTCTGTCACCAGGCTGTATCTCATGAACCGTGATAGCTAGACAGTTGAAATTTTCACAGATGATGTATTTCTGTTGCCGCTATAACAATAAATACTAACAACAGAATGAAATAAATATTTAAATATACAACAAACGTGATTTTTTTGCCGTTTGCGTAATCGCACTCGACTCGCACTTGGCCGGTTTTTTTTAACTGCCTACCAACCCGCCACCATTAATTATCGAACCCGCACACAACGTCATACGAAAGCATTATAGATAGGATATTGTTACCCAAGCTGAAAGTGAAACTGAGATGTTTCGCCCTCGGTCGGTCAATTACATTTGAAATTATTGTTAGAAAATATTTAGACGCTCTGAAAATAGTAAAGGTATTACGTCTCTTCCAGCTTCCAGCATCAGTCATCACTCATAAATCATCTATTCTATCTAATAGACGGCAGTAAGGTCCTAAGTGCAGTTTAACGCTTGGCTTTATTTTATACAGGGTGGCTAAAAAATAAGCGCATTCCCGTTGCCAGGGAGGTTTAGGGATTATACTGAGCAACTTTTACTATGGGACCAACCCCGAAATCGCGACAAAAATTTTGGCTGTTTCATACATTTTGGCTAGTCCATTTTCTAATGGAGAGGAAATTTGTTTTTCTCGATTTCGTAGTTGGTCCCAAAGTAAAAGTTGCTCTGTATAATCCCAAAACCTCCCTGGCAACGGGAATGCACTTATTTTTTAGCCACCCTGTATATGTATACGTGAAATGTGTGACCTCCGTTCTGAAACGTCTCAAAATAAATAAAAACTGTAGCGGCGCCAGACGAGCGAGCACCCACGCAAGACAGTATTTTAAACTTGACTGGCATGACGCCAGCGAGTAGGAGGACTCCTTGCTTATGGGAGTTTGGTCGCGCAAAACATAAACATTCCTTTTTTGAGTAAGCTTCGTAAAGTTTAATTAGTGTCTTAGCGAAATGTACAAAATAAAAGTATCACTTTAAAAGATCCCGATTGCGGCGTAGCTAAAAAATGAGGAAACATTAGCAGTAAAGAATATCCGAAGCATATATCTAGTGAAGTGTTGAAATTAAGGGTTGTAAAAGGTGATTATAAAAATATATGTAACATCTGTTTATATGTAATTTGAATAAAAAAATAGCCGTAAGATTTAAAAGAAGGTTAAAGTTTTTTTACTAGTTCAATATCCGACAAGTACGTTGGTGATCGCATATTCGCTATCGGGGATAATTCTTGATGTAACTACAAAATCATGTTCAATTCAGGACTACTGAACATTTAACTAATTACTTACCTAATGAATTCCTTCACGTTTTACATACGCACCTAATTAAGTAAGTACCTACTTGACATTCGACCTAATATAATACAATAATACCTTAATACCTATTCAATACATACGATATTGGATATCGAATTCGTCAGCATTTTAATAGCTCTAAGCATTTGAAATTATTTTGGGAGGAGCGTAAAATGTTGTCAACTTGTTACATGTGTGAAGTGAAGACTGTCTGTTCCGATTTCCGATTCCGATACATCGTGCCGAAGTATGTGTATGAAGGGGGTAATAGGTAATAATTAAAGAATAAAGAATAAGAGAAGAAAAAAAATAAGGTAATAATAGATATAGGTAACCCTTATATGCATAGTGATGGATGCAGCCTACACAACAAAAAACATAATTTTATGAATAATTAGATAAAATCGTATTGGTCCTGTATAATTATTTTGATTGAAAATTAATACACTTTCCGATGTTTTATTCAAATTTGCGCAGTATTTTAGTTTTAAATGTCGGAAAATTAAGAAAAGTTGATGATTATTAGTATGTTATTAGGCGGTTTTTTTCGGGGTTTGCAATTATTTTATATTTAAAATCTTTATTATAGGTATATTACAAATAGTGTAAATTTCTAATGGTAGTAAGATTTTTCAAAGATCTTTTACCAATAATTGTATATTTACATAAATTATGATTTACCCTATGTAAATACCCTAGATCTATCCTTTTACGGAATTTCAGCTATCATGCTGCTAAGAGCTTTCTCTGTCCCTCTCATCAGAAAGTGTCCGGCGAAAGGATATATGCATATACAGGATGGCCCAAAAATACGTTGACAACGTTTTTTTAATTACGTAACTAGTACACAATAAGTTAAAAATTAAAACTACAGTCTTTTTGAAAGCATACAAGCTACGTAAAGCACAACTCCTTGAGGATAAAGATAAAAAAGTTCGCTTGGAGAGATGTCGACGTGCCGCTACTTAAAATGGGAAAATGTACTTTTTACTAATGAAAAACTTTTTTGTATTGAACAGGCCCATAATCACCAAAATGACAGAATGTGCTCTTCTAGTCGCCTTGGAGAAGCCGCAGTCATTCATCATCGCCAAATTCAGTTTATGGTTTGGGGTGGTATTTGCAGTAGTGTGCAGCAGTGGTACAATAGTTATTTGTTATACAAGGGTGCAAAGTTGTATTTTACCCGCGAGTGTGGAATTGAAACATGAGCAAGCAAAAGGATTCTATAGTTGAACCACGAGCGAAGCGAGTGGTTCTAAAATAGAATCCTGAGCGTAGCGAGTGTTTCAACACACGAGAAGTAAAATACATTTGCACCCGTGTGTAACACAAAACTTTTCTCCTCACTATAGCAAAGAAAGTGCAACATCCACAGGCGTTAGATCATCTTTATCACTGGAATCACTAATTTTTTTACGATATTATAACAAAAAACACTAGAAATTCTGATTTTTACGTGAGTCGGTGAGAAGAACAGTAAAAATTTTGTTGACAATGTTGACATTTCTGTTCTGACGTATGAAATTGCATCGACTCAACTTGTGCGTTCAGAATTATATTTAACATAATTATAAAAAGTCTAACGTTTCTTATGGAATTTTAAGGTTTATGACTTAAAATTATTAAATAAAGCTAAATTTGGTATTTTTTATTAAATTCTCAAACCATTTATTTAATGATAATTAATATCGAACGAACCATTATTATGAGCGTTTTACGTTTTGTTATCTGTCAAGCTACTTAAACACGCTCCATCCAAGGTCAAATTACTTTCCCCACTAGTGGATAAAATGCGTTTTTCCCCGCTTGTTTTAAAGGATAATAGACTGCTTTCCGAACTAGTGAGGGGAATAGATAATTTTTCCGGATTCATTAGTTCAAGAGTGGCCACCCTACTCGCCTGATCTAAATCAGGTCAATCTTAGAGACAAGGGCCTGTGCTACTAAAGTGTAAACGCTCTAAAAGCAACACTTACCAAAGAATGGAAAAAATATCCTTAGAGGAGCTGCGGCATATCGTTGAAAATTTTAACAAACGTTCTGTATCAAAGCGAAAGGAGGCTATTTTGTACACAATTAATTTTTGTTGCATAAAAAAGGCTGTAGTTCAAATTTTTAACTTATTTTAGTACTTAATAAAATAATTAGAAAAAAAAAACTTTGTCAACGTATGTTTGAGCCACCCTGTATTGTAATAATGTGGTAGATTAATCCCTAGTATAAAGTCTTAAATGTTAATAGAACTGAATGTTACCAAGTAGAGCGTCCTTCCCAACGTGAATGTTGCAGTAGACGTGGTGGTCCGTAGGCGCGACGGGTTCGGCCGCCGCGTCTCCTGCCTCCATTAGCCTCAGCTTCGCGGAAAACTCCTGCATATCTGTAAAATTACAGAATCGTGTTACACGGTCAGTTTATATTCCTGGATTCGATCCTTAACGAACGAATATTTAAAATTTCAGCAAGAATATATACCTAAAAACAAACAGAGTAATTCTCCACTACGTTTCACATTTTAATTGAAAGACTAATATCCATAGTATTGTAACATAAATGGATCGTTCTAATTTTGGGTTTAGCGCTCATAGGAAAATGCAACCAAACTAAAAAAACAGTTAGCTATTGTTACTATTTGTTACTCGGGCCGCTCGGGCGGTCGCGGCTGCAGCGGGTCGAAATTAGTAGCGCACATGTTCAAACAAACGCGCATTGTTTACGTGGCTCTCGCCGCGCATGCCCTGAATGAATACTGAATATAATTATACCTATTACGAGCTACAAACCTCGAGCGGACCAGTATAAACGTGACTTCGAGGTTCGTAACATTTTGTAACCATCCACCATGCGTCGATAATCAGAAAGTCCACACAACACTGGTCCACCTGTGTGTTTTCAACTCAGAATGCGTTTTGAATATTACTTCAGATGCACCCCGTGGCCCGTAGGTATTTCATTACTTCAGCTTCATGCGAACGTTAAATTAAGCGAGTGGCTCTGAACTCTCTGAAGTTCGGCCCGAGATCCGCACGTAACAAATGCGCAGCTACCTGCACCTGCTACTGTAACTAATACTGGTTATCTGGTTCATTGGACTCGGTAGGCGGCAGGCATCGTGAACCCCGTAACAAATGCGCAGCTACCTGCTACTGTAACTAATACTGGTTATCTGGTTCATTGGACTCGGTAGGCGGCAGGCATCGTGAACCCCGCACCGTGGCGTTCTGGTGGTGTCTGTGGACTAGATTTATGACTTTGCTTTCGGAACGCGATGAATTAATGTTTAAAATCAGACTTCCACCTTAGGTGGTGTTGCTTGTATCTTTCAACGCTTTTCTAGCAGTTCGATGAGTTAAGATAGGTACCTCTAACCTACTGTACTGTATTCATATTCTTTATTTGTATTGATCATACATTGTCATAGATGCGTTATTTACATTATTATATATATACAATAATAATTAGTGTAAGTAGGTACCTAAATTCACTTCAATTAACTATTACTTACCAAAATAATTAAGTACGTTAGGTACCTACTTGCATTGCAGCGCAAGTTTAACTATGTAGTACTAAAAAATCTATGATCTTGTTTGTTTGTATATTTCCGTTCTTCTTGATAGGTTTGAAACAATTTAATTTATCTACCGCTATCTAGATAGATATTGTCATAAGTGTCAAAAATATAAACTTTGACCTTAAGATAAATTGTATTGTATGCATCATTTAGTTGTAAGTTTGTGAATAATGGTCACTTGCAAAAAGCAAATGTAACGCAACGCAATGATTATGGGGCGCCCAGCCCATAGATCTAGAATGTACCTAGACTACCTAGAGTAGTAGTACCTAAAGTTGAGTAAAGTAACAAAGTGTGGGTATGTCATCATTAATGTCAAATTTCTATGAAAATATGCCGTTTAGAATGACACTCGTTGCTCTACTTGTTCTATTCAAGTTGGTGCAGAGTTAGAGTAGACGTTACGGACTCCACAAGATTGCCGGTCAACAATCAAAACCATGACAAAAGTTGGAATGATGTCAAGTATAAGTGGAAGTATTGAATTCAGAATTAATATGTGATTGCGTAAATTATTTGCTTTTGTACTGACAGTGACAGTACATTCCAAGACACAGTATCTCCTAAATTCAGTTTGCGGTGTTTTCCAGTCCGCTAACGCCCTCTATGATGCACAAAGGTGATCAGGTTTTTTCACTTATCTTATAGTCTGCCTCTATCGCATTCATGAAATGTTCATATACGTCATGTCCTCATTTCTTCCCTTTTGCATACTACAATCAAAGATAGATATAACTCCGTAATAGATGGATACAGTCTAAGGAAAAAACGTGCCTCGAAAATCAAGAAAATTTGATTCTCGTTCAGAGGGCGCTACTAGTTTTGGCCTACAATTGTATAGATGGCGTTGACGGTTTCGTTTGTTATTTAACAATTTTAACGCATATCAGTGAAAGAATATGGGTCAAAATCATAAAAATAATTAATGCAAATAAAAAAAATCATTTATCTATATTTAGATACATTTTATCGTATTTTTATAAATCTTCATTTTTAGTTTTAAAGTGTGTCGACAGATGGCAGTGAATTTACTGTGGTTACAAAATTTACTATGACAGTACCGCTCTAGTATAAGTTACTCTATGCTACAATTACCTTTAAGCGTAAACGTCATTCTAGATATAAGGGTTGGGGGGGGCAGGTGCTTTGTTAGTGTTGAGGTGTTGAGCTTTACATTATCAGAAAAAATCATAAAGGCAAAAATATTTAAGTTTACTTGTGATTTACTCATTAGCCTAGCCTAGTTAGTGAAAGAGGAGCCAAAGAAGGATTTTTGTAGTACTCGCATTTTCTTAATCAGACGGTTATAATGTTGAAAATCCGGTTTCGTTATCGTAACGTATCATTTCCTTAATCTGATGATCTGATCATCAGATTAAGGAAATGAATGCGTATAAATAATAGCACATTTATAGCATTAACTTGAACCAAAATTACCAAATCCAAAATCTACTTAACGATTTTTAAGCCCCCACCAACCCCCCGCTCCTTTTAAAAATCTATAGAATAGACGCTTCCCACCACTGGAAAAGAATACATTATATAACCTTTATTCATTGGTTCTCGTATAATAACTTACGCTTGAATTCAGACAAGACGCAAGCTTTGCTATTCAAACTAAACGCCAAGAAAACTGACAAACTTGATGTTACTATGGACCAAGTTTGTTTGAATACTGCTGTTCACGTTAAATTTCTGGGAGTTTACATTGACTCTAATCTAAATTGGAAGCGAGAGCTTGAGGCTATAGTAAATTCAATCCATTCTGCTTGTTATGCCCTTAGAAGCCTCAGAGATGTTTTAGAACTAGATCAACTCAAAATTGTTTATTATGCCCTGGTAGAGTCAAGATTGCGGTATAGCATAAGGTTTTTGGGAAATAGCTTTTTATATAATATAAGCGGAGCCTTGATTGCCCAGAAAAGAGCAATTCGAGCAATGGTACACATTCCTTCTTTTGGTTCATGTAGAGAGTATTTTGAAAAATTGGGTATTCTCACGGGTCCCAGCTTGTACGTCCTTATTCTTCTTACCCAGTTTGTTAAAAATATTGCGAAAGATTGTACTGATGAAGAACAGGTGTCTCGCCTAGCCACGAGGACGAAACACATAAAGGGTAGCTTCTTTCCGAAACTTCAGGTAGCCAAACATTGCGCAAGATACCAGGCAGTCACTCTATTTAATAAGCTCCCTACTGACCTAAAAGCCATTACGGATTGGTTTTTATTTAAGCGTAGGTTGAAGTCGTTCTTATTGACTAGATGCTCCTATAGTATTGATGAAATATTTGATAAGTCGCTAATTTAAGGTATTTATAATTGTTATTTAGTATTAGTATAAATATGTTTATTATTATTGTTATTTATAAATTGCACACTACATTAAAAATAAAATACAGAATTTGAGAATATCTTAAAAAATAATAGTTACATGTAAAAAATCCGCAACGCAGGCTTCGTCAGGTGGCCACAAATACAAATCAGCAACATGCTTCGTCCCAAAAATACCAATGATGATATCCGCAACAGGCTTCGTCACTATTTATAAATTGTATTTAATGTAATTTCTGACACAATGCTTGTATTGTTTAAGAATAAAATAAATGAAATGAAATGAAATTCTTCCTATCAGCTGATATTACGATTCCAATAGGTCTCTGTAGAGATTTTAATTGTGACCTAGACCTAACATTCATAAGCAATGGAGGTTGGCTGTTGGCTTACCATTTACCACTTTCTGCGCTCACATAATTATTGTAGTAATGCATAGGTGAAAGTAGGTTGATACTTAGTACTTAGCAAATGAACACTATATAGTCCGAATTCTTTTGAATGTACCCAGTACCCACCTAATCAAAATGACTACCTAAATAAAGCCCGACCAGAAATATATGATCATTGTCAAGAGGGCGCTGTTGTTCTCATGTATGTGGTGACACTGGTGACAGTACAGTTTAGTATGAAAATTTTAGTTCCAATGAAATTCCGCAACATGGCGCGTGATCATATATTCCTGGTCAGGCTTTACTTGTCCTATAGGTATGGTATATCATAACCAGAGTTCGGACAAATTATCGCAAAAATAAATATGGTATGGAACATTTTTTTTTTACATTTTTGGACTGCAGTTTTGAATATAATCCGGAAATTTCATTCAAAAATACTGTATACATAATACGAGTTTAATAAATCTTGTCCTATTTTGAGATATAAATGTTTTTTGATGGTTTTGCGATGATTTGCCCGACCTCTGAATTCATAACTCTTTGGATCTTGGCACATCGGTAGTATATTTCATGGTATATTTAGTTGTTTTTTTGGGTTTTTTGGCAGTTCGTTTTGCGATTTTAGTAGGTGTGTAGTGCAAGACTCTATGGCTCTACAAATAAGATCGTGTCAGATATTTCTGCACCCTTCGTTATTGTGTAACATATTAGTATTTAGGTACTTACATATATAGTTGGCCGATCAACAGCTATTAGCTTAAGCGAAGAGAATATATAGGGATAGAGGGGTACCTACCTACTGTCATGTCCTCATGTCATAGTAAATTTTGTAGTCACAGTAAATTTACTGCCATGATGGCAGTTTTAATCTGCACTGCCATCTATCGACACACGATTAAAACTAAAAATAAAAATTTAAAAAAATGTATAGGTATATATATGGATAAATGTTTTTTTTTATTGCATTTATTATTTTTATACGATTTTGACCCATGTTCTTTTACAGATATGTGTTAAAATTGTTAAATAACAAACGAAACCGTCAACGCCATCTAGCCGATAATAGGCCAAAGGTTTGGTACGGGTGGTAGCGCCATCGGTGCGTAAATCAAATTTTCTTGATTTCCGAGGCACGTTTTTTCCTTGGACCTTATACGGAGTCTTAGGTCTTTGGCTTAAGTAAAATATAGGTATTTATAGTGTCCAACCGACACCGGATTTTTTGCCGAAACTTAAACCGAAGGTTCGGTTTTGCTATAGTTTGTGCCGATGGTTCGGTTTCGGTCATGATTTTTATGACCAAAGGGCAAAGGGACATAGCTATGGTTAATATTCATCAAATTGTGTAAAATAAAAATGTATTCTGCAATGTTAATATCCGCACAGACGAAAACGAGGACTACGTATGTGTGGAGATGCGGTCGTCCATTTTCCTCTTAATACGTAGGTTAGGTATCTATAGTAAGAGACATTACTAGTATGGCTTGTTTAATAGGTAACGTGTTCTAACATAGTACTTACTTTTAAAGGTCTTATCAGATTCTAAGTACTGCAAGCGTGTCTTTTTCTAAAGATAAGATCGTGTAGCACGATTTGTTGGTATTCCACGCTCACCGTCAGTTTGGATAATAATAAGGCAAGACGCGGAGGTCGCGTGATCATCGTCCTGAATAAATAAAACTTGAGAAGGGCCGTATTAACAACGCTTACCTACTTACTGCACCCCCTCAGAATCTACTACGGCGTAATTGTTACGAATCTCGGGGTCAAATTAAACTGGAATGGCGATAGAAATGTTGGGAATTTGGGAATAACAGAGAAAGTCCGCTACGTGACAGCTTGAAAAAAAGTCTTGTTTGTATTTGTAGTTTAAATAGGTAGGTACTTTCATTTATTTATTGGCACAGTTAACTAACTGTGCGACGTGTGTGTGCATCAGATGATGAAGAAGAGACGGTCCCTGATGCTAGATAACTATCTCACACAAATACAAAGTCTCATTCTTCGTCAACTCATCAGCCAAAAGATTATCTGCGATCTAGAGATCGGCCCACCTTGCTGGGGGCCCAGTCACATCCCCATAGGTACGTCTGTCGGTTGTATAATAAAATTGTTCAACACAATAAATAACAATAGTTATTTGTGCAACAAGAGAGGAAAGTTGTTTTTTCTTGCGAGTGTTGTGTTGAGTGTGCGTAGCGAGGGACTCAAAAACACGAGATATAAAATAACTTTGCTCTCGTGTGACACATATAATTTTTCACCTCAGTACTTCAGTAGTGAGAACATATTAAAGGTTAAAATGCAGAAAATAAAAAATAAAACAATTTGTAATAGAAGTATGGCCTTCACTAAATTAAAAAGCTACTTTGTTTCACTCCCTGGAGTGACGAAAGTAGGCTTGTTCGAGCTGCTGAGGGGAAAAATATGATTCCTCACCTGACTCAAGTGCTCGTTTGATGATCCTCATTTGTTTCGCATGATACAGCCACAATGACAGCACCACCACAAAGAATACGACACACCCGCTCACGGCTAGAGCCAACGTCGACGTCTGCAGGTCCCATGGCTCACTGTCACTCACTTCCACGTCCGAATCATAATATTCATAATCACTTTCACTGTCCTGGGTATCATTGTCTATAATGTGTAAAGTCTGGCAGACTGTGTCGCGGTACACCTCGCAGGGGTAGCGGACGACGAGGTTCCTGGCGCGGTCGCAGGGCGCGCAGGGCACGCACGCCTGCCGCTGCAGGTCCCACCAGGTGTGCCGGTGCTTGCACGCGCTCTCGCCCACCACAGATCCGAGTGCTAGCGTCGCAACTAGCAACACTTTCTGTAGCTCTCCTTGCATTACCTGGATGACAAAAACAAGTGTACTTAAATATTGTGTTGGTGTAATACTTATAGTACTGTCTGCGGAGACGAGCCAATGATGGCGGAGAGAAAAACAGGAAAGCAGCTGTAAATGCTATGTGATTGTGTTAGATATTCTAGAAAGAAATAGGTATGCTAAACTTTCATAGGCTCAAGTTTGTATACGCACTGATGCCTATTGCGCTCGAAAGTCGTCGTCAGTTAGGCCTAATAATACAGTGCAGGGGTCAGCAAACCACGGCCCGCGGTGCGAAAACATATTTAGGTAGGTACGACCCTTTCAAGATTAGGTTTTTCTAGTAGGTACCTATTCTAAAATTAAATTAACATTTCTGTTAAATTAATATTGACGAGACGACACTGAAATTCCTGAAACTGGTGATTTTTACTGTGGATTGCTTTATTAGGTAGCAAGCCAAAGAGCTTTGTAGTTTGTAGTAGGTATGTAAATACGTATGTAATGTAATGTCATGGATCGATGATTATTTTATATGTAGGTATTATTATTATTTTGATTGATCTTGTAATTAAAACACCTTAATTCGGCTGTTGCGGGTACTAGCCATCCGTGTCGTACTTACCTAAATACATTTTTATAAGGCAACAAAGTTCCCTTAGAATTTAGTTATTGGAATTCCCTTAGAAACTTGGTATGACATGGTTGACTGGCCGTATATAAATATCTGTAACGAACTTTTTTCAAAATATTTACCTTATCGCTTATATTCATGTATACCACCAAGTGTACACCAAGGACCACATTTCAATACTTTAACTTAAATTAGAAAGTTCACTTTAAGCACTTTCACTTTTATCAATAATATGCACTGTACCATGGTTCGTTGTTCGCTTATATAAATATCTTGCGTTGCGCGTTTCGAAAAAAAACCTCTAGTGCATTTGCTTAGTTTAAATTAGTGTGGGAAAGAGCACGCATGGTGCGGGCGGCTGCAAAACACGGTCTGGGTCTGGCAACGCGAGTGGCGACCGGGGACTGGGGAGTCGGGGCGCGACGCGACTCTCATTCATAACTGTTTATAGCCCGAGACAACACTGCAAATATCTCCACTCCACCTACCTGTTCTCTCGGTCTTTCAAGTGTCATTCCGTTAAATGCAAATCAAGGACGAACCTATCTTTACTTAACTGAAAAAAGTGGGTCCTCGCCGCACTCATCAATTTACTTAGAATCACAAAAGTTTAATCAAGGTAGTCTTGCTTGTGTTAATCTGTAGGTAAGCAAAAAAGGTCTGGTACTTATGGTATATCAAATAAATGCTATCTCAAGTCCGACATGTTACATATATGTAGTATATTAGTAGTACATACAGAATGTTAGGAGTTTTTTCGATATAGGTTGGGCTAGTTGGACTTTATATATATACACCCTTACTAAGTTACACTAATACAATTTTTACTTGTTTAGCTATATAAAATAGGATCTAGATAGCTATATTAGGCCCATTAGGGCAGGCGTGGCTAACTCCGCGATTTCGTCGCGTCGCTACAAGTACATGCGGCTCACACCAATTTTGGTAGCCCTAAAGCCATATAGTAATTGCCGCGCACCGCTACGGAACGGACGCAGCTCGCGCTTGCGCCACCTTGCGGTCATATCTGTCGTAATAGACGCGTTTTGTTAGAGAGTAAACCTTCTCTACCTAGTACTATTATTTATTCTGTGATTAGGGGGAGTCCGGGAGACTTAACCCATTGTATAAAAAAGCGACAAATCAAAATATTTATTTTTTGACACGCATGTATCAAGGTATCGTTATATGATATTGGAGCACGTCGCCCAGCCTCGCTCTACCTACATTAAATGGGTGCAGAAGTTGCAGTCGTATCTCAGACTATATTAACGTATCCCTCCTGTCGCGGACCGTAGTCTCCGAAACTACGAATGCACGACGACGGCCACGCTAACTCATAAGTTACGTTTAACATACTTATTTTTAATATTGTCTTCGGTTACCGCGATAGTTACTCATGAAATAAAACTTATTTTATGAGTAACTATCGCGGTAACCGAAGACAATATTATGTACACCAGTACGGACTGGAAGTTGCAACCAAAATCCGGCGACATGAAGACCTTGGGAATAAGCTCGCGCGCGCTCGTTGCGCTCTGCATTTCTTGAAGAGGTGTCGAGATGAAAATCTTATTCCTACATGCGTGAAGATAGCTCCGAAGAAGGACATTATCGGCAGTGAACGCATACTTCGCCGGGCGAGTGAGAGATTACTGTGCAAAACCATCCATAACAACCGTTACACGGCTTATAGACTTGAGCAACAGATTAAGGTAGGCACCGGTCAATTGCAGGAAGTGTTGACAAGGACCGATTTTAATGATGTTGTTGAACAAGGTAATAAACGTTACGCATTTACATTTGAACAATGCAAGAAACGACAAAGTGCCAAGTTTGACAGGTTAAAATCGAAAACGAGACGCAGCGATAACGGAGGGCTTCAGAATAATAGCGCTAACGGAACGTTGCTGTCAGTGTCAAATCGGTCGGTTGTCAATCTATCCAGTAAACAATTGTCGACGTCTGAGTTTTCAGTATTAGAAAAAGGTCTTAATTATGTTGTGGCTCCGCGAAAGATCCCTTTTGAGGACATTATTGTTAGTGTAGAAGACTGTCTGGTGAAAAATCAGGTAAAGAAGGAAGATTTGGAGGCTATACGGCAGGATGTTTCGTCATTATTACGGAAAGCCAAGCCTCCAAAAAGGAATTTGCCTAGAGATGAATTGGTCGCGTTGAAAACGTTACGCGATGATCCAGACCTTACTATTCTTCGAGCGGATAAGGGAAATGCGACGGTTGTACTTAATACTTCAGATTATAACCAGAAAATTAGGGAATTATTAGCGGATACTACAACCTACAAACATGTAAAGACGGACCCGACTATGAAAGTATTGAAAACCACTAAAGAACTAATTAGTGATTACTCGGAGAGCCTTGATCTGAATGTTGCAAGTTTAGTTCCTGACTGCCCCGTGCCTCCAAAGTTGTATGGGTTGCCAAAAATACACAAACCTAGTGCCCCACTACGTCCCATAGTGAGCCAGATAGATGCTCCCACATATAAATTGGCTCAGTACCTCGCGGGAGCCCTCTCAGCATTACGTGGTAACACTAGCACGCATACAAAGGATTCTTACCATTTCATCGGTGAGATTAAAGACCTAACATTGACTGATGATGAGATCATGGTCAGTTTTGACGTCCAGTCGCTATTTACAAGCCTACCGGTACAAGACTGCATTGAAATTGTCAAGAAGAGGTTATGTGAGCAGAACATGTCAGAGGAATATGCTAAGCTGTTGGAACATTGCCTTACATCTGGCTACTTGCTATGGAATGGTGAATTCTATCTTCAAGTCGACGGCGTGGCCATGGGGTCTCCGGTGTCTCCAGTAGTCGCTGACATCTTTATGGAGGACTTCGAGGAGAGGGCACTCTCATTGGCTCCTGTGCGACCGAAGATATTTAAAAGATACGTAGATGACACTTTTACTATACTTCCAAAAAGTAGTGTTTCAACTTTCTTGGATCACCTAAATTCCATCCATAGCAAAATAAAATTTACTATGGAGTTGGAAAAAGACTGTTCTCTCCCCTTCTTAGATGTATTGGTAAAAAGAAATCCTGATAACACCCTAGGTCGCACTGTGTATAGGAAACCTACTCATACTGATAGGTACTTAAATGGCAAATCGCATCACCATCCCAGTCAACTTGTTACAGTAGGCAAATCTTTGTTTCAGAGAGCCCAGAGGATATGTGATGACCAGCATCTGGCCGCGGAGCTCCAGCATGCCAGGCGCGCGCTCCAGGCAAACGAGCTCAGGATACCGCGGGTCAACCAGAGGTCCCACATTAAGATCCCCACAGTCGAGCGCAGGCCTGCCATTCTGCCTTTTGTCAGGGGGGTCACGGACAGGATCAGCCACATCTTGAAGCGTGCTTCTATAAAAACATATTTCAAGCCAATGAAGAAGATGTCACAATTCCTGAGGCCTGTAAAATGCAATACCCCTCTACAGACTGCAGGAGTGTACAGGCTGGACTGTGAGTGTGGCCTATCATATGTCGGGCAGACGAAACGGAGCATTTCCACTCGGGTGAAGGAACACATAGCTGATGTCAAGCACCGTCGACCTAGGTCTGCTGTCTGTGAGCATGTCATGGATAAAGCCAATCACTCAATCAAGTTTGATAAGCCTCTGGTTCTTGCCAAGGAGAAGCGTTACATACCCAGAATGCTGCGCGAGGCCATTGAGATTAAGAAATATCCAAACTTTAATAGGGAAGATGGCTTTTCTCTACCACCAGCTTGGGATCCTGTAGTCCACCTGATAAAGGAGCAAGCGAGACATAGACTGTGAGACCGTAGTGTTGGATGATGCTGGACATTCTGATGTTTTGAAAAGATGTGTCCCGCCGAGTTTGTTGCCGGTCCCATATTGGGATACCCTCCTACAATTTAGGAGGGAATTAAATCTTCTCGGGTCCGTGGTGTAGGGTTGGAGCCGGCATAGTTTATTTTTATCGCGTATATATATATATCTTTACTTGAAAAATAATTATAGTGTATAACTAGCCTTATGAACCGATTTTGCATGTACAACCAGCCTTAAAGTTTGTAGTCTATGATTGTTCATTATTTTAGTATGTGGGTATTTTTGCATTTTGTAATTTTTCCTCAGTCACCCGTTGACCACGAACGCTGTAAAGAGTTCGAAACGTCGGGATGTATTATAAATTCAATATACGCGATATAATCCGTTTTCATAGTTTTATTTCATACTTATTTTTGATAAATTAATAAATAAGCACCGGCCAAGAGCATGTCAGGCCATGCTCAGTTTAGGGTTCCGTAGTTACCCGTCCGTCACAATAGGCTCCCTTGAACGGGTCTAAACGCTTTGCTATTGCTATGGAATTTATATGAAACATTAAGCTCCCTCCACATCCGTGCGCGAATCGCGGCGCGAAGCCGCGTAGTCTGGAGCGATCTTTACATTTACACAATGACGTCACGGTCACTCACCTACTTTTTATACTTCACTTCAATCCGATTGATTAAATAGAAATTGTGTTTAAAAATAACTGCTATCTATCTCCTATCTATAGCCTGGCAAAAAAGAGTAGAAATTAAAAAGTGGCAACACTGTAGTGCCGTCCCTTTCAAATCAATCTAAGTAAAATGGGACGACACTACAGTGTTGCCACTTTTTAATTTCTACTCTTTTTTGCTAGACTATGTTTTTCTAATAATTATCTGGTGTTTTATTTCATGCATGGTGGAAAATAATTTATTTTAAATACGGTGTAATACCCTATTGTTGTCGCGTAGAGCGCTGGCGGAAAGAGGCGGCAGGGATTAGTCCGAACATACCTCGGAACACTCCCAGTCGATCCCAATGATCCCATACTGAAGGGCCCTCCACACTAGTCTGGAGCGGGCTTGAATCAGAGTCTTCAGACACGAGTTTGTTTTGGCTTTCAATGACGTTTTCCCGAGAAATATTTGCGCGGCCGGTGTAGGAGGCACCACCTCTTCTATCATCAGCATAACAGTGAATGCCGCTGATTGGCAGCATGTCATTGATATGCCGGAGGAATAGCGTGGGCACACAGCCTTGAGGGACACCGGCAATGAGGGCTATCGTTTTTTTGCTCACCAGTTGGCGCCTCTGTTGATGGTGGTCCAAAAGACTATAGAACAGCTGTCAGTCATTGAAGTGACAAATGACATTTGACATTTCGAACTATGGAAAAGACCACCATCTACACTAGCGCCCCTAGCGGCGAATTCATACGCGATAGCCCTCATTACAGACATGGGAGTCAGAGCATCCACCGTCAACTACAACCTTTATGCTTCTGTCTGCAAGAAAGCTGACCCAATCGTATAATTTCCCGGAAAGCCCATAGGACGGAAGCTTCGAAAGAAGAGTTTTGTGCCAAACGCGATCGAAGGCCTTCGCTAACTATAGTTTGTCAAAGGACTGTCTCATTTCAAACATAGAGAGAATCATACTATCTTTGTCTTACACTAGTACTAGCACCCAAGAAAAAAGGATGAGTATAGTCTTTTTTGTTTTTATTTACTGACAATTTGGTTTGACCAACGATATATCCAAATTCCAAACTAACTGCTAATGCTTCACCCTTTGTCTCGATCGCCTGAGCGCAACGACGTGTCATGCCCGTACGATAAAGATAGAAATAGTCGGGTCAATGTATGAAATTATTCGTGCTTGTGCTCAGCGTACGTAGAATTATTTTAGTTTAAACATGGTTTAAACATAATTTTTGGAACGCCTGTTTTGGCTGAATGTGCGAAAGCGCCAAGGGCAAGGGAAAAAACTAAACGTCATCGACATGCATCAGACTGCCATCTGTCAGTGTCATGACAAGACCACTAAATAAATTTGTTTTAGTTTACTTTTAATTCAATACATTCAATCCAAAGAGCGTAATAATCACTACGTTCTATTTCAATCACATTGATGTTACTAACACAACTAGCAGTTTTCTTGTTTTATACAACAATATTTTTGCGTCATATTTAACTAATTTTTATTACAATTTCTTAGATTACTTAAATATAGTGAAGGCTAGAAAATATGGATAATAATATAATCCATAGGAGAAATAGACCAGGTGAATTACCTGTGCAAAACCCAAAGATTTCCTCCACGTCCAATGGTTATCGTCCTTCTGTCATACGAGCAGGGAGAGGGTTACCCAATATCTACGTCTACCGCCTACCCCTTCCAAGTACCCAATCCTATTTTGATTTCCATTATATTTCCTTTTAAATATTTATTGGCGTATTGACCTTGTAATTCTGGACAATGTAAAATTTCACATCTTTTGCAGATTCAGCTCCTGGCACTTGCACTCCTAGTACAAGTGATATATCTACATCTAAAGCTTTAATTTTAGTCTTGATAATTTTTACCTCTTCACTGTTGGCTTTGGGACTTGTATATAGACAATTTCCGGATTTGGAAGAGTGAGTTTATATTGAAATTATGACTGCATCGAAGTTATCAACTTGGAAACACAATTTCTTTAAAATTGTTGTCACATTTGAATATATGCATTATTACAATTACAGCTATAATTTTTTTGTTTAAATTTCAGACAAGAAAGACAGCATCTAAAATTGCCATGGGACCTTGATGATGCCAAGCAGCTTGGTTTGGTGTTGGATCACTACAAGGACAAGTACTTCTATGAAGTAATGAGTGGCGTTTTTCTAATTTACATATTGTATCCTTTAAAACATTACTATTCACCTTAGACATCATAGAATATTATTACCAATTCTAGTTTTCATTATTAAATAGTACAACGAGACTTAATCGCATATTTAAGTTTTAAGATTTACCTCCGACATTTAGAGGATGGTGTTGTCCCTGTGGTCTCAGAGAAGACTGGCTAAATAAATCTAATAAGGTAAATCTTAAAACTTAAATACGCGATTAAGTCCAGTTTTACAATTTAATAATGTGTAGAAATTGTGAAAGATTAAATCAGTGAAATCTAGTTTTCGTTAAGTATTGAGCTTGGTTTAAACTTACTTTCCTTGTTTTTTTTTTCAATAAGAGTGGATTTAGTCTGTTGTGAATATTTCTGCAATTTAAATTTCATTGTTGTATATACCTTGGCAGTGTGCCTTAGTTGCCTTACTATACCTACTTGAGTACTTGTCTCATATCATATCAGATTTCCATTTTTATGAGTAGTGATTGGCAATTCGGTTGACACACGGGATGAATGTCCTCAATCACTGCTTATTGTATAAATATACTTTCACTTAAAATCTTGGCTTATTATATAACCAATTAATAAAATCCTTAATAACAGGTTACAGCTTGCAAACTTTTGCAATACCTGGGTCCATATTCCTCAGTATTCTGTCGGGGTTCCTGTTCCCGTTTTACCTGGCTCTAGGCATGGTGTGCTGCTGCTCTGCAATCGGAGCCAGCCTCTGCTTCTTCCTGTCCAATCTTCTTGGGAAAAAGCTGGTGAAGAAGTTCTTTCCAGAGAGAGCTGCGCAATGGTCAAAAGCTGTTGAAAAGCACAAAAACAATTTGCTCAACTACATAATATTTTTGAGAGTGACACCCTTCTTACCCAACTGGTTCATTAACATGACAGCACCCGTTATAGGTGTGCCTCTAGTGCCATTTGCTGTAGGAACTTTTATTGGTAAGTTTAATTTTATACAAGCACAAGTGCATTTAAGAAATGCTAAATAGTAGATTGTGTCACAAGGCAGCAAAATGACATATTTACGGCGAGGGCGTAAAATTGAATCCTAAACGAAGCGAAGGGTTCTATAATAGAAAACCCTGAGGGTAGCGAGGGATTCTAAAGTAGAATCCTGAGCGTAGTGAGGGATTCAAGTGTGTCACGCTCAAGATGGAAATAATTTTGCTACCATGTGACACATATTACTTTTCACATCACCTAAGAGGTAATTATAATGTTTAAAAACATTATTTAAGCTAAAAAAAAATGCGCAAAAAAATGTTAAAATAGTGTCCTAGAACAGAAAAGTGTTACTTTGATCCCTCCTAGCAGGGAAGAAAAGTGCCACTTTGATCCCTCCTAGCAGGGAAGAAAAAGCCCTTTTTCGAATTGGTGATGTGAAAAGATTATTTTCACTTCTCAATCTCGCAAAGTTCAACTTTATAGACGACATAAAGTTGCCATTAAATATCTTGTTGTTCTTTCAGGTGTTGCTCCTCCGTCTTTCGTAGCAATTCAAGCCGGGCAGACTCTCCACACCCTCACATCCACAAGTGACGCCTGGTCTTGGACCTCCATCACTGTCCTGAGTGTATTTGCTCTAGTCTCACTTATTCCAGTTCTACTCAAGAATCGTCTACGAGAAAAGTTTGAATAAACTTTATAGAAATGTGATAATAGCAAAAACGGGATGGTTTGTGGTTTGTGTGATTTCAATGGTACTTAGTGACATACCATTAGTAGTTATTTTTTAATAGTACAGTTTAGCAATTGTTTTTTGCACATTCCTGGTTGAATGTTACTTCCTAAATGGTTAGTATTTTTAAATAATTTATTTAGGATGGCTGGTTTAATTTATAAATCTTAATAAATGGACTTTCTTATAATGATTTATTTATTTAACAGTATGATCCCACATGGGCTATCAGAGTGCTGTTTGATAGTGACGACTGCACCACTGGTCGCCAATACCACCAATTGTACCACACTGTAATGAAAAATAAAATAAAATTAAAAAACCACAAAGGTGTATTGTCTGTCTGTACACTCTGTACTAAAATAATGTAAATTTCAAGTTTAAAAACTAAGCAGAAGGCAGACTCCTTTGAATTTTTTTGTACAGTCAGCTTCATATAGATAGTGTCAGCCAGTGGTAAAATTTATAGCAACACACCTTAATAATAATAATAACTTACATAAATATGATTCTTTCAACTCTACTTTCAGTGATCGGCACTGATGTTTGCACTCCTCAGCTGGTTTTAAATTGACTGTCCTGCTGCCACTTAGCACCAAGAGGAATGAGAAACTGCACTCAGTGTCAGGCACTGCAAACTGTCCTTGGCTATTGTCTATGATCAGAAATCTCTCAGTGCTCTGTCCAAACTTAGGTACTACTTTGGGCCTAGGAATTATTTGGCGGAGTATTCTAGCAACACTCATTGTATTTAATTTCCTGAAACATCAATATTAACAAAGGATTAGAAAGTGTTTGGTAATCCACAAAAAAGTACAATAAAATGAAATGACCACAATTAATAACTAATATGGAGTGTACAGGTTTTTAAAAGGTCGGCCATGCGCATGTAACACCTCTGGAGCTGCAGGCGTCCTAGGCTATGGTGACTGCTTACTATCAGGCGGGCCGTATGCTTGTTTGCCACCGATGTGGTATAAAAATAAAAACTTACCAAATGAAGAGATTTTTATCCCCCAGTAATTGTGGTTCATGAAATACCTCATTCAATTTTGAATAATATTTATTATTGACTAATATTTTTGGTGCTTCCTTGTTTAATACTTCCTCATTCCTATTGTATAACTCTATGAGTTCTTCTAATCTTACAAGTTGCTGGTCAGTCTAAAAAACGGTTTAATTTCAATTCATGTTTAATAAGAAAAATATTAAGTCTAAGACTTAGAATGTTTTTCATACCTACCTCATAAATAAATGGAGCAGTATGCTGTTGATTGGTGATTAATTTAGGGTCATATATTTCTCTGATATTGGAAACACTGCTGCATGGCCAGCAGTCCATATCCACAACCATGAAGAATGGATTTTGTATCAAACATGTTTCATGGTATAAATCTACAAAAAGTAATATTTTACATTTGTTACATGTAAAAAAGGACAATAGTTTCTCATATAGAGTCCTAGCTCAATTGGTTGTTCAATACTTGCACTATGGAATGTCAAATTTAGCTAGGACCCTAAATGGCTCAACAATCACGGAGTGTGACTATACAAGCTTACCAGTAAGTCCAGGGAATAAGGATATGAACGGAATTGATATCCGCCTCAGAAGCCTCAAGCCAGGGTAGATATACTCTTGTAAATTACAAACAACTGAGCTGTAAATAGACTTAAAATTATAGAAGACACAAATTGTTAACAACAAGCCAATGAGTACTACTCGATACTTTGTCCTGTGACGTCGATGCGTATGCGTAACCATAGTTCTCGGACTTCGGTTTTCTAAAGAGTCGAGAGATTCAAAATATAATCGCCTGAATTCATCTTCGCTCATGCCAGTGTTCATACACTGCTTTTTTAGTCGTATAACTGAGCTAGAATACTCTTGTAATACTTCATCATTGACCATAATGCATTTTATTTTGTTTTATTTGTTATTATAAATTACAACAGCGGCAAGGTAAGGTAAATCTAGATAAAGTAGATTAATCTTAATCAAAAGTCAAAACATTAAAATAAATGTCAGTGTCAGGGTGACAGCTGACATTGGACATGAGATGTATTTTTCTAATATTTCTGTGTTCCGAATCAAGATCAAGGGATTTATACCGAGGCCCCAACGTTGTCGGATCTCAGTACAAAATTGAATTGTCAAGCCGTAGCCATTTTGGTGGTTGATCGGCTGTGAACTTGTGCAACACGAGAGCAATAGTTATTTGTTATACAAGGGTGCAAAGTTGTATTTTAACACACGAGAAGTAAAATACATTTGCACCCGTGTGTAACACAAAACTTTTCCCCTCACTATAGCGAGGAAAGTGTAACATCCACAGGCGTTAGATCATCTTCATCAACTGGAATCACTCATTTTTTTACGATATTATAACAAAAAACTCTGGAAATTCTGTACTTTTACGTGAGAAGTTTTTAAGTAAAAATTTTGTTGACAATTTTGACATTTCTGACGTATGAAATGTCAATGATGCGTTTTGAAATTGCATCGACTTAACTTGTGCGTTCAGAATTATATTTAACATTATGGAATTTTAAGGTTTATGACTTAAAATCATTAAATAAAGCTAAATCTGGTATTTTTTATTACATTCTCAAACCATTTATTTAATGATAATTAATACCGAACGAACCATTATTATGAGCGTTTTACGTTTTGTTATCTGTCAAGCTACTTAAACACGCTCCATCCAAGGTCAAATTACTTTTCCCACTAGTGGATAAAATGCGTTTTTCCCCGCTTGTTTTAAAGGATAAAAGACGGCTTTCCGAGCTAGTGAGGGGAAAAGTTATTTTACATCTCGTGTTTTTGAGTCCCTCGCTACGCTCAAGATTCTAACTTAGAATCACTTATGATCTTTCGCTTTCTCGGGACTCAAAATAAACGCAAGAAAAACCAACTTTCCTCTCTTGTTGCACAAATAACTATTGTCAAAGTCCTACAGAACGCAGAACTTGCAAGGAAGCATCCGACAGACTGACATTTTTCCCATATTTTAACATTTTCTTTAGATTTTTGTTAAAACTATTTCTTACGTGGCAGTATGATTTACATAAAAATGTGTTGTATTTATGGGTAAAACACACTTTTGCCACAGAATAACTAGTAGTACTACCGTACAGAAAATTTACTCCTTCACAAAGCTTAGATTTAGGTATAAAATTATACCTATACTCGCCGCCTGCAAGCAAAATTGAAACTTATAACCGCGCACGAACCGTGAATCTTCTTTGCACACCGCAGTTTTATGACCGAGCTGTGTCGACTGTCGGCACGGGGTTGTCAGTTGACAATTTTTTGTAACCTATACCTACTAGTGATAGGGCTCAGCATTCACTGCCTTTTTCCAATATTTACCTACCTATTTAAATGGGTCAGATGGCAGTCGCTTGTATAAAAACTAGTAGTCTGCAGACTTCTTTCAATATATCCAACCGCAACATAGAAGGCATAACTACGTAGCCAATAACAAAAACAAAAGCACACGCAAATCGGAGTACTATCGAGTTACAGTTTCATTCAAGATAAGATAACTTATTAAGAAACTACGTGTTCGGCATTCCGATAACAGGGCTAGTGTCCTGTCAATACGTCAACATGCTCTCTGCGACATACATTAATTAAATTCCTTATAACATAAGTAATAGTGATTGTGATACCATTATGACGTCAAAAATATTATGAAGATGCAAGAGGAATAGCTAGATGGAAATTGAAGCAAGATCTCAGGACTCAGTTTGGCGCTGGTCCCTTCTGTTTTCCGTTGTGCTGTTAAACGTATGTATTTTGCAAACTGTACTGCGAAACTCCCGAGTTAAGGTCATAATTGCCACGGCTCATGAGAGCCTGGGGTCCGCTTACTACGCTTCTAATCCTAAGAATTGACGTAGGCACTAGTTTTTACGAAAGCGACTGCCATTTTACCTTCCAATCCAGAGGTTTATTACCTAAAATATTGAATGATCTGCCAGAAGTTGTTTGTGCTAAATATTTAAATGGTAAACATATAAAAAAAGTCGTTAAAATGCACTTATTAGAAACTAACGACACAAGCTATATATACTAAGAATCATACTTATGATAAGATATAGGATATAATATTGTTTTTCTTTATGTTATTCTCGAACTCCCCATCGGCACACAAACCTCCATAAGGTTTTGCCTACGATGGGTCCTGTAATAATCTAATAAACTGTAATTTGTTTCCTTATTCAATAAATTAAAAAAAAAAGGTCCCCTTCTAGGCCTTGTTAGGATTAGTCCGGTTTCCTCACGATGTTTTCTTTCATCGAAAAGTGACTGGTACATAAGTTACGAAAAACTCATTGGTACGAGCTGGGGTTTGAACCCGCGACCTCTGGATTGAGTCTTTTGGGGTTTGTCACGCTCTTGCTCTCGGTTTGATAATATTGCGCAAAAATTTGCGTAGGTAAGGTATAAGACTTACAGTCATAATGCAAAGTTTGGAATCAAGCTATCGTTTTATCACAATGACCGTGACGCCACTCTATATCTAACGTCAAGTCTTGATAAACTACTGTAGTTCATGTACTTCATGTTACGACGGAGATGACCCTTAACTCGTATTATTTTAAAGTCTTATTTCATCAAATCCCTTCTGCCATCGTGAGAATGATCTATGTAGTACCTATCTCAGGATCCAATGTTTATCATTATCACAAGTCGAAATACAAAACTACAAAGTATCTATATAATATAGTACCTATTGTATTGTCATAGTTAGACTGTATTTTCTTGCAAGTTAAGTATACCTAGATTCGCTAAAGAAGTAACTTCACTGTGTTCCTGGTAGGTACTATATATGTACTAGTCGACATAAAGTAATTGTTTTGGAGGATTTATACAGTATCCGACGACGGCGACTCCTCCAACTGTTTTTAATCGGGAACATGGAACGCTCTAATGTGGCTTGCGAAGATGATTAAGCTTGTGGGTTTTGGAGGATAACGTCATGTTGAAACATGCCTACATTTGTTACAATTTTAAGATTATGTAAAAATACCGCTACGCGTAACAGGCTAGTAGTAGCAGTATTAGGTAGCTTCATTGCTAACGTCACAATCGATTCCAAAGCTTCTTTCTTCACTTTAGATTGCTTCTGATTACAGCTCACCGCATTGATTGATCGGTAATTATTTAATTAATGTAGGTAATTATCGTTCATCAACGTTTCCACTGAACAATCAGTGTGATATTGTTGATATATCCTATCGTCAGAGAGCAGAGACAAGATTGACAGTCTCCATACAACGCCGTAAAACTGAACTTAAATGACGGCCGTGACAGGCACAATATCACATGAAAGCATAATAAAGGCGTATCTATCTATCCTACTACAGGATAGCTTTTGAAAAAAAAAGCTTTTTAGCTTGAAACTACAGTCTAATGATGCCTTATCCTTATATTATAATAATATCATGCACAATTTTTCAATCACTTCACAATCAATGGGGATGTGACTATCCTGCTATACCACCGTCGGATTTTAACTCTCTCAGAGACATCACTAAATGTCGGGCCTTTATAGTGGACATGTACAGTCAGCTGCAGAGAAAAGCTGCATAGAAGTTTGTATGCAAAGGTGCTAAGCGAATAGTATTGCTGACCACATTCTTAATTTTTAAAACTGTATACGGGACTTTATGCGAGTCAGAATTCGAACTATTGACCAAAAATATCTCGTGAGAAATGGGTGCCTTTCATCTCTTGGTTAACAATCCACCACCACTACAGTTTATCGCCATAGCTACGTAATGTATATTTTGTCCAGGTGTGCTTGCCGAACTTGGTGCTGTCGTACGGAGTGGTGCTGCTGCACGCGGTGCAGTTGGGCGTGCCGACGTGGCTTGGACTCTCTACCCCTGTTACACATATTCTCACATACGGCTTAACGCGTAAGTTATTGTATATAGCCTGCTAAAACAGTTTTGTTAGTAACAGTAGAATAGAAAAAACCGGCCAAGTTCGAGTCGGACTCGCGCACGAAGGGTTCCATACCATTACGCAAAAAACGGCAAAAAATCACGTTTGTTGTATGGGAGCCCCACTTAAATATTTATATTATTCTGTTATTAGTATTTGTTGTTATAGCGGCAACAGAAATACATCTGTGAAAATTTAAACTGTCTAGCTATCACGGTTCATGAGATACAGCCTGGTGACAGACGGACAGACAGACAGACACAGACAGCGGAGTCTTAGTAATAGGGTCCCGTTTTTACCCTTTGGGTACGGAACCCTAAACACTATACTCATCCCTTTTGCCTATACTCCGCTGACAAGCGAGAGCGAGTCGCCAAACTTACTTATAGTTTCATTTAGTTTTTTTTTTCCACGGGGAGGTGCGTCCCTTATTCACAACTTTCATCAGGCTTTGACTGGGTTATAAGTTATGAGGTTGTTTAGTGTCCGCCTTTAACCTTTTGGACGCCAATGACGGATATATCGGCAGCGTAGGTCCAACGCTAAAGACCGATTAATCCGTCACAGTCACAGACCACAGAGCAACATAGACCTATACGTGCATTTGCATAAAGTTCAATTTCAGTTTTGACACTTCGGTGGTGTGGCGTCCGAGTAACAGCTTTTGTGTTTGACACGGTGCACGGTGTCGAGAAGGTGAACCACTAGACTACAGACATACGCAGTATTCAGGCCCCTGTTTCACCACGGTGACAATTCGCCGTACATTGCTGCTCCAACTAATAGGTACCGTCGTTTCTTAACGACCCAGAAATGGACAGGAAATTGTCAGTCTCTGGTATCAATTGTTAGCGTGGTGAAATAGGCATCAGAATGTAATTAAAGCTATCGAAATGATCTATAAAGTTTTACGCACCTTGGGCGTCAGTTGGCACTACTTTTCCCCATCTGAAAATTCTTATTTAAATGAAAATTAAACAGAACCCAAAATTCTATAAATCGCACATACCTTTAATTAATAACATAGCTCTTAATACCTTGGCTGGCTTTGCCAACTCAACTCCACCGACCCGACGGGTGTCAGTTGACGTTGACGCACGGAACGAGTTTTAGCTGGAAAGCCAGCTCTAAACTATTAGCTTTTTTTAGCTTGTGCAAAAGAGGACTAGTTTTTCAGGACTCATAATTTCCAGAATGCTGGTGCCGCGAAGCGGCAGATTCGTGGGGCGGGCCGGTGGGGTACCGCGCGATGGCAACGGCGGGACTTCTGCTGAACGTGGCCGGACTGGTGGCATGCGGCTTCGTGCCGATGTATGTCGTGCCCTTTGTTTACGGCATCGCAGGAGGTAAAAAGCAAATATGAGGGATTTATACATCATGAAATTGTCTTAACCTAGACAGGTTCCAAAGGTTTATTTTACTAAATTGATTTTTGTTTCAGGACTCGGTTCATCACTACTATCAGCACAAATAGATGCCGTTGTGTTTGACACCTACGATTCGCATCTTGGAATCGTTCGTGGATTGTGTCTCGCAGGGCAGGCAGTCGGGCAGTCGCTCTTTCCTCACATTATAACCGCCTTGATAGATAACTATGGATACTCGTACGCACACATAGTTCTGGGCGGAATTATACTTCAAACTTTGCCAGCTGTTATGCTACTCAAAGTAAATCCTACTGCTACAAGGACTCTCTCATTTTCTAGGTACAGTGATCTCTCCAAAACGTATGCAACCTACAGCAATGAAATCGAAAATGAATGTTACTCAAACGAAATGCAATTACACGATATGAGCAGAAAGTGCTGGAAAAGTCCGTCTGACGAGAATTTGCATCGGGGGGAGGTATTGAGGATTGACGCCGGCGAGTCATACACTACGACCACCATTACACCGCCTAATAGTCCAGAAGACACGAGACGGAATGTCTTCGGGATCAACATTCTGCCCGACATTCTGGAAGAAACCGAAGAAAGCGAAGAAGACGAAGATGATCATAGTAATATTAAAGAAAATGATATAAATAAGAATAATAAGAGATATACTGCAGCCATTAAGAGACTGAGTACAATAAGCGATAATTTAGACGATTATATATCGAGACAAGCCAGAAGAGATTCTGAAAGTGACCGGGAATGCGAGAAAAGTAGAGAATATTCGGAAATAGAAGTGACGTACGACAATGTTTCACCTATTACAGATATACAAAGGGAAAAAATAATGAACTCGTTCAGTTTCCGTTGTGAATCTGCGTACGCTAGAATACGAAGAAGGTTTTGGATGCCCTCGTACAGAATGTACAAACTACGCAGGAAACTGCAATTTACGTTATACAGTATCAATGACACTTTCATAAAACCTTTGACGAGATCACTATCCTCGTGGAGATTTTATCCTGCCGTACTTCTTAGCTTTTCTCATTTAAGTTTGTTAGCGATATCACTAGTGCTCCTGCCAATGGTGGCCTCCCATGTTCGCCCGAAGATCACTATGACAGAGTCAAATTTTTTGATGTCCCTCCATGGGTTTACTTGGCTTTGTTTCCTACTGAGTACGCCTTGGCTCACCGAAACGCCCAAAAGGAATTTC
Source organism: Cydia strobilella (assembly GCF_947568885.1). Lineage (NCBI taxonomy): Eukaryota > Metazoa > Arthropoda > Insecta > Lepidoptera > Tortricidae > Cydia > Cydia strobilella. Next base: position 7,428,219 of record NC_086045.1, read on the forward strand.
AAATACGTCGCAGTGCTCGGGCTTATTATATCTACTCTTGCATGTTTTGGTACGTTATGTTACTTCTCTTTACTTTAGCTATTTCGTATTTTGAAGTAAGTTTTTACTAGTTTCCTGCTTGTCTTTCACAGTTTTGGCGGCTTCAGACAGCCACGACATGTTTTCGATCGGCTGCGTGGTGGCCGGGCTAGGTTTTGGCGCCATAAGCTCATGTTGGGAGGGCGCCGTACAAGACTTCGTCGGAGTCCGAAAATGGCCAAAACTACGAAGCACTTTGGAAACAGTATCCGCCGTGTTATTAGTTACATTCTTTGTGTCTGTATGTTTATTCACGGACATGGAAAGTAATTTACAACTATACATATTCATTTTAGGTAACATACTTTCCGTGGTGACATTAATTTGGACAATCATAGCCGCTGTGTCAATTTATAATACTACGATTAAAATGTGCTTATTCAACAGGTTTAGATAGCCGAATATTGAATAAGAAGTTCTCTTGCAATTAATTCTTCTAGTATGATAAAAAAAATGACATGCCTACTTAATTCTCGTTCTCGTACAAGTGTTAAATACAATTTTACTAAGGCGTTGAGTGTGATATTTTAGCAATAAAATAGATGTATACTTTATCAAATTATTATATTATTAAATTATTTTATAAAACAAGGGTTTTTTGTTCGTATTCATGAAAATTTTAATTTGATTTAGTTTCAGTAGTTTTTATCATTTCGGCTGATTTTTATTTTGTTGTGGATTTTTTTCGGATGGCTAGTTGTATTAGCACTGATCGACTCATTATTTCGCGGATTAGCAATGTTTTTGTTTTAAATAATATGGATTTCCGCAAAGTAATGCCTGATTCTATTAATTATTTAACCCGTTTGCCATTTGTTATTGATAGAGCTAAAATCGTCTGAGAACAAAAGGTAGGTACTTTCTTCAAAACTAAAGGAAGATCGTAGAATCGCCCTATATCAATATAGTACCATTCAAAAGTATGATTAGAGTAGAAGCTACATATGGTATATAAACACTGCATTGTATATAAACTCAACATCTACCTACCTACTATACAAAGAACGGCATGCATGGCTATTATAGGCGCGTATCGAAAGATGCCAACAGCGGCGATGGAGGTGCGAGGTGCTGCTAGTGCTAAACCTCCAACTGCTACACCTAGTGATACAATCTGAGGCGCGGAAATCGTTACACAGGTTGGCTTTTACAGGCCTCTGGAGCGATAGCAAGCCAAAGAGCAAAGATAGATATAACTCCGTAATAGATGGATACAGTCTAAGGAAAAAACGTGCCTCGAAAATCACGAAAATGTGATTCTCGATCAGAGGGCGCCACTAGTTTTGGCCTACTCTCGTATAGAGGGCGTTGACGGTTTCGTTTGTTATTTATAATTTTAACGCATATCATTGAAAGAACATGGGTCAAAATCGTATAAAAATAATTAATGCAAATAAAAAAATAATTTATCCATATTTAAATACATTTTAACGTATTTTTATAAATCTTCGTTTTTAGTTTTAAAGTATGTCGATAGATGGCAGTGAATTTACAGCGGTTACAAAATTTACTATGACAGTACCACTCTATCTTATTATATCCTCTTTGCAAAGAGTAAACACACGAACTTGGAATGTGACAAATTCATAGAAAGGATTACGAATATGGGATATGGGGTGCGATAAGATGCTACCCAAATTTGTGTTCCGTAAGAATTTTAAAGTTAAAGTTCCAACATGGGCTGAACAACTATATCATATGGTATACATACACAGACGGGTCCAACACAGTATACACACAGTAGTAAAGCAAGGCGCCATCGCTCGAAAAGATTGAAAATTTGAGTGAGTAAGCGACGTCATAGAACTAAGTGATATTTTACTTTTCAATTATTCCATAGAACATGTAAGATTACCGAATATCATTTATTCTATAGAACTATTATACTATATATGGAATAAAATCATATGGCAGTATTGTCGTTTGTTCTATCTCATGGCAAATTGCATTTTAAAATTGTATCATGGAAATGACAAGTTACAAGCAAAACAATCAATAAGCTTTTCCGAGCTGCTGGTGTGGTGAAAATATATCGGGATAGGACAAATGTCTTAATCTCGAGAAGAAACCTGACATTCGGTATTTATGATATTTAGAGATCTCGTTTCCATGTCCAGACCATTTCACGTTTGAGGACCTCGAGCTACCGCCGGCATCTTGGAAAACGTGTCTCTTCCGTAAGAAATTCGCCATTTACTCTAAATATACGCACTCTATAAATATATGATTCAGGGCAACATTGTTAGTACATTACTGTTATTAGTGATATGAGGCCCAATACATTCCACGACTTCTCTTTCCGAACAGACTCTAGAATAGTTTTATTTTGTTATAGCAAACGAAACCGTCAACACCCTCTATACGAGTGTAGGCCAAAACTAGTGGCGCCCTCTGATCGAGAATCAAATTTTCGTGATTTTCGAGGCACGTTTTTTCCTTAGACTGTATCCATCTATTACGGAGTTATATCTATCTTTGATGTCATTAATTAAGACTCTAGAATAGTTTTATTTTGTTATAGTGCGTCACTGGCAAGTAAGCTAGGGTAAAAAGTTAGTACGTAGTTCTATAGAACAAAATGGGAACAAAAATGCTGTTTTCTACCATGACGTCGAGTGTTCTATGGAACAAATGGGAATCTCTCCAAAATTTAGTATGACAATAGCTCTCTATACACTCTATTCTCTTTACTATTACTGTAACTAGCAAATAATTAAATACATTTACTTAGGTATTATATCAGAAGGAAAACGCTAACAATGACAAAATCTACATCAGTTATTTATTTGTGAAGACCTACAATATTTCCCAGAGGAAATGAGGATAATACCTACGTAATTAGTAAACGAGATAAGATGTTATGCATACCTACTAAAAATAATGTCACCTTTGGTTTGCACTTAATTCTTAGGGTTCCATGAAATAAAACTATGAAAACGGATTATATCGCGTATATTGAATTTATAATACATCCCGACGTTTCGAACTCTTTACAGCGTTCGTGGTCAACGAAACCGTCAACCGTTCGTGGTCACCCGTTGACCACGAACGCTGTAAAGAGTTCGAAACGTCGGGATGTATTATAAATTCAATATACGCGATATAATCCGTTTTCATAGTTTTATTTCATGAGTAACTATCGCGGTAACCGAAGACAATCTTAGGGTTCCATGTTAAAAACACGATAGTGATATTTTTATACTAATTTTAAAATTATGAAGGGAGACCTACCTCTATCACTCAAACGTAGGCTTATGGACATGTGCATACTTCCAGTCCTCACCTACGGTGCTCAGACTTGGTCTTTGACGGAAGCTCAGAAGTCCAAACTCGGGGTTTGTCAGAGAGGTATGGAGCGCAGCATATTAGGTGTGAAACTCGGGGATCGCATCCGGAACACCACGCTGCGCTCTAAAACCCAAATAATAGATGTAGCTCGGAAAGCGGACAAGTTAAAGTGGGACTGGGCTGGTCATGTCTGCCGCATGCCGAATGACTTGTGGGCCAAAATAACCACAGAGTGGGTGCCCCATGAGTCAAACCGGGGATTCGGCAGACCTCGTCGGCGATGGCGGGATAACTTGGACTCCTTTTTGAGCGACTGGCCAGATGTAGCTCAAAACCGGGAGGAGTGGAAGAAGAGGGGGCAGGCATTTGCCCAGCAGTGGGACACAATAGGCTCGTAATAAATAATAATAATAATTAAAATTATGAAGGTTCTTTTTACCGATTTCAAAATTACGAAAACTTAGTAAGGGATCTGTTTTTTATGTAGTATATATAGATTAAGTTCCCTGATTTCTCGCTATATAAGGGCTGGATAATATTATGTATTTCTTTATTATTAATACATTCAGTGGCGCCGTGGCGGATTTGCCCTAAGGCCAACTAGGCCTGGGCCTAGGGTGGCAAGACGTTAGAGGCGGCAGCAAGCAAGATGAGTGCTTAGAAAGGGGCGGCTAGCAGTTACTACAGGACCTCGGGTCTAGGGCGGCCAAACTAAACCTATATAAACCTAGCTCCAAACTAAGCAAAGCTTGTACTATGAGTATGATTACTAGGCGGCGATATACATATGTACTTAAATAGATAAATACATACATATATAGGTACATATCCGATCCGTGATAGCACGCGGCAACTCCTTGACGAAAGAACGCAACCTCCACATCGAGTTAGGTCTCCAGGAGGAATTCAATAAGGAGGAATAGAAGGTAGCCAGCAAGAAAAGCGTGCATAAAAAAACCGGCCAAGTGCGAGTCGCACTCGCGCACGAAGGGTTTGTTGTATGGGAGCCCCATTTAAATATTTATATTATTCTGTTTTTAGTATTTGTTGTTATAGCGGCAACAGAAATACATCATCTGTGAAAATTTCAACTGTCTAGCTATCACGGTTTATGAGATACAGCCTGGTGACAGACAGACGGACGGACAGACGGACAGCGGAGTCTTAGTAATAGGGTCCCGTTTTTATCCTTTGGGTACGGAACCCTAAAAACAATCAACCTAGGTATTGTTTGTTTAGGAGTATGTATAACACTCTGTATGTATAATAGGAGATGGTAAAGTTAGTGACAATGATTCCTATTCCCACTCAATCAATTCCTCCTGGAGACTACTGGAGAGCCAACTCGATGTGCTTACATTAAAAAGTATTAAGTTACATAAAATATACTTAATTCTTCAAACCCTATGTTTATTTATAATGTAATTCAATGCTTCAGTTAACATAACATCGGTCATAAATGAATTTTAAACCTTAAATAAAATAACTACGAGTAAAAACTATATCTCTATTATAAACGCGCGTTAAAACTTTTAATGTATCGACTCTAAATTCATTTTACTGTAATACGTCTACAAAACATTAATATGGATCTCAAGATCATAAAAAAAATAACTACACTTTGTTTACCTCCAGTTTGAGGTTGTCAGATTTTGACGACATGATTTTCTAGGCGACTAGCAAGCAAGATGTAGCGCGCGGCAGTGGAAAACAATTTCACTGCAGGAAACGCGGTGTCACATTTTATTTGTTCAGCGTCTCTGTAATCTGAAGGCAAATGATTCGGGCTAAGTAAATATTACGGTTCAAATTATCAAAGAGGAGCTCAACGCGCCCATTCGAACAGAAACGACCGAAACGAAAAGTATTAAACGACGAATGCCCGACGTAACCTGAATTAATACAGGATGAGTGTGAAGATGACTTCTACAAAAAATTATATGAACGAATTGTTTGGAACACTGCTGGTATGTTTTTTTTTGTATTTATTTAAATCGTAAACGTACAATTATTTCAACGTTGAAACGTTGCGTTGATAGCTGTTTCATCGTTTTCTATAAATCCCATTTTTAGGTTTTTCAATTATATCTCGGAAACTATGCGTCTTAGCGATATGGCCACTATTACAAAATTAAAGTTTATTTAGGGTTCTTAATTTTATCTTGATATCTACATCCGTGAAGCTGCTAGGTTTGGTATCGTTTTCGTATAAATCGGGAGTGCTGAATTCATTGATGGTATAACATTGACACCATTCCGAAGTAAAAAAAAAACCCCGGCCAAGTGCGAGTCGGACTCGCGCACCGAGGGTTCCGTACTTTTTAGTATTTGTTGTTATAGCGGCAACAGAACTACATCGTCTGTGAAAATTTCAACTGTCTAGCTATCACGGTTCATGAGATACAGCCTGGTGACAGACTGATAGACGGACAGCGGAGTCTTAGTAATAGGGTCCCGTTTTTACCCTTTGGGTACGGAACACTAAAAAATATAATAAAAAAACTTTTTTTTAAACTCCTCTTCACGCTATAAACGCTGAGGTTGAACCGATTTCGTTGAAATTTAACACGAAGACGAAAAAAAGGTAGCTATTTGTTTAAAGTTTATATGTTTTTAGTTCGGAATGGTTTATTTTACCATAAATAAATTTGGCACTCCCGATTTATACGAAAACGATACCAAACATGGCCTAGTAGTAGCAGCTTTACTAATGTCATAGAGTAACTTATACTAGAGCGGTACTGTCATAGTAAATTTTGTAACCCCAGTAAATTCACTGCCATCTGTCGACACACTTTAAATCAAAAATGGAAGATTTGTAAAAATACGATAAAATGTATTTAAATATAGATAAATGATTTTTTTTATTTGCATTAATTATTTTGATGATTTTGACCCATGTTCTTTCACTGATATGCGTTAAAATTGTTAAATAACAAACGAAACTGTCAACGCCATCTATACGACTTTAGGCCAAAACTAGTAGCGCCCTCTGAACGAGAATCAAATTTTCTTGATTTTCGAGGCACGTTTTTTCCTTAGACTGTATCCATCTATTACGGAGTTATATCTATCTTTGCTAATGTAGAAGTCAAGATAAAATTGAGAGCCCCAAATAAACTTTCAAGAGACGATTTCCCAAAAACTATTCAAGATATCGAAAAACTTGACTAAATTAAACTTGCAGAAAATTTAATCAGCTTTCGTTTTGTGTAAGTAGTCATGTCAATGTCACTAAGACGCAGTTTCCAAGATGTGAAAAACCAAAAAATGGGACCTTCAACCCCCCTCTCCCCCCGGCTCAAGGGCTACGGCCGGGGAGTTTTGATATGTTCATCTCCTAACTAGCACAAACAAAGTTACGAAGTCCAAAATTGCGTTCCAAGCATTATTTCCCTTTATACCTTCTTGTTGCTTGGCCTATATTTAATGACATATATATTTCGGCGGCCCATCGTAAAGTTCCTGTGTAATGTTTTGACGATAGTCACATTAAACCAATAGATAGGTAGGATAGGTTCGTTAGGTTGCTTCAGATGTCCGAAGGGCAAACTGTCCAGAAATAGAAGCCCCGCATAGCAATTTCGATAATATGTATAGATATAAATTTAAGGCTTATATGGCAATGACTGCGTAGTCCATCTGGGTACCTACCCTTGAAATATCGAATAACATGTTGTGATGATTTTCTGTAGGCGAATCACATGATTACATTTCCATATGGGTCCTCAAAAGTAGAGCACTGTAAATATTGATTTTGTTTTAATGCGCAGGTACTGTCCGCATTGTCATCGACGGCGTTTGCAGTAGACTGTCATGGGAAATCTTTCCACTGCGTAAACTCCACCCACTTCATGATATGCGTGGACCTAGGGGGCGGAGTTTCACAGGCAATAGACAACTTCTACATAGCCTGCCCTCCTCCGACGGTTTGTCAGGGAACAAACCACTTTGAATGCGAGTTTCCAGCACCAACAACACCTAGCACTGTAAGAAGCAACGTCATTAGTGAAACCACACTTCCGTGGGAGGACATCGTAACTTCTTCTTCCTTGGATAACACAACGAAAGAGTTCTCTGAAAATTACATAAATACAGACAGAGCTACAACTGTAGAATACAGTGTTACTATAGAAACGACCGCGGATGTTACTACAAGAACAGCGTCGAACTTTTATATTAATAATGAATTAAATGTGACAAAAATTGCACCAACTATAGTTGCAGATATTACAACGTCTCCTATAGAAACTATATCACAGACTATAAGTAAAGACCGAAGTATAACAAAAACTATATTACCAGCTGAAGGTGTTACAACTAGTGTCATAGAAACTGTAACAGAAACTACAGCCGAAACTAACAATCCAACAAAAACTGATCTAGTAATAGCTGGTGAAGAAAACAATAAAAAGGCTATAAATATTAATACACAAACTACAACCGAAAATAAAGTCATTACAGAAACTGTAACAGCAGAATCAGTTCCAATAACTATAGAACAAATAATACAAACGACTGTCAACCCTCTCGAGGTAGATACGTCTTACAACGAACACGGATATACATCCAATTTTGGCAAATGGGTCGTTCCATTGGTTGGTGATAATAATGCAAAACAAAAAAATTATACGATGGATGCACAAAATGCTAAAGATACAACGACTCTAGATAAAGCATTTACTATTGATACAGTAGGGAACGCCCCGAGATCTGAGCACCCAACAACGATATACGAAGAAATCTTTACAAAAGACTCTATTCAAAACACTGAGATAGTAAATCTCGACATTGTAACTACAGAGGCTATACCAAGTAGTAACGTTCAACTAGGCACTACTCAAGCACCATCATTGACACTAAGTTCTGCAGACACAACAACTGTAGACGAAACATATACTATAGAAACAGTAGAGAAAGTTCCCACTTCTGAGCATCCTCCAACAATATATGAAGAAAACCTTACAAAAGACTCAACTCAAAACATTGAAACAGTAAATCTGGACATTGCAACAACAGAGGCTGTGAATATATCTTATTCAAATAGTGACGTTCAACTAGTCACGACTCAAGCACCATCATTGACACAAAGTTCTGCAGACACAACGACTCTAGATAAAGCATTTACTATTGATACAGTAGGGAACGCCCCGAGATCTGAGCAACCAACAACGATATACGAAGAAAACTTTACAAAGGATACTACTCAAAATATTGAAACAGTAAATCTCGACATTGTAACTACAGAAGCTATAAATATACCTCTTTCGAATAGTGATGATCAACAAGTCACGACTGACGCGCCATCATTGACGCAAAGTGTTACATACACAACGACTCGAGACGGAGCATTTAATATTGAAACAGTCGAGAATGCACCTAGTTCTGAGCAACCAACAACAGTAAATGAAGAAAAATTTATAAAAGACTCCACTCAAAACATTGAAACAGTAAATGTTGACATTGTAACTACAGAGGCTGCGCATATACCTTTTTTAAATGGTGATGATCAACTAGTCATGACTCAAGCACCATCATTGTCGCAAAATTTTGCAGACACAACGACTTTAGACGGAGCATTTACTGTTGAAATAGTAGAGAACGCGCCTAGTTCTGAGCAACCAACAACAGTAAATAAAGAAAAATTTACAAAAGAGTCTACTCAAAACATTGAAACAGTAAATCTGGACATTGTAACAACAGAGGCGGTGAATATACCTTTTTCATATAGTGACGTTCAACTAGTCACGACTCAAGCACCATCATTGACACAAAGTTCAGCAGACACAACGACTATAAATGGAGCATATACTATTGAAACAGTCGAAAACGCTCCAAGTTCTAAGCATCCAACTACAATATACGAAGAAAACTTTACAAAGGATACTACTCAAAATATTGAAACAGTAAATCTTGACATTGTAACTACGGAAGCTATAAATATACCTCTTTCGAATAGTGATGATCAACAAGTCACGACTGACGCGCCATCATTGACGCAAAGTGTTACATACACAACGACTCGAGACGGAGCATTTAATATTGAAACAGTCGAGAATGCACCTAGTTCTGAGCAACCAACAACAGTAAATGAAGAAAAATTTATAAAAGACTCCACTCAAAACATTGAAACAGTAAATGTTGACATTGTAACTACAGAGGCTGCGCATATACCTTTTTTAAATGGTGATGATCAACTAGTCATGACTCAAGCACCATCATTGTCGCAAAATTTTGCAGACACAACGACTCTAGACGGAGCATTTACTGTTGAAATAGTAGAGAACGCGCCTAGTTCTGAGCAACCAACAACAGTAAATAAAGAAAAATTTACAAAAGAGTCTACTCAAAACATTGAAACAGTAAATCTGGACATTGTAACAACAGAGGCGGTGAATATACCTTTTTCATATAGTGACGTTCAACTAGTCACGACTCAAGCACCATCATTGACACAAAGTTCTGCAGACACAACGACTATAAATGGAGCATATACTATTGAAACAGTCGAAAACGCTCCAAGTTCTAAGCATCCAACTACAATATACGAAGAAAACTTTACAAAGGATACTACTCAAAATATTGAAACAGTAAATCTCGACATTGTAACTACAGAAGCTATAAATATACCTCTTTCGAATAGTGATGATCAACAAGTCACGACTGACGCGCCATCATTGACGCAAAGTGTTACATACACAACGACTCGAGACGGAGCATTTAATATTGAAACAGTCGAGAATGCACCTAGTTCTGAGCAACCAACAACAGTAAATGAAGAAAAATTTATAAAAGACTCCACTCAAAACATTGAAACAGTAAATGTTGACATTGTAACTACAGAGGCTGCGCATATACCTTTTTTAAATGGTGATGATCAACTAGTCATGACTCAAGCACCATCATTGACACAAAGTTCTGCAGACACAAATCTTGATAGAGTATTTACTATTGAAACCGTCGAAAATAGTTTTATTAGTGAACAGCCAACTATGATAAATGAACAAAGCTCAATCGATCAATCAATCGATACTACTCAAAATATCGTGACAGAGAATATTATAGTTCCTAATAGCAAAGCAATAAATCGAGACATCGTGACTACAGAAACTATTTATCAGTCTTCTACAGAGATTAAAGATCAATTAGTTATGACTGAAGAATCACATGTGACAAAGATAACCGTGGATTTGCATACCAGTACTGAGCAAACAACGATGTTGCATGAAGAAAATGGGACAGTGGAAACTTATGAAAACGTGGCTAGCCAAAAAGTACCAATTGCAACTGGTTACACTCAGTCTGTAACGTTAAAGCCACAAAATCCAGAATACGTAAAGCAAGATGTAACAATGATAGCTGAAATTATAGAGAATGGTGCCATTAAGGAACAACCAATTACGACAAATGCAAAAAGCTCGACAACGGGTATTATACAAAATGTTGCAACAGATTATAACAATATTCCAACTAGACATTCAGTAAATTTTGATATAACAACGGAAGTTGTTTATACACCTACAACAATAAAAAACGACCATATAATTCAAGTTGCGTCAGAAGATTATATCTCGACTGAAGCTCAATTACTGACAGATACAAATGTAGACGAAACAAAGGTTGATGAGGCATTCATTACAGGAGTAGTAGGTAATGGTGACAGTTCAAATCAAATAAATTTAATAAATAAAGAAAGTGTGGCAACAGATACTACTCGAAGTATTGACTCAATCAACCTTCCGGCATGTAACGAAACCGTAAATGTAACCACAATAATTAGTAATGCTCAATCTGATTTTGAAAATAATATGAAAACTGAAGGTCTATTCCTCCCATCAGAAAACATAGTATCTACGCCGGAAGTAAATGGGGGAGCCGATTTTATACCAGCAAAACCAATCAATATTGAGCAGATAATAGCGAAATTACCTGAGGAGAAACTTATTCCTAACGCTGAATTAGAAATGGCTATAGTACAAATTACAAACAACAATTACGCAAATGCAGACCATGATAATGATGACTTTCAGCAAAAAAACAAAACCGAGTTTTTAGGTCCCAAAAGTGAATCAAACGATATTTCCATTCAAACTTATAACAGCCAAAAAGGCGAAAGTAAAAAAATACGAGTGCCTAATCATGCGCAATATAGTAAATTACAACCAAGCACCATAGAAGGTCAAGATCAGACAGCAAATATACATTGGAATCCTTTCGACAATTATTTGATCGACAAATCTTTTAAAAAATCAGAACTTACAGAAAAGTCTGATGTCACGAACCTAAACATGGAACGAAACGACGTAAACGTGGTCAGTTCTGATTCAAAGTTTGTGTCTTTGCAACATGTTATATCGGCATTACCTGCAACTAATCCAATTCCCGCTGAAATCAATAATCGTAAACAAAGCTATAACGCTACTACTGTAACCCAGAGCTCAGACGGTTTTCTGATTACAAATGGACTTCCAGAAAATATAATGAATGTGAACAGCGAATCTGAAGTCGCTAGTTTACCTACACAAGAACCCGTGACCCTAGTTAAAGATCATTCTACTTATTTGAAAACCAACACATTGGCAAATGGTGGATCAGTTACCTTGTCTTCGTCAAAGACTGTACCCACAAATGCAAATGTTGCTGATACTAAAATACTATATAATAAAGGACATTATGTTGAAACCATACCTAATTTATTCGGCCCTGGGTCAGAATCTATAATTGACGAAACTGGCAGCAACGTTAAGAAGATTGGAAGCAATGCTAACGTTTCCTCGGATAACAAAGAAATTGACAACTCCAAAACTAGTAAAGAGGCAACTGTTGCTGATACTAAAATACTGGACAATACACACAATATTGAAACCATCCATAACTTATTTAGCACTGGGTCTGAATCTACAGTTGATCAAACTGCCAGCAATGTTAGGGAGATTGCGAGCAACGCTGACGATTCCTCTGATAAGATAGAATCCGAGAACTCCAAAAACAGTAAAGTTGCAACGGTCGTTGAGACTAAACTACTGGATAATATACACAATATTGAAATCATACATAACTTATTTAGCTCTGCGTCAGAATCTACAGTTTACCAAACTGGCGGCAATGTTAGGGAGATTGGGAGCAACGCTAACATTTCGTCTGATAAGAAAGAATTTACAAGCCCCAAAAACAGTAAAGATGCAACTATTGCTGATACTACAATACTGGATAATACACGCATTATTGAAACCACACATACTTTATTTAGCCCTGGGTTAGAATCAACAGTTTACGAAATTGACAGCAACGTTAGGGAGATTGGGAGCAACGCTAACGTTTTCTCGCATAAGACTGAACCTGCGAACCCCAAATACACAGACGCAACTGTTGTTCATACTAAAATACTGGATAATACACACAATCATGACATCATACCTATTTTATTCAGCCCAAGGTCAGAACCTACAGTTGATAAAACTGGCAGCAAAGTTAGGGAGATTGAGAGCAACGTTAACGTTTCGTCAGATAAGAATCCCAAAAACAGTAAAGGTCCTGTTGACCTATCGAAAACCAATTCACCTATAAATCTATCTTTATCTATTTCTATACAAAAGCCTTATGCAAAAACTGTTCAAACACTTTCTCAATCGGTGACCGCAAATCCAATTTCACCAGTCACAAAGCAAGTTGCAAATGAAGAGGCAATACCCTTTACTTGCGTCAATGGCGTAAGGGGTAGATATTCGGACAAGGACCATTGTAGAAAATTTTACATTTGTGTTGGTCACAATCAACCCGTTGTTGGTAACTGTCCCGAAAACACCGTATTTAGTGACATTAAAAAACTATGTACTAAAAACTTGTCTCATTGTATACGACAAAATGAGTTCAAATGCCCATCGGCAGGCAGATTCAGCGACTTTATGAAAGACAATGTTTATTACATTTGCGTCAATCATAAGAACCACTTGTATAGATTCAAATTTCAATGTCAAGAAGGCTACATTTTTAACAAGACAACAGTTAACTGTATAGAGGAGATAGAGTCCAATGAATCAGTTTCGATCACTTCAAGCGATAACATAAGTCAAATGGGTAGCACCAGTACTGCTAGCACCAGCAATAACATCAGTAGCGATGATAGTAGTAGTAAGACCGATGACGTTTCAACGACTAAAAATACCAACGAGGCAGAAGAAACGCCGGAAAAATCAGAAGGAAACGAAGATGACGATGAAGATGAAGTGTTTGAATGTAAAAAGGAAGGTAAATTCCCGATTCGTAATGAATGTAGGCGATTCTACTTATGCAAGAAGAAACGGAAATCAGAGTACCGGCGGAAGATAAAGAAATGCGGTTCGGACCGCGTGTTCCACAAGGATAAGAAAAAGTGCGTGGACGCAGACAGCTACGAATGCTAACACCCTATAGAGTCCCTAGATCTTGAAACAATACTATTGATCTGTCACGTGATACGTAGGTAGATAGACTTTGAGTCCTATATGTACAAAATAATTAACTAATTTATTTTGTTGATACAATGTTGTTTCTACTAATCTTATTTTTACACTGATGTTACTCGTATTGTAAGATTTATTACATTATTAATAAAACAAATTAACAAAGATCTAGTTTTTTTATTACAATAAATATAACACATTATCAGATTTCAATGTGACTTACATTCTAAACATAGAGTAATCTTGCAACGTTGTCTCAAAATAAGAAACAACGAGTACATACATTATAATACATCTCATTTCTATGAACAACATAATCTCTCAATGGCAGGGCCAGGACAATAGTCCAAAAATAAAATAATACACAGTTGTATAATATCTATACCTATTTAAAATGGCATTTTGATATTATTATTAAGTTCTGTTACAAAATTATTTAACCGCGGTGTTCGGTAAGCAGCTCGCGAGCTTTCAACGAACTGATCCTCATTGTACCTTTCTAAAGTGATGCAGAACTGATTGGAGAACACGGTGCATCGCACGGCGCGCTCGCCCGGCACCGGTCGCGAGGGGCAGAAGTACGCCGCCTTCGCCGGGCTCTGGCCTTGGGTCACTGTAAACTTGTAGTTCTTACAGTCAATAGGCCTCGGGCGATGCGCTGCTGGCCTATTTTCGAAGTCAACATCATGGCGAGTATCGATTCTCCTGTTGCTTTCAATGTGAAAATCGTTCGCTTGAGTAGCGTTTGCTATGGGACACTTGTATTTGCCAGGCGCAGAGCACGCTCGCGTGTAACCGTTGAAAATTGTGGTCCCCGAGCACTTGAATTTGATGCCTTGGAAACGATTTTTGTTAGGGATGCATAGGATGTAGCCTTTACATCCCGGAACGTTGGGGTCGGCGATCCTTTCGTGTCTGTGGCAGCGTATCGTTTTACCGAAAGACGGTTCGATGTAGTTGTTAGTATTTTCACAAACATCGCTGGAGTCTTCGTTGCATATTGTGTCCGGGGGGCACAGAAACGAGGGCCCAAAAAGATTTGGTCCCTCGCACAGTCTCAGTTTCGCCTGCCCTTCGCACGTGAAGCCGTATGGGCCGCAGTCGAAATTCCTATTATTTAAAAATGGATAATCGACTCTTCTAGAATCGGTCGCTGCGCTGAAAATCTGAAAACAAACACAACCTTGGTGTAGATGTCGAGCACAATAACATGTAATGTTAAGGACAAATGTAATGTCAATGGGTAATCTGGTTTTACTAGTGTGGATTCCCCACTTTTATAAAGTTAGACAAGTGGTTTTAGATAACGATTGTGCTCTGGAAATTGAGTGCTCATTATGTTTACTTTTAGATTCAGCTTTGCAGTAGCTGTTTAAATAATGACGCTTAAAAGAGGAATGATAATGAATGAATGAAATGAATATACTTTAATTCAGACCATGTCCATATACAATTAAATAATAATAATAAAAAACGACTTACCGCAACCAGCGCAAATATAATGCACACTTTAGATGTAAACATTTTATGACGAATAAAAACACCTTCGGTTAAAGTGTATGCCGCTTTAGCGTTCAGAGCGCAACTAACGGTCGCAAAGTCACCAGCTTTCTTGTAAACTCTTCAGTGGAGGGCAATTAGCACTGTTAGCGCACAAAGGGAAATGGGTCCGTGTCAGTGGCGCAGTGTCACCGCGCATTGTTATTACTTCCGAAACTTGACAACAAACACACACTTTCATGTAAGCGTGACCCGGCGTTTGAAAGTGAGTCTTATATAAAGGTAATAATAATATTTTTTGCAGCTTTGTTAAACTAGGCTGCTCCAAATGGATTTTCAAAGGTAACAAGTCAGTTTTTAGAGATCGGTTTAGGTTTTAACTTTATGAATATTTGTCATGCTAAGATTTTTTGAGTGATTAGTTGATCATGTCCACAGACAGACAAGTATATGGATAACAAAGACTGTCAATCGTGTTTTTTAGAGGTATAATTTTATTATTAGTTTACTAGCATTTGTTAATTTACTCATAACTATCTATTGTCTCTAGGGTTTAGCTAAAGGTAAAATAAAAGATAATGTAATCTACTTATATATTTTATTAAATAAACTACTTAATTATACCTTAATGAGTGGTTATTCGTCGTCGGATGAAGAGCCACTGCTGTCCGAGCTGGAGCTCGACCTCGATGCGTCCCTCTCCCTCATTGGTGTTCCAGTCTTGGCCCTGAAATTAATTCACAGACCACTTCAACTACTACACGGAGCACCACATAATGCCTCCTCTACACTATCGGCGATGATCGTTGATAGGATCATCGTCTATCATCGGCAAGATCATCGTGCAAATATCCACATGATCGCCTGTACAACGCAGCCACCCGCGATTCCCTTTGATGCGTGCCCAAAAAACCGACAACTCACGGGTCGCAGGTGATCATTGGCGATAATAGACGATGACTGCCGACTTTTATTTTCCTGTCGATTTTTTGTTTGTTAGATTTATCCCCAAATTTTATTAAAATCTAACGGAAAAAAAATCGACTAGGTACAAAATAAAAATCGGCCCTGATACGTGTCGGGGCCAACCCGCGACATCCGGTTTGAAAGTGGCACGCCTTATCATTAGGCCACCAAACACCAACGCTTATTCAACCAATTTCACCAATGGTCGGTGACGTTATAGATGTAGTTAACGCTATCTCTACTGAGCTCGTTCACTTACCTGTACTAACAATGGCATTCTGTTAAACAAAAGCCATTATTTCTTTTGTGTCAGCGCGTGGCCTTCGTGCCTGCGCGCGTGGCCAATTGTGTGTGAGCCTCAGGCACAAAGGCCACGCGCTGACACAAAAGAAATAATGGCTTTTACAGTACATATGGTGCTACTTTCTCGCACTAGTGCGTCAAATAGCACTTTTCGTGCATATGTCGAAAGTTTAAAGGGCCATATGTACTGTAAAACGTTGTACGATACACGTGCGAATAGGTAATTCGCAACTCGTGTCGATTTAAAACACTCCCTGTGGTCGTGTTTTAATTTATCGCCACTCGTTTCGAATTTCCTCTTTTCCGCACTTGTATCGTAAATAACTATTGTTTAACAGAATGCCATTGTTAGTACAGGTAAGTGAACGAGCTCAGTAGAGATAGCGTTAAGTATACTCACATGTGGTAGGCCTCGGCGGCGACCGCGGCGGAGGGCTGCAGCGCGGCCAGGCCCCGCGGGTCGTGCAGCAGCCGCTCCACGTCCTCCCGCGGCCGGTTCAGCATCACGGCCAGCGCCTCCACCGACGCCGAGGCCGCCTCTTCGAAGCCGCACTCGGCGAGGTATGTCACCGCCGCCTATAAGTTGTACTAGTTATTAGAGTATCGCAGGCACGTACATGTCAATTAACAAGAGCTGGCACGAATGAATGAAAATATCTATGTGTGTATTAACTAATAAAATGGTGGCTCTGACTGTAAACCGATACAGGTGTCACTCATACAATGAAAGCTTCGTGCGTTCCATTCGTGCCAGCTTTCGTGAATCAACCTGCATCGAAAGATGACATTGAATTTTTGTAATAAAGAACCAGACAGCTCGAATCTGGAGTATCCCAACTGGTAAGTACCGGAGTACCCCCCACCTTACAGAAGACTACTCTAGGTAATACTAATACTAGGTACTAGTATTTAGTCTGTAGGTATGTGGTCCTAAGTAAGGTTTCCAGTGCTCCTAAGGAGAAAGCCTTGTAAGCTTGTAGGAGTTGTAGGGTCAGCAACGCGCGTGTAACTCCACTAGAGTTGCAAGCGCCCCTAGGCTGTGGTGGATGCCTAACATAAGGCGGGTTACACGCTTGTTTACCACGGTCGTGGTATTAAAAAAGACAGGTACACAAGTCAGACTCGCAAACTAAGACTTCCGTACATCACAATTTTTCACGCTCATACGTACTCCTGTAATCCAACTACTAAGAACTATTTTCCGTCTATTTTTCATAATTTAAACCTAGTAACCAAAACAATTTATCTTAATATCATAAAAAATATCTTTGAAATTCTCTCAACGAGCCCACACGATATAGTTTTTAAAACTTTTTTTCAATTTCCAATTTGCCCCCCAAAAGTAGCCCCCCATGTTTAAAAATAATTTATCTACTTTAGGTATCCGTCTGTTTGTGGTCCACCCACTTACATATGTGTACCAAATTTGATTTGAACTCAATTGGTCCAATAGTAGCAAATAGCTGAACTAAGACAGCGCTATACGGCGCAATATATTTTGTGCAGTCCAGCGTGTCCAGCACCACGTCCCACATGGGGTCCAACTTGTCCGGCACGTCAGAGCACATCGTAAAATGTTACTTACAGCAGCTACTGCCGGTTTCCCGATAGCGGCAATCTTCTTGGCGGTCTCGGAGAAGATCTCGGGGCGCGCGGGAACTCCGGCCGCCTCCTCGCGTCGCAAGCCGTCCAGCGTGTCCAGCACCATGTCCCACATCGGGTCCGACTTTACTGACACGTTTGAGCACATCGTATTATGTGTTAGGTATTAGTTACTCACAGCAGCAACCGCCGGTTTACCGACAGCGGCAGCCTTTTTGGCGGTCTCGGCGAAGATCTCGGGGCGCGCGGGAACGCCGACCGCCTCCTCCCGCCGCAGCGCGTCCAGCGTGTCCAGCACCACGTCCCACATTGGGTCCGACTTGTCCGGCACGTCCGAGCACATTTCGATGATATTGCTGAGCGCTGTAGCTGATAGTCTGTGGGAAATGGAGACAAGTGTAACAAACAGTTCTTGTTTAAATTGATCAAGATGTCAAAATTCAAAAACAGACAACACGAGCAGACGATTCAACGGAGCCACGCCGTTCTGTCGCCAAAATAGTGTAGATTTAAGTTTATGAAATTATGTTAGTCTATAAGGTATATGTACAATAGGCCTTGTTGTCTGAATCGAATTTTAAAATAAATTAAATAATCGAATTTAAACTGTTGTGAGACATACTAACATTAAATAATTTCACGGTTTAGACTCACTTGTTTTAGTCACTCGCGGGACATGTTTCGGAGAGCCTAGGTCTCCTTTCGACAAGTGACTAAAATAAGTGAGTCTAAACCGTGAAATTATTTAATGTAAAATAAATAAATAAAATATTCGACAATATTCTCTTTAATGACTTTTTTGAGTTAAAACAATTAAATTGAGTTAGTTATCCATTGTCTCAAATCTCAGTTCGTTGGTTAACGTTTTGATCGTCAAATACGTCAATGCAACGCTCTATTTAAAAGGCGTGCCCCCAGACTCAGCGCGTGTATAGTATGGGTAAGATCTAACGCAAAATTGTAGATTTTATATTGAATTGTTACATGTTTTTACAAAGGCAAATTTCCATTAAAAAATTCACACGGAAAAAGGGGTGTTAAGGTCCCTTGTTTAAGTTTTCCGGAAATAACTCGTAACACGGATTATTTTCCCTATTTTTACTCACTTCTGTACAGGCGAGCGCATCTCCCTGCTTTCCTGCAGCTCCTCAGCCAGCTTGCCGAACTTGACCACATCCGCTGCCGCCGCTCGCATCTGCGCCTTCACCTCGTCTTCTAAACATGCGTGTAATTTATATGTTATTATAAAGTAACAGTTTTCGTAATTAGGGCCTGGAATTTTGCGTGCGACTACTGACATATTTTAGAGAGAGCAGCGCTTTTTATCGATATATCGATATTATCAGTCTATTACTCTATCAATGCGGTTAATTTATCTAAACAAAATAACACTTGCGAGCAAATACCTACTTAGCTTATCAACTCATTATAAAATATAAAGGTATTCGTAATTACCTATACTCATTTCAATAAAGTAAATGAAACGGATTAAACTTTCCGATATTTCGAACTTTTTTTATCATCGACCGTTGAAAAGAGTACGTATCATCGGAAAGTTTGAGGTATTATTTAATAAAGACACAACTAAAAATAATCTCAATTTATCAATACCATTCATAAGCAGTGATGTTCTCTCCCTAATGGCTCTTCTACACTATCGGCGATGATAGACGATGACTGACGGGCACTATAGTGTAGAGGACATACTCGGCAGTCCCCGCCAGTCATCGTCTATCATCGCCATTGATCGCCTGCGAACGTCGGTTTTTTGGGCACGCATCAAAGGGAATCGCCGGGTGGTTGCGTAATGCGTTGTACATGCGATCATGTGGATGCTTGCAAGACGATCATCGCCGATAGTGTAGAGGAGGCAGACTTGTCAAAAGCCGCACCCAAAAGTCCGGGCCGTAATGATATTATAATCTAGTGAAGGAAGCTCGCCTCATACCCTGGTAGTGGTAGCAGTGGGCCATGGCGTCCAGCAGGCGCTCGACGAGCTTGGCGCGCTTGGCGAGCCCGAACACCACGAGCTGCGCCCACGCGCCCGCCAGCCGCCCGCCCGCGCCCGCGCCGCCCACCGACAGCGTCTTTATTATCTGTTCACAAATTACAAGGGTCTCATATAGGGACTCCTTATGTATCTATACTTAGATAGGTTAGAATATAATGAGCACAAAAATACTTCCATATTTATTTCATTACCTACGAATGAATATGTTTTTTTCACCTCAGCAGCTCGAACAAGCCTACTTTCGTCACTCCCTGGAGTGAGGAAAATGCGACTTTCCTCACTCCAGGGAGTGAAACAATGTAGCTTTTTAATTTAGTGAAGGCCATGAACTTCATACTTTTATTACATTTTTTTTATGGTACGGTACGGTCCGGTACGGTCCGGTCCCGTATCGTATCGTATCGTATCGTACATATTATAATACTTTTTTTTCTGTTTATTCTGTGTAATTCGAAATACATTTTAACCTTTAATATGTTCTCACTACTGAGGTGAAAAATTATGTGTGCAACACGAGAGCAAAGTTATTTTACATCTCGTGTTTTTGAGTCCCTCGCTATGCTCAAGATTCTACCTTAGAATCACTCGCTTCGCTCGTGATTCAATTATAGACTCTTTCGCTTTCTCGGGACTCAAAATAAACACTCGCAAGAAAAACCAACTTTCCTCTCTTGTTGCACAAATAACTATTGTTGATTAATTTGCGCATACCATTAATCTTTGTTACACTCGATGTTGAACATAAGCTTGTCTCTTTCTCCTTCGGTGTGCGGCAGCTTTTATTAGCACATGCACAGTTCTAGCTTGCCTAGGCGCCAGTGTTGGCCGAACGTTAATTGCAATTAACCAAATTAATTGCATTAACGTTTCGGCCAACACTGCTAGACGCGACTAAAGAGCAACTACAATTTGTACAATTTAACGCCTATAACCTATCTGGACTTTGTGATTATACTCATAAAATATGAACACTCATGTTTATAAACTAACCTCTTCCATAACGGACGGCTCGGGGACGTAAACGTTAGGAACTAACGTGTCTAGTAACGCCGTAGTTCGCTCGAATGGTGCGTGCCTGAGAAAAGGAACGTAAAGTAAGTAAGGTCCGTGGTCCTGTTTAACCGACACCGACACACATGACATGTTGTGACATGTTTACCTGCAGGCGACGGTAACGAAGTGTCTGTAGTAAATGCTCTCTTTGTAAGCGTCGCCGACCAGTTTATAGTTGTCTCCCTTCATCAGCAGTGCGTGCACTCTCTCTGCCATATTTATGTCCTAGAATAAATTGTATCCCATCAAAAACATTACATGTAAAAAGATGCCAGTCTCGCAACGCAATACTTCTACTACAAAAAAGTTTAGAGATGTAATGTGATACCAAGTCGGTTATTTTAGTCAGTGCCAGGGGGTGTTAAAACCGCATCAATATTAGATATCTTTAATTTTTAATACATATAATGACACTACCGTGCCCCCAGATATTATATATTTTGTTTTACTTTTCACAACCTTTTATTTAACTAGGCCGGTAGTTAATAGTCATGTTACTTTCGGTCAAAGTTGGAAGCGAAATTAGATTCAACTTTGGCTTTGAAATACTGGACATCATGCGATAATTATTATGCTGACTTCGAGATGATCTCATGATGGGGTGTATTCCCATTTGTCCCGCTGGGCACAGTTGGGAATAGGTGTTATCATACACCGATGATGGTGACCGCCGAACGTTAATTGCAATTAACCATTAACCAGTACAAATTGAACCGTAAGCCGTAACGGACGGTTACAGTTTACGGTTCAATTTGTACTGGTAAATCTTGTAACAAAATGGCCAGGCCCAGCTGGAAAGAGAAGAGCGGGAAGGCAAAGAAAAAGATGGGCAGATGACATTGTACAGGCTGCGGGAAAAAAATGGATGGATGTTGCCACCGACAAAGAGAGGTGGAAACAGATGGAGGAGGCTTATACCCTTGGGGACCACTAATGTGGGATAAAGCTAAATAATAATAATAAAAATTGCATTAACGTTTCGGCCAACACTCCGTGGACTAGGCGATAAAAAGACGCAACCACGTTGAGTTTGTGTTAATTAGAATAGTTTCAATGAGTAGTAGATGACTGTCGAAAGAACAGTACAGTCGGCGATAAGCTCGTCTCAAAAATTACATTTATGTAAAAAAAACTAATATCATTTATTTAAATTACACATGACAAAAATACATAATTAAAATTTTCAATGTCAAATGATAAAATTTGTCTAGTCTGTCGATTTTACTTAGATTTACCTGTAAGTGATCAGTGCACACGCCCATAGCTGTTATGAAGAAATTCGTATCTGTGGCTTCTTTGGCATCTAAACTCTCCCTCTTTTCCAAATCATTTAGAATCAGCGACAATATATCTGTGCGAGGTCCACCTGTAAAAAAATGGTATTTACTTTTTAAGGGTTGGCCACTCGCATGTCTTTAAAATATTAAGATATCAAAATTAATGAGATATTTTATTAAAGGAAGGTGTAAAAAAGTAGTTGTGATAATTTCACTGCGTTTTTAAAAACAATGGAGGTGATTTGCAAACTCGTCCATATAATGTCATCATTCAGCGTCTACAATATGATGGTACAATAGTTATTTGTGCAACAAGAGAGGAAAATCGCTTTTTTTTGCGTGTTTATTTTGAGTCCCGATAAAGCGGAAGATTCTATAATTGAATCACGAGCGAAGCGAGTGATTCCATGTTAAAATCTTGAGCGTAGCGAGGGACTCAAAAACACGAGATGTAAAATAACTTTGCTCTCGTGTTGCACCAGAGAAAAAAAAACTAATTTGTAATAGAAGAATGAAGTGGCAGTTCATGGCCTTCACTAAATTAAAAAGCTTCTTTGTTTCACTCCCTGGAGTGAGGAAAGTCGCACTTTCCTCACTCAAGGGAAGGGAGTGACCAAAGTAGGCTTGTTCGAGCTGCTGAGGTGAAAATTATTAACATACCTATCCCACCCCTGGGGTTTGTTGCATATTAGGTAATATGTATTATATTCTACCGCTTTAAATAGCTGAATGCAGCACAAGACTGTCCTCAATGAGTGTTGATTCAACACTGTTGAATGAAAAAAGTCCTATCATTAGTTTTCTCTGTCTCTCAAAAGCTTACGTATCTAGCGCATTTGGGATATAAAAAATAAACTTCGTTAGATCAGAACAACTTTTTGGCATCGATTTTTTTTTGTCTGTAAATGTCTGTAAAATCTGTAAATGCCAATCGAGATTACTTAAAAAGTTAGGCAAGGTCTCCTATGACCATTCTCTCGTAACAGCTACTAGTGCCCAATAAAAAAAAAACACCATGTATAGTGGTGAAAATTCTTACGTTCTTTACAAAACAGGCACAGCAGATAATAGTATGCCGACAAGCCCGGCTGGATGTCCAGTTTGTGGAACTCGGCGATGACTTGCAGCGCGAGGTGCTGCAGCGCCTTGCCCGCGCCCCACGCGGAGATGGACCGCAGGCAGGAGCTCAGGGTCTGCTGGTTTGGGGATATACCCTGCAGGACAATAATGGATAAATCAACTATTTCTTGTCATTTGTTGCTCTGCTCCTGGTTAAAACGGGGTAAAAACGGGACCCTTTTACTAAGACTCCGCTGTCTGTCTGTCATCATGCTGTATCTTACGAACCGCGATAAATTTTTTTTATTTATTTCAGACTATTAAAAGGTCCATACATGGTTAGCAAATATTACAATCTTATTACTAGTGTTAGTATCGTATAAAAACTAAAACTAAAAACTAGACGGCGAGTGATAGTTACGAGTGGCGAGTGGTAGTGACAGTTGAAGTTTTCACAGATGATGTATTTATGTTGCCGCTATAACAACAAATGCTAAAAACAGAATAAAATAAATATTTAAGTGGGGCTCCCATACAACAAACGTGATCTTTTTGCCGTTTTTTTTTGCGTAATGGTACGAAACTACGGAACCCTTCGTGCGCGAGCCCGACTCGCACTTGGCCGGTTTTTTGAACATTGGTTTATCTATTTATTTAAAAATCCTTTCCATTAAGTTAAACGTGGTACAACAGTTCTTCAGACGAACTGTGCTTACTGTGTTTATCGTCCCTTGGCTGACAGAACTTTTTATCATGGTGATGTGCAATAAGTGAAGTAGGTATGGCCTACATTGTTGAGAAAAATAGACATCGGAGTTTAGAATAGGATCCGCTTTCATATGAGACGTGCAAGCACAGAATAAGTAATAGTACTACCGTACAGAAAATTCACTCCTTCACAAAAGCCAGATTTAGGTACAAAATTATACCTACACTCGCCGCCTGCAAGCAAAATTGAAACTTATAACCGCGCACGAACCGTGAATCTTCTTTGCGCGCCGCAGTTTTATGACCGAGCTGCGAGTGTCGGCACGGGGTTGTCACTTGACAAGTTTTTGTACCTACACCTACTGATTTATTATTTTTAAGATAAATATGTAGGAATTACAAACGTTGATTCTGTAAACATAATTTTTTTTGCCGGAGATAGTATGTCTGATTCTCACGGAAGTAGGTATGCCACAGAAGAACTTATTCCTTTGAAAATATGTCGGGCAATATAGTCCGGAATTAAAAAATAATAATATTCTGCTTCCTTGTTCTTCCGTTTATTCAGACACCCGTAAACAGAACATTATCTTTTATACAGATTAGATCGCGATTTAGGTTTCGAAGCCATTGCGTATTTTCAATTTTGCGCGAGCGGCAGCCCACTGCCATACACCTGCCCGGGCGGTGCGCCGGCCAAATATACCTAAACTGCGCAGTGACACCCCCCTGGTGCAAGCACAGTTTGGATGCGCTTCGCACTTGTCGAAACGAGGCGGGCGCCATTTTGATGACGTCACTACGCGGGAAACTTTTTGCTATACATACTGTGTCCGTGCAGTTTTGGGGCTTCAATACCATCTCCATCAACATGCTAAAAGTTGTTGAGTAGCTCTTGGATACATACGACTCCAGAAGTGAAGTAAAAATGTCGTTGACATTTGGGTATACGTCATATATATATCATCGTATTATACTTTAAGATGATTCATGTGTTACCTGCTCAGCCATTTGCCTCAGCAGATCTTTCAGAGCGTCCATTCGGAGAGCAGCGCCCTCTTTGAGGAATCCGATACAACTCAACAAAGAGTTAAACACATCAGTGGAAAGTGGGATGCCTTTCTCTAGCGCTTCTTGATATAACATGTGAGCTCTTTCGGCCTACGGAAGACAATATTAGTTGATATGTATTTATTTACATATTTAGTAGTAGTATTTATTTACATATTTAGTTTACTTTTTAGTTAATTTTAATGTAAATTGATATAAATTGTACTGAAATAAACTCATATAATATTTACATATATAGCATAGAAAAAACATACTTATATCTAGTTGTCGAAATGGATGCAAAAACAAGCATGCTATCTCTGAGATATCATGTTTGAGAACTGATTCTCATCTTCAAGCATTTATATTGATCTGGAACGTCCCGTTTCCGATAGAAGCTCGTCATTTAGATGGTTTTTCTTACATAAATAGCATGTTAGCATAGAGATTAAGTTCCTGGCAAAGCCATATCAACATGTAAAATCGAAGAAGAAAACTTACTGAATCATATGTAAAAAATGAAAAATTTAATAGTACCTGCTAATAGACGTACGTACGTATCGAATCAGGACCTTGCTGCCGCCCGAGGCATGTTCGCTGTACGTCTGATAAGGACGCAGATATGGGTTAAAGCATGAAACAAATATGTGAACCGGGCGAAGGTCGCGGTTCGGTACATACGTCTTTTAGTTTTTAAAAGTACGCAATAGTGCCTGCGCTAGAGTGATCTATATAAAACATATTTGCTTGGTTTACAAGTTTAAAGGATTTACCTGATAGTATTTTGCCATGCCCTGAATGATGGCACAATATGCCTCTGGGCTTTTGGGTTCCATTGATGTAAAAATTTTGTCCGCCAGGCCACCCAATCTATTGTGAAACACATATTAATTTAATACAAAAAGATTTAAGAGAATAATTATAAGGAATACTAAATAATCGTTTAATTTTTATTTTAACTAAAATTATGAAAATTCAAAGTAATAAACACTGGAAAAAACATACACTGGGTTCAACTGTAGCAACACAACATGTGTCGCTTAACTTCAAACTCAGGTAAATCCATTCGACCCTCTCAGCAAATTTCTACCCTATTACCTTTTCTTAATACCCAAATCACATAATCTGACAGATGGATTTACCCGAGTATTGAGTTAAGTGCCTCACATTTCTCATTTACCTCCAAGTAGCGGCCTGTCGTTCTCTTGCATTTGCAGAGAACCACCGCTCTTCTAACCACTCAGTAGAATCCAGCTCCTTCTCGTTGCAAAAGCAAAGCAACTGCAAGAATTCCAGTTTGAGCTCCTCACTCACTGCTTCCGATCCCCCAAGCAGTTGGAACACTTTTACTGAATCTTCTAAAAGAGCATTCCTTATTGTGTATCTTAAATCTTCTTCTGTTACCTGTAAGGTCATAAATATCTATTAGTAATTGAATGATAAACTGGAAGTTAATGTGTAGAACTAGGGCCGACATCCAATTGGGTTCCATCTGTCCATTTAACCTGAGTTTGAGAGGGAGGAGAGCGCAAAGTCAGGATAAAAAAAAAACATATGGGCAAAACCAGACACTTTTTGTGTCAGGGGTATTGCTACAATTTCTTTTAAACTGAAAATGAGTTTCTATGATGTCAGACCATCCAACAGACATTTGTCTATGGTTTTTTGCAATACATAATTTTATTTTCGTTATTATCATAATTGTTTTCGTAAAACTCATCATTTATAGTCTTTATCTTTTCAAATGACTTTTTAGTCTCAGACGGTAATCTGTTAAACAAAAGACATTTGTCTCTTTTGTGTGTGCGATCGGCCATTGTGTGCCATTGTGTGTGAGCGCTGCACGCGCCATGGCACGCGCTAACACATAATGGCACACAAAGGCCGTCAGCTCGCACAAAAGAGACAATGGCTTTTGTTTAATAGATTACCGTCTTAGAGGAAAAAGTCATTTGAGAAGATGAAGACTACAACATTTTTAGAATCACATTTGTTATAAACTGAAATAGAAATACATTTGTTGCATACATAATTACGTACATATGTTTGTTTTGTTAGCATGGATATAGGATAGATAAAAACTAATTATTGATTAACTGTTTACTGATTCTTGCATTCTTGCATGATAAACAAAATTTTAATTAAAATAATACCTTGCTCTCATCTGTGTAAATAGGTTTTGGCGCAAAGGCTTCTATTCTCGGATCAGCATTGAAGTATGGAGTGGTCATCTTGCCTGGGGGGTCCCACTGGCGAGTGGCAAACAGGTCTGAGTGCTGGTCTCGGATCCAAGCTGCTGCTTTACGGCCAGCTTCCGCTGACAATGCGTAGGCTCGCTTACGGTAGTTTGACAGTGGGATGAGGTAAGGGTCATCATGGTATCTGATTTATAGTAAGTACGATTAAATGTTACATTGTACATGGTTCCACATGTAAAAATTTGTAAATTAGTAAGCACTTATGAAGGGCTTTAATAATACTGATGTACTGAATAATTTAACAACAGTATTGTCAATGTCTTGTCTCGTGGAGGAATATGGGAGAGGCCTATGCCAAGAGCAACCAGACAAGACGTCTGCTTGCGGAGAAAGGCTAGCAGTAAGCAGTAAGTTGTCAATGTCTTAGTTTAAAGTTTTTAAAATTTTAAAATTTATTTATAAGTCTTTTTACAATAATTGTATATTTATTAACCCTTTGAATGCCACAACTATTATATATAACCCACCATCTTAAACCTTTTTGGAATACATTAATGCATATATTACACATGTCTTTGGAGATCAAAAGGTTAAAAACCTTTACAGCCATTCTAGTTGGTAGTGACTTTGCCTAGACATTTCATTTAATTTTGGTAAGGGCATTTGCTATTTAATCGTTTTATAGTTAGTTATGAACATCTCTACATTTAAATATCTATATATATAAATTGTCTAGTAGCCACAACACAACTCTTACCGTGGGTGGGACTAGTTTGATCTGTGTAAGATTGTCACATAACATAATATTTATTTACAAATTGAAAGGTTTATTTGTAATAGCTTACTTGTAATGAGCGGCTGTGGGGTCTGGTCCAACAGTGGCTGCTAAGGCCTGTAGAATATCAGTAGGGCCTCTGGGAATACGAGGCGGAGGCGATATCCCGTCACTAGAGGTAGTCTGCGGTACCCGCTGACCTTCCACCACCGACGAGTAACGGCACAAACACGCTAACTTTGACCATTGCCTGAAAATTTTAATACAAACACATAAATAATTATACAGGCAATCCATAACCTATAAATAAGAAAGGAATTAGAATATGAAACAAACCTTTGCATGATTATGTTTGAGTACATTTTGCGTCGATAAAAATGATTTATTTATACGTTGTTATTACGTACACTAGTATTATATTAATATTAACCTTCGTAGATATTCTTTTGAGTAATTCATAACTTTGCCGGAGGGAGCTGTCAAATTTGACATTTGATTTGACACTTTTGATAGCCAAGGCATGTGCTTTTCTTTTTAAATCGGGGCGTGGGTTCTTGTATTATTTGAGCTGACAAAATGCTCTTGCACGTGGCGTATGTAATCCGTACAAAATAAGGCAACAGCCTCAGCTTAAGTTATTATTCTGAGGCAACAGCAATATAAACCCGCCCACTGACTATCAGTCTGCCAGACGATATCGGCCTGTCAGTTAGAACAAAAATATGACAGTTCCGAACAACTGACCCCCCTTAAAGAAGATTTTTTTTTTTATGAAATAGGAGGCAAACGAGCAGACGGATCACCTGATGGTAAGCGATTACCGCCGCCCATGGACACCCGCAACACCAGAGGGGTTGTAAGTGCGTTGCATGAATGCAGAATGCGAGTCCAGTGCCTTGAGCATGTGCCAGCAAGAGGTCACATGAAAATGAGGGCTAACGCGTATGAATTCGCCGCTAGGGGCGCTAGTGTAGATGGTGGTCTTTTCCATAGTTCGAAATGTCAAATGTCACTTGTCACTTCAATGACTGACAGCTGTTCTTTAGTCTTTTGGACCACCATCAACAGAGGCGCCAACTGGTGAGCAAAAAAACGATAGCCCTCATTAAATTAAATTAAATTAAATCATTTTTATTTCGTCCAACTAGGATCATAATTTACATAAAATTATAACAAACATAAATCTAGATTAAACTAAACAAAATTACAATAATTACAAAAATAACATATCAAGTACTAACTTATAGTTTGTCAAAGGACTGTCTCATTTCAAACATAGACAGAGAGAATCATACTATCTTTGTCTTACACTAGTACTAGCACACAAAAGAAAAGGACGAGTAGTTTTTTGTTCTTATTTACTGCCAATTTGGTTTGACCAACTATATTACATTTGTTTCACTGTAAAAATTGGAGTGTTTTATAGCGGCAACAGAAATACATCATCTGTGAAAATTTCAACTGTCTAGCTACCACGGTTCATGAGATACAGCCTCGTGACAGACGGACAGACAGACAGACACACAGGCAGCGGAGTCTTAGTAATAGGGTCCCGTTTTTACCCTTTGGATACGGAACCCTAAAAATGTAGGCGCGAAGGGATATCGTCCCATAAAACATCTGAATTTCGCGCCTTTTTCTACTGATAAGATTTGCTTGACCAACATAAATTGTTTATCTTCATACGAAATATCACACTTAAATTAACTCATAACTTTAAAAACACCAGAGATAGGAAGGTTTGAGCTTTTGGTGTTTCATTGATCAACATAATAATATCAACAACTTACCCTACAATACCACCTCAAGTCTAACACACTATCATAGTACCTAGCACATGTGCACGTGTGTCATAAATATTCTATCGTAATGTACCTAACTACTTACATTCAACCTCGTATTCAATTACTTAACCTACTTAGAACACGAATAGGTAAATATAAATAAATAACTAGGTATAGGGACATTCTTACACAAATTAACTAAGTCCCAAGCCCAAGCCCAAGGAGGCTTGTGTTATAGGTACTCAGACAACGATATACGGGTGATCAATCCAAATGGGTCAGTATGGAGGTCAGAAACTGATAGCGAAATCTGTTCTTAGGAACCATGGCGCATGGCGTCGATTTTAGTTGATAATAATGACATGTAAACTTTTTTTTAAACTCTCATACATAACCGGGAATCGAACCTGGTCAATATTCTTTATGTATATAATCGGTATTTGTTTGTATAATTGATCCTGAAATTTGAATAAAAAATTAGAAAAAATTGAATGCCATCATCATTTTCCTCGCGTTGTCCCGGCATTTTGTCTCGGCTCATGGGAGCCTGGGGCCGCTTGGCAACCAATGCCAAGAATTGACGTGGGCACTAGTTTTTACGAAAGCGAGACGCACGCCCTTACCGCTAGGCCACCAGCGCTTTAAAAAAAACAGAATGCCAATAAGGCCTAGTGTCCCCTCTGGGTTGGAAGGTCAGATGGCAGTCGCTTTTGTAAAAAGTAGTGCCCACGTCAATTCTTGGGATTGGTTGCCAAGCGGACCCCAGGCTCCAATGAGCCGTGGCAAAATGGCATTAAATTTTTTCAAATTTTTTATTCTAATTTCAGGATCATTCATACAAACAAATACTCACGCGATTACAATAATGAATATTGACCAGGTTCGATTCCCGGTTATGTATGACAGTTTAAAAAAAAGTTTGAATGTCATTATTATTAAATCTAAAATCGACGCCATGCGCCATGGTTCCTAAGAACAGATTTCGCTATCTCTTATAGTTTTCTGACTTCCCCCTACAGACCCATTTGGATTGATCACCCTGTATACATATATAATATAATTACTTAAATACACAGAAAAATATAGAAATATATAAATATAGTTGGTCAAACCAATTTGTCAGTAAATAAGAACAGAAAAAACTATACTTATCCCTTTCTTTTGGGTGCTGTACTAGTGTAAGACAAAGATAGTATGATTCTCTCTGTCTATGTTTGACAAACTTTAAATCAAGATTTATATTACAAATTCATTTGAATGGATTTTCTTTGCAATAAGAAGCGAATGCTCTGCTTTTCTAGACAAATTGAAAAGTTTTAATCAACTAAAAATATTACAGCAAGAAAGTACCTAAAGTCAATGATGCTCACATTGCGTAAATCGGTTAGATTCAAAATATGCTCTACAACATTTACATTTAGATTTGAAACGGCTTTAAGAAGAATTGTAGTCAGAGGCTAAGTTGGCTGCGGTTATTACGACTAGATGAAAGTTTTCCAACGCTGCCTTTATTGTGGACTTACGGACTTAGGTAAGTAGATATTCCTTTCATTGTCTCGGGACTGAGGTCGTTCGCTCAGTACTATTCTAATTCCGCTGGCGAAGATTCATTGCACTTGGTCCTCACACAAAACAATTTGTATTAAAAGCTTTAAAGAACAGTATATCTCCTACATTTACATATTGGGTTGGAACGCGGGCATTTCTTAGCTACGCATGTGGAGATACTCAGTCTTTTCGTGTGATGCTAGCTAGTAGTATGTGCGTAGCCACATAACGCAAATGAATTAACCCTGCTTGGAGCCTCATGGCTTTCATTTAGTTCTAGTCCTCCTTCCACAGTGACAAAAATTTCTTTAGGACGTAGAACCACAGATTATATAATAGTTCATACGAGCAGATACTTATCTCTCGAAGAAAACGCAAATACCTACCGTTTTGATACCTACACAGAAATACAATGGAGTGACCTTCAACGTGCCGCTCCACGCACCGCGCGCACCGGCACAACGCTAGGGTTGCCGACGCTTCTTTCAAATACTTAGGTGTCTTAGGTAAATATCTAGCTATAAATGTGTCGTAAAGACATACCTACATCTTTAAAACAATTTAATAGTACCTACGTAGCTTGTAACTATCGTAAAAATAATAACAGTAGGTGTAAGTACCTAAATTGAGAATGTCTACTTACTTTTCCTCATCCGTCGAAAGAGGAAAAAACTATATTTTTTATCTGTTTTGTTGTTTTTGCATCCATCCACACTACAAGCTGTGTTATTTGTTCGTGACGAAGACATTTCTTTGGCATAGCGTGCGGTGACGTGCGTGCGTGAGCGCGTGTAGCAACCACTGGCTAGCTTGAGTCCCGCCGGCGGGAAGCGAGTCGTAGGTATAAATCCGAGCTCGCGCGGAGAGCTCCATAGGCCTGGTAGAACGTGAAAAGCATGGGTGACAGTGCATCGCCCTGTTTCAGTCCCGTAATGAGTGTAATCACTGCGAAGCTCTATGTCAGTTCTCCATCAACTTAGACCAACATTTTAATTCCCTTCGTGGTGACTTCAATCAGGCTGACCAGTTTTTGGACTTAAGTATCTTAGGATTGCATAAATAGTGTTTCGGTCACTATTGCAGCGTAACTATATACATACTGCTACTTTTTCTCCATAAACAAATTGCCGCTGATAAATCTTTCCCTCTGGGACAGGATGGGATAGTCATAAGTTCATCCAAACCACGTCCAAATCAGTGGGCGTGGCTAAGTTTGACATTGATATGTACATTGCAACGACACATCCAAGCCAAAATTGTTATTGAAGACCCGTTAAACCTGATGCTGAATTGTTTCAACGGCTCGTCAAAGTAAAGGCAGTTTAACTGTGGCGCCAGACTTTCCGAATAGGTGTCGTTAAACGCCTCGGGGTCGCAACCCCCAGACTGATTGGCTCCAAAACATTCGTTTGCTATTTTGGCAGATTGTGTCCCATTTTAAGGTTCCGTAAAAAGGAAAATGTGAAAAAATAACCATACCTCCGAACTGGTGTACATAATATTGTCTTCGGTTACCGCGATAGTTACACATAAAATAAAACTATGAAAACGGATTATATCTCGTATATTGAATTTATAATACATCCCGACGTTTCGAACCCTTTACAGCGTTCGTGGTCAACGGGTTACTGAGGAAAAGCTACAAAGTGCAAAAATACCCACATGCTAAAAATAATGAACCATCATAGACTATAAACTTTAAGGCTGGTTGTACATGCAAAATCGGTTCATAAGGCTAAGTTATACAATACAACTATTTTCAAGTAAAGATATATATATATATATATACGCGATAAAAACCCCCGCCCAGAGCCACCCGAGCGAGCCACCCGATGACTACGAACGCTGTAAAGGGTTCGAAACGTCGGGATGTATTATAAATCAATATACCTACGCGGTATAATCCGTTTTTCATAGTTTTATTTCATATTACCGAAGTCATAGAGTAACTTGGAGTAACTGATACTAGAGCGTTACTGCCATCTGTCGACACACTTTAAAACTAAAAATGAAGATTTATAAAAATACGATAGAATGTATTTAAATATAGATAAATGATTTTTTTATTTGCATTAATTATTTTTATGATTTTGACCCATGTTCTTTCACTGATATGTAATCTATCTTTGCCGAAGTTTACCAACGAAAAATTATCAAATTTTAATATAACTAACATTATCAATTCGTCATAAATATTACAGGAAAAATATGATCACACATATATCTTAACGATTTTTTTTATCTATCAAAAACCATTTTCTATGTTTGTTTGCAATTTAACCTCCTTTGCTTGTATTTTACTTGAAATTTCTACTAGATAACATTGAAAACACCTTTCAAATAAAATAAAAATTGTTGAAATCGGTTCGCATAATAAATAATTATCCCAAAAAAAAAACATAGACACAGCCTCACACAGGTCGCGAAAATTAGTTAGCCAATTTACCGATAGATGGTGCTGTTTACAATTATGCTAGTATACTTTATGATCAGCCTTTTGTGTTTTAGGGTTTCGTACCCAAAGGGTAAAAACAGGACCCTATTACTAAGATTCTGATGTCTGTCTGTCTGTTTGTCTGTCCGTCTGTCACCAGGCTGTATCTCATGAACCGTGATAGCTAGACAGTTGAAATTTTCACAGATGATGTATTTCTGTTGCCGCTATAATAACAAATACTAAAAAACAGAATAAAATATAGTACATTTCGATGCTAGTGCGGAAAGTATGTCATTACTTTACGAGCACCGAGCTACCGAGATATCTTGCCACGAGCCGTAGGCGAGTGGCAAGACTCGGGTGGAGTGAATAATGACATATCCGCACGTGTATCGAACGACGTTTTTTAATACAGTTGCGAAAAAATAAGAAAAGCAACAAGTATTAAGGAATCGAATTCGAAACTTTTTATATTATTAATTCTGTGACATCATTGACATTGACATTATGAAGAGGTGTTTTTCTAGCTTTTATTCGACTAGAATAGATTTTGTTATTATTATTGTACCCACTTCAATGAGTTTTTTTTTCAAATGCATGTTCTATAAGACAGAAACAATTGTAAATATTAAAACATTGTACTATTATTACCTAAATATCATTATTTACGATTATTTGTGTATCGTATATTTATAAAAACAATATCGAATGTTGCCTTTGGAAACTTAAAACATTCTTGCAGTAAGAAAATACGCCTCTTCTTTGACAGGCGTTCCGTTCCATTCATACAACTTATTACGAACGGTTTTTCAACATTAAAAAATAATCGTGTTATAATACTTATAATGATGAAGAGGTAAGTAATAAAATATGAAATATGCATATTTTTCGTATTCTTACATTAACAGTAGGTTTTTATGTTTATTACGACGTTTAAAGGAAACTAATATAAACACTCATCAATAAGTAGTCATGAATTGGAACAAGTATAAATTTAAAAAAATTGGAAAAGTAAAAAGCACTAGTTCGCGAAAACCAACTTTCCGCACGTTAAACAGCCACGAAAAGTAGCACTTTTTGAGCAACTGTATTAAAAAATATTTAAGGGGGCTCCCATACAACAAACATGATTTTTTTGCCGTTTTTATAGATAATGGTACGGAACTCTTCGTGCGCGAGTCCGACTCGCACTTGGTCGGTTTTTTATTACATTTAAGTTTGTATGGAATCCTCGGTGCGCGAGTTAAACGGACTCGCACTTGATCGCGTTTCTCATTTTGATTAAAGACATCAATCTAAGTAACTCACAAAGAATGATGAAGACGTTTATTTTTATCTTTCACATTTTTAGCACTTTCATTTCTTTATTTTAGGCGAATGGCGATTTAGTGATGTACAAAAAGTTGTTTTATAAATTTTATAATATATCCTAAATACGTTCTTACATGAATATTTGAAGATGAATTGTCAGTTCTTACGGTGACACCCGCTCGGAAAGCCTCTTAATCGTTGACACTTGACAGTGTGCATTTTATCCTCTATTAGATAGTCTAAATTGATAATTAAGTGCAAATTTTGAGTTCGGTCTTTACTATTTTCAATCGGGAGCAGTTTGTTTACCTCACATGCCTTGAAACCCTCGGCACGCTCAAGGTCCTACACTTAAGGCCGTTCCATCGGTTTGCCACTGTCTTTGTCACATTTCGCAAGAAAGAACGGGAAAGAACATACGCGCCAAGTGTCAATTTTGATCGAATTTTGTCGGTTTTTATTTATTTTAAAAACGTTACCTTACAATATCGAAATTCTAAAGCTATGAAATTACTATTTATGTTAAGATTGTTTTTTCTTCTTTTTTTGTTTATAGTATCACATAATAAATAACCGAGTAAAGTAGGATTAAAAGTCCGAGTTAGAGGTTACTTTGGGAATTAATTGTATCGAGCGAAGTGTCATAATTCGTGTATCGGAAGCTATGTTGTTAAAGATAATATAGTCAAGAACTACATATATTTTTTCCACGTCTACGAATATCAACGTCTCTTAGAAAAACATGATCATATCAGGAGATTTTTCGCCTTCTGGCTCAGGGAACCGCCTTAAATTTTTTTGCCCCTAAGGGCGTGGAAAAGGGGAGTGGAATTTTGTATGGGGAATTAATAACCGCTGAATTGATTTAGTTTTTGATATGTAGATAGTTTTTGTTATGGGGAAGGATATATAATAGTTTTTAACCCCAAAATCACCCAATCAATCATGTACGGGGGTGGAAAAGAGTGTTAGGGGGAAAAAGGGGGTTGAAGTTTGTATGGGAAATCAGTAAAAGCAGATTGTGTAAAGGATGCCTCCAGATACGTATTTCAGGATTTTTAATAGTAAATTACCCCCAACCCTTTTAATTAGGGGATGGAAGATTGTCTGCAACTTACAAAAAGAAGTGAAATCCCACCAAAAACATTTTCATGTAAAATGTTGCCAAGACGAAACCATAAAGCTCGCACTGTCAAAAAGTCATCAGATTTCTTGTAGAGGCAAGCTTCTAAACTCTGCAAGCCCTAACTTCACAAACTCTACACCTTAGTCAAATTATGTGGCTTGGCTTTAGAAGCTTGGCTCTACAAGACACCTGATAACTTTTTGACAGTGCGAGCTTTATGGTTTCGTCTTGGCAACATTTTACATGAAAATGTTTTTGAATTGAATTGAATTGAAAAACTTTATTTCAGACACATTAGGTATCCATAAACATAGGTTAGTACTTAATAAATAAAAAAACAAGGATAATGTAAGTATTACTTAAGGCTAAAACAAAAAACTAAAACTAAAAATCCTAACCTATCAACTGCGCAGTCTATTTTTTTGGTGGGATCTCTTTAAATAAATGACCATTGCACTTAACTTTACATTGTGTTTAATATCCGCGCTGTCAGGGTATACTTAGCTAGTTACACCCTGTAAGACTGTTATGAAACAGACAATGTATGGTTCGCAACCCAATTTTGTAGTTCTGAACTGAAAGCTTGAAGCTGAAACGTAGCGCTGCGGCACGTAAGTAGCGAAACGATCAGTCGCTCGCGCTCTTTCAGCGGGGCAAGTTGGCCGTATTAAGAACACGCGCGCCGCCGCTTTTCCGGCAACTTTCCGACACTAACTTTAAACAAAAGTGAAGTGAACATTTCGTTAAATATTTTTGATTGTGTTTAATATTTATATTCAGTTCCTGCAAAATCAACTCTTAATCGAACGGTAAGTTTTATTTTGCTATAATTCCCAGACTCGCGCGTTTCTCGATTTACGATACACTTAAACGCTTGCATTACGACACTGATTTATGGGATTGTCTCCGTTCATTTGGAAACTATTTTATTTCGTAGTTTTTAGCCGCGGCAGTTAAATAATTTTAGAGTTAAATAATTATGTATAAAGCCGGGTAAAGTTAATAAATAATCTTGCTCAATGTCATGCATGAAAATATTTTAAGAGTCCCCGGCAAGCTCGGCCGAATTTCACCTTCCCATACATTTTAAAACTACGTGTTGGATTGTAATGAAACTGTGCACATACAATGACATGAGGATGATAATACCTATGCCTGTTATTAGTTTATATAGCTCCAGTTTATAAAACAAACGAAATAGAGCAAAAACAAGTTTTGTATGAAAAACTTAAATTCACTGTATTTTACTATTGCATCGGAAGCTACGTAAACTAATTAATTACAGACCTAGATATTTTACCTTATTCTATTTTAAGTACAAAGTTTCAGAGGAATCTAGAAAGTCGTTTTAAGAGGCCGGTGTCGATTTTAGTCGCAAAAATGTAAAATTGATAGATTTAGTCCGTGAAATTTTACACTTTTTGTTACCTAATTGAAATAACAAGTACTGGTTTCTATTAGCACGTCTTCTTATCTTACCTTTTATCAGATCAGTTTTTTGAAAACAGACTCACTAAATTAGTAATGTTTGCTTTTCTGATGGACGTTTAGGTAAACGCGCGTAAAGCACTGATTTTGTCGCTCTTATTTGTAAATTTCGTAAAGTTTGGACTTGACGTTTATCAGACTACATTTTTATTATTATGACTTTGAAGTAGTGTAAATGAAATTTAGACGAAACCAATTTTCTCCAGAAATTACTTCAAAACAAGTGACAATTTCTTTGAAAATCGACTTAATTTCAACGTAATTTTGATACTTAAACAATCTACAACATTTGCTGAAACTATTCTTATACATCAATTTGTATATTTTACCACCATGATTTATTGATGAATTTTTAAAAACTGCCCCTTCTCTTCATGCATTACCGGTGACGCACGCTCGCGACCTCATTATTAAAAGGCAAGATGATAAGAGGTGCTAATAGAAAATCAATACTTGTTATTTAGATATTACGTAACAAAACGTGTATAATTTCAACGACTAAATCTATCAATTTTACATTTTTGCTCCAAAATCGACTACGGCCTCTTAAAATGAGAACGTAACTACATTTGTATGGAGAACCGAGCTTGCCGGGGACTCTTTAAGTACTACTTCTTACTACTTTTGTACCTACACTTATGAATTAGAGAAGATGGTAGCTATTTGTATGCATTTTTTGTTACTTGCTATTATTTTGTTATTAGCGGTAGCTTTAAACATTAGAGAACAATGTCGTTGTTAACAAGATAATCTCTACAGTCTTATATTGACCGGGATATAGACCGTGATTACCTTTTGTATTATTTGTGAGCTCCCGATATTTCGACGCAGTTACATGCATCATGTTCACAAAACGTATGTTCGTTTGTATGTTTAATAATACAAAAGGTAATCACGGTCTATATCCCGGTCAATATAAGTCTAGTGAAACTAACCGTGAATCATTCAAAACTCTAATCTCTCAAGTGTTAAACGGTCAGGTTATTAAATTCCAACGACTTTATACGAGCATGGATTTGAACCCGCGACCTCTGGATTGAAAACCGGACGTCAAATCCACTCGGCCACCACCGCTTCACAGCATAAATCAGTGTATGTAACTGTACATAATTTTGGCATTAAAATAGTCCTGTGATGGTTTTATGAAACTCGCGCTCAGCTCGTTTCACACACCCATTTCATTATGTAGCAGTCACATAGACTAGGTACTATTACGAGTAGGTAGGTACCTATTTCACCCTCCAACTTGGACTAACACAGAAGGGTTCTTTCAGAGGTGAGTTTCAGATCTGAATTTGTCCTCAATCGGAATCCCATTAGCAAAATGTCTAAGCCATGGTCTTTTCTTCGCTGAAATTGACGTTCAAAATAATTTAAATTTACTTCTTTCACTTCGGTTAAGAACACTCTAAGAATTCATTAGTTAAGATCGTACAATTTGAGTGGTTGATCACGACTCAAGATTGATTAATACCTACAAAGAAGTATTATGAGACTCTTTTTGAACGAGCGAGCCAAGCGAAGCCAAGTTCTTACATTTAACTTCGAGGCTAATAGGGCCGCTAGGGGCACCTCCTGGAGTCCTGGCATTTCGAAGTTTTTTGATTTTTGGCACTTCGTTTCGTGATAAATTTAATAAATTTGTTTTAATGTACACTTGCCTTAGGGCCTTTTTACATATTGATTTGTGTTTAGTACGAGTTTATATATTTGCTACTAAACGAAAGCTACAAAATGTAATCCGGATAAGGCCTCCTTTTTCTACTGGAAGAGGTAAAAATAGGTACACTATTATATATATTATGCAGTTTTTGAGAGAAAGCAGTCGTACTGGAGCATTATTTGTTTACTTAGTAGTATTAATTAATTTGCGAGGTTATTCTCTTAGTACATATTCTCTTTGAGGGGCTTTTGTGACTGTGAGCAGCCCGCTTTGGGGGGGTTAGAAACCTTTCAACGAAAACTCATCGGCATATCAAGCAGGGGCTTGTTGAATAAAGTGCACGGTGACAATAATTGTCCTGTTTTTGAGCTATTATTACTTTGCTGCCTGCTATTTTTATCAATAATACCTAATCAAAAATCGAAAATAGTCAAACGAAGGGGCACAGTTATAAATTGTTTGAAAATATTTTCCATAAAGTTAATATAAATAATAATAAATAAATAAATAATTTGAACAAGTTTGGGAACAAATCAAATTATTTTATTAAATATTTTGATTTGTTTTTTTTTAAGTAGTCACACTACTATATATAAATTAAAAACTGTAATAGATGTCATATATTAAAGAAAAAGTGACGAAGCCCTCCAGTGGTGAAGGCCCGATTCGAACCGGCGTCTTTAGCTATCGCGGCTAACGCCATGAACCCCTACGCCACCCCGCCACAGCGGTGCCCGTCCGAATTTCTCGACTATATGCCATCTTAGTAAAGACTCTCTTGTCTGGTCAAAGACGCCTAGTCTTACTAAGATGGCATATAGTCGAGAAATTCGGACGGGCACCGCCGTGGCGGGGTGGCCTAGGGGTTCATGGCGTTAGCCGCGATAGCTAAAGACGCCGGTTCGAATCCGGCCTTCACCACTGGAGGGCTTCGTTACTTTTTCTTTAATATATGACATCTATTACAGTTTTTAAATAAATAATTTCTTAATTCAGACACGGTGTTCCAAATTTGTTAGTTAGTTACTTAAAAGCTAGGTTATTTATACTAAAACTATTTTTTTACACACTACCTTAATTTAAAAAA
Source organism: Cydia strobilella (assembly GCF_947568885.1). NCBI lineage: Eukaryota > Metazoa > Arthropoda > Insecta > Lepidoptera > Tortricidae > Cydia > Cydia strobilella. The sequence continues at coordinate 7,468,973 of NC_086045.1, forward strand.
TATATATATCCCCTGAATGGGAGTTTTTAAGTGCAGACATCTAATGTCTTTGTAAAGAACATATTTAGTATTCTGTTGGCACTACCCTGTATTCTGCTTCTGATGGACTTGATGTTTTTGCGCATAATGGCGTGGAAGTACATAGGCTACGGAGATTGCTTAACATCAGGCGGGCGGGTTTGCCACCGACGTAGTATAAAAAAAAGTCCTCTACGTGTGCGTCGGCGAACATGCCAGATGCACTGCAGAATCTAGGGAGCCCCATCAGCACCCTAAACATGTTATTATAGAGGACTCGTAAGGCTCTCTGAGTATAACTAACCCACAGGCCGCTGGTGTAGAACGATTGACAGAAGGACTTGAACAAGGTTCTCGTTACTTCCCCCGTACAATGCGCGAACCTGCGAGCCAGCATATTCCCTCGAATCGCCAACGCCCTACGTTCCCTCTCAATATCACTGTCGTCCTTTAAGTCACTCGTGATAATATGACCTAAATATTTGAACCGGTCAACCTACTCCAGCTCCTTTTCATACAACTTGATGGGCGGCACGTACACTGACGACGTGCCCCGCACCGCGAAAACCATAACTTGTGTTTTGAGACAATTGTACTTCAGTCCATGTGAATCAGCATAGGTTTTGCAGTTTTTTGTCAAAGTACTGTCTCATTTCGAACATAGACAGAGGTTCATACTATCTTTGTCTTACACTAGTACTAGCACCAAAAAAAAAAAAGGATGCGTATAGTTTTTTTTGTTCTTATTTACTGACAATTTGGTTTTACCAACTATATCGTGGGAAGAAAATGGGGACGTTTGTATAGAGAAGCGGTCGTCCACTATCCTCTTAAGAGTCCCCGGCAAGCTCGGCCGAATTGCACCTTCCCATACAAACGTTGTTCCGCTCTCATTTCAAAACTACGTGTTGCATTGTAATGAAACTTTGCACATACAATGACATGAGGTATATCTAGGTCTGAAATTAGTTTATAATATCTGGGAGACCGAGCTTTGCTCAGAAAACATATAAAAACTCAAAAATGCGCGTTTTCCCATAGGTACGACCTAGCTAGATCGATTGTTCGGACCCGAAAACCCCCATATAGCAAATTTCATCGAAATCCCTGAAGTATCGACGCAAGTAGCGTCCCACGCTAAAGGGCGGCCAACGCTCCAGGGCACAAGAGTGCAGCCATCAGGTCTCAAATTTTCACAGATGATGTATTTCTGTTGCCGTTATAACAACAAATACTAAAAAGTACGGAACGGGCGAGTCCGACTTTTTCAATTATGCTCTAATATTGGTTGATCTCATTTACAAATAGTGTTTCAAATTATGTTGTCTTGTTATTCGGGGAAAAAATAACAAAAGTTGATTTCATTTATGTATACTGTTTTTAGGGTCCTGTACCCAAAGGGTTCCTAACAGCATTTATACGTAATTACGTCATTATTACGTCATTATGACTTCGCTGAGGTCACTTTGCTACCTGGGGTAAAAACGGGACCTTATTATTAACAACAAATACTAAAAAGTACGGAATCCTCGGTGGGCGAGTCCGACTCGCACTTCGGTTTTTATTTTATCACGTCTCTAACCTTAAGCCTTCTAACCTTCAAACTTTCAAGAAAAGAGCGTACTCCCATCTTAAAGGACGGCAACGCACTTACAACCCCTCTGGTGTTGCAGGTGTCCATGGGCGGCGGTAATCGCTTACCGTCAGGTGATCCGTCTGCTCGTTTGCCTCCTATATAATAAAAAAAAAGTGCGCAGTCTTAGACCACCCTACCCTACCTATCTGCTACTTTGTCGATGTCGATTAAATAGGTAAAAATAAAAATACAGTTCCGAGTATAGCGCGATTAAAAAATCATGATGATTGCTTAATTTAGATTTTTTTCCCACCTACGAAAAAGTAGGTACTGATATTTTCCTCTCACACCGGAATCTCAGGTCACCCACGCGTCGCCCTGTCGTGCCGATGCTCTCCACTGAACTGCAATGCGCCAAAGGACTCATGAATAAAGGAACATCGGAATTGAAAATTGCCATCTGTAATTGGTTTCTTGTCTGATGTTTTCGCAGTCGCTTTTTCATCAAGTGAGTTACGCAAGATGGAATAATTAGCCATAGAAATAATGACGTTAGGTGTTTTGAGTCTTCGATATGTTAGTCTGTAATTTGGTAATATTGACGTATAATATTCATATACAAGGTGAAATTTTAATCATCAGCGATACTTTGCGTAGTGATTTTATAGATATTGTACTGAACAACTTTTATTAGGGGAAGGCCGGATAATCACGAACGCTGGGTAATCGCAAACGTAGCTGTTTCACTATGTTAGAGAGAGATAACATGATTTCACTCATCACCATCTTAGAAATCACGCTATCACTATCACTACTAAACGACTAACGGAGCGTTACGGGTGCATAAAGGATTCAAGTTAAAACTAATTCAAATATTGCTTACTTTCGTTCCAATTTTTCCATAAATTAAACATTAAACTTTCGGCATTGCCCCATATAGAACAAAAAACAGCCCTTTAACTTGTTAATTAAAATTAAAAGTAATTCTCTATTTGACTTTAATTCTCCATTTAAAAAAAGTAATTCTCTACTTTACGTTTGTTTAAAATAGACTCATAAAAAGTGTACAGACGGGCGTCACAATCGTCTTCACTGGGCTAACGTTGTGATTTTTCCCGGGCAGTATGTACGTTTTTAAAATTTAAGTTTAATTCTAACCAATTTGTCGTACATGATCTCATTTATAGGCTACTGGGTCAATTGTGAACGATCTTAACTGTCCCATTAGGTGTTCGTGATTGCCTAACCAGTGTCGGTTAAAAACGAACACTAAGAGGTTTTGTTTTTGTTATAAAAGTTGATTAAATAAAGAGAAATTAATACTGTTGGATGTAGTAGTTTAAAGTACGATAATTTACCTTTCAGAAGAAGCTTTTACAGTTAACTTACAAATACAATCTTTTGATTTATTCCAAAATTCCCTTTGGTGTTCATAATTACCCTGCCTTTTCAACCATTCCGGCTGATGTGATACCTCTAATTTCGATGGGACAGAAATAGATGTCATATATTAAAGAAAAACCGGCCAAGTGCGAGTCGGATTCGCGTTCTAACTTCTAAGGGTCCGCCCATTACACAATCTTTAACAATGTATTATTTTATGTAAAATGTTAGTGAAATGTCTTTAAAAAAACCCGGATCATTAACTAATTAAGTCCGGCTCACGCTTGACTGCACATTTCTATTTAGTCTATTTTATTCAAAATTTGAGATACGGAACCATAAAAGTGACGAAGCCCTCCAGTGGTGTGGTGGTGGTGGTTCTATGGGACAGTCAAATTATTTTCGCGATTTCGGCATTGGTCCCAAAATAAAATTCAGTTAAGTATGACTTAAAAAGTCACTACGCACAAGTTTGTTCATCCTGTATGTTCACGTGTAACGAGAAATTTTAGTTTAAACTGTATGTAGGTGTAAATTACGATTGTTCATCTTATAACGCAGGTAATAAAAAAATTGTAAAGCCGGTAATTTAAAATCATTAAAATTGTGAAAATTAACGATCTTATTTTGTCCAGCTTATACGAGTATATAGGGTGCTATTAGCGAGTGGCAAGTGGGTAAGCATAAAATATTCGGGATGTTATGACTAACCGGTAAGTTTTTTTACGCGTTAGAGTCCTTACACACTAGCGTTCCATATTAATACGCGGTGAAGCTATAAATAAAATTGTGATAAATAATAAAAAAGTACCGCAAATTGTCTCGAGGCAAGATGCCGTCGTCGCGAGTTTCGGATGATTCGCGGAAATCGATCGTTCATTACGTTGTACGACAGTGTACGAGTATATGAGTAAACACGCCTTGACAGATTCGATGAAGAAGCTCTGAAAGTCATTTGTCATCCTCCGGCAATATATAGCTCCATTTATGATATAATCATAATCATTTATTTGTTGCAGCCATGGTATGATATTATATATAGTGCGTGTTGCGCCACATATTAAGGAGGGTTCCCTTTTCCTACCTAGTTACATATGATCTTCTTCTTCGTGTAAAGGGATCAAACTTCCTAAAACAAAATTTGTAGCCCTCGGGAGATCTTCCTCAGTGCACGTAGTAGCACAAGGAACACTGTCTCATGTGTATTGTTGTTTGGGGGACTCCACACTCGCAGAATGTAGGTATCACCTTTTCGCCCAATTCCCCATCTCAGAAGATTATCTTTTGATCGACCAACTCCCGTCCTAAGCCTGTAAAGAGCTTTCCATACTGCCCACTTTTCTTATATTATAAGAGCAATGTACAAAAACCGTATAACCTGCATAAAAATATACCGACGTATTTTAGTGGCATTTGCTTTTATTGAAAAGGAAAATGTTTTGGAAAAATCTCAGACAATTGAAAAAAATTCATAATACCTACATTGTGCAACGAGGGACGTAAGTGAAATGTTCGAGGTGAGGGTGTTCGACCAGTGAAAACGTGTCGTGGCTCTGTGAAGACGGTCCTCGTAAATTGGACCGAAACATGTCAAGCTATTCGACTTAATAATACGTGAGTGACCCGGTTTAAAATAATCTAACACGAGGGTGTTAATTCACGATAGCCGCATGTTTGCAATATTCTTACCCCCGGAGTTATACCCCGGCCACATACTCGACGAGTGGTATGGGAAGTAGTTCCTTGTAATGCTATTATGTAAGTTTATCACGAAATAAATGATTTATGATTATGATAAGTGAGGGAAGTATGTAGGGCTGCTTGCTTCCTTTGCTACTTCCCATGCCACTCGTTGAGTATATGGCCGGGGTATAACACTACGGTGACATTTCAAACAATCGTCCGCCATATTGTCATTTTTGGACAGGTTAGGCATCGAAGGTACAGACCCATTTGATTCCAGCCACGATTAAAAATTGTGTAAAAATAAGTAAAACTGCTATTAAATTAATCAAATTAATAGCAATAGCCTTTGTCTTTGTCTTTTGTTTATTCGGACAAGCGTGATGAGAAATAATATTCGTTACAAATAAGGTACACAGTGAGCTCGACATGGTATGTAATCATAACGCCCAGTAGATGATACCAAGTGATGGCCACAATTTGATGTTGGTGAAAAAGGCAACGGGAGCGCGCATTTTTCGATATATATGTTAACTTAGATAAAACAGCTTTTTGTGTTAATACGTGCATTACGGAATGACGGAGCTCTTAGGTAGGTAACAAACAAATAATTTTGAATTCGGTTAATAACTATAAAGGTTCCGTTCTTGCCAGTTTGGCTACGGAACCCTAAAAAGTTTCAAACAAAAACATTCCGTGTCCCAGCGGCTAATTCGGAACTGTTATTAACCTACTGTTTTAGCTCGAATACGTAAGGTAACGTAATTAATTCACCTAATTGGATAATAATCAATTTACCGGCATAAGTCACAATATAAGGAACTAAGGGATTATTCGTGCTTCATAACAAGAAACCTTAGTGTTATGGTCTAACCTAATTTGCTGACTGTGGCGCCGAGAATAAAAATAGTAGGAAGCCACGTCACGTCTTAACTGAAATAATCGTATGTGTTATTGAATATTTAAGAACACTTGTATCATTGAAATCTTTTTATTACCTATTAAAAAATATTGACCGTATAACACGAGTTAGAGAGTAGAAGGGACAAGCGGCGGACAAGGCAAGTGTTTCATACTCGGCTGCCGTTCTGCATTGTAGCGGACCCCCCCGAGCCCGCCACAAGGAAGTTACGGGCGCCAGAAATTTCCCTGACGCCCGGCGACAGATCAGGTCTATGGTTCTGCCGCAAAACCACAAATCGGCTGCAGAGGACAGGGAGAACAACGTATCAGCATTGCTATACAGCTCGGAAATGCCGCCAGCATCCTTGGTACAATGCCTCAAGGGCCTATTTTAGATACAAGCTAGTTAATTTCGTTTACGTAGTAACACTAATATATCTTGTATGTAAATAAATGGATCTTCTCAATACTTAAATACATAGAAAACATACATGACTCAGGTACAAATATCTGTTCTCATCACACAAATAAATGCCCTTACCGGGATTCGAACCCATGCAGGACCATCAGCTACATAGGCAGGGTCACTACCCACTAGGTCAGACCGGTCGTCTGAAAATAAAAAGCCGGCCAAGTGCGAGTCGGACTCGCGCACCGAGGGTTCCTTTTTAGTATTTGTTGTTATAGCGGCAACAGAAATACATCATATGTGAAAATTTCAACTGTCTAGCTATCACGGTTCATGAGATACAGCCTGGTGACAGACAGACAGACGGGCAGACGGAGAGACGGACAGACGGAGTCTTAGTAATAGGGTCTCGTTTTTACCCTTTGGGTACGGAACCCTAAAAAATAACAAAATTAATAATTTGGTACAGCGAATTGAGAACTCTATATCCGCTTATTTGTAGCGAAATTAAATTTTCCTCGACATTACGGTTGAAATTGGTATTGGTATTTGCAATTACATTCAGCGTTAGGGTTAAGAGCCACTTCGTGCACTCATAACTTTACTCATAACTAATAAAATTTATATAGGTAACCTTGGTTGAAATAAAACTCGTATAGTAGTAAAAGGGGAATTCTGAAGCAACTCCTTATAAAACGGGCCGCATCACACATATCATGATTATATGTAGTATAAATCAGATTCATGCAGTAAAGCCTTCAACCATAAAATAACTTTTCACCAATCGCCTCACTGTTAGTTAAACGTTAGACTTATAAAATTGTGACATGCAACAACTTTCTTTGAGTTGCGAAATACGTGCACATGGGTGTGTAAATACTTGGTAAGCTGACTTCCTTTTCACTTTTTTATGTATAATCATAATGATTTATTGTGTAAAAGATTCAGGTCATGCACAGAACAGTACAGTACACATTAAAACAATTTATCTTGTCACATTTAGGTACACATAAGTTTATTAATTAAGGCCCAGTAAGTGCGTGTTCTTCTCTCACTCTCACTGAGCGTAAGTGTGAGCGAGATGGAAGTAAGTGCCCCGGGGCACGGATATCATGTTTTTAAATTTAAATTTTTTGTCAGCATCATCATCATCAACATTAAGCCTTCAGTCGCCAACTGCTAAGCGTAGGCCTCTCTTCGTGTACGCCACATCTCAGCCCTGGGCTAGTCTCATCCAAAATTGCCCCGCGATTTTTCGAACATCATCCACCCATGAGCCAACGGCGCCAGGCGCTTCGTTCATCCGAAAGCGGCCACTAATCCGTCAACATTTTGGTCCTCCTGCCATCACTGCCTGGCAACGTGTCCTACCCAACTCCATTTAAGCTTGGTGGTGACGTGGTGGTTGGTTTAGGTGAAATTTATTGTACGTCGTTCCCTCAAACAAGTCAAACATGATATTGCCGATTTTTAGTAGCAATTTACATATTTTTAGCATCATCATCATTAACTTAAGAGTTATTCTCTTGTCAGAGGAGTATCTTCCAGCTTTCCATATCCCGCGCCAGCTCTTTGACTTTTTGATACGACATGACCCCTACTTTTTCTTTCACTTGATCTAAAAAGCTGCGTCTGGGTTTTCCTCTACCCCGCTATATTTTTAGCATTTGTGCATATTTTGTTACCAATTTTTAAAGTGCATTTTAGATCTATGTTCTTGATTTTTATCTATCGAGCGAAAGTCAAAAACTCAGGATTCGAATTGATACAGTTCCTCGAGAAAGGCCTCAAGATTGCTTATTACCTACATTTATGGCGGCCGTATGTATTGTGATCCAAAAACGCGCTACGACTTTTTAAAAACTCCGTTTTCTGTACCTACTGCCCCTTAAGACGAACACAATAAGAAAGTTTTCTACGGATAAGTTTTGTTTTTGTTTTTAATACCTGATTTAGAGAGATGGATACTTAATTACTTACCCCTAAATGGTACAACAAATTAAAATAATTACCTAGGTACGAGCAGTTTCACAAACTAATGAAATTTACTTTATTGTTTATTTAATTTCGATGAAGATACTAGACTGGATATTAATAAGAAACTTTATTATTTAATACATTAGTTACATAAAAAGCTTCAGACTATAAAATTAATGAATATTGAAAAAATACTACAAGCGAAATGTAGGTTGAAATATTGGTTCAAAACAAACAATATTTTTTCGTTTAATACCCGTAGGAGTTCAGTTATTTCGAATGTTAAAGTCGTTGAGAGCGTTGACTCAATGAGATTACAATTTAAATATAGGTAAGGGCGTGTTGCCAAATGATTCTCATCGGGAAATGTCCGGCCCGAGCTCGCTTTGAGAGATACGGCTGATTGTTCCACGCGGTCTACTCCAAATTACTTCTGTATAATCCCCTATCCTAACTGATAATAAAATCCAACCAACTTCAGTCTAAAACAATGCCGAACGGTTTAATTTGCATTGGGATCTTCCCGAATATAAGCGGTTAACATTCCTTGATGTAACTTGCTCTGATTTAATAATCAAACTCGGCAGTACCAAATTACTGTCAAGACTAAAATTATTGATGCGACCAATTCAACAAAATTATGTAAGGTCAACCGGTGTAATTGCCACTATGGGGTTATTGCGTCTATTCGAGTTATTTTTTAAACTACATTAGTTACTACAGCTCCCTCCATCTAGAGAAAAAGGGCAGAACTACTTGGAGGACAACACGTAACATAGAGGGCGTTTTGCCGAATCGTGTTCAAATAATTGGCTATTTTGAAAATTAGTTTCACCCCAGACCTACAGTTGGGGTAAGTCAGCGGTTCCTAACCTATCTAAAGGAAAAAATATGAATAATTATGGAGGAGGGGTAAAATCCAGTTCCCTAGTTAGTTAAAGGGGTCACAGTATGTACGTTAAAATTAAAAAACGTGTAGGACGTTGCCGTGTGAAGCTAGCCTAAAAGAGCTTATTATAAATTATTTAAACGGCCTATGAAATCCTGTAAACACCCACAGAGCATGTAGCAAACCACGTCTGTTTTCTCAAAGCTTCCCTTATAATTAATTAGGTGCGACCCGGGTCTTGTGTTTGCTCAACATCACTTTGCAAGTTTGCAGTTGAATTACGCGAATGAATTTGTCAATTTCGGTAAAGTTGTGAACACCTGATATAATTTAAGGAGCTGTCTCTCTTAGTTTCGACCCGCGCGGTGTAGGTTTTAATTTGTAAAGCGCTCAATGTACCTACTCGTAAATATGAGGGAATCCATTCAGAATGACAGCTACCCTAACAAATTCATTACATAGGTGATACATGACGCTCAAATGGCAACTGCAATTGCATTACTATGGTGACATTACTGCTGCGGCCTTAACGCGGGTGGTGTCACTGTCAATTGCCTAGGTAAAATGAGTGACGGGTTTAACGTTGACAGTAAAGCGGTGGCGGTAACGTCACTCATTTCATGAAGGAAATTGACAGTTACAGCGTCAGCAGTTAGCCGCCACAGTTATTTAAATTAAATCAGCTGCAGTTGCCACATATCCGAATGTCACCTTTACTTACCTAATATTTTATTGTGATTTATTGAACACTAGCGACCCGACCCGGCTTCGCACGGGTGCAATGCTGATGTATTACACATATAAACCTTCCTCTTGAATCACTCTATCTACTAAAAAAAAACCGCATCAAAATCCGTTTAGTTTTTTAAAGATCTAAGCATACATAGGGACAGACAGACAGCGGGAAGCGACTTTGTTTTATACTATGTAGTGATTTATATTGTTATCAAAATAGGAATGATAGGGAATGCTGTTTCAGGTAACGAGGAAGGCAACTGTTTAAATAACATTTTCACCTCAGCAGCTCGAACAAGCCTACTTTCGTCACTCCCTGGAGTGAGGAAAGTGCGACTTTCCTCACTCCAGGGAGTGAAACAATGTAGCTTTTTAATTTAGTGAAGGCCATGAACTTCATACTTTTATAACATTTTTTTATGGTAGGGTACGGTACGGTACGGGACGGGACGGTACGGTACGGTCCGGTCCGGTCCGGTCCGGTCCGGTTCGGTCTCGTCTCGTCTCGTCTCGTCTCGTCTCGTATCGTATCGTATCGTATCGTATCGTACATATTATTATTTTTTTTTCTGTTTATTCTGTGTAATTCGAAATACATGTTAACCTTTAATATGTGTACTGAGGTGAAAAATTATGTGTGCAACACGAGAGCAAAGTTATTTTACTCTCGTGTTTTTGAGTCAAAATAAACACTCGCAAGAAAAACCAACTTTCCTCTCTTGTTGCACAAATAACTATTCCAACAGCATTGGATTGCATGTCGTTGCATGCCGGGAAGTAATTTAAACATTTTTTATGCCAAACTGCTTAATTTAATTGTTCCACCTTGCTACGAAGTAGAAATTCACAGTTTTCAGAATAAAACCCAAAATTAAAATAAAACTATGAAAACGGATTATATCGCGTATATTGAATTTATAATTCATCCCGACGTTTCGAACTCTTTACAGCGTTCGTGGTCAACGGGTGACTGAGGAAAAATTACAAAATGCAAAAATACCCACATACTAAAATAATGAACAATCATAGACTACAAACTTTAAGGCTGGTTGTACATGCAAAATCGGTTCATAAGGCTAGTTATACACTATAATTATTTTTCAAGTAAAGATATATATTATATACGCGATAAAAAAAAAAAAAAAAAAAACTGCCGGCTCCAACCCTACACCACGGACCCGAGAAGATTTAATTCCCTCCTAAATTGTAGGAGGGTATCCCAATATGGGACCGGCAACAAACTCGGCGGGACACATCTTTTCAAAACATCAGAATGTCCAGCATCATCCAACACTACGGTCTCACAGTCTATGTCTCGCTTGCTCCTTTATCAGGTGGACTACAGGATCCCAAGCTGGTGGTAGAGAAAAGCCATCTTCCCTATTAAAGTTTGGATATTTCTTAATCTCAATGGCCTCGCGCAGCATTCTGGGTATGTAACGCTTCTCCTTGGCAAGAACCAGAGGCTTATCAAACTTGATTGAGTGATTGGCTTTATCCATGACATGCTCACAGACAGCAGACCTAGGTCGACGGTGCTTGACATCAGCTATGTGTTCCTTCACCCGAGTGGAAATGCTCCGTTTCGTCTGCCCGACATATGATAGGCCACACTCACCCTTTTTTTTTTTTTTTTTTTTTTATCGCGTATATAATATATATCTTTACTTGAAAAATAATTATAGTGTATAACTAGCCTTATGAACCGATTTTGCATGTACAACCAGCCTTAAAGTTTGTAGTCTATGATTGTTCATTATTTTAGTATGTGGGTATTTTTGCACCAGTCACCCGTTGACCACGAACGCTGTAAAGAGTTCGAAACGTCGGGATGAATTATAAATTCAATATACGCGATATAATCCGTTTTCATAGTTTTATTTCATGAGTAACTATCGCGGTAACCGAAGCCAAAATTAAAAGTTTATGGACAAAAGCTATGGGGACCTTTCCTCTTCTGATTACCTATATGTACAAGGGTTCCTTACATAGATAAGAACCATCCATCGTATCCTTCTCTCTCTTTCTTATCGTGGCATGAAATCTAGAAAAGCGCCATCTACAACCAGCTATCACAAGTTAATTTATTAGCTAAATAGCTACCTCATTCATTATTGTGTTACATTGTTAGCTTAGTTAATTTACTCACCTAACAATATTACAATATTATAATAACAAATTGAGCAATCTGTTTTTAAAGACCGATATTTGAAAAACCGGCCAAGTGCGAGTCGGACTCGCCCACCGAGGGTTCCGTACTTTTTAGTATTTGTTGTTATAGCGGCAACAGAAATACATCATCTGTGAAAATTTTACTGTCTAGCTGTCACGGTACATGAGATACAGCCTGGTGACAGACAGACAGACAGACAGACAGACGGACAGTGGCGTCTTAGTAATAGGGTCCCGTTTTTACCCTAAAAATCAAAATCTTTAAAGCGTCCGAATGGTGCCTTTCTTCCCCTACGTATTTAATGGAGACAAAAATAATGATACCCTGGTACTGGACTGGTACGGTACGGTACGGTACAGGAGTACCTACATATTGATGTTTTTGGCACATAAGGGTAAATATTGAGGAGAAATTGGCGAAGTTTCGACCAAAGTTGCTACGGTTGAAAACATAAATTAAGAAACTTTCGTTATTAATAGTCCTGCTGGACTTTGGGATAAGCGGTAATATTTTTAGAAGAGTATAAGTGGCTTGAATAAAACAGCACCTATATATGTACAATGGCTACAATAAGTTATAGGAGCAGCTTTAATTATTTATCAAAACACTACTAATACTGCTGTTATTCGCATTTGAATCAAGTCAGGAATAAATTAACTAACGGCAATACTTTCTATTTTAATTTGTGTTGTGAGACCTTTGTTCGACAAATTGCAAATCTACTTCAATTCCGAGTTCCAATTCCAAGCTCATCGACGAATTCGGAACATCATTTGTTTGCTCCAGTGTTACCAGCCGACCGATTCAGCTCTCCTTTTGGGGCGCTTGAACTATCCTAATGGTTAACATTTGCCCAAATTCTGTCAAACATGTTTCAAGTATGACAGAGCGACGTGTAAGGCCAACAAATATATAGGTTTACCGCTGAAAGGTTTGTAAAAATTAACACTAACCAAAGTATATAAATAGTCCCACACTGAAGTTTCTAGGTACTAGAAAACCACTGACAAGGAGCTACTAGACTGGGTTCAGAGGTAGAAGGTGGACAATACAATCTGTCAAGTTAAATAAAGAAGTAAACTACTTACTAAATTAGTTCCTTATTTAATTTCTGTTGTATTTTGTCGGAATGTATATTACCTCGAACAATCACTTTTCGGTGAAGGAAAACATTTTGAGGAAACCTGACTAGTCCGAATAAGGCCTAGTTTCCCCTCTGGCCTGGACAGTCGGATGGCAGTCGTTTTCGTAAAAACTGCCTACTGATTTAAGTCAATTCTTAGGAATAGGTTGCCGAGCGAGCCCAGACTCTCAAAGTGACCTGAGTGATGACGACCTGGGAACACCAGATTTTTTCAAAAATGTGTCAAAATAATCAAATATTGTTGCAGTCAAATGGTGGCAAACAGACAAATGTACAGGACCTATTTATGCGGCAGAATGGGATAGTTGTACAGTTTGCTGTTTGCAACAATTGCAACCATTATCTAACGAGTTAAAGAAACTGTATGGCTTGTGTCAAAAAAATTGTGAATGATTGTAAAATTCGTGATCTGAAGGTGTGATTCCATTTCCGACTGTAGGCAGCAACCGCACGTTCCGCCCCGATAACAAGTTCTTATTATAATTTATAACTTTGGTACGATAGTGCATTTACCTAAATACTCTGTGGTTTCACTAGGTTCCGTACATTTTGTTGTAATTGCTAAAAGCATTCAACAGGAAATACTAAAGTGGGTGCGCCGAGGTAAATCTAGATGTAGTTAGGGTTGCCATATGACAAAATGGAATATCTTGACAAAAGTCTGGCATTATCTTAAAAAATCCTGACATTTCCTACAAACGCGAACTTAAGAAGATAGTGGACGGCCATCTCCAAGACCTCCCCTTACCATGTCTCTCCTTAAGGAGACGTCTTTATGGTTAACATTTGCCCAAATTCTGTCAAACATGTTTCAAGTATGACAGAGCGACGTGTAAGGCCAACAAATATATAGGTTTACCGCTGAAAGGTTTGTAAAAATTAACACTAACCAAAGTATATAAATAGTCCCACACTGAAGTTTCTAGGTACTAGAAAACCACTGACAAGGAGCTACTAGACTGGGTTCAGAGGTAGAAGGTGGACAATACAATCTGTCAAGTTAAATAAAGAAGTAAACTACTTACTAAATTAGTTCCTTATTTAATTTCTGTTGTATTTTGTCGGAATGTATATTACCTCGAACAATCACTTTTCGGTGAAGGAAAACATTTTGAGGAAACCTGACTAGTCCGAATAAGGCCTAGTTTCCCCTCTGGCCTGGACAGTCGGATGGCAGTCGTTTTCGTAAAAACTGCCTACTGATTTAAGTCAATTCTTAGGAATAGGTTGCCGAGCGAGCCCAGACTCTCAAAGTGACCTGAGTGATGACGACCTGGGAACACCAGATTTTTTCAAAAATGTGTCAAAATAATCAAATATTGTTGCAGTCAAATGGTGGCAAACAGACAAATGTACAGGACCTATTTATGCGGCAGAATGGGATAGTTGTACAGTTTGCTGTTTGCAACAATTGCAACCATTATCTAACGAGTTAAAGAAACTGTATGGCTTGTGTCAAAAAAATTGTGAATGATTGTAAAATTCGTGATCTGAAGGTGTGATTCCATTTCCGACTGTAGGCAGCAACCGCACGTTCCGCCCCGATAACAAGTTCTTATTATAATTTATAACTTTGGTACGATAGTGCATTTACCTAAATACTCTGTGGTTTCACTAGGTTCCGTACATTTTGTTGTAATTGCTAAAAGCATTCAACAGGAAATACTAAAGTGGGTGCGCCGAGGTAAATCTAGATGTAGTTAGGGTTGCCATATGACAAAATGGAATATCTTGACAAAAGTCTGGCATTATCTTAAAAAATCCTGACATTTCCTACAAACGCGAACTTAAGAAGATAGTGGACGGCCATCTCCAAGACCTCCCCTTACCATGTCTCTCCTTAAGGAGACGTCTTTATCTCGAAAATGTTGAGCTAGGTATGTTGTCGACTTGTCGTAGCTTAGTTAGTTAGTTAGTTTTACTGGGCGTTTTCCGCAAGTCGACATCCAATGTGCCTATTTTGCGTGCTTGTCGTAGCTTAAATCGGTCCAAATGGCAGTCCCGTTCGTGCTATCTGATTTAGAAAAAAAAAGCTTTATGAGATTAATTATTTAGATTATTAAATCCCTTATTCCACTTTTCTGCCCGATACCACTTTTATTAGCTAGCTTCTAGTGTTTATTTGAGGTTTCCAAAAAACCCTGACACTTGCTAAGTCTGCCCGCAATCCTGACAAGGGACCAAAAATCCTGACATGTCGGGGGAAATTTTGACGTATGGCAACCCTAGATGTAGGTGACGTGAATGTATGTAGTCAGGCGACGCTAAACGGCGTAAACATGTTTGTTTACACCATGCATATTCCGTTCCAGCCCTGAATCTAAAATACAATGGATATTGCGACCCTCTTTCATACCTACTATAATGTATAGATTAGTTTAATAATGGATTATATTAATTCTCAATTATCATTTCTAACATTCGTAAAGTATTAACAATACTCTAATCTTAAGAGAGGCTCGAGGTCTCCTGACCTTAGAGGATATAACCAAAACGGAGTAGCCATTAACAGGCGTTCCCCTCTGTCGAAACTCTAATGGTATGACCGTTGTATGGACTGACGTTCATCTGCGATGGCTATTTTTACGTTAAGTATTACCCCGCAAAAATCGTCACTGTTTTGTACATTAAATTACAGACAAGGCGTCTCCATTTGGTTATATACTCCAAGCTCCTGACCTACTAAGAGGCTTACCACCTCAGGTTGAAGTTAATTTAAAACAAATGTATGTAGGTATAGTAACGGCACCAGTCATGGGACTTGTAAGAGGAAATTTGGAGTATTTGTGATATTTCCCTGATACATGTAAAATGTTACCGCCTTGCGTGTTAGAAGTTGAATGTCCCATCCATCTTTTATGTTTCAGGCGTATTGTATCAAAAATTCAGCAATTAGTTTCCACATAATTAACAAATTAAAACTATGTGTTTTTTCTCCAGTCATGGTCGGCAAAGCTCCAGTAATGGTACCCCGGTAATGGGCGTGGATCCAGTAATGGGGCCCCTATAATGGGCATCCCTATGAGTATAAAATATTGGAATAGGAAATAAGATTTGGCAAATTCAGCTTCCAAAATTTGACCCACACTAATAGACCGGGAGCCAGGAACAGATTTCCATGACCAATCGCCTCCCAGGCGAAAACTCGTATCCACTCGTATGTACATCGAATAATTTTGTCTCGATTAATTTTAGGAATAATTATGATCATGGTTGTTTTATAGGTTTTAGGGACAGGATTTCGAAAATGATGACCATCTTGGAATCCAAGATGGCGGACATGCACTATGTCATAAAAGTCGTCATGGATGTCGTTTTATGGGTTTTAGGGAGTGCTAGTTTCGAAAATGATGACCATTTTGGAATCCAAGATAGCGGACATGCACTATGTCATAAAAGTCGTCATGGATGTCGTTTTATAGGTTTAAGGGAGTTTAGATTTCAAAAATTATGACTATTTTGGAATCCAAGATGGCGGACATGCACTATGTCATAAAAGTCGTCATGGATGTCGTTTTATGGGTTTTAGGGAGTGCTAGTTTCGAAAATGATGACCATTTTGGAATCCAAGATGGCGGACATGCACTATGTCATAAAAGTCGTCATGAATGTCGTTTTATAGGTTTAAGGGAGTGCAGATTTCAAAAATTATGACCATTTTTGAATCCAAGATGGCGGACATGCACTATGTCATAAAAGTCGTCATGGATGTCGTTTTATAGGTTTAAGGGAGTGCAGATTTCGAAAATGATGACCATTTTGGAATCCAAGATGGCGGACATGCACTATGTCATAAAAGTCGTCATGGATGTCGTTTTATATGTTTAAGGGAGTGCAGATTTCAAAAAATATGACCATTTTGGAATCCAAGATGACAGACATGCACTATGTAATAAAAGTCGTCATGGATGTCGTTTTATGGGTTTTAGGGAGTGCTAGTTTCGAAAATGATGACCATCTTGGAATCCAAGATGGTGGACATGCACTATGTCATAAAAGTCGTCATGGATGTCGTTTTATGGGTTTTGGGGAGTGTCGATTTCGAAAATGATGACTAGCGTATTGGCGTCTCGAGCGCTTACGTCATAGCAATGAGGATATAATAAGATAGAGCGGTACTGTCATAGTAAATTTTATAACCACTGTAAATTCACTGCCATCTATCGACATACTTTAAAACTAAAAATGAAGATTTATAAAAATACGTTAAAATGTATTTAAATATGGATAAATGATTTTTTTATTTGCATTAATTATTTTTATATGATTTTGAACCATGTTCTTTCACTGGTATTCGTTTAAATTATAAATAACAAACGAAACAGTCAACGCCCTCTATACGAGAGTTGGCCAAAACTAGTGGCGCCATCTGATCAAAAATCAAACGTTTTTTCCTTAGACTGTATCCATCTATTACAGAGTTATATCTATCTTTGGTCATAGTGACGTCACTGACAGTTAGGTGTTAGTCGATGATAGACCGCGAGCAGAGCAGTCGTATCACGTGATGTTTGGGTTGACGAGCCGTTGGAAATACATTACATCGTATGATTTACTGTGGTAAATACAGAACCTTACAATGACCATTTTGGAATCCAAGATGGCAAATTTACGACGGCCCAGCCATACGTTCAAAATTAGGTGGGGCTTGCTCGACCAAATGTCATAGAGGGACCCTGGCAGTTTCTGACGCCGCCATTTTTATTTTAAAATGGCTGATTCTAAATGGCGCCCGATTTTCAAGTTTGTCCTAGCGCGCTAAATGTTGGTCACGGAAACTCGGGGTCCCATGGATTGCTATAAAAATTTTTTTGGAAAAAATCCAAGATGGAAAAAATTACCACTTATTTTGTATAGCAACTTCTTAACGGTGCGAGATGGGTGAACGGTGCTCCAAATGTCATAGAGGGCCCCGCGACAAATTGGTCTGATATTGCTTAATCTGTTTTTTACATACACATAGCTTCTTTTGATAGGTACTGTAAAGCTTTTGTAACCTTTACAGCCTTTTTTTATCAGTAACTGGTGACAGCCACGTTTTGAATTTAGAATCTTATCGCCCTGTCAAATGGAACGGGGGTGCGTGATCGCCATTCCTGAAGAGGCAGTCATTCTGTATAGATGATTTGTCAATTAGCTAACCTGTGAGAAAAAAATAATACATTGAAGATCAATCCTCTATGTTTAAATATCTACCACATCTTCCCCAATAGGCGTATCCCCTTAACAGTACTGGCCGCTTGTTGCACTCCCTGAAACCCATATAAAGACATCCATGACAACTTTTTGACATAGTGCATGTCCGCCATCTTGGATTCCAAAATGGTCATCATTTTCGAAACTAACACTCCCTAAAACCCATAAAACGACATCCATGACGACTTTTATGACATAGTGCATGTGCACCATTTTGGATTCCAACATGGTCATCATTTTCGAAACTAGTACTCCCTAAAACCCATAAAATGACATCCATGACGACTTTTATGACATAGTGCATGTCCGCCATCTTGGATTCCAAAATGGTCATCACTTTCGAAATCTGCACTCCCTTAAACCTATAAAATGACATCCATGACGAATTTTATGACATAGTGCATGTCCGCCATCTTGGATTCCAAAATGGTCATCATTTTCGAAATCTGCACTCCCTTAAACCTATAAAACGACATCCATGACGAATTTTAAAACATAGTGCATGTCCGCCATCTTGGATTCCAAAATGGTCATCATTTTCGAAACTAGCACTCGTTAAAACCCATAAAAAGATATCCATGACGACTTTTATGACATAGTGCATGTCCGCCATCTTGGATTCCAAAATGGTCATCATTTTCGAAACTAGCACTCGCTAAAACCCATAAAACGACATCCATGACGAATTTTATGACATAGTGCATGTCCGCCATCTTGGATTCCAAAATGGTCATCATTTTCGAAATTTGCACTCCCTTAAACCTATAAAACGACATCCATGACGAATTTTATGACATAGTGCATGTCCGCCATCTTGGATTCCAAAATGGTCATCATTTTCGAAACTAGCACTCGCTAAAACCCATAAAATGACATCCATGACGACTTTTATGACATAGTGCATGTCCGCCATCTTGGATTCCACAATGGTCATCATTTTCGAAATCTGCACTCCCTTAAACCTATAAAACGACATCCATGACGACTTTTATGACATAGTGCATGTCCGCCATCTTGGATTCCAAAATGGTCATCATTTTCGAAACTAGCACTCCCTAAAACCCATAAAACGACATCCATGACGACTTTTATGATATAGTGCATGTCCGCCATCTTGGATTTCAAAATGGTCATCATTTTCGAAACTAGCACTCCCTTAAACCTATAAAACGACATCCATGACAACATTTATGACATAGTGCATGTCCGCCATCTTGGATTCCAAAATGGTCATCATTTTCGAAACTAGCACTCCTACTACACGAGTTTTCGCCCGGGAGGCGATGACTGACGAAATTTGCGTCTGGCTCGCGGTCTATAACTAAGAGGGCAAGTTAATAAAAGTTTGTAAAAACGATATTAATTTTATCTGAAGTCCGAGCATACCTCCTGACAAATTTCAATACTACACTTTATTGTTTAAACATGAAATGACGGCATGGGAAGTATCATTACGTAAATTGTCCCATCATAGGAGGCATGTAGTTTTACAGCTCCTATAATGGGATTGGGCAAAATACTACTATTTTTTTACATCTCTGGAGTCAGAAAATAGTGTGTTGTATACCTTATCTCATGGTGAATGCAATTAACAAAACACATTCTAGTTTACACCAACTAATAATTAACTAAAATTAAATATATGAACTCACCTCTCTTAGCAAAGTTGTTAAGAATTCTTACTGGTTATGTTTTTCAGTGACACGACAACTTTTGGGTTGGCGCCAATTTCTTAAATAATAACCGAATTTCATAAAAAGTCAAACTTAAGCAGCTCTATGACTCTTGTTTATGGTCAAATATTACCAGTGTTTATAAACTAGTTTAAGATACTTATTTTACAAGATTTGTAGTTTTATGACCCATTACCGGTTCCACGCCCATTACCGGGTCCACTACTATAAGTATCCACACCGTAATAAAGGAAAATCCGAAGAGACGCGGTTCGAACACGTGACCCTAGGTTTGAAGTTGCACGTCTAATGGTAAATGATTTTGCTCTCCGTTTTATGTTTATATGCCATGCCAGAAGGAGGCATTATCAGATTTTAAAAATAAAGTGTTGATTTGATACTATTCTACAGGCACTCGTACTTAAGACTACATTTAGCTTTCGACGGTCCAAACAAATCCAACCTGACCTTGGTCGGAGTGCAGTACAATTTCGTGGCAAACCATCTACAAGGTTGCAAACTAGCAAGGTCACGTTGGTCGGAAGCATCGCTGGTTACTACATAGCCTAACTAGTGGACGCTTTCACTACATCCTATATCACTATCACTACATAGTATAAAACAAAGTCGCTTCCTGCTGTCTGGATGGATGTCTGTCCTTATGTATGCTTAGATCTTTAAAACTACGCAATGGATTTTGATGCGTTTTTTTTAGTAGATAGAGTGATTCAAGAGGAAGGTTTATATGTATAATTTGTAAAGGTTTTGTGTAAATTAGTTGAACTACCTGTGCGAAGCCGGGGCGCGTCGCTAGTAGTATATAAAACAAAATCCCCCGCCGCCGCATCTGTCTGTAGGTATGTATGTAAACCGCGATAAACTCAAAAACGACTGAACGGATTTTCATGCGATTTCACCTATCAATAGAGTGATTCATGATTCTTGAGGAAGGTTTAGGTGTGTAATTTGTTAAGGTTTTGTGTAACTCGTGCGAAGCCGGGGCGGATCGCTAGTATTGTACAGGATGTAAAAAATAGTGGAGATCCATTAAATCGTGTTCTGATTAGGAAAAAGTAGAAGTATGCCCTTAAACGGATCCACAATATTTTTGTTACACCTTGTATATATAAGGGCGAGAGGGACACAGATATTATCTTTAAAACAATATTAGATTTCTAAAATCCGAATGAACCTCAAGGACAGAATACATTACCATTACAGAGCTTACAGTATATTTACAATGATAAATTTTCGGTATACATAATATTTCTTTCCCGCACGGCGATTCATCCTGTAAGCTACTCGAATGATATATTCTTCGTTACACAAGACGGATGAGGCACTTTCTATAATAATGACACACAACTTTAGTGCTGGAAGGTGAAGCGCCCTTCAGTATAAAGTTGGCTGCTAGTTCGCGTCTTAGTTTAGTTTTGTGTAAATATTTATGATGGACAAGCATCTAGCACAGATAAATTAACTTTTTTAGACAGGACTTCTGAGCGCTACTACATTTTATTCGCTTAACTGTGACCTAAAGTAAAATATTCAGTATTCAGTATATTTTTTGCATCGTGTTATTTTTACAAGGTGTTAAGTAGGTACATATTTCATTTCTGGATCAAACATGAACCCTGTTAGGGCGTAGCAATCTTATCACTACGCATCCTAGTAGCTTACCACGGCTACGTCATGTCTATACTCCGCTATGGTCTGATTATATGGGGAAATTCCCCCGATATACAAAAAGCTTTTGTTAAACAAAAAAAATGTATTAGAGCCATATTTTCACTTAAGCCACTAGACTCATGTAAACCCATATTTAAAGTACACAAACTTTTGTCGTTGCCCTCTTTATATATATACTAAACGGCTGTATTTGTGCATAGCAATCAAAATTATTTTATTAAAATAAATACAGCCCACAGCCATGCACAAATACAGCCGTTTAGTTTTTATTACCTACAACGACCGGATATCCAGACAAAAAGACCAATTATGTGTACCTAAAGCTCGCTTGAAACAAACGACAACTAGTCCATATTTTATGTGTGTTAAAATAGATTTAAAGGTAAGGTAAGATTTCTATAAGGTTCCAAGAAATATAAAAAATCTACCTCTTAATCGGTTCAAAAGGAGCTTGTATGCCTGGTTATGTGACCTAAATGTGTATTCTATAGATAAGTTTTTTAATTATTATTCTCTTTATTTATTCTTTTTCTTATGTTAGGTTTTTTATAATATGCATATAAAAGTAAAATATAAAAACACTTACAAAACAATACAAAATACATATAAACAAATTATAAAAAACCTAACCTAGGGTGCCGCCAGCAGCGGGGCAGGGCCCAAGCTGCCGGTGGTCAGGGCCGCAGAGAGAGGAACCGGCGGACTATCCGCGCCGTGTCCAAGATCACCGCCTTCTGCATCTGACCCTTGATCCAACCACCTAGCGAGAGTCTCTCAAGGTGTTAGTCGAGACTCTTCGCTATGAGACCGTTCGCTGAAACGACTATCGGGACAATGATCGTCGAATCAACATCCCACATGGCAGTTATCTCGTGAGCCAAGTCTAGGTACTTACTGGACTTGTCCTTCTCGGCTTTCACGAGATTCTCATCATGGGGGATGGTAATGTCGACGAGCACGGCCCGGCGCTGCGATCGATCTATTATCACAATGTCAGGCTTATTGGCTACAATAGTCCTGTCAGTGATGATAGATCGATCCCAATAGAGCGTGGCACGACCATTCTCGAGAACTGGCACAGGTAAATACTTGTAGTACGGTACTTCGCAGTCCACAAGGCCGTATAGAAGAGCAAGCTGCTGGTGAATAATCCTGGCTACGAGATTATGTCTGTGCAAGTACTCGCCGTTAGCAAGATGAGAACAACCGGAAATGATATGCCTGAGTGACTCTCCGGCACGGCGGCATGCCCGACAAATGTCGACCGTACCGTCCTTCAGGATATATTTCCGATAGTTGTTCGTCATCATAACTTCGTCCGCAATTGCACAGACAAAACCCTCGGTTTCTCCGAAGAGGTCCCCGAATCGTAACCAGTTCACCGACGCGAGCAGGTCTACATCGGGTCCCGTGAGGGCCTTGTAGAACCGCCCATGTAGCACCTTACTCTCCCATACCGCCTTGCGGCCCACAGCACTTTGTACCACAGGTTTGTGCCAGTTCTCGTTTGCCAAGGAGAGCGGCGTGAAGTTCCTGTCCACTGCCACCACATCACGATGCATCCCACACTCGTTGTTAAGGAAATAATTCCTGAGATTGCACACCTCGCGGTTGTGGAGATCTTTGGCGTTAAGGAAGCCTCGACCTCCACACTTCCGTGAGATGTACAATCTCATAACTGACGAGCGTGGGTGTAGCATACGGTGTGTGGTGAGTAGTAGACGGACCCTCCGATCCAGGGCGTCCAGCTCGGTCTGAGTCCACCTTAGTATGCCAAAGGAGTATATGAGTATGGGCATTACCCAGGCGTTGAAGGCGCGCACTTTATTGCCTCCTGACAAAATACTGTTAAGGACTTTTGTGAGCCGACTGAAAAAGCGCTCCTTCACCGACTGTCTAATACCCTCGCCCTCAATACCCAACGACTGTGACATACCAAGATATTTATAGGTTTCTGATTCAGAGATAGATCTGAAAGACATTGTCTCAGAAAGTTGTAAATTTGTTGAATTTACAACCTCCCCCAGCTGTACATGCATAACCGCACACTTATCGACACCAAACTCCATTCTGATGGCGGTACTGAAAACTTCTGCGGTTAATTATTATTTGTCTTTTTTAATTATTATTATTATTATATCGTATGGCTTTATTCCTGATAAAGATTTACAATTTTAGTCATACAAAAAAAGAAAAATATATATATATATATACATGATTATAATTTTATATCTAAATTGAGTAGCCAGTCCCTTGCTTCCGGTGTGAGTGCTAACAGGTCCTGCATGCCTCCGGCAAATCGCCTCATGGGACATTTTTCTACAATGTGAGTGATCGTTTGAATAGGCTCCCCACAGTCACAGGCTGCTGTCGGTGAAATTCCCCATCTGTGAAGGTTGTGATTACAGCGTCCTACTCCCGTTCGGATACGGTTCAGAGTGACCCAGATCTTCCGTTGGTCTTTAAACCCAGTCGGCAGTTTAGTGGGGTCTGTGTTGGAGTCACCATTTTGTTCATGCCACTGCTTTCTCCACTCCGCGGAGACATTAAATGGCTCTTGGCCCTGTAGCTGGTAGTCGGACCAGATAGGTTTGCGAGATGGAAGGCGCGCTCGAGGAAGGTGGTCCAGCGTCTCTCTTATCGGTAGTGCCTGTGTGGATGCTTTATCCCATTCTCGTGCAGCAGCCCGAGTTCTTCTGATGTCCGGAGGGGCAATGTGCGATAACACGGGGAGCCAGCTGGTGGGGGTAGGCAGCAAGCTGCCAGATATCGTTCGCATCACTCGGTTCAGTTGAACGTCTACCTTACTGGTATGAGCGCTTTTGTACCACACTGGTGCACAGTATTCCGCCGGGGAGTATTTAGTAGTTTTTTAATGTTAAATGTACATAGTAATAATATGCATGTTGTTGGATAAGACTTGTAAATAGGCTAAGTCTCTGTATCTTGAAATAAAACTATGAAAACGGATTATATCGCGTACGCGATATAATCCGTTTTCATAGTTTTATTTCATGAGTAACTATCGCGGTAACCGAAGACAATATCTCTGTATCTTGTTGGATCTTTAATTCATTAACAATCCACCAAAAATACAGATCATTTTTTGCATGCTTGTCTAAGTAGAATATGGAGAATTTGTAAACACTATATTTATACCAACCCTATGTAACCCATATTCCGCAAATAAAATTCATTCATTCATTCATCTTATATCTAACAATTTATATGATACAATTATTGAATAAAATTTTAATTTCAACGTATTACAACGTATTGTAATATTGTATAGTGCTGTGTTCCTGCCGGTGAGAGTAAGGTTGCCAGCAGATCTCAAAGAGGGTGCGGAGTGTTAGGGTCGGCAACGCGCATGTAACTCCTCTGTAGTTAGGCTACGGAAACTGCCGTATGCTTGTTTGCCACCGACGTAGTATAATTACATTTAAATTGGTTACAAATAATATTTAATAATTAATTAATCTTCAATATTAACTTGAGAAATAAAATATATATTATATACACTGAAAACCTAAATACAGTTTGTTCAGAATCGATAGGAGAATCGATTGCGATATATTTTAATCTGGGTAATTTTTTTATTATTTTTACATGCCCAGTCTACAAGTTTGTAATGCAACAATATCAATAACTAGCATTTGACACGTTATTTGTCAATGAGCAACACCCTTAACTGGCCATTGGTAAACCTTATCTCGTTGTATTAGTAAGGTATGCAAATGGTCAGTCAATTCAGTGTTTACCATGGTAACTAGCAATTGTATGATGTCACTAAAACGAGGAAGTCTCTTGTGTAGAATTACCAGTCGAATAGAATTGTTAAGAAAACTAAACAATGAATATATATTTAAATATTTATCGGATTAAAGAATAAATACTCAAGATGAGTTTAAAATTCAAAAAATCTGTTGGGGTGTCTCAGGTTTTCAGTGGCTCAAGTAACACCGTGTATAAATTCACGAAGCATTCAACATTAAGTAGAATTATACACTGAAATTATATTGTTAATTAAATTAGTTATGATAATAAAAATATAGGAAGGTACTATTCATATTAAAAATGAATCGTCAGTTTTCCAAAAAAAAAATCTTTAGTAGAATAAGTTTTTCTGTAGTATTAAATATTTGTTTTATTGGGTTTTAAATTTGGGTAGACTATTTTCATTCTTTAGGTCAGGCAAATTATTGTAAACTTTGACGCACATTGCAAACGGCCGTTATGTACCATTTGTAACTGAGGTTGATGTTTCCAATTTACTCCGTGGACGTAAGTTATCTGGTCGCGAATGTTGCGGAAATAAATTCATTTTTCTTTAACAAACATGCTCGCCTCTAAGATATAAATTGATGGCAAAGTTAAAATTCTTAGCTCTATAAAACATTCCTTACTAGCTATCTCCCATGCCTATATCACAAATTATTCTAGCTAGTAACCGACATAGATAAATATAATGTGAGCTATTTCCCGATAGCACTATACCATACGACAACCAAGCATGTCCGTAAGCATAGTAGACGCACGTGGCAGTTTTTGTATTTATACACATTTTTAGTATACGTAGTGCGTATATAAATCTATTTAGTTTTGACATTATTTTGTTAATGTGTTCTGTTAATTGTGGTGTCCATAGTAATGCCTAGAAGAGGGAATGTGTCCACAAACTCTAGTTGGGTGCCCTCAAACGAGTATATAATTTATGTTTATTGCACTTCGTTTATGTGGCTTAACTCAAACAGTTTTTTTTTTTGTAAAGTTAACTTGTAGATTGTGGTCGGCTAACTAAGTACAAGCTTGGGTTATAAATTAAAATGACGTAGTAAGTAAATAAGATTAACAATTCGTAAATATTCTCATTCATTTCATATGTTGCTATTCCTGTTGTTATTAATCACTCTCTTCACACAACATTTTATGGCGGCTTACACTATAACTACGATCAATTGAGGAACTGATGAACGTTAAATATCCACCACTTCCTGCAGGCATAACACAGATTTAATTATTTTATCCACAAGATAAAATAACCGTCACTTTTTAACACCGCGGGATTGAATTTGATGGACACTGTCTTTATCGTGTATTTATCACGCTGTCACGTACGAAACAACGATCATAATATATCTGTACTGAGGGCCTAGCCCAAATTAAAAACGTCGATAGAAAACGCAAAGAAAACTTAAATAATGTATGGAAATAGTTACGTGACTTTTCGTAGCATCTGTCATCCCGATATTTTTTTTCTTTTCGTTTGGCGTCTGTTCTCAGACCTAAAATTTATGCTTACGCATACGTTTGTCGATGTACGATTGTCATCTTAGTTACGCCTCCTGGTTTATGATTAGGCAAATTGTCATTATTTCGGTGACAATACGCTGACATGGAGCTGATCTAATGATACAGTCAGAAAGTGAGTATAGGCATTTCGCAACGACGAACCCAACCCAACCTTAATGACTTTGGACCAGAAGAGGGCCTACCGCAAACCACTTCGTTCGTAAGTCTATTTGCCTCTAGAATATGCTATGCAAAAGCGATAGAGAGGCAGATAACGAAATTACGATTTTCGATTTTTACAATCATTAGAAATGAGTATACCTAGTACTTCAAGCTTCTTCTTTAAAATCTTTAAATTATTTGAAGAATTCTCTTTTCCAAGGTATCCATGACTTCAGTGAGATTGTTCATGGAAATTATGATAATTAGGAACGTTTCCTGCTCGTAAAGTTTTAACTTTATTGTATATTTGGCTGGGAATATTGGGTTGGTAGCATTTCATCAATTGGCTACTGAGCAGAATGCTTAACTGTAAATTACAACTAAATTTTATTGGTGTACGTGCGGCGAAAACCATAATTTGTTAGCTTACTGCTGCGACTCGCTGTAACCCAGAAATGTTAATTTATCGTTTGACCGGTCCTAATTTGCGCAGAATAACAAAAATAAATATAAATAACAAGTCGAGTAAGTATGAGACGGCTTACTTTTAAAGTATAATCGAGAGTGGGTTTATAAAAATATATCCTGAGTGGAAACCTCACCTGATTCTGACCTGATTCAATGATATTAGTTAAAATATATAATTGTTTAAGTATTTTCAATTATAACAGGGCATGTTACACATGTATAGGAAATGTATACATTTGCATGTACTGTTTGTTTTGTTATTTTAAGTTCCTAATTCTAAAATATTTTCAGCAGATAAACATGAAAAAAGGCTATCAATTTTATATTTTAGTTCTGCACTGAATCACGACACAATTAATATGCAAATCTCCATTTAAAGCGGAGATTACCGCCGCAGTCAGACCTAAGTGACTTCGTTTGCGAAAGCTACGTGTTGTGATGGGAAAACAGCTTTTATCCGTTCGGAGATAGAATTAAAAAATGCCGTTATTCATAAACGCGCTACAAGCGTTAGATAAGTATATCGTTTGTTTAACTAATTGAGGCTTAAAAAGTTTTTATAAAACTAAGAGGGTTAAGCTTTTTTAAATGATTCGCATCGCATCCGTTCGATAATTTTATTGTTTTTCTAGGCCATATTTTATAGGCTTCTAGAAGTCATTATATATACTGTACACGCTATTGTCTGCCATGGGACATGCGTTTATTTCTATCAAATAAGTATGACATAATATGGCCTTTATTGCTATCAAATTGTCGCAACACTAATTAAATTAATATGACCGGCAAAAACTATTTTGGTGGTAATGTATGTTAGTATGTAAGTTCTAATTTTAATTATTGCTGACGTTATGTGTCTAATATAATTGCCTACATATAAAACGTTAACGTAGGTACATGACAATAAACAGTTATAATACTATACGAATACTCGTATAGTATTATAACTGTTTATTGTCATGTACCTACGTTAACGTTTTAACAAATACTCGTATAGTATTATAACTGTTTATTGTCATGTACCTACGTTAACGTTTTATATGTAGGCAATTATATTAGACACATAACGTCAGCAATAATTAAAATTAGAACTTACATACTAACATACATTACCACCAAAATAGTTTCCACTATACAGTGGAATGTTGGGTTATGTGTAAAACCGTATATTTATAATATTAAGAAAATATACAAAATAACTGAAATTGTTACATTTCGCTGTTTTTTCTATTTATATTTCCAGTTATGTATGGATAGTTCATTTGAATTTTAAGAGGCGATTTAATTAAATTTATATTTATCTATTTTAAGATAAGTTTTAAATTTACCTCCCGTCCTCGAAACGTCGGAGGTAAATTTAAAACTTATCTTAAAATAGATAAATATAAATTTAATTAAACCCTCGTCCTCGAAACGTCGGAGGTAAATTTAAAACTTATTTTACGCGATTAGGTCCCGTCGTTGTGAATAATAATGAGTAAAAATCGTGAAAGTTTAAATCAGTGTTTTAAGATACCAACTTAAATCATGCTGAAGTTATTAAGCTGTTAGAACAGGATCAAGTAGACAAGTAAATAATACGGTTTACAACATGGCCGGGAATTCACTCGTCTCTTTAATATTATAATTTAAGTTTATTACAAACGTAGTCCTGGTTATAAACATTTATAATATTATATACCTCAATCACTTTAAATAGTTTAAATATGATAATAAATAAAGAAATAAATAATAAATAACCGCTTTCCATTTTTATAAAAAAAAACTTAAGATTTGCCTGTATTTACTTTTGCAGCTGGGTCTTTGGTACATTTGATAATATTTATTCTGAAAACAGGGTGTGCAAAGAATAGGAAATTGATTGGTCTTCGTATAAATTAGATATTGTACTTAAGTTAATAGATCTATGCCCTGACATGGTTGTGTCGTTGTTACCAATGTATACCTATACATATATGCAATAAATCAAAATATTTGGTGTCTACATACTTTTAGCTACGAAACTAACGGCCGGCGTCAAATTATAACTATAGTCAGCAAAAGTCATTATTAGTAACAACTCGTTTTTTAGCAAATGAAGAAAGTGTTCGTCAAATCCATTTGAAACTATATTGTTTTTATTAGTTCAAACATGACTGTTACACAAAAATAATAGTCGCCGCTAAACACCCGCGGTGATGTCAGGGGTTTCTATTTATGTTCTTAGAAAGAATAGACGACACGGAGTGAGACAGAGCTGTGTTCTACGCAAAAATCAATTAAAATATATGCATTGAACTGGTGTTGTGTGTCTTCTTTTTAGGTTTCCGTAGCCAAAATGGCGAAAACAGAAACCTTATATTTTCAATTAGAGTTCTGAATGATTCACGGTTAGTTGCACTAGACTTATATTGACCGGGATATAGACCGTGACCTTATATTTTCGTCATGTTTGTCCTTTTGTCTGTCCGTATGTTCCAGCCATTATATGCATGTAAATACCTAATTCATATCTTACGCTCGTTCTAACTTTTCGCCATATACATATTACAAATAAATGTAAAAAAATATGTCCCACGCCATATAAAATCACTTTTCGAACTTAAATTTTGATAATTCGAAAGTTCGAAATATACATATATACATATGTACAATATACTATCTGGGGGACTACTTTAGTTTTAATTTACTTTATACGATTATAATTTTACGCGACAACGTAAATAATGTAATGATTTTGTGACTTATGATTGCATATTCTATTTTAAGTTAGTAGCTAAGTTTAAATTTGAATTGATGTAAATATTTCGATTTCAACTATCCTGTATTACATTGTACGAGTATGACTAAATAATATATATATAGGGGAGGAACTCCATACCATACATGTAACTAAAAGGGAATATCGGTAGGCCTTTAAAAATGACATTAAGGTGGTTAAGAACATTTAAATAAAGCTAGTTTCCACGACAATTATTTTGAATAGGTATGATCGGTTGAGCCATTAATGAGGTTTTCCCAGAAAAACTTAAAACAACGTATGTGCCGCGAATGGCTTTTATGGCTTTTTACATTTTCAAATATAAAAACCGGTCAAGTGCCTGTCGGATCACGCATATTGGAGAGTTCTGTGCCTTCATACAATTATGAACTTGGCCAGTTTCTATATTTATTTTCGCCTAAAAGCGAACCTGAGCGTTGTTAGCAACCCAATTCACATTCTATTTTAGCATTACAGGAATAGAAACTTTGATTGTGTCCAGTGATGAGCTGATGAGAATGGATGCCAGACTGACGGCTGCCAGACTAAACCATATCGCTAATAAATAACATTTTGATTTACTCTATTGACGGACGTCATCGCTCGGTTATCTTACCAGTAAATCAAAATACAGTTCATCGATTAACTAAAGCTGCTCACACAGGAAGTCGTTAGTGCGGAGGAAAGCGTAATTAATTTTGAGCCAATCAGAATTTAGTTCATTATCGCATGACAAGGTGGCAGGATACAAATAGATTTGAAGTTGTTCTAATTTAATCTTCATATGACGTGCTACTGTTATTACAACAGATAGGAAATGGTTCGATACGAGCTGTTTACCTTTCATATGTTTGCCTAATTTGATTATATTTCAAATTGAAACTGTCGTCAGTCACACCAAGTCACACTAACTAACGCTAATCTAATATTGTCTTCGGTTACCGCGATAGTTACTCATGAGTTCTCGGGTCCGAGGTGTAGGGTTGGAGCCGGCGTAGTTTTTATCGCGTATATATATATGTATGTATATCTTTACTTGAAAATAATTGTAGTGTATAACTAGCCTTATGAACCGATTTTGCATGTACAACCAGCCTTAAAGTTTATAGTCTATGATGGTTCATTATTTTTAGTATGTGGGTATTTTTGCACTTTGTAGTTTTTTTCCTCACCCGTTGACCACGAACGCTGTAAAGGGTTCGAAATGTCGGGATGTATTATAAATTTAATATACGCGATATAATCCGTTTTCATAGTTTTATTTCATAACGCTAATCTAATTACTACTAACAGT
This sequence comes from Cydia strobilella, assembly GCF_947568885.1. NCBI lineage: Eukaryota > Metazoa > Arthropoda > Insecta > Lepidoptera > Tortricidae > Cydia > Cydia strobilella. The sequence continues at coordinate 7,500,377 of NC_086045.1, forward strand.
AAGTACATGAAAATGAATACCTAGGCTCTGCGAAACATGTCGCGCAAGAGACAACTTAGTGTTGATTATATTTCTTAAGATTATTTAATGTCAGTGTTATTAATATTTTATGTCATCATCGTTTGATCTTGATCAAACAACTGAAACGAACTACCCTCTGAAATAATATAGGATAGGTATACCTATCATATTATTTAAAAATCTCAGCTCACAGGGTACCTACCTAAACGTATATAAAAATACATACTAGGAGTAACTAGGAATACTAGGTACTTAATTAATCGATTTTCGCTGTTTTGAACTTTTCTGCAAAAATACAGCATGTGCTGTTTTTGGATCTAAAAAACGTACCATACCTACTATCACATATATTGCAACATCAAAACTACATAAGGATTTAATGGTTGTACCTAATTATTTGTTTACTTGAATTGTCATTATCTTTCTACTAACTAGACATCAAAATCTCATCAGCATGAAATAGTGATGGCCAAAGTGAGCAAACATTACGATATATATATTTGGCCACTTTGGCTGTCACTATCGATTTTTGACCTGACAGTACATGACCGCAGCAAGTTTTCCTGCGCAGGTGACGGGGGCAAAGGAAGACCAGCTAATATAAGCCTTAATACCCAATTTAGGATGACTAATGATTTCATTAAACAAACAAAAATAATAACATAAAAACACAAAATTACGCGAAGTTTGTAAGATTTATTTAGGCAAGAAAGTAATCAATATTAAATATTGATTACTTTCTTGCCTAAATAAATCTTAGGGATAACAAATTTTGTTATCCCTGAAGGAAACTCATGAGCTCAGAACGAACATTTTATGTGGTCGTAGGTGGCTCGTCTATAGGACCCGAGAATGCTGTGACCTCTATTTTCGGAGCCGTAAAAATGATATATTATTATGATATCAACTTCGCCATCAGCTGATGGACGATAAAGCAAAACTCTTATCCAGATTTTTACTTCCTTAAACTTGATTAGCTTACTAGTAATAATTCCGATACCAGACTTTGTTATTACCTGACTACGTGAAGGGTTATAATTTTAGTATTTTATGTACGTAGCTATAATAGGGATTTTTGCCTGTATTTAAAATAAATTATTTCTGACCATGAACGAAATAAAGCACCAGATAATTATTAGAAAAACGTAGACAGCAGTTATTTCTTGACACAATTTCTATTTGATAAATCGGGTAGAACTTAAAAAAATAGGTGACTTGACCGTGACGTATTTTTGATATTTTCCTGATACGTGTAAAAGGAGGTATGTAGCTTTACAGCTCCTATAATGAGATTAGGCATAAATTCACTAATATTTTCACATTTCTGGAGTAAGAATATAGGTAGTGTTTTGTAGACCTGATCTCATGGTAAATGCAATCAACAAAACACATATTCTAGTGAACACAAAGTAATAATTAATAAACAGGTAAAATATGTACTCACCTCGCTTAATAGTGTTATTAAGAATTATCACTGATTTATTTTTTTAGCTACCCGACAACGTTTGGCTTGGCGCCAATTCTTAAAAACAAAACGTCAAATTTAAGTAGCTTTATAAACCTTGTTTATTGTAAAGTATTGTCATTATTTATAATAAACTGATTTAAGATACTTATTTTACAGGATTGGTGGTTTTAAGTCCCATTACCGGTTCCACGCCCATTATAGGGGTGCTTACTATATATTATGTCATTTTGTCCGTATTTCCCCTGCAGCGAGCTGCAAAAGCAGCTTTTTAGACCTGTACCGCTGGCTATATTTTGACCCCTAGGTTATAAAAATATTAAAGTCAATTCTGTTTTCGCTTATGAATACTTTGTTAAGATGTAAATCTTACATTTTGTTTTGTGTCATATATATAATTTGCTTTTCTAGTAATTTGTTATTTTGTGGTAATTATTTTTTATTTTGAATTATTTTGGAGAAAAAAATATTCGAGAGAAAACATGTAACTGTGTTGCATTTAGGATAGTGTTTTTAGTGTGAAAACATAGTTTGTGTCAATTACGTCCACTGCAATCTGATACTATGTCATAATATTCTAAATGACACAAAAAAAAATTAGAGTTAAAAAAAATTACTTAGGTCGAATTTAATCGTTTAAATAGGTCCATTAAATGATTTTGTGTCTTATTAAGGCATAGCTTCATAAGATATTTGATGATTTTGTTGTAACAGGCTGTCACCGTTACAAAAGAATATTAAAGATATTAGAGTTTACATCTTATTAATTTGAAATGCGGGATAAATAAGATGTATGAATTTGTGTCACTTGCATCCACTGCATAAACAAATATTACAAAAATATTATTTGCGTTCAAACGAAGCTAGCGGGCAGTCTGAATGGGCAAAGGAGGCCGTGCAGGGTGGGGCCGCGTCGTGACCTTGCCGTACGCAACGCATGTTTACTTCGCCTGTGCGCCAAATTAACGCAACTTATTCAAAGAAGTTACGCAAACAACACAACAACAAGCAACAAGCAAGCAAAGAATGCGTCGAATTATCTTTTACCTATTTAAAACTCATAGATATTGTACAATGTCACCAATATGCAAAAGAACTGTAAGTACATGTTTGATTTGCGAGCGAGCTGGCAACATTGCGCAGGGAAATCTTAAAAATATCGCGTTTACGTGAACGCCACATACATTTGTGACAGTGATAGGGAAAAGGTACCACTAAAGTAAGATTTGGTTGTTAATACCGTGACTTTCTTTCATTCTTTGATAAAAAAAAAATGCTATTTATGCAACAAGTGCGGAAATCATCTTTACGCACGTGTATCATACAATGTTTTACTATGCATTGTGCGAGTAAATAAAAACACATATCATGGCAAATAAGTTTAATTATTAAAAGGAGTGTTTTAAATCGACACGAGTTGCGAATTACCTATTCGCACGTGTATCGTACGTTTTACAGTACATATGGCCCTTTAAACTTTCGACATATGCACGGTAAGTGCTCTTTTCCGCACTAGTGCGAGAAAGTAGCACCATATGTACTGTAAAAAAAATTGAAAACATAAAGCACTAGTGCGGAAAAGCAGTACTTTTCGCACGATATGGCTCCGTAGGAAACGCACTTTTCGAGCATATGCATTGTAAAAATATATATAGGACTGTATCTCCTAAACCATGCGTCGTAGCGCAAAAATAATAAAATTTTCGTTCCCCTTTATGTAACCCAAAAGTAATACATGAAAAATACAATGAAAAAAAAGAAACAAAATCTTTATAGGGCTGTATTAGCTGTATCTCCTATATCGTGCATCGTAGCGCAAAAATAATCAAATTTTCGCTCCCCTTTAAGAAGCCCCTAATTAAGATTTAAAAACGCAAAAAAGAAAAAAAAGAGGAAAAAATCTTTATAGGGCTGTATCTCCTAAACCGTGCGTCGTAGCGCAAAAATAAACGTTTCGGTCCCGTTTATGTAACCATTAATTTATATTTAAAAAAAAGCGCAATAAAAAAAAACAAAAAAAAAACTTTATAGGGCTGTATCTCCTAAACCGTCGTAGCGCAAAAATAATCAAATTTTCGTTCCCCTTTATGGAACCCCAAACTAATATACAAAAAACACAATGAAAAAAAAAGACAAAAAAAAATCTTTATAGGGCTGCATCTCCTAATAATCAATTTTTCGTTCCCCTTAAGAAACCCTTAATTAAAACTTAAAAAAAAAACCAGGAAAAAACTTTATAGAGCTATTATAGCTATATATATAGATATAATATCTCCTAAACCGTGCGTGGTGGCGCAAAAATAATAAAAGTTTCGTTCCCCTTTATGCAACCCATAATTTATATTTAAAAAAAAAAACGCAAAAAAAATTTAAAAAATCATTATAGGGCTGTATCTCTTAAACCATGCGTCGTAGCGCAAAAATAATAAAAATTTCGTTCCCCTTTATGAAGCCCCAAAGTAATATACTAAAAACACAATGAAAAAAAAGAAAAAAAAATACAAAAAACTTTATAGGGCTGTATCTCCTACACCGTGCATCGTAGCGCAAAAATAATTAAAAAAACCCCTTTAAGAAACCCCTAATTAAGATTGAAAAACGCAAAAAAGAAACGAGGAAAAAAAATCATTTTAGGGCTGTATCTCCTAAACCGTGCGTCGTAGCGTAAAAATAATAAAATTTTCGTTCCCCTTTACGGAACCCCAAAGTAATATACAAAAAACACAATGAAAAAAAAATAAAAAAACAAAAAAAAACTTTATAGGGCTGTAGGGCTATATCTCCTAAACCGTCGTAGCGCAAAAATAATCAAATTTTCGTTCCCCTATGTGGAACCCCAAACTAATATACAAAAAACACAATGAAAAAAAAAACAAAAAAAAACTTTATAGGGCTGCATCTCCTAAATCGTGCATCGTTGCGCAAAAATAATAAATTTTTCGTTCCCCTTTAAGAAACCCTTAATAAATACTTTAAAGAAAAACCAAAAAAAAACAGGAAAAAAATCTTTATAGAGCTATATCTCCTAAACCGTGCGTGGTAGCGCAAAAATAACAAAATTTTCGTTCCCCTTTACGGAACCCCAAAATAATATACAAAAAACACAATGAAAAAAAAACAACAAAAAAAATCTTTATAGGGCTGCATCTCCTAAACCGTGCATCGTAGCACAAAAATAATCAAATTTTCGTTCCCCTTTAAGAAACCCTTAATTAAAACTTTAAAAAAAACCAGGAAAAAAAACTTTATAGAGCTATTATAGCTATATATATAGATATAATATCTCCAAAACCGTGTGTGGTGGCGCAAAAATAATAAAATTATCGTTCCCCTTTATGCAACCCATAATTTATATTTAAAAAAAAAACCGCAAAATTTAAAAAAAAAATCATTATAGGTTTGTATCTCTTAAACCATGCGTCGTAGCGCAAAAATAATTAAAAAAAAAACCTTTAAGAAACCCGTAATTAATACTTAAAAAAAAACAAAAAAAAACAGGAAAAAAAACTTTATAGAGCTGTATCTCCTAAACCGTGCGTGGTACCGCAAAACCAATAAAATTTTCGTTCCCCTGTATGCAACCCATAATTTATATTTAAAAAAAAACGCAAAATTAAAAAAAAAAAAATCTTTATAGGGCTGTATCTCCTAAACCATGCGTCGTAGCGCAAAAACAATAAAATTTTCGTTCCCCTTTATGCAACCCATAATTTATATTTAAAAAAACGCAAAATTTAAAAAAAAAAAATCTTTATAGGGCTGTATCTCCTAAACCATGCGTCGTAGCGCAAAAATAATACAATTTTCGTTCCCCTTTATGAAACCCCAAAGTAATATACAAAAAACACAATGTAAAAAAGAAAAAAAGAAAAAAAAAAAAAAAAAAAAAATCTTTATGGGGCTGTATCTCCTAAACCATGCGTCGTAGCGCAAAAATAAAAAAAAATTCGTTCCCCTTTATGCAACCCATAATTTGTATTAGAAAAAACGGAAAATTAAAAAAAAAAACATTATAGGGCTGTATCTCTTAAACCATGCGTCGTAGCGCAAAAATAATTTAAAAACCCCTTTAAGAAACCCGTAATTAATACTTAAAAAAAAAAACAAAAAAAACAGGAAAAAAAACTTTATAGAGCTGTATCTCCTAAACCGTGCGTGGTACCGCAAAAACAATAAAATTTTCATTCCCCTTTATGCAACCCATAATTTATATTAAAAAAACGCAAAATTTAAAAAAAAATCTTTATAGGGCTGTATCTCCTAAACCATGCGTCGTAGCGCAAAAATAATAAAATTTTCGTTCCCCTTTATGAAGCCCCAAAATAATATACAAAAACACAAGAAAAAGAAAGAAAAAAATAATAACAAAAAAACTTTATAGGGCTGTATCTCCTAAACCGTGCATCGTAGCGCAAAAATAATCAATATCCATTCCCCTTTAAGAAGCCCCTAATTAAGATTTAAAAACGCAAAAAAGAAAAAGGGAAAAAAATCATTTTAGGGCTGTATCTCCTAAACCGTGCGTCGTAGCGCAAAAATAATAAAACTTTCGTTCCCTTTTATGAAACCCCAAAGTAATAACAAAAAACGCAATGACAAAAAAAAGAAAAAAAAAACAACAAAAAAAACTTTAGGGATGTATCTCCTAAACCGTGCATGGTAGCGAAAAATAATCAAATTTTCGTTCCCCTTAAGAAGCCCTTAATTAAGATTTAAAAACGTAAAAAGAAAAAGAAAAAAATCTATATAGGGCTGTATCTCCTAAACCGTGCGTCGTAGCGCAAAAATAATTAACTTTTCGGTCCCCTTTATGTAACCATTAATTTATACAAAAAAAACGCAAAAAAAAGAGTTTTTTTATAGGGCTTGATCTCCTAAACCATGCGTCGTAGCGCAAAAATAATTAAATTTTCGTTCCCTTTTATGAAACCCCAAAGTAATATACAAAAAACACAATGTAACAAAGAAAAAAAGAAAAAAAAAACAATAAAAAAAACTTTATAGGGCTGTATCTCCTAAACCGTGCGTCGTAGCGCAAAAATAATCAAATTTTCTTTCCTCTTTATTCAACCCTTAATTTATATTTAAAAAAAAAACGCTTTCACTAAACTGCTGTAACTCGGAAACTTAGAATCCACAAAGGGGACTTTACTAAATTATGACACATATTAAAGCCTGACCAGTAATATATGATCATTGTCAAGAGGGCGCTGTTTATTCTCATGTATAGGGTGACAGTTCAGTATAGTATGAAAAAATATTGTATTTAATGAACATCATCATCAATGTAATTAATGTTGCTTGCCACGCTTAAACATAACAAAAATCACAATAAATTGCGTCTTAAAATAAACTTAAAAAGTCTACTAAAAATCGAAACAAAAGTAATTTTTAAGTCGCTGATGTGACATTCTCAATCAAAAGGTAGGTACCACTTTGTCGTTTACCATAAAGACGAAATTTGATTATATCTTTATACAAATAACCTGTCAGAGAAGGTGGTACCTTTTGATTAGGAACGTCACAAATGTTGGTCAGTATGAGGAGTGCAGCCTACAGTTTATTTTTAATTATATTTATATACCTACTACGGTAAGATTGATAAGACAATGTAATTATGCCTCCGAATGAAATAAATACACTGTATCGCAAAACTAAGTGGCGAGACAGCTCATAATGCCATCTCTTGGTTGGTCTTAACAAGGGTAAAGGAGATAGTATTAAGATCTCAGTCGCCAGCTGATATTGCGGCAAGTATAATAAGCACCCCACCCGCGTAGGTACCCTTCCCCGCGTACGCCCTTCTTGCTCAATTGAGTTTTATTTTGCCAGATAGTAAAAAAATCGTGGATCAAAATGACCCAAATTATGAATGATGTCTCAATGTGGTATTATAATATTGTAGACGTAAACTTAATAATATGATTTTTTTTTGTGGCAGATATGGGGTGTTAATTAGAAAAATTTTTTTTTTAAATAAAAGCGGTGGATGTCTTTGACACAGATTTGTTTGAATAACATATAACAATGTTCTGTAAAGTACAACACTTCACTTACCAACTCTCATATTTTTTTAGGCGTTTTAGGATCAATATTAGGTATTTATTAAATGCCATTATACCCGTGGATGAAAATGACACAAAATGCGTGTGTACGTCGGAAGCCACTTTGCCTTTACAGGGAAACAAAGAATTTCGTCTCTAATTTTTTTACAGAATGCTGATTGAAAAAAGAAATACCTAAATTTCTACCTAAGCAAATACCTAGGATGACACAAAATATTATTTTTAGGTTTAGTATATGGTCTGGAAACTATATATAAAAAATAAGCAACATTAATATTCTTATAACCTCAGAAGTTATTGGTACAGGCCTATTTGCAGCTGTGTGTATTACATATGCATATTTGTGTCGTATGTTCCACCGTAGAATCAAGACTATTGAAGTAGTTTTGATGAATGAGGTGTCAGGCCATTTTTATGACGTGGGCGATTTCCATTAGCCGATTAAAACGTAGTTATAGTCGAGGTGAAGTTTTTCCAATGTTTTGTTTGTAACATAACAGGTATTTGCTGATTGGTTCTTTTTTTTGTTAAGTTTATAAGGCAGTAATCATTGGCCATTTCAGCTAGTTGGCCATAGCTGCATAGGTTATTATTTTAGGAATTACGCAACGCATGTTGCATAGAGGAACTCAAGTAATCATTTTTAATTGTGAAATAAGTAAATTGTATAATAGATCGTCAGGTGTTCCGATCGTCTTTGGTGTAGTGTTCATATTCGGTCAAATCGAAGTACTTTTCATATTTAACTACATTTCATATCTCTGTTTTCGAGTTAGACGCCTGCAATCTGGCATCATGCCATGATTTTGCATACCTCTGAATATTTTTTTCATTAAATGTTTTTATATTTAATTACCAACTGTTCATTTGTTTTGGCAACGGGGCGCTCTGCAATCATGGATGTCTATTTGAACGAGCTTTATTGACTCTTCCAGTTTCTTAAATCACTTAAATCACTACACTTTACTCGTATAAAACAAAATCCCCCGCGTCTGTCTGTGTGTATGTATGTTCGCGATAAACGCAAAAACTACTGATCGGATTTTCATGCGGTTTTCACCTATCAATAGAGTGATTATTGAGGAAGATTTAGGTATATAATTTGTTAAGGTTTTGTGTAACCCGTGCGAAGCCGGGGCGGGTCGCTAGTTTTTAAATAAGCTTGGTTCAGGTTGTTTTCGTTTTTTTCGATTGTTGTATTTTCATCAGAAAATGAAGCATTTACATTTAAAACTGTCGCATTTGATTAAGTGGAACTCCTGATGATGATCAGAACGGAACTTCAACGACGCATAGTACACGTTTGGATTTCGACTTGGACTGGGACCCGGACACGGACCCGGACTCGGACCCAGGACCGGACCCGGTTCGGACCCGGACCTGAACTCCGACCCGGAGAGTTATAACTGCGACCCTAACAGAAACGATATGCTGCTAGATACGTGGGTTAGGTTAGGTTTGAACTGCGGTCCTTACAGAACGGAACTGCTATCAGAGAAGTGAGTTTTAGGTTAGGTTAGATTAGAACTGAGACCCTTATAGAAACGAAATGCTACTAGAAAAAACCGGCGAAGTGCGAGTCGGACTCGCGCAAGAAGTGTTCCGTACCATTACGCAACAAACGGCAAAAAATTGTACTTGGAACTATTTAAAAACATTTGTTTTCTGCATCAATCCGATCTGTTTCAACTCTCCTAATACCGAGGTAACTTAAAACAGGTACTGAAGGTATGTTGACACGCATCTATAATTTATGAATTTTAACAATAAATAGGAAACTAGTGCCAGTAAAACATTTTCATCGGTAACCGCAGCTTAATTTAGAATTCTAGTTTTCAATTTCGTCTTTTAGCTGGTTACAATTTTAAAAAGAAATTATGCCATATTAATCAATATTTTTGTTGAGTAAACTAATTGTTAGTGACTGAAGAATAATGAAATACACGTATTTTTCAATAAGCTTTCAATTGGTAACCAAAGTGCTAAAATAAAATTGAAAAATATGATTTCAACGGTCTGCTGTGAACACCATCTGCCAAATTTAAACAAAAAATTGACGAGGTAAGTTGCAACAAGGTGTTTCAACAAACCCCACGCTTGTTTTTTCAGATGTTAACACTTCTTTGCACTTTTAGTTTATAAAACGTGGACTTTACTTAAAAACTTTGATAAATCCAAATATATGATAAACATCACTGCCAGAATGCTTCAAGCATATATCGGAAAAATGCCAAAACTTTTAAAAATATGGCCTTGAAAAAAATGTCGAGAAACTTACTTTTGGCAATATTTAAGCTTTAACCGCTGTAAAACCTCAACTGCTCATAATTATGAGGTAGGCCTGAACCATGTATCATGAAGTGGTTAGACTCGAAAATTAAGCATTTTTTTTTGGGAGTCACACTTAGCGTCTACAGCTAGCGAGATATGGACGCCGTCAACTTATCTTTGTGTTAACCTACCTCGGTCTTCCCTACCTACCTAGTAGAATTTACTAGGTTTACTGCTATGATGTAAGGATTCACCGAAGGTCAGTTAAGTGTTGTACTTATTTTGCATGGTCGCCGCGGGCCAATCTTCCCATCTTTATGAGTACGAGCGACTATTCCATTTTCAACAACAATACGAGTAAGTACCGACCTATATTTAACGCGGACTTCGTTATAAACTCGGTTCTGTTTTATGTATCTTTCGGAGACCTTTGGGTATAAAGCAATTTTAACATGGATAAATTAACCTTTGTATATATTTTATTTGTTAAGGACAATTTCATCTATAGCTGTTATGCTTGCGACTTCGTTCGCGTGGATTTTTATATTGGTTATTGTAGTTCTTCATGAACTTTGTGCAGCTAAAAAATGCTGTTGAAAACACGTGACATCTGTGTCACAATGTGTTCTTTCAGTTTCAACTCCCTCAATCGAAAAAAAAAATTGTTTTCGATCTCCTCCCAACCCCCTTACAGGAAGAAATTCCCAAAACAGCCTAATTTTTTTTTCGCGATTTCGGGGTTGGTCCTATAGTAAAAGTTGCCCATTATAACCCCGAAACCTCCCTGGCAACCGGAATGCACTTATTTTTTAGCCACCTTATATATTCACTCGGAAAGCGGCCAAGTTAAAGTGGGACTGGGCTGGTCATGTCTGCCGCATGCCGAATGACATGTGGGCCAAAATAACCACAGTGGGTGCCCCATGAGTCAAACCGGGGATCCGGCAGACCTCGTCGGCGATGATGGGATAACTTGGACTCCTTTTTGAGCGACTGGCCAGATGAAGCTCAAAACCGGGAGGAGTGGAAGAAGAGGGGGGAGGCCTTTGCCCAGCAGTAGGACTCAATAGGCTCGTAATAATAATAAATAATATATTCACTTGCAGTATAATGTTGATAGCCGACTATCCTGGCTTACGCGAACTTATAACAATGGATTAATGGTGTGGTTTTACAGTTAGAAAAGAAGAGATTTTAATTTTACAACATTTTCCAGCACAGACGCAATTTTCCAACACTCTTCTTTGTTTATGTTTGTTTGCTTGAAACTCATTTTAAATGATTTTTCTGGTGGATATAGTAGGTATTAAAAACTGGCCAAGCGCGTGTCATGCATAATGGAGGGTTCCGTATTTTCATACAATGCAAAAACGAAAAGTCATACAAGCAAAAAGAGCGTATGCCCTTTTAGTAAAAATGTATTTAACTTATTGTAAAAAAACTAATTTATAGCTCAACCGATCATATTCAAAGTAATTTTCGTGGAATAAGCTTAATTACATTTTTTTTGTACGTACGCCCTGGACAAGAGTCGGGACACAATTTTTTTGAATTTCGGAGGGATTCTTTCCAATTGTATTCACTGAATCAAAAACTTCACTTAGCAAGACTTATCCCACTAAAAGTAAAATGTTGCCAAGACGAACCCATAAGGCTCACACTGTCAAAAATTTATCAGATCTCTTGTAGAGCCAAGCTTCTAACTATAGGCCCTAACTTCACAAACTCTACACCTTACTCAAAATATGTGGCTTGGCCGATTTTACATTTTACATGACAATGTTTTTGGTAGGATTTCATTTCTTTTTGTAAGTTGCTGACAATCTTTCATCCCCAAATTAAAGGTTTTGATTGATTGATTGATTGAATTACTAAAAATCCTGAAATATGTATTCTATTATTTATGACACGGAGTCCATATATCAATTATCAGTGAGTGAGTGAGTGAGTGAGTCAGTGACGAAATCGGGGTCTTTAGATATCAATAAAATCTAAAGCAGGTATGAGAGCTGTGGAAATTCACTTTTTATGTTTAATAACTACTATTGACATCATATCCCGAGAATTTTGTTTATCTGACATAATCAAAAGCCAAGTTATGAAGGTTCAAAAAAACGACGAAGCGCTTCGATAAAAGGTAGGTAGTGCCCTTGTGCTACCCTTGGCTCGTCTTGGCGGGGGCACTACTGTGCCCCCAGATCAAATGATGTGTGCCTTACATTAATTTTACTTGATTTTGAAATTTACTTACTCGAAAAAGAGCTTATTTCATGCAGGTGTACTGAAGGACAAAGAAATATTTTGTTCCCGCGGAAGTTATGGAATGTGAAAAACCGCTATAACTCCCTAGGGAGTTATGGCTTTTTTATTATGTCGCTAATACAGACGAACCACCAAGTAGGTTATAAGTAAAATACTTGTTTAAAGTCAAGGCATGAATGAGTTTTACTTTTAAAATACTGTCTTTTATAATTTAATATTTTTGTTTATGTTTAAAAATATTTAAATTGGTTAATTTAATAGCTATTTCAAATATTTTTAGGCATCACACAATTTTTAATCGTGGCTGAATGCTGGATGGGTCTGTGCCTTCGATGCCACGATGCCTGAACTGTCAAAAAATTACAATATGGCTTACGACTGCTTAAAATGTCACCGTATTTAAGAATTATTTAGCTTAAAGTTTTTCCTCGCAAGTGTGATTCAAAACATTGTGTGTAACTCCGGGGGTAAGAATATTGTAAACTCGGCCTGCGGCTGTCGTGAATTAACACCCTCGTTTATATTCAAATTTCATTTTCCCCCTCTTTACACAATATACTTTTTTTTTAATTACATTGTTTGGAGTTACATTTTTGTTACGGAACCTTTAAAACGTTATTATGTAAGTAAGATGCGCGAGTTTAGGAATTACGGAAATTAGATGCAGGTATTTATAAATGAGTACAATTTCTAATATAAAAGTCCATAAAGTTTTAAAAGTTAACAAAATATTGAGAATGAAAATCTACGGCGTAGGGTCTCTAAATCTTAAAATTGTTAACTACATTCAAATTTCTACGCATGGCATGGGTCAAAAACGTTCAGAAAACGGGCGTATATTTTGTGAACAATACAGGCTAAGAATTTAATTTCAGTACCATTTCGTACCCTGTCACAGTGACAATCAATATGAAAGTAGCTACGGACCTCATACTATTGTCACTGTGACAAGATACGAAATGGTACTGAAATTAAATTCTTAGCCTGTATTGTTCACAAAATATACGCCCTTAACCGTAAAATAGGTAGTTAACGATTTTGCTACATTTTATTAAGGCTTACAACATACAGTATTAAAGAAATAGAAGGTTTAAATATGTAAGGGTTCTGCGTGAAAGTAAAGCTTAAAAACCTAACTATTTAATCTATGATGTCCACATTGTTCCCCGGAAAGACGCATAACCTTAACTCCCTTGCTCCTACTAATATTTTTTTAACCCGCATGTTAGACTTGTAACTCCATACAATAAGTACCTATATCCATACATTCGGTCTTAAAATTGAGTTACGACGTGTGTTAGATATTTCCTGAGACTGTTCCTATTAGTGATATAAACTGGTTTAGTTGTAGGCTTGACAGCCTACACCGAGCCTAAAGTAGTAAAGTGAGATAGACATATATAGCTCTCTGACGTTGAGAGTACCTAAAGAGTTTATTTGAGTTTATGGTATTATTGTCATTTAATGTTTTATAAAACATTATCAACATTGTTATAAATATTGTTAATATTTAATAGTTGATTAATACCAGTAAATGTCTAGTATTATATCTTAGCATACCTAAAACTGTTGATTAAAACAAAACGCCATTGATATGAGGAATAACAAAACGCAAGTGTCAAGATTGACTGATTGCTAATATAATATAAATAAAAACATTTAGAACGCTTTGTAAAAATAACATTAAACTACATATTATTCAGCAGATAAATATAGTTTTAATTGATGAAACCACCAGCTGTTATTATCAGAAGTGGCATAAATCATTTACGTCCACAAGATATTCCGATTGGCAAAAATGCTGTAGTTGCTTAAATGCTTTTCATCCAAATGGACGCCAGCAGTAAGGAATCTATTCTTGGCACTCAACGTTTCGTCAAGAGAGAGAACCTAAGAACTGTTCCGCAGCGGGACAGTGGCAGACGAGCCGATATTCCTTCCTAGCAGCAGCCGGAGAACGGCATATGTCCAGATATGTGCAAAATGGAGTTTGGCACACGAAGGGTTATGAAGGTGTACATAACCTTGGTTAATGGCGTCACGCCACTCTTGCTAAATACGAAACGTTAATTGGAATACGACTTATGGTAAGGTAGGTATATGTTGGAATGATGTCCAAGCCATGTAAGTTACAATTTGATGTTTTCTGTAAGTAGTTCAAGAACCAAGTGCCATAGTGTCAAATCTTGAATATTATTGCACAATCAAGGAAAACCTGTGAAAGGTTGTGTTGTAGGTTAATATTTCACACATGCAAACACTTTACAGCCTAAAATCTTAGTTTTAATGGCATATACGAGAATATTCATGTTGATAACAATGGACATATTATTATATTCATCTTACAACATGCAAAGAAAGGCAATTGCAATTAACTAATCAAAAAAAAACATAATGATTATGACTGCCAGCTAAACTAGAAATAATATTTATCCTGGAATCTAATTTTATAAAAATCACACATCGGTGACAAGTATATAGAAATACTGTGTCGAGATGTTATATGGTACATCTATATATTAGATGTTATATGTTTATTATATGGTAGTTTGTCTTCTGATTTATTGTTGAGTTTATGTTAAACACTAAAGGCTATGGTTGTTATTGGTAAGTTCTAGTATGAACAATAAAAATAATTTTTATTATTATTATTTCATTTTAGACAGGCAGCTGATGCTGGTACGTCTAAATCATAGTTCACTTAGCACAGTTAGCATAGTTTGTCTAGTCTTTTTTTTAAATTGATTAACACTTGCAGAGTACACAACTTCTGAGGGTAATTTGTTCCAAGCCTTTACTACTCGGTTTGCAATAAAGTGTTTGCCGATATTTGTTTTGTGCTTTGTTGTTATTAGTTTAAGGTTGTGTCCTCTTGTGCGCGTGTTTGAGTTCCTAGCGAACAGATCGCTTAGTTCTGGATTTGATTAAGTATTTTACATGTTATCAATATAAAAGTTTGATTATTAAAAGTGAGAGATTTTTTTCTTGTTAATAATATTTTAAGCATTCTAAGATGAAAAGTAATATACTTTGAGAGTATGTGGTGTGTGATTATGATTACACTTTGAATATTATTGTCGTGAATGAAATCACCTGTGCTAATTATGTATGTTTATGCAATTGATGTCGTGGTATTTTTATAAGGCTATGTTAAAAATATCCCTTTGAGAATATTGTGTGAAGTGGAGCATGACCACATTATGGGGAAAGATGGTAATAATTGTCATTTCAGATAAAGTTGTTGATTCATTTATATTTTCACAGAATAAATGTGTTTTCTGCTGGAGGTACCATATTGTTTAACAGATCATGCTTTATGTCTGCATACCCACACAGGCCATGCATAATGATTACACACGAATGAGTAAGTAATACTGCCCTGTGTGAAAGGTTTTGATTGACAAATACAATATTGAACAAGGTAAGACCAAATTATACAAGTTTTTACTGTTATGTGAGCGACGTTCACATAATTTGTAAGTAATAGCATGGTAAAAACAATAAATAAAATATTGACAAGTGAGTATTAGGTACTGATCAGATAAAATTGAATTACACAAATGTTTAGCCATTTGTGACGTATGTTCCCGAGGGATTGAAATTGTACACATGATATGATTAATATTTGTTATATTTGTTAACATGTTGCAAATAAACCATGGTTGCAATAAAGAATTATGAATTATGAATAAAATAGCCAGCATAGACACTAAAAGCATGTGATGTCCAAATGGAAAGGTTGAAGTGACATGTGTCATGAACAAGGACAATAGATATGGTTTTGAATTATGATACTTGTATATGTGCTAATTTTAATTATTTACTATTCATGATCATATTTTGTTGTCGAATGAAAATTGTGTCCATCTAAATAGGACTATCAATGAAGTCTTGGTTAGTCATGGAAAACTTAGTCAATACTACTTTTATAATACAAGAATGATTAGAATAATAACTGAATGCCTTGTTAAAGGATAATAATATTTCTGAATGAGTTTGTTCCTAAGTTAAGCTTCATATTACAAAGTTAATTCTTACAGTGCAATAATCTTATGAGGCATATTGAAAAAAAAAGAGAGAAGTAGGTCACATGTTGCTGTTTGTTAAATGTTGCATGTTGTGTGTTGTTAGAAATGCTCAAATGTCTTCACAAATGGCTACTGCAGCTGGGATGGGAGTCCTCACCGAGCTGGATGGTGCAGGGAGTTCTTTGCTGTGAAGCAAATCTGCAGTGAGAGATGACTGCAGGTAGTATGTCAAGAGTTACTGAGTTGAATGCTGTATGTACCACTAGGAGAGAAGTTAAGTATTCTCAACACAAGATCTTTGTTTCAACAAATTGAAGTATTTGATTTTTTTTATAGAAGCAAATCTTATACTATTACATTCCATTTTTGGCATATCATAGAATGATGGCGGTAATTTATAATGGCACTACATATGTGTTATGAAAGATAAAATATAATGAATTATTGATGTATTGACATAAAGGTAATAAACTTGTGGTTATGGGAAGAATTAACATAGAAAGATGGCTTACCATAAATGGAATAGAATAGAGAAGAAGAGAAAAATCGTTACGTTATCGGCAAATAGTACACAGAATTTGTAGACAACCTTCGGGCTTCGGAAGTTCATTCACGTAAACCAAGAACAAAAGAAGTCTTTGAACGCTACCCTGGGGCACGCCTGTAGTTGCTGTCTCATGTTCTGATTGATATTTTTCATTTGTTTTGGAATTATTACAATATTTTTAAATAACTGTACATTGTTATTTATTAGAAAGATAGTTTTCAATCAGATTTAAAGCATGACCTTTTACGCCTGTGTTTTGTAATGGCCGTAGTAAAACCTTGTGAATGAGACAGTTGAAAGCCTTGGACATATCGATAATTAAGGCTACACACAATAATTATTTGTCATTTATTCTATCCCATATGTCTTTGAAAATAATAGCTCATACAGCAGTATTGACATTATTTAATTCTCATAAAACCAATTTTGAATATGAGAATCTCGATAGATATATACATATGTGACTTGTTATATAAGTGTGTATTTTAATATATGTTGATGTTGTTGGTATATTTGATCATCATCATCAGTTTTACCAGATGACGTCCCACTGCTCGGCACAAGCCTCCCCCGCTAGATCATATTCAATTCATTGTGATCAAACTTTTTGATAAATTATTAGAAAATATTTAGTAAGCAAAGATAGTTCCACCGTAATTTTAAATGTCGAATCGAAAAATGCTATGTTATGACGAACACAATTATTGCCCTGACTTATGTTTACAGAATGTACTGGCAAAAATCTGCGCGAGTCTGCACATCTGAGCAGCGCGCGCAGCGGTGCGAGTCACTGCCCCTGCGTGGTGGTGCAGTCCTGCACACCTAAGCGTTGGTGTGAGTTTGGCAGGACTAAGCGGCGCACAGTCATCGGGGACATTGTACTTGCTGAGCACCAATCAGCTACGTCACAACACAAGTCCCCTGATGTGACTTGGGAAGACGTACGAGGCGCAGAAGTTATGTGTTATGCAAGCAAGAAAACATGCCAACTTTCAGGGCTAACCTAACTGATAACCGATTATGAATGAAGGGCTTGCTCGAATGAAGCCCGATGTTCGATGTCACCTATTTGGTGATAAAACAAGGGAAATGCAAAAGTGTCTAGGTTATTGATTGTATACAGTCATGCATACCTAAAGTACAAGATTATGATGAATGATATATGAATGATTCAGGTTCAACAGATTAATTTAAATATTTTTGACTTCTAGATGGTATATTATTATAATATGTTGAATTATCTCAAACAAAGTAACAGATAGCGAGAACAGTGGTTGCCTGTTGTTATCTAGTCTTCGGCTTATATTTCACTTCTTTTCAACTTTATGGTGCACAATAAATAATATTTACTTACTTACTTACAGTTAGTAAAATATAACTATTCTTTTGAACAAGATGTTGTTCCACCGATTAACTTATGTAATTAGTAAAAAAAAAAAAATTGAGGTCAATGAAAATGATTGTTGTGTGTCATGTTTATTTTTGTTAAAAGAAAGTATTGCCAATTTTGCTGTTATTTGTTGATAAATATGTTTGACTGAGTTTTGAGTGATGAGGTTCGCATGGCTGCACTGGTGACTGGTGTGGTACGGAGTGAAATGTCACATTAGGTGAATATTTGCAACAGTAGAGGTTGAAATGTCACATAATTTGTACATCACATCTTTGTCTTCTTTGTCACATCTTTTGTAATGCACATGACATGTAATGTTGAATAAATATAAATATAAAATATAATGTAACTGAGGTTGATGAAACAAAATTCTTGATGACACATTAGAGACCAATGTGTGTTAAGTAAAATGTTACAAAATGCTAGTTCGGAAACAGATAGTGAGAATAAGAAGTAATTATTGTGACTAAATTAATTTACATATTGTCTGAGATCAGCCTTAGTTGCTAGAGTTAATTCAATTGAAACATGGCAAATTATTGGTATATATTATCAAATTTTATACTTAGATATACTATATCTTTTAATTGTAAAAGGTAATATTATTAGTATAAAAAAAAGTGTGATGACTGTGACAATTGTGTGTTACTTATAACATTCTGGTGAAGTCCACGGTGCAGTTAAGGCTGTAAGCGTTGGGTGGCCAGATCAATTGTGAACTGGTGAAGTCCACGGTGCAGCTGGAGCTGGAAGTCGTTGGGTGATCAGATGTTATTGCAAAGTTTTGTTAATGCTGAAAGTTAATAAGTGGCTAACGGTTTCCGGTGAAGTCCACGGTGCAGTTAAGGCTGTAAGCGTTGGGTGGCCAGATCAATTGTGAACTGGTGAAGTCCACGGTGCAGCTGGAGCTGGAAGTCGTGGGTGACTGGAACCCATTAGTCCGTTCTGGTGAAGTCCTCGGTGCAGTTCCTGCTGTAAGCGTTGGGTGACCAGATCAATTGTGAACTGGTGAAGTCCACGGTGCAGCTGGAGCTGGAAGTCGTTGGGTGATCAGATGTAATTGCAAAAGTTTTGTTAATGCTGAAAGTTAATAAGTGGCTAATGGTTTCCGGTGAAGTCCACGGTGCAATTAAGGCTGTAAGCGTTGGGTGGCCAGATCAATTGTGAACTGGTGAAGTCCACGGTGCAGCTGGAGCTGGAAGTCGTGGGTGGCTAGAACCCATTAGTCTGTTCTGGTGAAGTCCTCGGTGCAGTTCCTGCTGTAAGCGATGGGTGACCAGATCAATTGTGAACTGGTGAAGTCCGCGGTGCAGCTGGGGCTGGAAGTCGTGGGTGGCTAGAACCATTCGAGAAGCCCATAGTGCGATATTAGTATTATTAACTTTACGCATAGTATGGGAAATATGACTGACTATATTGGGTTGGCATATTTCACATCTTAATGAATGTGAAAATTGTTTCACATTTGTGTAACTAAAATTATTAAGTTTTTTTTTAGTTCATTGTTAGTATTTGTTTAGGGACAAACAATTTTTTATCAGGAAGGCCGACTGTTAGATATTTCCTGAGACTGTTCCTATTAGTGATATAAACTGGTTTAGTTGTAGGCTTGACAGCCTACACCGAGCCTAAAGTAGTAAAGTGAGATAGACATATATAGCTCTCTGACGTTGAGAGTACCTAAAGAGTTTATTTGAGTTTATGGTATTATTGTCATTTAATGTTTTATAAAACATTATCAACATTGTTATAAATATTGTTAATATTTAATAGTTGATTAATACCAGTAAATGTCTAGTATTATATCTTAGCATACCTAAAACTGTTGATTAAAACAAAACGCCATTGATATGAGGAATAACAAAACGCAAGTGTCAAGATTGACTGATTGCTAATATAATATAAATAAAAACATTTAGAACGCTTTGTAAAAATAACATTAAACTACATATTATTCAGCAGATAAATATAGTTTTAATTGATGAAACCACCAGCTGTTATTACGTGTAATGGACTAAGGTTTGCTGTTCTGTTCACAGTGTTCACTATGCATTTATAGCAGTAATAACCGTTGGAAATCGGTTAGAATTTGGAATTTATTGCGCGACAATACGGTAACAACTGAATGAGTTTTCCACAGGCTGTTACGTCTATATTCGCGTTTTGCGTCTAATCTAACAAAGTTACGACTGAGGGAACGGAGCGAAATTAGGAGCTCTGAACTTGCGTTGAGTTAATCAACAGTACGAGTGGTGAGAAATTGAAAAATGACTAATTTTGGCTTGTGCAGAAATCGCGTAGGTTTATATTTATATATATTCAACTTAAACATGAAGTTGTCTAGATTGCTATTTAAATAGCAATTTTTTGACAGGAGCATACGAAAGGTTAATTCTGTCAATGTTTATATGCTCAAGTTGTCAATGACTTGTCATTTGTACGCGTGTAGTTTCCTACGCGATTTGTTAGGATTACACGCGTACAAATCTCGTAGGTAACTACACGCGTACAAATGACAAGTCATTGACAACTTAAGCGCATAAACATTGACAGAATTAACCTTTCGTATGCTCCTATCAAAAAATTGCTATCACTTCATGTTTAAGTTGAATATATATGGAACAGATCTGCTTTTAATAAGCATACCAAAGGTTAAGCTTGTATTTTGGATAGCCGTGTCAAAACAAATAAGTACAAATTCAATTTAGAAGAAGTTTTGTCTCGATTGTTCAGCGTACACAATGTTTAGTAAGTACCTACTCGCGTGTCGGAGTTTGCCATAACGCGTGTATCTGAGCGCTATAGCACGAGTTTTGACGCGAGCTTCTATTTATGATTGGATGTCTGTCGTCAGCATTTACTGAACAACACTGAGAGTATAAAAGTTTATGTTATACCTACGCCGTTCCATTCTAGACCAGTTTTAGTGTCCTCAATGCTTTGAACGCCTTTTTAATGTTATTTTTATCACCTACTGAAAGGAGCGGTGTTATTGGAAGTTGTTTCACTTTGTTCGTTTTGCGCCGTACTTAACGGAGGGCCAGACGTAGTATGTTATTGTGTGGTAAAAACCGACCGTTATGTTGGGTACTCGACTTGAAGTTGCGTATATGAGTTGGCTATGTGACCTGTCTGCGGCAGATGGGGCTCTTTACGGTTCCGTAACTAAAAGCCCCCACAATCATTCCGAGTCCCGAGTAAGTAAGTAAGTAAATATTCTTTTCCCCTCACTAGCTCGGAATGTTGTCTTTTATCCTTTAAAACAAGCGGGGAAAAACACATTTTATCCACTAGTGGGGAAAGTAATTTGACCTTGGATGGAGCATGTTTAAGTAGCTTGACAGATAACAAAACGTAAAACGCTTATAATAATGATTCGTTTGATATTAATTATCATTAAACAAATGGTTTGAGAATCTAATAAAAATACCAAATTTAGCTTTATTTAATGATTTTATGTCATAAACCTTAAAGTTCCATAAGAAACGTTTGTTTTTTAATAATGATGTTAAATATAATTCTGAACGCACAAGTTGAGTCGATGCAATTTCAAAACGCATCATTGACATTTGATTTGTCAGAAATGACAACATTGTCAAAAAAATTTTTACTTAAAAACTTCTCACGTAAAAATACATAATTTCCAGAGTTTTTTTGTTATAATATCGTAAAAAAATTAATTAGTGATATCAGTGATGAAGATGATCTAACGCCTGTGGATGTTGCACTTTCCTCGCTATAGTGAGGTGAAAAGTTTTGTGTTACACACGGGTGCAAATGTATTTTACTTCTCGTGTGTTGAAACACTTACTACGCTCAGGATTCTATTTTAGAACCACTCGCTTCGCTCGTGGTTCAATTATAGAATCCTTTCGCTTGCTCGTGTTTCAATTCCACACTCGCGGGTAAAATACAACTTTGCACCCTTGTATAACAAATAACTATTACAGTACATATGGTGCTACTTTTTCGCACTAGTGCGGAAAAGAGCACTTTTCGTGCATATGTCGAAATTTTAAACGTTTAAAAATTAAAATTAAAACGTTGTACGACACACGTGCGAATAGGTAATTCGCAACTCGTGTCGATTTAAAACACTCCCTGCGGTCGTGTTTTAATTTATCGCCACTCGTTTCGAATTTCCTATTTTCCGCACTTGTATCGTAAATAACTATTATTGTGCACCATAGAGTTAAAAAATACACAGACAGCGAAATACAAGCTTAAGATTAGGTAACAACAGGCGGTCTTATCGCTATAAAGCGATCTCTTCCAGACAACCTTTGGGTAACAGGACCTACCTAAATATATAATTATATATACCAATTCAGACCACTCGCGCTGTGTACAGTAGATATAGACCAAAACCATTGCATTACAAACTTTGCTATTAGAATAGAATAGAAATAATTTACTCGTTAGCCCACACAAATAGAAAATTACACAAAACAGAGAAACATAAATAAGAAAAAGTGCCACGAAATGGTCTCACCTCAGCATGTTGCTGGCGACTTCCAGTGCTGATCTTCCTTACGACCTTTCTTATTACTCAAACTCTTACCAGGAACAGGAACACACATACCCGTATATGTCCAAATATTCATGTTAATATGACAAATGAGATTGCCGCAGCCAAAAAACGCGCAAGTAAACAAAAAAGTTTTATGGTTTTCTGGGGTTTTTTGACTTTTTAAACTGTTCCTAATTATTAAACAAAGTAAAATACCAAAGCACCTGATTGATATTTTTTTCAAAGGATGTGTCATAGATATATGAATATAAGGAGATCGGACATGCCGGCCGATTTGTATTGGGTTCGCCTGTCGCAAGTTCATTACCCCCACACAAAGCACAAGTCATTCGCCCATCCATCACGCTGAAATATGCAAGTGATAAAGATGGAAATCGACGAACAAATGAACGAAGATTGATTAGGAAAAGCTATGTTGTATTTATAGAACATGTTAAAACATTTGTTAGTTTAATAATAATTTTAATCGATTAAGCCGTTTAGTAGACATAAGCAAATTTAGCCGCAAAATCGCCTGTCGAAAAAAGTCGAATGTTACAATTGTTGTACATAGAATGAAGATTCATCTATATTTTTTTCATAATTTTTTTATTGATCCATTTAGAAGAAATAGGCTCTAGAAAGTAACAGTTTTTGGTCAAAAACGGCACCTAGTAGCAGCGCCTTTACCGCGAACGCGAAGCGGCGCGTCACGGCGAGGAAGAAACAAACCGTTGATACGTATGAAAGTGTCCTAGGTGACCGTTCTTCACGCGAACGTGAAGCGGCGAGCGACGCGGCGCAGCGCGATGCGATGGCCTTGTCCGAACTGTCCGAAGTGGGCGCGTCTACATATAATACACGTGCACGGGTTTGATGCTAGAAAGATATGGACCTTTTTCTTATTTAATAGGTACAGATTTTTGTATTGTGTGCTATTGTCGTGAATTTTAAAATAAAAATAAAATAAATAACTAGTGGCTCTGTGAGCTTCTGTAGACCTCGCGATAATTCCTTCATAAGGTCAAAAATGTAAAAATAATAAATCTTTAATTAGTTGTAATTATTATAATTTGTATCTCCTCAGATTTCACGGGCCTATAAATCCCGGTCTTTTGATAGGCTTGCGTGGGGATCGATCCAACACGTAGAGGCCCCTTGGAGAGCTTTAATGTCATGTAGAACATTATTATGATTATTATTTTATTATTAAAATGAGTTACACGGCATTACAGTATTACTACTAAGGCACTGCGAACTACAAAGCAAATAAAAATACAAAGATACGAGAAAACACAAATAATAACAAAATACAATTAAGTAGATTTTGGCGACGACATCACAGCGTGGCTCCGTTCATGTGTCGTCTGACTTGCTGTAGGATTCGGCAGGTTGCCCCGGAACCGCCGAAACACCACACCCTTCGGCCAGAAGTCCGCGCTAGCGATGGTGTCCTGCAGCGACCGCGGCACGCGCACTACAAATGAACTGAAGTGCACAGTAGTGACGTGACTGTAGCTGGTGCACCCTCAGCGTGTAGCCAGTCTTCCGGCGGATGTCATTAAATTATCACATCGAACTCACAATAGTCTTAAGTGCCATTGACGTTACAGGCACTTAAGTCCTTTATTTCAATTCCCACCATTTTGAACATTGAAATAAATAGGAAACGGCAAAAAAAATATCTAACTACCAAACCGGCTCACAATTTTTTTACGAAAATGACCTGCAGAGGAGAACATTTGGACAATCGGAAACGGAGACCTTCGCTAACTAATGCTCTTTAAATAAACGAAACTAGGGGCTCTGTGTAGGGTTGCCACCTTTTTTCTATACACATATAGTATTTTTGTCAAAATATTGAAAAAATATAGTATCTACTGGGAAATTTGAAAAAAAAATAGGGCCGATTTGAGGCGAATTAACTAAGTCGCATACGATGCGATATCGGTGACATTTGTATACCCCATTCTTGAGTGACGAAAATATAGTATTTTTCGTACTATATTGTTTTTGTATAATATATAGTACACAAGTGACTAAAATATAGTACGATACTATATATTATAGTATGGGTGGCAACCCTAGCTCTGTGAGCTGTAAACCTCGCCATTAGCCTAAAAATGTAATAATAATAAATAATTACTTTTTCGAGTAATTATCACAGCGAACTCACAATAGTCGTAAGTGCCATACACGTTATTGGCGCTTAAGTCATTAATGCCAATTTCCGTGCATTTAAATATTTTTTATTTTTTCCCTAAAGATTACAGTAAAACCCATAAAAAATCAAATGTGAGTCGACTAATCAAATCCGGTATTTTACATGCGCCACGCTTCTAGCCGCGTCGTATTCGCGTCTAAAAATCAAATGGATTGATCGCGCCCGCTTCGCGCCGCGCCGCGCCGGTTTGCCATCGCGTCAACGTCGCTCACGTAGAACACACATAGTATATAAGAACGGTTTGTTTCTTCCGCACCGCCCGACGTTCGCGTGCAAATCGCGCCGCTTCGTCCCTCGTCGCGTTCGCAACGAGATCGCTTACGTAGGACACTTCTATCGGTATCAAAGGATTGATTTTAGCCGCATCGCGCCGCTTCGCTTCGCGTTCGCGCGTCGTTCGCCTACGTAAGACGCTACGTTAGCATTCGTGCACACTCGGTAACAACTGACGGTGAACTAGCGGCAGTGTATGCTCATTGAGCTTACAACTGCGACGCGGCCACCGGCGGCTTGCCCGCTCTCTAGTATTGACCTGTACCACTTAGCGATGGTCTCACATTTTGAACTGCACCCTTGTCTATTGTGTATTTTAAATGAACTATATTTAGAAGAGAATACTAATACGAAACCTTTATAGTGCGACTTTTAGTCGCACTTGACCTTTCCTTTAAAGTTACGTTGTATTTTATGTCAGACGAATAACGCGTACCTTGTGACCCGGAAATTCCCTTTTCGTAGTCGGCAAGAAATCCCGACGCCTGACCGGAATAATCAAATAGTGACATGGGTAATAAAGGGAATATAAGAGAACGGGAATAAAAGATGACAATCTAAAGAAGTCCAGAAGTGATGAGTAGGTTTTATGTTGTAATTTTTCAAGTAACACATAGGTAGCTTACAGGCGGCTTACAGCTCTACGAGGAAATGTATCTCTTTCTTTAGGGACATTGTAAATCCAATATCTGCGATCAATACCTATTTAGTATTTATTCATGAAATAAAACTATATATGTTAAAACGTGTCTATAATTAACTAGAGAGTTATCTATACCTAACTTTATGACCCTTTGTCGCATGTATAACCAGCCTTAAAATTTTTTTGTGTTTTTCGTTCATTGTAGGTATGTGGGTAGTTTTGTACCTAGTAATTTTCACAGAGGTCGTCAGTCTCTCGTTAACCACGGCGCTGTAAAGGGTTCGAAACGTCTGGATGTATTTTAATAGTACATTGTGCAACATGGGGCGTAAGTTGAATATTGCAAACGAGAGTAGTTAAATCGCAACGGCTTGCCGGAGCGATTTATAGACTTGAGTTTGCAATAATATTACGCCCCTAGTTAAACACAATGTTTTTCATCACACTTGCCATACAAAAATGAAGTATAAAGACAAGAAACTGTCAATTATAATACTAGAAACTTCATAACTCCCTAGGGAAAACGCTTTTACTATAGTTCCCGCTAACCCTGCGTGCAATTCCACATTTACTGAGCGAGTGTGATGAAAATTAATTATAAGCGTCATAACCCATAGCGTCATAGCTTACAAGTCCATGGTAGTCTGAATAATATAGAATGACATACCATTTCTATGTGACAACTTTAAAAAAAGGAGATATAAAGAGAATACCGCTTGTATTGCAACTATGTAAATAACAAAATAATTATAAGACTTAGCACTAAGTATTTAACCTGACTTGTAAAATTGTATTTTATGAATAAAGTATTAAATTGAATTGAATTGAACCATGGTAACTCCAGGTTCACCCCGGGTTAGTGAATGGTGCAAGTGGCCCTAAAAGTATATTTCTCTACTCCTCTTGCTTTATACTATAACAGGTGTAGGTACGTACAGTCGACATCAGATATATCGGAGTGGCCAAGGTGCTCACAAATATCTGAACACGCCTCTATTGTCAAGGCGTTAGAGTGCGTGTTCAGATATTTCTGAGCACCTTGGCCGCTCCGATATATCTGATGGCGACTGTACGTAGAAATTCTAAATCATACTCCTCGATGCCAGCTTTATGGTTACAGCACACACCTGGGACCGCAGGCAAAGTAACTTATAGTTCCCTGGAAACTTGTGCGACAGCGTAAAATCGTATAATACAGTTTCTCTCAGATGGCAATCGTTCAAAAGATTCGAAGAAAAATATCGTTAGGATGTTAGGCATTGCATTGTCATAAAATATTTAGCGACTTTAATCTATAAAAACTGTGGAATCTAAGTTACAGCATTATACCGGATGTGGCCTGTAATACGAGCAATAAATTAAACTGTAGGCTGTACTCCTCATACTGACCAACATTTGTTCAGTGACTTTTAAAAATAACTTGTGTTTTGATTTTAAATACACATTAATATTCATAAAACTCGATACTGACGAAGCCTTTTTTTCATTCCGACAAAGTGAAGCCATCCACACAGATACTATGGTATTGAAGTTAAAAGACTTTTGTTTTATCATTTGATATCTCTTCTTAGCTTTTATTCGTCCTTTATCAAATTATCAAGTTACAGAAGCACTATCGCAGTAATAAAGTATGATGGCGTTTATTTGATTGTATTTAGGCTCCTTTGACCTCGAGCTAAAGTCAGATTTTATATTATCTCTCAGCGACTAAACTACGCTACGCCGGAACATCGTCGACGTAATTGTTTGACTTAAAGACTTTAAAAACTTTTAACTCCCACTATTATCAAAAGAGTATTTGCGTGAAAATACAAAATAGTCATCACTGGCAACAGTGTGTGTTTCCAGTAATGACTTACGGTACCGAGACGTGGTCGCTCACAATGGGTCTCATAAAAAAGTGACTCAAAGGGCTATGGAGCGAGCTATGCTCGGGGTTTCTCTGCGAGATCGAATGAGGAATGAGGAGATCCGGAAGAGAACCAAGGTTGTCAACACAGCTCAGAGAGTGGCCAGACTAAAATGGCAGTGGGCGGGACACCCACCCGCTCGTAGGACCGATGGCTGTTGGAGCAGGAAGGTTCTTGAGTGGCGACCGCGAACCGGAAAACGCAGCAGGAAAAGACCCACAGCAAGATGGTCCGACGATCTGGTTAAGGTCGCGGGGAGCTCAAGACCGGTCGTTGTGAAGATCCCTGGGGGAGGCCTATGTCCAGCAGTGGTCGTCTTTCGGCTGATATGATGATGATGACAAAATAGGACAATTCATTCCATTGACCCTAAAATCGGAACTGTCTCAGTTCATTTTCGGCGTCATATCTACCTACACACTTGGTCTTTAGTCGAACTTGGTGCTTAATATCATCAACAACAACGAACTAATTTTCAATCAATCAATCAATCAAAATATTTATTGTTGGTCATAAGTTACAGAGATGTTATTCTAATGTACAATAGTCTTCATGTCCTGCCTCAGAGAGGCGTACAATATGGAAACTTAATTCTAAATGAGATCATTTATGTAAATACTAGCTGTGCCCGCGGCTTCGCCTGCGTGGAATTCGGTCTGTGTCAGTAAGCGGCTAATTCACCCCTAATTTATCTCCCTGTCCCCTGAAGACGGAACTTAAAGTAAAGTTGACAAATGGATACGCTAGAGGACTGTAGTCCAGATAAAATATTTTACAATTAGGTACCTACCACCAAAGATAAATATAACTCCGTAATAGATGGATACAGTCTAAGGAAAAAACGTGCCTCGAAAATCACGAAAATTTGATTCTCGATCAGATGTCGCCACTACCTTTTGCCTACTCTCGTATAGAGGGCGTTAACGGTTTCGTTTGTTATTATTTAACAATTTTAACGCATATCAGTGAAAGAACATGGGTCAAAATAATAAAAATAATTAATGCAAATAAAATAAAAAACATTTATCCATATTTAAATACATTTTATCGTATTTTTATAAATCTTCATTTTTAGTTTTAAAGTGTGTCGATAGATGGCAGTGAATTTAGTGTGGTTACAAAATTTACTATGACAGTACCGCTCTATAATATTACATCCTCTTTGCTACCACTAAATAAAATTACACTCCAAAATGTTTTTTTTTTTTTACCCTTATTCAAATTTTTGACGTGATTTAAACGGCATAGAGTAGTAGGTGTATATCGAACGATACAGTACCATTTTTGTATTTTTACGTCCTTGACTGTACCTATCCAAATCGGGTACACTACATATTTCCAAAAAAAAAAATTATTCCGAATTTTAGAATGTCGAATTTTATCATTCCGATTTTTAAATGCTCGACCCATCAAAATTCCGATTGTCATAATTACGAATGATGAAAATCACGAAGATTTATATTTCCGAAAACCCAAAAAGCCGAATTTAGTAAATTCCGAACTACATAATTCCGACTATAACAATTCCGATGGTGGCAAACACCGAATTTAACATTTACGATTTTCAAAATCACGAATTCGGAATTGCCCTTATTTCGAATTAACGTGATTCCTATTTTAAATATCCCAATTTTTTAATTTCCACTTTTTTGGCAACAGTTCGTTTTCTTGGGGGTCGCAGTTCTAACCTAACCTAACCCACTTTTCTGGCAACAGTTCGTTTTCTTGGGGGTCGCAATTCTAACCTAACCTAACCCACTTCTGGCAACAGTTCGTTTTCTTGGGGGTCGCAGTTCTAACCTAACCTAACCCACTTCTAGCAACAGTTCGGGTTCGCAGTTCTGTCTAATTTATTTATGCCGAATTTTTATGCCAAAAATATTTTATGCCGAATTTAACATGACGCGGCACGACAGGTACCCGTAATAATTACTAAAACGTGAGTCTTCATTTGAATATCACGGACTTCATTTTTCCAATCTTGTAAAAAACCGAATTTCTGAATACCGAATTATTTTATTTCCGATCGGACAATGATTTTTCGGAATTTAGGAATTCGGAAAAAAAATATTTTCGGAAAAGTGTAAAATCGGAACTTTAAGCTTTCTGTCAAGTGACAATCGGATTTAAAATTTTCGGAAATAGCACATTCGTGATTTTATTCCATCGTGTTTTTAAAAATCGTAATTTTGATATTTCGGACTTATAAATAATCGGGATTATGAAAGTCGTGGTTATAAAAATCGGAAAAACGTATTTCGGAATATTTGGGTGTTCCCATCAAAATCATGTCATCCAAATCGGTCCTCCAGTGAAATCAGTCTAAGCATGACGCCGGCGGCGGGCAGTGTCTGCCCCTTTTTTTTTGTTTTCGGAGTGGGAAATGCAACTGCGTAGCGTCTGCCCCTACGACTTGTTGATAGTCATAGCGAAGCAGACGCTCACGGGGACCTGTAGGCGCTTAAAGCGGAACGGAAAGTTGCTCGGAATGAGGAGGATACGCAGGATGAACACGGCTTCTCCGGCGCCACACTCCGTCAGGATCTGCGCCTACATATGTATTGCGTACGATGTATTTGGGATCACAATCGAGACTCGCGCTGGCTTGCCGTTTCAGCCGAAAGCGAAGCGACCTGCCTGGCTAGAGCGCCACTGAGTCTCTCACCGTGGTTTTTCTTAGACTCCTGTGACCGTGCCGCTTGTGGCCGCAATGCATTGCGAGACTTTCGCGAAAGATTCGATTTTTTTCGGGAAGGCATGGTAACGCGTATAAGTCCCAAATCGTTTGACATTTACTGAAAAATGTTTTTTTTTAAAGTACCCACCTTCGTGACCATTATTAAGAGGAAAGGGCACGGCCGCTTCTCCATGCAAACGCAGTCTCCATTTTTTGGATAAAAACTACCCTATGTTCTTCCACGGGATTCAAACTATTTCTATACCAAATTTTATCTAAATCGGTTTAGCGGTTTAAGCGTAAAGAGAAATTAAAAAAAGTTTTTTTCATATTTTTTGTGTTTTCACTCGGGAATGGTGTCATTTTGATATCATAAATGAATTCGGCATACCCGATTTATACAAAAACGATACCTAACTTGGCCTAGTAGCTAAAATGATATAGTTATCAAGATAAAGTTTTTAACCCCTTTTTCCATGGGGGATGAATTTTTAAAAACGCTGAAAAAAAAAACTTGCTTTTTAATATAATTAAAGTTTTGCAAAGTTTTAAGTTCCTGGCTTAAAATAAAATTTGCACCCCAAGACAAACTTTCATCCCCTTTTCAACCCCCTGAGGGGTTAAATTTCCAAAAACGTCAAAATTAGTTTTTTTGTAATCGTCTATTATACATTTCTAAGAAGTTTCAAAGCATTTGTAATGGATTCAAACTTTCAACCCCCTTTTAACCCTGTTAGGGGACGAATTCTTGAAAACGCTAAAATTACTTTTCCTGTATTATAATAATATGCCCATTATACAAAGTTTCAAGTAACGCACTCAAAAAAAATGAACTCCATACAAAGTTTCAACCTCTATTTCACCTCCTTCAAAAACGCTGAAATTAGTTTTCTTGTATTTCAATAATATATCTTGTTACGAAGTTTCAAATTGCTAGCTTAAAATAAATCTTGAACTCCATACAAACTTTCATCCCTTTTTTAACCCCCTTAGGGGTAAAATTTCTCAAATTTTTATAGCCTATAACCTGGACGTGGATTTTTTGGACAAATTAGTAAAGTTTGCATCAAAATCCGTTCAGCCGTTTTCATTTGTAGCGCGGTCAAATAAACAGACAAACAGATAAACAGATAAACAGATAAACAGATAAACAGATAAACAGATAAACAGACAAACAGATAAACAGACAAAAATTCTAAAAACTGTTGGAATGTGTTCTGTTATCGATTCTAAGTATCCCCAGCCAAATTTTTTTCGAATATCTTCCATGTACAGACTTTCGACCCTCTTCCGCTTTATTATATGTATAGATATTAGCTTAAGCTACACATTACAAAATTGGTTAACATAGCGTTTTATATTATTCTGTTAAAAAATCGGAGATGCTGTAAAAACATTTCTCCACAAGCCATTGAAAAAGTTTTCTTTTGAACTCCATAGGCATCAACTTCTTTAGGTGGATTGGTAATTTATTATATATTTTTGGACACATAACCATAACACTCTTTGAAAAAAAATGCCGAAGTGGATGTAGGATATCCAATATCATAACCATATTTTGACTGAAGACGTGGTCTTGGATTTCTACTTTCAAACATAATTGGGTTATTTTTTACAAACAGACTGACTAAAAATATGTAAAGGGCTGGAAAAGTTAGTATTTTATTCTCGAGAAATAGTGTACGACATGACTCAGTTTGATTAAGACCATATATAGCGCGGAGGCATCTTTTCTGTAATCTAAAGACTTGGTCTTTATTCCCAACATTACCCCATAAAATAATACCATAGCGTAGATTTGACATGACATAAGCGTGGAAAGCTAGAAGGGCTGTATTTTCTGTTGATACTTCTCTAAGTCGTTTTATAGCATAGGCAAACCTACTTAATTTTGACAGTACGTGTTCTGAGTGGTTAAGCCAATTAGAGTTAGAATCTATCATTATACCTAAAAATTTTATGGAGTTAACATATTCTATTTCTGTATCCTTGTACTTTATACTAATTTCATTTTGTTTTCTCTGTTTAGCGTAAAATTCCATGCATTTAGTTTTATTTAGGTTAACTTGAAGTTTGTTTATTTCTAGCCATTTGTTAACATCTGTAAATACTTTATTTAGATCTTCTTTATACTGTGCGGTATTAACATTTCTTACTATTATTGAACAATCATCAGCAAACAGAAGAATTTTGTGATTTATGGTAACTTTTGGCAAATCGTTGATATAGAGGAGGAATAATAATGGTCCAAGTAAACTGCCCTGAGGGACACCAGCTTTAACTATCCTGTATGAAGATCTGTAGGTTTCAAAAGTTTTTGTGTTCTCGGAATAAGCCATTACTTCAGTGCTTTGCTGTCTATTGTTGAGATAGGTTTTAAACCAGTTTAAACAGTTACCTCTAATGCCGTTGTGGTATAATTTATTCAAAAGTCTGTTGTGACATACCCTGTCAAAGGCTTTTGTCATGTCCATAAAAATGCCAGTAACAGGGATTTTATCATTTCTACTTTGTGATACTATTTTAATAAGTTCACAAACAGCCGAGGTTGTTGATCTTTTGGTGACTAGGGTAAGGTGACTATGGGTGATAGTGACTAGAGACCTCATGACCGTCTATAACATTCTGCCAAGTGTTCAAAATGCAAAAAGCTAAAATGGACAAGTTTCGTTATGGCGGTCATCAGCATAACAAGCTATAAAAACCGGTCAAGTGCGAGTTCGTTTAACTCGCGCACCGAGGGTTCCGTACAAACTTTCAATAATTATCTCATGTAACTATAAAAACAAACTGTTGACCAGAAGGTATAGCATAATTATGTACAGTGCCATCTATCGGCTAACTAATTTGCGCGACCAGTAGTACGTATGTTGGTTTTTCAGGGATAATTCTTTACCAAGTGAACCGATTTCAACAATTTTTATTTTTATTTAAAAGAAGGTGTTTTAATTGTAATCTCATATAAATTTCAAGTATAATAAGAACTCGTAAAGGTGGCAAAATTGCAAATAAAATTAGGAAAAGTGCTTCAATTATTTAAAAAAAGTTTTCAAGATAGAGGCGTGATTATATTTTTCCTGTAATATGTATAATAATGTTAATTTGACGTAAAAAAATCATGATTTTCCATTGGTAAACTTCGGAGACAAGTGGGGGGAATGGTATTTCTTATTACATTTTCCTTCATAAATCAGTTTTTTTTTTCAGTATGAAAAAAAAAGTTTTGAAATGTTAAATTTGAGCTCTTTCAAATGATACCACACTCGACCTAGTAACTCTACTTTAAAATTTTGCCTCCTCTTCAGATGGGGCATTTTTATATTTAATAAATATAAAATAAAAATATAACACTTTCAATGTGTCTGGGTTAGCGCTGTTCATGGCTATTCCAAATTTTAAATCGTTAGTTCTCGAGATATTTAGCGATGTGACAGACAGACAGACGGACAGAGTCGCACCATAACCGTTCCTTTTGTACCTTTTTGGTACGGAACCCTAAAAACAAAGAAAAATTACGCCACAGTAATTTAATTTGTGTTCAAAGGAAGAAGTTTCAAGATTGAGGAATTAAGATTTTGGCCGGATTTATTTTGCATTTTAAGAATTACCTAGGTACTTTAAAAGTTAGGAAGTTAAGGGACAAAATTGTGGTTTTAAACGAAGTAAATCGGATTAAAGGAAACGCAGAGTAATTTACTTTCGATCAATAATTAACTGTTCCAAAAATTTATTTTTCATATGCATTTTTATGGCACGTATTTAACCGGTCAACTAATTAATTGGATTTCGGTAGCTTAAAAAAAAATAGAAATAGGTACTAAAATTAATATTTTGGCAACTAAAGCGGAGCATCAAATTATTCCGTATTGAGTAGTATTTTAATGCCATTACAGCTTTTATTTATTTTAAGCAAGTACCAATTATTTATTTAGCAACAGAATCTACGTAGTCTACGTGACCTCTTAATGTTACCAAGTTATTTACTACTAAGAGCATTCACGGTAGCTTTTAAAAGTACGGGGCCACATGGGGCCAATGACTTTATATACGTCGTATTGCCCATAAAGCGTAGTTATGGGATCATCGTATTTTGTTTGCCTTGTCGTGCCTTACTGAAGGTTTTAAGCCTCTACGAATTTCGTAGCACCCGCTACGAAATTTAGTTGTGTTTTTACCAATCTTAAATTATACTTTCTAACGATTTTTTTCTTTTTAGGTACTTTTTTTCACTGCACGTTTTCGAAAATGTTTATATTTGAATTATGGTATTATTTGTTCTGAATTTCTAGGTCAGATTCTCCAATCACTTCTACAACTGTTGCCAGACGACGCTGAAAACATCAATGTTGGAAATCTTTAAAAATGCATATATGATTTATGCAAAAAACTGAAGATATTGGAAAAAGAGATCATATCTCGCAAATATGTAATTGCTAACCATAGTAACAAGCAAAAGGTAGCGAAGGGAGTTAATCATCCAATAATGGAAATACAACACGCAGGTTTTTTTTTTTAAATTTGATATCTAATATCTTGATACAGCCTGGTGACAGATGGACAGACAGACAGACAGCGGAGTCTTAGTAATAGGGCCCCGTTTTTATCCTTTGGATACGGAACCCTAAAAACGATCGTTATCACAATTTGTGCTTAGTTTGTTAGATGTTTAAAATTACTTTTTGAATAATTTTAAGTATTAATTGATCTAGTTATTTTTTTAAGGTGACTGACACGTGACGTGAAATATTTTGCGTCGCCAGGCGTGTCTCACTCCGCAATTTCTTCGCGTCGCTACAAGTACCTGCGGCCGCCTCAATTTTGAGGTTTTTCCATAGTAATTGCCGCGCACCGCCTCGAAATGCACGCCTGCACGCGCTTTCGCCGCCTTGTGCGTAGTAGACGCGTTTTGTTAGGGAGTGAATCTTCTGTACCTAGTACTATTATATCCCACCAAAAACATTTCATGTAAAGTGTTGCCAAGACTAGACGCATAAAGCTTTTACACTAAAAAGCTATCGGATCCCGTAGTAGGTACCAAGGCTTTTACTCTGTCTTTATAAGCTCTAACTGTATAAAGCCAACATCTTGGAGAAACAGTACGGCATGGCCGTTTCGTTGCTGTTTTCAGGTTTAGAGGTATTTTTAGGTACCCCCATTTTAAGGGGTTGCAGGGCAAAAATTACAGATTCCTGGTCACCATATGTGTCTGCATACAGACCCATCCCTACATGCCAAATTTCAGCCTTCTAAGACTTCAGGAAGTGGTCTGTATTTTCTATGACACGAATTTCATATGGTTCGGACAGTAAAAATTAAGGTATCTATAAAATTTTAAGTATAATAGGTAGCCTCATAAAACTTGGTGTTTTTGATGAGTCTACTTAGGACATGTTGTAAACCCAGAGTTGCTCCTTGCAAAGCTGTCTTATTATGGCGTATCAACTAATGCTCAAAAATGGTTCAGATCATTCCTCATAGGAAGAAGACAACAAGTATTATCTGAAGATAAAAAAGGAAATCAAACAGCTTCACAAATACTGAGTCTAAACAGAGGGGTCCCGCAGGGATCGATACTCAGCCCGCTTTTGTTCATTATATTTACGGCGGATATGATAAAAGTTACAAAGTATACTAAAGTCCACCTATACGCAGATGATACTCAAGTCTATAAATCATTCTATGCCAAAAATGCTGAACAGGCTTTAAGCGAAATCAACAATGATCTGAAAGCTGTGCCGGAATGGTCGCAAAAAAATAATCTTGTTTTGAACTCGGCTAAAACAAAATATATGATAATGGGTACCCAAAAACAGGTTGAATATGTAGCTAACCAAAGCCTGCGCCTAAAAATAAATAATGATGTTATTGAGAGGGTAACTAAGGCTCGCAATCTAGGTTTGATCATGGATGAACAACAGCGATACGTCGATCATATAAACATGAAGATAAGGAACGCGTTTTTTAAATTAAAAGTCCTTTACAATATAAGGAAATATCTCTCTTACAAAATAAGGATAATTCTCACTGAACTTTTGGTTTTATCCCCTTTTAACTACTGTGGCACTGTCTATGGACCAAGGTTTTACCAATATACCAAGAAAACAATCCAAAGAGTTCAGAGTTCAGTCCGTATGTGTTCGGTTTTGTGTTGACGTGCCAAAAAGAGCTCATATCTCCCCAATATTGGTTGAAAGAAAAATTCTGAATATGGAATCTAGAAGGGAACTTCACATGGCTTGCCTGACGCATAAAGTAGCATACACTAAAATACCTATTTACCTATTCGAAAAATTATCCTTTAAAAATGAAACTCGTCGACCTCAAAGAGATACAATGAAGAAGAAGTTTATAATCCCGAGATATAAATCTGCAGGAGTCAAGGGATGTTTTAGATACGCCGCTTCAAAAATATGGAATAATTTACCGCCTCCAATTAGGCTAAAAAGTTGCTTGCTCACCTTTAAAAAACTTTGCAAAATATTATTTTTTAACAAACAGGCTGAAGCGGCGAACCTAAGATAAATATTAGCATAAGTATGTGATGTGATTATGATTACATTATCCGGTTTAAGAAGTAAGGACTATTTTTTCCTCTTTTTTAGTTAATTTAATTTACTATAAGTTAATGGTGAAACGCGGTGTACATATTTAATTAATTGTGGAGGTGCGTAGGGAATCTGGTTCTGGCTGAAAAACAGCGCTGAAGTGTCACCCATATGGGCCGGCATTTTCAGCATCATGCTGACGCCAAAACCGTTTGCCACATTATTTAGAAAAATATATATATTAAAGATTTATAAGGTATATTTAATATTATTAGAATAGTTTATTTAAATTAGGTTAGTTTATATTCTGTACC
Organism: Cydia strobilella; assembly: GCF_947568885.1. NCBI lineage: Eukaryota > Metazoa > Arthropoda > Insecta > Lepidoptera > Tortricidae > Cydia > Cydia strobilella. The sequence continues at coordinate 7,537,525 of NC_086045.1, forward strand.
TACTTTTTTGTGGCAATAAAGCATTTTTCATTTCATTTCATTTACATGGTATACTAAAAATTTCAGCTCTCTAGCATTATTCAAGCCGAAACTACGAGGGTTCGAAAATACGACAAAACGTGCCGAGAAAAGATAGGCACTGCCTTTTGCCCTTTGTCTCGTCTAATAACATATACTAATCTATGGTCTTGGGCACGGCCGTGCCCCCGGATATTCTATGGCGTCGCATAATTTGTACGATATAAGCATAAACTGAAATAAATGTCATATACTAAGAAAAAATTACCAAGGCCTCCAGTGCCCCAGGCTAGAATCGAATCAGCGTCCTCTGCTATCGCGGCAGGTGCCTGTGCCATTCATTTATATAGTAGTGTTTCTACTTAAAATAAAAACAAATTAAAGTATTTTCTGTAAATAATTTAATTTGTTCTAATACTTCTAACGATATAAGCATGTCTGTAAATATGTAAGTTTTAATTTTAAATAAGTATAGATTTTTTACAGGATGATTGATACAAACTATTTGTTTTAATATATATATTGTTGAAGAATTAGTAGAACTATTTTTAATTGTATTTTTATAGCGCTTAAAATTGTATGTAGGTTTTTCGCATATTTTTTTGTTATCAGTAATTTTTAATGATAAATTATACAAAGTAAAACTATTTAATACTGTTTTTTAATTAGACCTTAAAACAACAAATTTGGTATTTTTATTTTGAGTGTATCTATGATACTTTTAGAGGAATCGATTTTTGACACTTTTCCATACAAGCCGAGCCACCGTGCAATGGCATCAAGTCCGCCTTTTTTGCGTCATCTATCGTTTTTTTAGTATTAGCTATATATTAAATTCCTTCCTTTTTGTGTAATATATTATATGTTTATCCTAATAATTTTGTATGTATTTATATCCTTTATCTTTCTGGTACCTTGTTGTACATTTTGCTACATTTGTCACCCTCTTTTCACTTTCTCCTCTCATCTACTCAAAGGTTAACTGGAAGAGATCCCTCAAAGGGATAAGTTCGCCTTTGTACATCTTATTATTTGTACCATGTAATTTTGAATATGTATATTTGTACAATAAAGAGTTTACTACTACTACTACTACTACTAAATTAATACAGGAAGACACATATGTCTCACATTTTACTTTTAAACGCCATCCGATATCGGATCGGACAATGTGAAAATGCTCTTAGGGGCACTCCGGAAACGCCTTAAATTATAACTTGTAATCTATTAAATCGGAGGCTTGCTGAGGCAAGCCAAAGAGTGAAACCAGCTATCTACCCTTTCTGAAAGTCTTTACATTAATGTTAAAACTTTAATACTTATTAAACCCGTCGCCCGCTTTGAAACTTATTGTCTCATTTATTTGCAGATTTCAACCAGTCTTCACGACTGGGTCATGCCAGCGGGCTTTCACCTACACCGTTAAAACACCGGTCAAGATTCCCAAGTCTCGCCAGAAAGCGCCGAGATGCAACCGAAAACGAAGAGATAAGAAATATAAGAAGGACGAGAGCCCAACGATGTTCTCATTGTCGGAGGGGTGCGGGTGCGTGAGCTTCCGCGGGGGGAGGAGGAACCGGTCCCTCGGGGACGACTCGTCCTCCTGCCGCAGCTCAGAGATTGAACAAGAAGTTCCTAAGAAGTTGGGACGGAGGCTCCTCGACGGACAATGCAACGTGAGAGCTCTTGTGCCTTTCTTGAAGTTCTGGAAAAGGGATGACGTCAGTATGACGAAGGCTGAAAGAAGTAAGTAAACATTGCGTTACCTTACATTTTATTTTACGTCTCATTTATCTTTTTCTGAGAAACTATTTGATTTTATTTAACGTGCCATTGAATACTGTCTCTAATACGGTGAGCAAAAGCGCATTGCTCAGTTCTCCTAACGCGGCGTCCTACGTAGGCGAACGAGACGAACACGCGAAGCGGCGCGGTGCAGCGCGGAAGAAACAAACCTTTGAGGTACCTTTAAAAGTGTCCTATGTGGGAGTAAGCGAACGCGAAGCAGCGCGATGCGGCGCGAAAGAAACAAACTAATAATACCAATGGAAGTGTCCTACGTAGACGATTGTTACGCAAACTCGAAGCGGCGCGGCGCGAAGCGGTCGCTACTCGCATCGATTGGTTTGATTTTTAGACGGGAATGCGACGCGACTAAAGAGGCCTGGCGCATGTAGTACCAGTACCACATATAGGTCGACTCACATTCGACTTCTTGGTAGGTTTTCCTGTAATATATAGACAAAACACTTTTTTTTCTGTATTTATTTATGAATTTTAATGACTTAGCCAAAGGAAGGGCTCCGTTTCAGCTTGAGCAAAAATGCTTTAAAATAGTTAGAATTTATTCGTTTTTCACCTCAACAGCTCGTACAAGCCTACTTTCGTCACTCCCTGGAGTGAGGAAAGTGCGACTTTCCTCACTCCAGGGAGTGAAACAAAGTAGCTTTTTAATTTAGTGAAGGCCATGAACTGCCACTTCATACTTTGATTACAATTTTTTTTCCTCTGAATTATTCTGTGTAATCGAAATACATTTTAACCTTTAATATGTTCTCACTACTGAGGTGAAAAATTATGTGTGCAACACGAGAGCAAAGTTATTTTACATCTCGTGTTTTTGAGTCCCTCGCTACGCTCAAGATTCTGACTTAGAATCACTTGCTTCGCTCGTGATTCAATTATAGAATCTTTCGCTTTCTCGGGACTCAAAATAAACACTCGCAAGAAAATCCAACTTTCCTCTCTTGTTGCACAAATAACTATTTCCTCATTAGGGTCCCACCCACGTCCATTTATTTATTCATTATTTTTTACCACACAAACTATTATGATTATTGAGAGATTTTGTACTAATAGCGCATACCAGATTGCAATTAGAAATTAAAATTCAGTAAATTCAGTAAATTTCACTTTCAAATTCAAATTCAATATTGGGAATTCACACGAGTGCACAATACGCGAGTGGCTCTCACGGCATATCTATTTGAGCAGTTAATTTGTTGTTTTAGCCATGAAAGCGGCCATTTTAATCCAGCAGTGGTACCGGCGGTACCTGGCGCGGATGGAGGTACGGAGACGGTACACATGGACCATATTTCAAAGCATCGAGTACGCAGGAGAGCAGGATCAAGTCAAAGTAAGTGTTTAAATTATATTTCATCAATTAAATGGCTGGGGTGAATTGGGACAAAATATAAAATGTGATTTACCTGATAATTTCGTCAAAAATACCCACACAAATAGTATCATACAAAATTTACTATTATTTTAAATCGAATGATACAATTTGTGTGGGTAATTTTGAAGAAATTGTCAGGTAAATCGCATTTTAAGTTTTGTCCCTATTCACCCCAACCATCCCTATTCACCCCGTTTGACGGTATTTAATATCTAAATATTCCATTCTCTCTGTTAACGCTATTTGTAGGTAAAAATGGAATGCCTCGGGATAAACGTTACAGTTACACAGTGCATGCTCGATTATATACACCGCCGGTGTAATTAATTTTACAGTACATATGGTGCTACTTTCTCGCACTAGTGCGTCAAATAGCACTTTTCGTGCATATGTCGAAAGTTTAAAGGGCCATATGTACTGTAAAACGTTGTACGATACACGTGCGAAAAGGTAATTCGCAACTCGTGTCGATTTAAAACACTCCCTGCGGTCGTGTTTTAATTTATCGCCACTCGTTTCGAATTTCCTCTTTTCCGCACTTGTATCGTAAATAACTATACCACCACCAAGGTTCTAAAATGTAAATTACTTATTATTTACTTACTCTGACGCCACTTTGCATGACGAGATTTGCATTTCATTTCGATGTTCGTTAGGATTTATTTGTGACAAGGATTCTTAAATAATAAAAGAGCACTGTGTTTGTATTTGGTTACATGTTTGACGTGATATGAATGTTGTCACGTAAAATACGAAGAATATATATGATTAACCCATTTAAATTATATTAGTAGATGGCGTATAATTCTGGGCACGAGTATGTGGTGTGTGTGCGGGTTAGCGTTTATGGAGCTGTATTTACTTATGAGATTATTTTACGCGTTTGTAGAACGTATGAGCGTGGCAGGAGAAATGTAATGATGTCTTCAATTCGTTCCTCGTATTTGTATTTATGAAACGTAGCGTAGCGTGCGTGCCTTTGGATCTTAAATAGAAAATTAGACTGGCATAGTGATTTTTCATTTAAGTAGGCAACCCTACCAAATTGTAAGAACAACTCGAAATTAAAATGCTGTATAACTTACAGATAATAGGCGTTTCAATAGCAACGGTCGCAACCTTATTCATTAAGCTTTATGAATCCATTTTTAATGTTCTCCTCTTATATACGACTTCATCCGACTTAGGAATCACATGAACCCGCCGCCAAAAAACCGCTCCTATACAATCGAAAATCGAAAATGCTATAAAATCGAACATACCTACGCTCTCATTTTAAAACGACATTACATGAAACTTGGCATGAACATTTAAGTAAGGTGCGTTGAGGTAAGATTAAAACGGTTTTTCATGAGGGGTAGGATGAAAAGTCGCCCGTAATGCTTCGACATACGGATGATTTTGTCTTGCCCCTTATGGAAAACCCATTCAACCATTACCCCAACGCACCTTACTCGTTTTCTTTGCAAAAAAATTTTATACAAATAAAATAGAGCTAGTAGAAGTTTATGGCGTTATTCATAAACGCGTTACTGGCCTGAATTATCTATGAAACCTTTGTCTTTATCTGTCATTTTGACTTAAATATTTGTAAGCAAGGTATAAGCAAGGGATAAAACATAATTTAACTAAATCAGGCCCGTAAAGTTTTATGAATAGTATGTAAAACTTCTATTTTGTAATTCAGAATTTCGTTTTAAAAACATCGAAGGAACGAAAGGATTACCTAACGAGGGTGTTCTGCCTTTTCGCCGAAGTTTTATTGTCCGAGTTTCACACTTCAATAATCATAAAATAATACTACCGTTGCTGTTAGGTTCGGAAATCGAACAAATTATTATGTTTAGTTGCCACTTGATCATTCGGCGAAATAAATTATGCGAATAATTGGTTGCGAAATGACATTCGGCAAAACAATTTTCGGCAATGATTTAGAGAACCACTAGAGAGTATTGTTGTTTCCAGATTTTCCGATATGGAAAATTCCTTTTTGTTTGAAGTGTATAATTTATAATGGTCACTCTTGTAACCTTTTTTCAAACTTTTATCAGTGCCGGTAACGTTATTAGTCCATATTATCGTTAAAAAAATCATTTAATGTGTAGTATGCTTTTTTACTAGGTAAGTTTTTAATGCATTTTTAAAGTTACTATAATTATTTATTTCTTTTATTTCGTTTGGGATTTTATTATATATTTTTATGGCCATGCCAAAGGGGCCTTTATGGATCATCTGCAAAGTAGAGTTTTGTGTGGCTAGTCTAGTTTTAGGTCGTAGGTGGGCCGATCGCGAGTATTGGGGAAAGAGGTTTCCATTATTCTTTACGAATAGACACACTTAAGGTCAGGATTCTTAACTTTATGAAGTGAGGTTTGCAGCTTTCCAGTTGATGAATGTTCACAAGGATCCTAACGCAGTGTTTTTGTTATTTATAATTTTAACGTATATCAGTGAAAGAACATGGGTCAAAATCATATAAAAATAAAAAATGCAAATAAAAAAATCATTTATCCATATTTAAATACATTTTAACGTATTTTTATAAATCTTCATTTTTAGTTTTAAAGTATGTCGATAGATGGCAGTGAATTTACAGGGGTTACAAAATTTACTATGACAGTACCGCTCTATATTATTATATCCTCTTTGGTAATTGTCAACTCTAAAATATGATGTTACTAACTATGCATCTGTTAATGAGGTGTGTAAAGCAAATAGGTAACTAGATAGGTTCGAACGACCGCGGGTACGCTGCCTTATCGTTGCCCAGTGCCCAGCCAGCCGCGTAAACACACAAGTATAGGTACATATGTAATACATGAAAGACACTCACCGAATTGAGCACACCTCAGTTCATTCAGCTCATTATTTCACATTTTTAGGAACCTTTGTCATTATTTTCTGACGTTTAGGTATTCAGCTCTTGGGTTGTTGTTAACCGACTTCTTTCCTTTTTTCTTCTTTCTTTCTTCTTTCTTTCTTTCACGTCTGCATTGTGGCTATGTTTTTTTTATGTATGTTTATCGATTACTCCGAGACCCTTGGTTTGATTTGAGTAATTATTTTTTTATTCGAAAGGACGTACCTCCAAGGTGGTCCCATATTAATCTGGTTCTGATCTGATGACGGAATCTATGAGGAAATGAGGGTACTCCTCAATTTTTAAAGGCATATGCGTATGGTGATTTGGGTGTTTTCTTAAGCAACTCGAGCATTTTCTCTTGAAAACCACTATAATTTGATGGAGTGCAACTGTAGTCTTATTACCTTACCACAAGTTTGACACTGACATATTCGCTAAAGTCTTCGTAACTTACTTTCTATACATCTCTCTCGCACTAATATGCCAGTACGACCCAGACGGATAGAAAGTAAGTTACCTAACTTACTTTCTACCACATCCTACCACGCACGCACGCACTACCTACGACCACGCTAGCAAATATATTATATCAAACTCGTGGTAAGGCTACTGATGATGAAGACCATGGACTTGGAGAATTGTACCTCACGACCTGACCCATTTTATAAAATACCTAGTTTATCCGTTAGCTACACAAATATCCGGTGCTAAGATTAGTTTGCTCGGATCTTTTATGCATATATTTTGACTCTATTTTCGACTAATATTGAAACATAAACGATTATAATTCCAAAGAGACTGCCATTTTGGAAGCTAAACAAAGGGCTTATCTTGTAATTGTGATAAATCACTTTGCAGACTCATAAATATTGCGCACATTTCGCCCACTGAACAGATTACAGAACAAAGGCTCAAAATATCGCGCATTCGTTTTGTTTCACTGAGAACCTATTTTAAGCCTTCATCACCCTCCATGTTTGCCCGGTCGTCCGCGCCCCACAGCAGACCTTAATTTTTTTAGATCATTGAAAACGACCGACTACCCCAGTTTTTATTCCGACACATCCGAATAAGGGGATCCTTATTCCCTATGACTGTCTAATAATAAGCACTTCACGATAAAATCAGAGCACAGCGTTAAATAAGTAGGTACCTATCATTAAATGTTTTTTTCTTAAATGAATACATTGAATAGATTTCTAATTTAATTTTGATATAATATGTGGCAGTGTGAATGAAATAAATTTTATGATCGAAAAAATATCTCGTTTGAGCACAGTGAGCACGTTCTGGGGCTTAGATTAATATTTCAGACATGAAAAGGAGATTAAGTACAGTACATTGGGCCGATTTTTGAATTTCGAGCGCTCGATTTCGTGTGGCTTCCTTCAATATATTATCTCCAATACTATAGGCATTTAAATTCTACTAATAGAATTGAAAACGTTAATATAATACACTAGATTCCCAATTTCTATTGCTATTTGCCATTTTCTACAGATTTTCGAGTGACGAAATCGAGCGCTTGAAATTCAATAATTGGCCCCCGGATATTTAATGGACAGACGTTGTTGTTCCTTTGTCCCTAGGCAAGCCTAATGGGCGATACGTAACGGTGTATTATTAATTAAAAAGAAAGCCGGCCAAGTGCGTTCAGACCACGCATAAGGGAGGGTTCTGTACCTTCATACAATACAAAAAGTCATACAGGAAAAAAGGCGTATCTTCGCGGCACTTACATCGTTTTAATAAGGATAAGTTTAAAAAAAATACTCAATATATACATATACAATATTTTTGTACTTTCGGAGCGATTTTTCCCAAAAATATTTACTTACATGTACTCCTTAATGTTATTTTTATAGACGTTTCGAATGGTATACGTTGATTTTACTTGAAAATGTTTTTTTTTCCACTTCTAGTTAGGTAAATGTTTGGAGTGCTCCCCTAAAAATATATTTTTATAAGTTCAAAACTAAGTAGCGGCTTACAAAACACACCTATGTTCCTTTCGTTAAAATATATCTCGTACTTTCCGAGTAAAATGTCTGTAACATAGGGACAGACAGACGAAGGGTACCGTTTTTGCTATTTTACCTCCGGAACGCTAAAAAAATGGGTAAGTAATAATAATTGATAAATAAATAAATAAATCTGTTTAAAAAAACATAAATTTCACCACCGCGCCAAACGGCAACCCGCTAGGCGGGTTCTCTGTTCTAAGGCACTTTCTCCAACAAAACGGAAAAAGAACGTTATCGGTTACAAGCGTAGAGCGAGTAGTAGCAAGCTGGCAGTAAATGCGTTAGTCTCATCAAGGTCTGAGATATCGGCACTTTTATAAGTATGAGAATCCTGGTTATAAAAGAAATATAAAAGGTTAAAAAATCACAAAAACTATGAGATTTTAATTAAGGGTAAATTTGCTTAATCTTGTAGCCCATCAGCTGTTCTATAAGCCCTCTAAGTCTTGGCGTTGGTTTTAGGGACATCCGAATTATAAGATACACATTATGGCTGCGATGCAATATGCAATACGCAACCCTACAGTGTCAAGTCGCCGGCCGCGGTATCGGCGGGACTTGACACCCTTCGGCCAAAACTCCTCCTTGGTGAACGTTGCAAAATCTGTACAGAGTTAGTTTAGTCCGACTATAGTTTCTTACAAACATATGTCGAGTAAATGTTTTGACGCTGGCGTCTGTTTTAGCTGTACAACTTCTTCAACGCGCTACTGAGCCACATGCGGGACAGCAGCGGCCGGGTGTCGTCGGAGCGTACGTCGCGGACTGCTTCTGTGTGTAAGTTATTACATTTATGACTGTATCTGTATAGTCCGACTTCAAAGTACAGTCCCATCACATACAACTTGTCATGCATGTAGCATGTAGCTTGTGTAACTAGGTAAGAAAAAAAAATTGATGGGGAAGTAATCGAGCCAATTACATGTAAAATGTAATGTTATTAATGCAGTAAAGAATATTTATTTACTTACTGGAAATTGGGGAAAGGAGGGGGGGGGGGGGGTGAAAATCCACTTGACAAGAGATTTTTCCTTCTTTTTTTTCTTACCTGCATAAACTGCTTGCATGCTGTCAAGCTTTCATCCGGATAGGACTAAACTTTTGAAATTGTTATATTCGTATGTATACTAGGCAGTTAGCATATGCAACATACACTTTTAAGTCTTATTTCATTACTTTTCGCGGATTTACAAATCAGAAAATAAATTGAACGAGGCGAACTGGTTTATTGGTAGGTAAATCAATTACGTTGACAGGATTGATTTATTGTTTTCAAGGGAGGATAGAGTTTGTTAAATGAAGCTGTGGGATGGAGATGAAAGACATTACATCTAATAGGGGCGGTAAAGAAATAGAACCGTGACTACGGCATACGGTCTGCAAGACAAGAATGCGACGGCGCAACCACCGGTGTCGTGTTTCTAATTAAAGTAATTGACCCTTTTACTCGAGCGTTTAACATCTGAGATATTTTCAATTATTTAGTGAAAGAAAACTTGGTATTTTCCTTTTGTCGGTGTCGATATTAGATAACTTGTTATTCCCGTAGCAAATACCACCACGAAACAGCCCGTAGTACTACTAAGTAACGGCTTGGCGGGTCGCATGTGGGAGTGCGACACACTGATATTAAATAGAAGTTAAATTGGTATTATGCATTATAAAATTATATATTCGAATATCTACTTCTCGACTCCAAATGCTTGGCACGTGTAACTTTTGGGTTTCTTTACTAAAAATGATCTTTCAGGGACTGTTTCTTTCGCTAGTATTTTTCCAATAGTATCCCGTACCAGAAATTGGTAGCTAAACCGCGTTTGAAGTTTGATAACTTTGCTATGACAGGTTTCCAAAAATGGCGGCAGTCAGCGGTAAACAAGCGAAAAACGTTGAGCGAGTTTTTCTTCACGGGCGATCTTCTCCTCTCACAAAAAGCTGTTTTACAAATTTGCATGTACAGCAAGCTGTAAATTGCATGGGCACGTTATGAATGAAATTCATTCATAAAGTGGCCATGCAATTTTGCGGCTGGGTGTACAATTGTAGAGCGAGAATAGTCTACCACAAGTCACTTTCTCGCCACCGGACGCCGTATAAAGTTATCATAATACTTTTCAAATCCACACTCCGTCTGAGCTCTAAATCTGAATATTATATTATTCAGCGACTTTTTCTTGAAGGTTTTATTCGGATCCTCACTTGCCACGTCACGTGTTGGGATGAGAGCTGCCGCTAAAAGGCGAAGTCATATAAATAACAAACTTAACACGCGACAAAACACGGGATATTCTCTTGTTTTTTTTTTTTTCAAAACAGAACCGGTAATTCGGCATTATCAACACGTTTAATTTATAATATAAATCATAATTTGGTCGTTACCAAAACTACAGTTGTATTTTCCAAAAATATCGCCTAAAAGTCTTATTGTTAATAATGTTAGTCTTATTTATTATTTCATTTCACTGCCAAATCATAGTCATCTATCGAAAACTTATTAGAGTGCTATTTAATTCAGATCTCACATTTCGTTACTTAGGTACTCGAGTTACTTGATTTTCTCTGTATTTTTTACCCTTGTTATTTGATTAAAAGATACTTAAGAGTACCTGATTGTTCCTATGTTTTTAGGGGCACCCCACACTAGCGTCTTTTGAGCATCGGCGTCTAGTCAGCGCTATGAAAAAAAAACCGGCCAAGTGCGAGTCGGACTCGCGCACCGAGGGTTCCGTACTTTTTAGTATTTGTTGTTACAGCGGCAACAGAAATACATCATCTGTGAAAACTTCAACTGTCTAGCTATCACGGTTCATGAGATACAGCCTGGTGACAGACAGATGGACAGACGGACAGCGGAGTCTTAGTAATAGGGTCCCGTTTTTACCCTTTGGGTACGGAACCCTAAAAAGCAGCATGCATGGCAGCTGAGGCCATAGAGTTGACTAGACGCCAACGCTCGGGAGACGCTAGTGTGGCCTGGGGTAGCACTTAAGGGGTACAATTCACTACACGATATTTTATATTGTAGGTAGTTTGTTATTTGTTATTCATAAACAAATATCGAAAGCACTAAAATTACCCGAATACCGTCATTGTTACTCGCTCCGTAGCTTAATTAGTAAAACAATCGTGCTGCGGTAAGGTCTATTGAATACTGATGTATCTATGATGATTTAAGCCCCACTGTGGTCGCTTCATTTTCATTGTTTTCGTTTTTTGTTTGATTCATAACAAATTGCAAATTGAAGTTTGCAACTTGTTTTTCCAACTCTCCATGAAATGTTCAACGATAAACCATATTTTTGCGACGTCAGTGAAGACTGAACTTTTTAATTATGCTTGCGAAACACCGTCAACACGCGATGTTGCGGTATCGTTCATTCTGTACACACGACGTGGGTTATGCAACTAATGTACGAATTGCAATGACCTTTGGTAATGCAGATAAAACTAGGTCGTGGCTATTTCTGAAATGGTGTCACACGAAATCCACGGTTTAAATGCCACACAATCTTAGTTTTATTCCATTTATTCAGTTTCTATTGGTCGTTGGTGCAATCAATTTACGATGAACCGCAGTAACCCTTGTAAAAATAGTTTTTAAATCGATACTAATAACATTAGCCATGCAGTCAGCGAGGAAGCCACGAAATCTTTAATGACTATACCTGATTCACGCGAAGCCAAAAAACCGGTCAAGTGCGAGTCGGACTCGCCTTTTTAGGGTTCCGTACATTACACAATTTTCAACACACTTGCTCACAACGACATTTTTATTCCACCGATTTTTGGCTCATAATCCTAGATATTAAACACGCTTGCTTTTTCAGTATATTATAACACTCGTGCTTTTTCATTATATTATCCGACTGAGTTAAGAAGATAAATTAAGATTGCTAATAATATGCATGGAAACGGAGCCTTCTTAATTTGGTCGAGTAATATTTTTTTTTAAATCAACTATTAGGTTTCAAATGTTAGTTCAAAGAGGTTTTATCTCACCAAACATAATTTATAAATTAAATTATCTCGTAAATTACATTAATGGATAAACATAACATTTTATCGATTTGATATTCATCCGTCGGTTAGAAATACGAAAATATTAGCTTTTTTACATTTTTTTAATTGGCTGTTTGTCGATTTCGTTCGCGCCTTTGACTTGCGCGCGCATTGGAATCCTGCGTAAAAAAATAACGCGCCAGCCATTTTCCGTATTTGTCATAAAATTGGAATAGTTTTGCATGTTTTTTAGTTTATATTTTGACGGCATTGAAAATGAAGAACACATAAAATTGACGCGGCCAGTAATACTAATAGAGGCAAGAGCCGAAAACGATAGCCTTTTACCTTGATGGTAAAAGGCTATCGTTCTCGGGTGAAAAATAATTGGCGGCATATGAAACTATTATACAATGGAAAGTCAGCAAAAACGCCCAGCCTTTCTTGGAAAACGTGTTGGTAGCTAAAAAATGGCGTGTTAAAAAATAAAGTTTGTCAAACTATATCGTGTTACAAGATACAAGATACAAGACATTTATTGGTAAAAGTTAATGTTTTACAGGTCAGTAAAATAGGTAGGTACATAGTAGGTACAACATTTCTAGAGTAAGTATTTATGTCACTTAAACTTAATTATTATTAAATAAAACATATTTTGAGCAAAGCAGGTTCGTAAACAGTAGACAATAGGGTCGCATATGGCTAACAAGTCGTCATTTTAATTTATAAGGTATAAATTTGCTTATACATATTAATTAGGAGATAAATTACTTAGGGTTAGTACACGTTTCAACAAATTCGTCGACGCTGTAGCATGCTAAGTCAGTTAACATTGTTTTAAGATTTCGGTCAAACTTTTTATCCGTTTTAGCTAATTTTATTTTATTTTATTATTACATATCATATGAAAGAGCTCATTGTGAGAATCTCAAATATATTTTCTTTATAATTTTAAGATAAATAGTTTAGAAGTTATTCAAGAAAATAGGCAAAAAATGACCATTCCTCCTTTATCTCCGAAACTACTGGGTCAAAAATGAAAAAAATACACAAAATAGATCTTTACCTATAGATCACCGGAAAACCTATTAGAAATGTGCAGTCTAGCGTGAGTCGGACTTAATTACTTAGTTTTTGATCCGACCCCTACGGGTTTTTTAAAGACATACATTTCACATAAAAAATACATTGTTTAAATTGTCTAATGTACGGAACCCTTGGAACGCGAGTCCGACTCGCACTTGGCCGGTTTTTTTTTTAATTTTAGACTTAGTAGTTTTTTATTCAGCAAGTAAGCCTTTAATTTAATTAGGTAAGGGCAAGTGTCATAATGACAAGATCAGTCATGAAATTTGGTACTTATGTTTGTGAATGGGGTTGGCCGGTCGAAGTATTTTCTACAGATGACACAAGCTTAGCTTGCCCTGTCAATCCCTATAAATGTGACAAATTCTTGTTTTTTTTTTTGGAATTTTATGGCCTGGATGTCAGCTCTTTAAGCCAAATCTCATTAAACAAAACTAGAGAAAGGGGCAAGCTATGATGGCGCCATCTATGCGAACCTTTGACAGTTGCCAACCCCATTAAATTCCCCATTTCCACGTCATCATTCCACGACTACGGACGACATTTCCATTAGATGTAGATATGTGTTATAATCTTGTGATCAGTTATTTAGAAAAAAAAAACCGGCCAAGTGCGAGTCGGACTCGCGCACGAAGGGTTCCCAACCATTACGAAAACAAAACAGCAAAAAAATCATGTTTGTTGTATGGGAGCCCCATTTCAGTATTTATATTATTCTGTTTTTAGTATTTGTTGTTATAGCGGCAACAGAAATATATCATCTGTGAAAATTTCAACTGTCTAGCTATCACGGTTCATGAGATACAGCCTGGTGACAGACGGACAGACGGACAGACGGACGGACAGACGGACAGCGGAGTCTTAGTAATAGGGTCCCGTTTTTACCCTTTGGGTACGGAACCCTAAAAATAAAGCGCTCTATCTTTAAAAATATGAACTTGATTTGGAATTAAAATGCAAGGAATTTCAATAATCTTGGTAAGGGTTTCTTTAATGTTGTAGTGGAGCAAGTATTCTCGGAGGAGTCCGACGAGGGCGGGGGTGTGGACGAGACGGCGCCGCCGAAGCTGTCTCGCGGGCCCGACCTCGAGTTCCCGCTGCAGCGGAAGGATATCGACCTACTGATTGAGGCTTTTAGGAAAAAAAAGGTACACAATTATTTCCCTTTCCCTTTGATCGATCGTTGAGCTTTTGTTGGCACAATTTCAGGTTCCTTTGTATGTAGTCATACCCATATGATTAAAGCTTAAGCTGCTACATCAGACGAGTGTTATAATGACTAATTATGCATATTTACATAGACTGTTTTATCTACACACGTTTTATAAGCTCTCTATGATGTGTTCAAGAACCGCATGTTACAATTACAACAGTCATTGCGGCATTTGAACACACACTCAATAAAACGTCATCTCGACTGATACTAGAAATGAGGTCAAATTAAATTCCTTTGTTTTCCAGAGATGTTCGTAATTTGTATGTCATTATTAAATTGACATCGAAGTTATTATTACGCAATAATAACATATCGCAGATAAGAAATTTCTTGCAATAAAACAGTTTATATTTATACTGGCCGTAATTTGGTATTTTTAACGCATCATAGAGGGTTTAAGATATATAGATGAATTATGTTTTGTCGTCTTTATTTTAGAGCATGTTTATAATATTACCCGCGCTTGTTATTATGTAGTTTGTGGCACATGAATATCAATGCAGTTTTATTAATATGGTAATAATACTAATAATATACGCCTTACATTTCATTTAAGTGTCAAAAGGGCTTCTACGTGTTGGCTTCGGCTCCGCGCACGCCTCCCAATCGTCCGGAACACCATTGTTCCGTGATGAGAAAGACATACTAATAATATGACCAAACCAAAACCAAAAAACTCTTCGATAGACCAAGTAAATATTATAGGTATCTATTTCAAATTAATCCTCGCCTCTCTAGTGTACGTCCCATAGTAGAGTTATGGCGGCAAATATTATGTCATACTGTTTATTGGGACCCTGAAACACAAAAATATACCTATATTAAGTAAAAACCAATTTCTGAACTTCAATTTATGCGGAATGAAAAAATGAATTCAATTTAATTTTGTATCAAGAAGCAGAGCTCAGGAAGTTTATGTAAAGGATTTGTGAAAAAAGAATAAATCCGTTTCAATTATCTAGGGAAAGTAGGGTATGCTGCTTATGCTTATCTTACTTAACCAGGAATTTTAATATCCTGTTCATATTTAAAATATCACTTTCCTTCATTTTCCTTTTTTTTATGTTTTTTTTTGTTAATAACTATTGTTATAGGTACCTACTTAAATATTACCTAATCAAGACGTAGGTACTTATATTTTACGATGGTTTATTTGATTTCGCATTATATTTATACTACAGAAGTATTGTATTTGTATCAACTTCTAAGTATTTGGATGGCTTCAAAAATGATGTGTATATAAAAATAGATAGATAGATAATATTAATTTAATTAACTCAGTTATAATAACTTGTCAGCAACACGTAGTTCCATTCTAGTTCGCTTCAGAGTCGAAGTTAGGCGGAATCGTAAACTTTTCTGTACATCTAGAAATTGGATTACTTTGTTGGACCGCCTGACATAGTTACAAACTTCTATAACACGTACTGGTTTTACTTTACGACAGAAAAGTTACTATTCCTTTTGAATAAGTTAAGGCGTATGATGCATGACATGTGTTTTATAATCCGTAAACATAAAATGGGTCAAAATCAAAATTTGTACACAGTTTTTGTACACATTGATGGAGACTTTAAACGTTTTAAATTTAATTAATTATATTATGTAGGTAACTAAGATGTTCATAGGTACATCTATAGGGTGTCGCGTTCACTACGGGTCAAACGAATATTAATTTAACTGCTTTTTTCATAAAACAAACTCCAAGCGGGAATAACTGGGATTATGTATAAATATATATTATTCTTCGTATTGTTCCCACATCGTCCTGGAATGGATACAAATAGGAATGTACCATTTGTTTGTTCAGTTTTAAGCCGCTTTGTTAGAAACAGAAATCCATTTAAATTAATACAACAAAGAAAAAAGGTTTAAACTTATAACGTCCTCCTACAATTTACTAATTTACACACAAGAAGGTAGATTTTATTCACGCCATGAATATAATTGGCGATTATTCACTGCTCAAAATCAATACATTATTAATGACTTACTGAGTTTCATCCTACTCTATAATTAACAGTTTCACTTTTTAATCTAGTTTATAACGCGAATATATAAAATTTTATGTTTTTACCATAGCAGGGAATATTAGAAAATGAAAATCATATTTTGTTGTGTGTTTGTATAAATATGCGTAATAAATTAATAAAAAATAATTAAAAGTATTTAAAATAATGCCCAGCACCACGTAACTGCAAACGCAAATCGGAGCGCTCAGACGTCACAGCGTGAGAAACACGTACAGACAAGTTGTCAAACCTGGTGCTGGTAATGAACGTCGATTTTTTATTAAAAATTATAGATGAAGTTAAAAAAAATTTTTTGCAATACTTACGTGTATCTATAAAATGAAAACAGTTCTAAAAAATAGTCAACATCCCTATTGTAAAAACCAAATAGGATGCCGTTTGTTCAGTATAAGTTGTGTCATATGTCGCGTTGGTCCGACACGACACTAATTTTCAGGGCACCCAGAAACCTAAAAGAGAAAATTTAAACTAAAACTAACACAGAAACAGAACATAAGTACGTTTCTAATAAATAGGAGAGAGAGAGAAAGCTCACTGAAATTAATATAAAATTAAGATATCTAAAACAAAAGAGTTCGGTAAAAGTAGGTGTATGTACGCTTTGTTATTATTAATTTGTTGTAGGGATGCGTACAGATGTGTCCGTCAGATCTGTCTGGCGGACAAGTCTGTAAGTATAATAACGTGTGGCGGGAACTGGGCATAGATGTGTCGGTAGACAGAACTTTGCTTGTTCGTCTGTCACATACATCTCTATATATTTATCTAAGTG
Organism: Cydia strobilella; assembly: GCF_947568885.1. NCBI lineage: Eukaryota > Metazoa > Arthropoda > Insecta > Lepidoptera > Tortricidae > Cydia > Cydia strobilella. Next base: position 7,554,717 of record NC_086045.1, read on the forward strand.
CATAACTTAACCATATTGCACTAGTGTTTTGGCACTATTAACATTTCGTACCTAGGAGGATTTAACCAAACGGAGTAGCCATTAACAGGCGTTCCCCTCTGTCGAAAATAGTCGGCCAATGGTCATACACAATGTATGGACTGACGTTTATCTGACATGGCTAGTTTGACGTTACGTATACATTTGACGTTCCTCTCCCCCGCAAAAATCGGCAGACTTTTTTGTACAGAAAATTACAGACGACGTCTCCGTTTGGTTTCGTACAGATAATTATTGAATATATAAAAAATAAAAAAAAGGTTTTTCGGGTCATTTAAGGGTTTGAAACATTTTTAATGAAGTTCTAATTGTGCCAAACATACTTAACCATTCGTATGCTTAGGAGCAGATCTGCTCCATATAAGTATATTAAACTTAAACATGAAGTTGTCACGATTGCTATTTACATTGACATGCGCATACGAAAGGTTAAATATCAATTTCCTTGCATGTCAATGTCAGTTACTATTATTGGCTCAGTTGCGCACCTAAATGTAAATCTTCTATCCTTCTTCTTTACTTATGTTTTGTTGCAGCTTTGTTTTCTTATGTATTGTCTGCATTGTTTTCTTTCTATCGTTTTAGAATCGATTTGAAATATACTCGACATTCCAGCACCGTCTACATGCGAAGCACGTGGCACTGATTCTGAAAGAGGCCACCCAAGTACTGAAACGACTGCCGAACATCAACGTGGCCACCACCTCCATCTCAAGCCAGATTACTGTCTGCGGGGACCTGCACGGGAAACTCGATGACTTGCTCGTCATATTTCACAAGGTGAGACCCCTTCAAATGTAATATAGGTCGAGGGTGACGTTCGTTTATTTTCTTTTTTTAGAATACTGCTGTGGACGTAAATTCACATCAAAGGGATTTTTATCACCAAATAACCCAACACTGCAATTTTTTTTCAAATGAGGGAATTAATTTATTTGGTGTTTTGATTTAAGTACATTTATACATGTACATGCTTAATGGTAAAATGGTTTGTCTTTAGCGGGATTTTAATAACCGGTGACTAAGCTTGGGACTTTTGGGTGTTTACCGTGGTTCTAGAATTCATGGAGTCGTCAGTGTTAAAACATATTTTTTCGAAGTCAAAGTGTAAAAATAATATGTTTTAAATGCCACGATGTATGTTGTTACGTGATTAATAATCACACTATAATAGAAATGAGGACATAAAAAAACACTTTATTTCTCATGCTCTGAAAGAGGGTCATTGTTGTTTTAAAAAGTGTGCAGAAAGTAATACGTTTCTGCACCAGAGTATTTTACTTTCCAAGTACGATTTTTTTTTTACGATAAGCAATTGAAATTTGTTTCAAAATGAATTTGTTATATAATTTCCATTGTGATATTTAGCTCACCATTCCATAACGATACTTTTTTACCTAAATGGTTAACTGAAAGTACCCTCAAGAAGTGCTATAGAAATATACTTAGTCATGTTTGAAAAAAATGAATTTTACTTACCTCGTATTCGAAATTAAAAGTAGAGTGTTAAACTCGGGTGAAAGGTATCATTTCAGCCTCGGAGTACCTTTCATCCCTTGGTTAACAATCTACTATTTTCAAACATCAATTTAAGACGAAGACGAGATTTTGTTTTGATTTTGTTACGTGAAGGAGTGAACTTCTGGTGCATGAAGTTTATATTTGAACGAAATATTTTTTATTCGAATGGTTATTATTACATCATGTTACAAATGCATTTCCGTTATTAAATTATGATTTGATTGCTTCAAATAGCAAATAAAAACTACAAAAATTTGCCCGCGAAAAGCTAGTGAGCGAAACGCGCGAAACGTCACGTGACGTCACGCATTCGACAGATTAGTTCACATAAGTGTCATTAGTAGCAAACGTCGGTTGGACCGTCTAACGTGTGACGTCATCACGCTCTGTCGAATTCGCGCCAAAAATTATAAGCGTTTCAACCGCTCCAAAATTTTCAACATTAAAAAAAATATATAAAATAATTTGAAGGTTTACCAAAGTATTTTTATTTTTTCCGGTGTTCAAACGATATAAATTATGATTACACAAATTAAAAAAAAACGCATGGAGCTAATTGTATAAAAGTTGCCTACAAAATTATACCGCAAATTATAACAATCTAATTAATCGAGAGAAAGTTTGGTTCACTCTGAAACAAATAATATTTTTGTTCTTTATTTTTCGTGGTTAGAAATATTCTAAATTGATCAAAAATTCTTTCATGTGTTGAGAATGATCGCTTCAGGGCCACTGGTGTTAAAGTTACATTCTCTAGAAGTTTTGCCGATACATGTATCATCTTCGTGGTGCTTTGTGGTCATGTGTCATGTCCCGTATAACATTGAAATCGGGACTCCGATTTAACACTCTTTCTAGTTTATTTAGAACACTATCTGTGGCCCATTTTTGTAAAACTATATGTGCTTGGTCAACAACTTGTATTAAACTGTTGTGTGAACAAAGCTTTTTAGCTTTTCTAATTGATATGGCATATTAAACATATTAATAACGGGTCACTCACGTCGAGCGTTTTCGACTTAAAATACGTGTGACCCGTTATTAATATGTTTAATATGTCTGTGTCTCACGGAAGTTTTGTTATTAAAATTGATATGGCATAATTCGACATTAGGTTTGTAACAATATTTTTTATGTCCTAATTTCTATTAAAATGTGTTTATTAATCACGTAACAACATAAATCATGGCATTTAATATTACATTTTATTTTTAAACTTTGACTGACTTCGAAAAAAATATATACTCGTAGCATTATAGCATATGTCGACTCCGTGGGTTCTACTTCTAGAACCACGGTAAAGTCCCAAGCCTACTTGCAACCTACAGACATGCCGGTAAATTTCGTTACTTTGTTCGTTGTATCGAATCGATTAGATTTGCTGAATTTAAACTATACATTCGTTTATGAATGAGTGAATAGGCAGTGTGCCGTCTATTCGATCTATTAATACACACCACCAAACGTCCCTTCGAATTAATTCGGCATCACTAGGTACAGGTAGGAGAGTAGTAACTCATCATAAATAGGTATATAATATATATTATATACCTATATATATATATTTATTTATATGTATATATTACTACATAGTATAAAACAGTCGCTTTCCGCTGTCTGTCCGTCTGTCCCTATGTATGTTTAGAGCTTTAAAACTACGCAACGGATTTTGATGCGGTTTTTAATAGATAGTGATTCAAAAAGGACGGTTTACTTATGTGTATAATTTGTAAAGGTTTTGTTTGTGTAAAGTAGTTGAACTACCCGCGCGAAGCCGGGGCGGGTCGCTAGTATATATAATAACGCGTTTATCACACTGATGCGGATCCGCACCCCGCTCCGGTGTGTGTACGAGATAGCGTGATATGCACGTAAATAGGGTTGACTCGCTCGCACACCACACCGTAGCGGCGTGCAGATCCGCATCCAATGTGAAAACTGCCTAAGATAACAACAAAGATCCACTTAGTTGTTATTCAAACCTTTCACTTCGCAACACTCAGGTAAGAGGGTCGTTTGGCCCCACAGTAATAGACTAAACCCAAGGTCCCACATACATTAACCGTCTATTACTTAGAATTCAGAGGTACGAACTAATACAATAGCTAAAGGCTTCTGGAAACTTAACAATGTAACAAGTACCTCATAACATAATGGAAACTTAGAACCATAAAGTAACTTATACTAGAGCGGTACTGTCATAGTAAATTTTGTAACCCCAGTAAATTCACTGCCGTCTGTCGACACACTTTAAAACTAAAAATAAATATTTATAAAAATACGATAAAATGTATTTAAATATGGATAAATGATTTTTTTATTTGCATTAATTATTTTTATATGATTTTGACCCATGTTCTTTCACTGGTATGCGTTAAAATTATAAATAACAAACGAAACAGTCAACGCCCTCTATACGAGTGTAGGCCAAAACTAGTGGCGCCATCTGATCGAGAATCAAATTTTCGTGATTATTGAGGCACGTTTTTTCCTTAGACTGTATCCATCTATTACGGAGTTATATCTATCTTTGTTAGAACCTATAGGTTTTAGGTATGTGTTTGCACTTCACTATATACATATAATTAGCATTGAAAGAACATTTTATTACGATACGATATAATATGTATTACATTACGTTATTATATTTTCTCCAATATGCTCGGAAATGTTCGCCTTTGTTGTATCAAAACTAGTACGGGAAGGTGTTCATTATGTCAAAATCAAATTAAAAAATTAATAGATCATTACTAGTTCTAGCGGACGGGAAGTTATTACTGAATTGTTTTTTACCTTTTAAAGACATGTTTAGACTAAGAAATCAATGTATACAGCCAATGTATATATGTATAACATGTAAAAAAGGATAACGCAAGGCGTTTTTCGAAGTGTCTTAAATAACTTAGTTTTTAGTGTTCTGTGCAACTTTGTTTTGAAAAACGGAAAACTTATGGGATCACTTCGGTCTTGCAAATCAGTTAAATGCGTTTTTCTCAGAGACCGTTTGACGTAGATACCTAGAATTTGAAACAGTTATAGCGATTTCCACCACTAATATTGTAAATAAGTCAAAACCGCTTATTTCATATTTTTTTATCTGCGCTGCCTCAGCGCGATGCGTCCAGAAACTAAAGTGCCTACCTATATTCTAGAATTATCCATTGAATCAATATTAAACACTAAAAACAATCTTATTTGTGTAAATTTATTAAAGAAAAGTTTGTACGTTTGGTGTTTTCATTAATGTTTTACAAATTAATACGATATTTTAATAAAATTGGCATTTTGAACAAGATCGTAAATTTAAAAAAAAACCGGCCAACTGCGAGTCGGACTCGGGCACGAAGGGTTCCGTACCATTACGCAAAAAACTGCTAAAAATCACGTTTGTTGTATGGGAGCCCCACTTAAATATTTATTTTATTCTGTTTTTAATATTTGTTGTTATAGCGGCAACAGAAATATATCATATTCTGTGAAAATTTCAACTGTCTCGCTATAACGGTTCATGAGAATCATGAGATACAGCCTGGTGACAGACAGACGGACGGACAGTGGAGACTTAGTAATAGGGTCCCGTTTTTACTCTTTGGGTACGGAACCCTAAAAAAGTTATGTTTGGTACGTGACTGGTTTATGACGTTTTTGATGTGAAGGTGCAATTTGAGTGATGCGTGATGCTTAAATAATGATTACCTCACCTTATTTCCTCGCATGTTTGGAGAAAAGCACTATACCTACATGTCTCGGCAGGAACTTCGTGGATTCGTCTTTTTTATCGAAACTCTTCCACGAATTGTCCTTTCCCGGCCTCTGCAATAACATACAGTCGCCATCAGATAAATCGGAGCGGCTACTATTGTTATGTTTTCCACTCGTCGACTGTAATGGTTCAATTAAGATTTCGTATACCAAACTGTAATTAGGTACTTCATGTCCCAACTTAACTATAATATTCATTTCGGAACGTTTTAGTCAACTATAATGAAATTGACCAATCACAGCTTGCCGCCTTCAAGAGGACGAAACAAAACGATAGCTCAAATTAATTATTTATTTTAGGTTGTATAGTAGACAATTACTTCATAAGTCGGAAACGCGATTGTGACACCCTTAACATAGCAACATCCATAGACTACGAAAACCGCTAGTCTCCATAGGCTACGGTGGCCATAATGGGCAAAGCTATGTTGAAAAGGCAAAGTTTACGGTACGCGTTTTGTTCAACCCTCTTTGTCGTTAATGCTATAAAGTTACCAGAGCGAAAATCAATTCCTCGAACTCTTTAGACGCATTCACTCTTGGACATCACAAAGAAAGGCAGAAAAGAAAAGCAAAAGGCAATCGTTGGACCAGGAAATGAATGCTCAAAAAAAGTTATAGAGGGGGGAAATACTTGGAACACAATTTTTGACTTCGTAGTTTTGTTTGGACTAGTTAGGAGGAGAAAATATCAAAAGTCCCCGGCCGTAACCCTGGTAGAAAACGATATCAAACCCGGCCTAGCAGCTTTACTGATGTAGATAATCAAGATAATAACGAGAGCCCTAAATAAATCATCAAGAGCGGATATCACAAAAACTATACAAAATATCGAAAAACTTGACCTAATAAAACTTGTAACAAATTAAATCACTTCGTTTTGTATGTTGCCATGTCGCTCAGACGCAGTTTCCAAGATAAGTGTAAAACCGAAAAATGGGACCTTCAAACCCCCCGGCACCAGGGTTACGGCCGGGGACTTTCGATATGTTCAGCTCCTAAGTCCTAACTAGTCCAAACAAAGTTACCGAATCAAAAATTGTGTTCCCTCTATACCTTCTTATTGCTTGGCCTACGTAGAGCTATATACGTACGCGTTTGCTTTTAGGTACATGTTGTTTAATCTTACATTATCTACGCGACTGAGTATTCTTTGTTATATCATTTTCTTTCAAAGAGTTTTACCTATAAGGTTCGTGTGCCTGTCTTTTTGCCTATCTGTACAGCGCTTAGCTCAGTATTTTATAAGTAGTGGGAAGTTTTATGTGGCATTAAGAAAGTAATATGTATAATATAACTAATAAGTACCTACAACTTAAACATAGAGTGGATGTAATATTTTTTCGTTTAACCCTACCTATAGTGTAGGTGTCGTTGGATAGGTCTATAGAAGAATAGGAATATAGAAGTTCGAAAAAGGAGTTTTAAATAAAGGCTTAATAAAGACTTTGAACAAAAACTTTTTTGGGCATGATCAGTAAATTTTGATCGTTGCGCATACCAACCCTTATTAGTAGGAGGAGGAAAGTGCTGCAATTAATTGTCCATACCATCTACAAAGATCCCTTTTATGTTTTAATATGGCGGTCGGGCAACTACTGAACCCTACACTGATTATGTGGCCTGTTTTATTACTAGTGGCTCTGTGAGCTGTAGACCTCGCGAGCATAGCTTAAGATGATGGATGTGTAGAGCTGTCCTGCCGACTAACCACCAAAAGATCAGTAGATTCGTAATGTAAAGTAACCTATATAGCGGATGGAATGTTTATTGTTAAAAAAGATTAAAAATTAAATTAAAATTCTTGTTTGAGACTTTGATAAGGCACTGATATTTTCAGACATTAATTATTGTCATGTGCTCGTAGCATCCGTAGTCTCTTGTTTGAAAAAAAATCAGATAATAGCTGAGATACCTACATGGTTCAAACCCCGACGGTGCTAATTTTTTTTTAATAATTTCATATAATTTTAACGTTCTTTTTCAAGTTAAGCGTATGTTATTTTATTATCAATTGAGTGTCGCGAATTCTTCTACCGATAACTACAAAAACCCTTCTATTGATAGCTTAGTGCTGTTGGCGTGCGAGTCAAATTTTTGAGTAGGTAACAAAATTTTACATTTACTATGAAGAAAACGTGAAATTTTATTCACATTTTTCTATCTCGCCAATCAGACAATATAAATCAGACAATAGGTACTTTTTTCATACAATTTCCATTTCGGCAGAAAACGGTTTCCACTTACTAAATCTTAACAAATCACTTTGATTTTGATGTTGATCGCTTCAGCATAATATATTGTAAGTTTGTAAATTTCGCTTTAAAAATAATTGTCATAAAAAATAGCATGTGAAAAATAAAAGTTTTCATTTTCATACAAACTGTATGGGAAAAGTTTTCCTCGATAGGCTGTATCAGGGATACAACATTTTTGTTCCCGAATAGCTTTTGTTCCATTCGCGTTTTTCCCCATTCTGCTTTTTAACCAGGCGTTTATTTTTTTAGTAGTTAATTTAATCACACGCGTATGTCCCAGTCGCTTTTTTTTCCAAAGAGTAATATTTCCGAGAACAAGCCCTTCTTACCCTGAGCCGACGGAGCCCCGCTACGCGGGGCTCCTATTTCTGAGCGGTTTGCCCTTCGGGCGTCTGAAGCTACCTAACGAACCTAACCTACCTATCTATCGACTTAGTGTGACTATCGTGAAAACATTACTCTTTGGGTATAAAAGCGACTGGGACATACGCGTGTGATTAAATTAACTACTGAAAAAATTAACGCCTGGTTAAAAAGCAGAATGGAGAAAAACGCGAATGGAACAAAAGCTATTGGGGAACAAAAATTTTGGGTAGCTAATCTAAACAGTCATTGCGAAGACCGCATAGGGCCGCTTAGGGACCTCATAGCGTAAAGCAGGCGCCCTGTATGTAAGACTTAAATGTTGGGCTTTACCCAAACCTACAGTGAAAAGGTTGTAGGCAACGGAAAAAGGCGCCGCAGGCGCCCTGTACGTAATCTTTACAGTGTAAAAGGCGCCGCAGGCGCCATTTACGTAAGGCGCGCTTTTGATTGACGGGCTTCGCTCGACCCTACAGTGTAAAGCCTGTGTGTAAAAGCGCGCTTCGCGCGCTTGAATGTCGGGCTTCGTCCGACCCTACAGTGTGAAGCCTATGTGAAAGAGCGCACTTCGCACGCTTGAATGTCGGGTTTCGCCCGACCTTACAGTGTAAAGGGCGCCGCAGGCGCCCTGTATGTAATCTTTACAATATAAAAATTCGCCCCAGGAGCCATGTATAAAAAGCGCGCTTTGCGCGCTTGCGGGCTTTACCCGACCCTAAATATATTGTAAAGCCTGTAGGTAAGAGCGCATTTGAGCTTTTTATGCCTTAATTTTCGCACACGGTGGCCTCAAACAAACGCAGTCGTGATATTCCTGTAAAAATGCCACATTTTAACTCTTTTCCAGCTCCGCGTATTTTATTTTTATAATATTTCAGAAAGATCTATCAAATGAACTCAATTGTATCGAAATCGGTTTATGGACTGATGAGTAATTATTAAATAAACACTGCAAATAGGGGTCATTTTAGCTCCGAATGCGTCATTTCTAGCGCAGAATCAGCGCCATATATGTCAGCAGCACATGCAGTTCCGAGAAATGGCTACTTTCGTTGAGACACTGATGAACCAAAAACCAAAACCATTCATAATATACCGCCACCGCGCCATAACACTTTTTCGTTAATGTCGGTTTTCGATCCGAGCCCCTCTATGGGTTTTTAAAAACGTGCACCTTACGTTTCACGTTAAAAAAAGTTTGTCAAAAATGACTTTTTTCTCGCATTCTGTAGGTACTTATGTTCTTTTCCAAAATCTGTAAACCCCAAAATTCATTAATTTGAAATTGAGGGAAGGTTTTCTAAGACCATTTTCGCGTAGCAGCACGGGATCTAGTAGCTGCCCTCACTGACCCAAACCAACCTGTATAACTGGCTGATTTTTGAATTTCTAAAAGTATTGAAATGCTTAGTAGTGCAGATATGTTGAAGGGAGCCACACGAAATCAAGCGCACGAAACTAAAAACCGCGCAAGTGCGGGTCGGATTCGTCCACCGAGGGTTCCGTACGTTTTAGTAAGTGTTGTTATAGCGGCATCGGCAACAGAAATACATTATTTGTGAAAATTTCGGTTCATTAGATACAGCCTGGTGACAGACAGACGGACAAAGGAGTCTTAGTAATAGGGTCTTTACCCTTTGGGTACGGAACCCTAAAAATCGGCCCGTTTCGACCTGACGATGTCACCACGTGTCGAACAAATTAGGTACTACTTAGTTAGGTCACCTGTGCTAAAGTGACATCTTTGTTAGTTATTATTAACCAACACAAACAGGCGTTGAGTAATATATATTTTTTAAATTTTTTATTGAATTTTTCAATAATATTATTGAATAATTGGCTCCATAAACCCGCTCAGACAAACGAATCTATATTACATAAACCTCAAAGTTTATGGTGCAAGAAATCTACTTATTTTAAAAGAAAAACTCGAAATAAAATTGTATGAAATTCGGAAAAAGGAGAGAACCACTTAAAGCTAACTAAATGTATGCCTCTGCCGTTCAAAACACTTTAGAAAATTAAAATAACAAATATAAAACGTATTTTTTAGGGCTAGTTAAATAAAAGCTTGTAAAAATGAAACGAATACGCTAAGCCTGCGCTTGTTCAATTAATTTCAAAATAGAAAAACAAAAAACAAATAAAAAAAAACAACACGAAATTTAACTTTAAGTGTAAAAGACAAAATACAAAAAGTTATGTAGCAGCATACAATTACTGGGGATCGAACCAGGGACCACCCGGTGCAAACGAAAAAAGCGAATGTTTGCAAAACACGCCATGATAGTGCTTACCTAAGCTGACGAAATTCAGCTACTCATTCTCGAGTAAAAACTAAATATCTAAATACCTCCAAAGCCAGCAATACAAACTTTCTGCATTTTTCGACATTTGATCTGTAAACATATTTTAAAAAGAAAATACTGTTATGATATCGATACGACTATTTGTTTAGGCGCGAGCTATTACGACTCCGCCATTTTGAAAAATTTCCAAAAACCGGATCGACAAAAAAATTCTATTTAGTCATAGAATTTGGTCACAAAATTTCACGAGGATCGGTTGAGAATTGCGACCTGTAGAGGAGAACATCCGGACATACAAAAGCAAAATGCGCGAGTCAAACCGTAGACCTTCGCTACGCTTCGGTCAATTATACAGTAAAAGCCCATATAACTATCTGTAGATAATATAAATACTGTTTGTAGAGAATAATGAGTCTCAGCCCGTCAGCACTGTGTTCATTACGTTACTCTTACTTCCAGGCGCGTTATGCCACTTATGCCTGCGCGTCACGACATTAACTTTACTAATGCTCATCATAAGTACCTATTTTAGTACACTCGGGTGTCCTAGTAAGGTTTCCCCCGCGATGTTTTCCGCTGACGCTCATTAAGGGTGGTTTTGACGTCAAGAGGCCGGCGGACTGTGGAGTGTGGCGTGCTACGGCAAACAATCATAGGGAGCGGCACACGCGTCATCTAATTTGTGCTGTGACCGCCGTTTGATTGATAGACCGCCTGTTACGCCGGACGACCTCGTTTATTCGCCAGACATTGTTTTTCCTGTTATTATTTGCCTCTCTAAACGTTAATGAAAGTTGACATTTCACTTATCTGTCGAGGGTTGTGACGGTTGACCTTTATCGGTTGTTTAATACAGGCTTAAGTCACAAGGCGCCGCGCCGCACTTTTATGCAAAATACCTTTATAGAAACGATTATACTACATATGGTATTGCAGGAGGAAGTTGATTCGAACTTACAAATTCTAAAATTCATTGAAATAATAATCAAAATAAAACATTACAAAAATCTTAACCTAAACTAGAAACTAACAAACACAAAAACTATTCACAAAATTCGCCACGCGCCCCTCCAGACGCAAAGGAGCCCATCACGCTCGCCGCGTTGCCACGTTGAACAGCGATGGATGACCTGACACCTGACCTTGACATGGAAACAAAGATAGTTACAGATGAGAAGATACTTACAAATGATGTAAATTTCATCTCATTTTGAATTTCGCTTCACGCCGATGAAAATGTATACAGTTTGTTAATAAGACTACCTTTTCGCTAAATTTTGTATACTTAAGTACCTAGATTTTATTTACGTATTTGTCACAAGCATGTAAGTAATTTTTATCTTATTTACCATACTTGACAGCAATAATACAATCTACGATCTGTTTCTCGTCTGGCTCGCGATTACTATGCCAAACAGATGAGGATGAGTCCCCTGATGGCGCAATCTTTACGACACCGTCCAGTGGTGGTATCGCTCCGAACGACTTCCTCGGGGACTACTTTTGCCCGCCAATACCGATTTATTATATATCCTGCAGCCCTATCGTTTACTGTAATTGAATTTGGTTAATTAACAGTATTACTAATTGGTCGATTCTGTACTTGAGGAGCAGCAGCAGATAAAATAATGTGCCTAAAATAGAGATTAAATATATAGGCTTCAACTAAATACTAAGATTTTCTGAATAATATTAATTCTGATCCATATTCTGTTGTATTTCTCGCGATGTTCAAGTGTCCGAAAAATTTCCTTTAGTCCCATATCTTTATTGTCAACGTAGTGGCATGCTGGCCTGTAAACCACTACGCAGTGTAAAAACTGTACAATTATCTGTTAAGTTAATAGTGTTTTGTTGGAAGAAGCCTTTGTATTCGGGTCGGATAGTAGATCCTCTCCCTATTAAGCGAGACAGTTGACATGTAATACGATAGGATAACACGCATAGTGCCTCTGCCTTTCAGGAGTGATTGCGTAACGTAGTATCGATTTGGCGTCATATTGCGTAAGCGTCCTTAGCTGCGGACGCCACTGCAGATGTAAGGATTCTCGAAACGCCCACTGATTGCTCTTAGCAGCGACTCAGTAACTCAACCAGATAATTGCCTGGCAAGAGTGGCAAGATAAAGTAATTACTCGTTAATAACATCTCATAAGAGCGCACCTGCACGGAAACGCTCTTGCCTGTTTTTGCCTTACCTAAGTTACCTACACAGGAAATTAAGGTTCCTCGTTTACCTAAACATCCACTAAATCTCTATATATTATTGTTTCTTTTTTTATGTATGTAATTTAATAGCTTTAGGAGATCCTATTCAAGTGATATTTTTAGTTTACTAGGGTAAACTGACGTTGGCGAGCATACATACCTACAGGTTGCTTTTTTTTGTTTCCCGTTAACTTCGGCGTTTGGCTAAGTACATTTAAGGAAACTAAATGGCTTTTTTTGTTTTACTTTTTCATATAATATAACATGCATGGAGCATTTCTACAATAGGTAGCAGCTTCTGCTAGAACAGGCATTTAGTAAAAATTAACTAAACCAACAGAAAAAACTTTGTCAACGTATTTTTGGGCCAGCCTGTATAGTCCGAGATACTAAGACAACTTTCTTTCGCTATTTCAAGTATACTATTTAGACAATGAGCGATCAAAAAATTTAATAAATAACAAACCGTAAATGTCAGTTTAATTTTTTTTTATACTACGTCGGTGGCAAACAAGCATACGGCCCGCCTGATGTTAAGCAGTCTCCATAGCCTACGTACACCTGCAACTCCAGAGGAGTTACATGCGCGTTGCCGACCCTAACACTCCTCTCCCTCGAGCTCTGGCAACCTTACTCACCGGCAGGAACACAACACTATATAGATTTATTTATATTTATTATTTATTTTTACATTTGATCATTTTGATATTATTCTTATAATACAATGAACAACCTATAAGTTCTTCAACTGTTCCTAAAATAAACCTTTATTGACCGAAGCGTAGCAAAGGTCTACGTTTTGACTCGGGCATTTTGCTTTCGTATGTCCGGATATTTTCCTCTATAGGTCGCAATTCTCAACCGATTCTCGTGAAATTTTGTGACCAGATTCTATGGTTAAATAGTTTTTTTTTGATTTGGTTTTTGGATTTTTTTTTAAAATGGCGGAATCGTGATAGCTTGCGCCTAAACAAATAGTCGTATCGATACATAGACATAGTATATACAAGTAGTTTTAGACATGAAACCGAGCGACCAGGGGTAAGAGAAAGACAGTTTCATGTATGGCAGCATAATCCTTTTTCTCTTTCACTCCATCCCGTATTTTGCGAACAAATCGCCAAACGTGAACTGCTATCAGAAAAGTAGGTTAGGTTAGAGCTGTGACCCTTACAGAAACGAAATGCTATCAGAAAAGTAGGTTAGGTTAGGTTAGAACTGCGACCCCTACAGAAACGAAATGCTACTAGAAAAGTGGGTAGTTTTACCTCCTTTTCTACATTATTAGGCAAAAGATGCTGTCTTTTTCATTTCATTGTCTGGAATCTAAGAGTGCACCATCAACAATAAGTGAACTTTCAGCGGCATCCCCCATTGAAGTCGGTTTTTTTTTCTTAAAAATTATTAACATAGTAAAAGACGGGTAGTCTATCTCGCCGCGAAATACTGTCGCGCCAATCATGTGCTAGGCCTACTGGTTCGATCCCCAGTAATTATATGCTGGGACATAACTTTTTGTATTTTTTTTACACTTAAATTTCGTATTGTGATTGATTAAGCGTATTCGTTTCATTTTTACAAGGTTTTATTTAACAAGCCTTAAAAAAATATTTTTTTTGTCATTTTAATTTATTCTAAACGGCAAAGCCATCGCGAGGTCTACATCTCATAGAGCCACTAGTTTAATTTATTTTGTAAGTATAAATATTTGAATAATAATTTGATCTGAGATAAGTTAATTCATTCTCATCGAAGGCATGTATCAGCAATTAATATCTGTTGAAAAATTTAGCAATCTACAGAACTCAAGACAAGACTTTTAATGAGACTACAATGTCTACAATTACGTGAAAAGGCCAAGCCATGGTTTTTAAATCAAGGTGCTGCCCTACCGTTAGTAAAGTCAGGGCTTAAGGGCTTGGCTTTTGCTGAGATCTGATAACTTTATTACAATAAATGCAAAGGAGTCTTGGCCGCCAATTTAGCGTCATACATACACGCGCGATCCACTAGCCAATTTTCTTCTTCTTCTTCCTCGGTCCCTCATTACTGAGGATCGCGACCATGTATGCTCCGTCTCCATAGTGTGCGGTCATAAGCCATATCTCGTGGGTACTTTTCCTCGCGCACGCTTGCCATCCATTTGGCCCAAGATAATCTGCCTTTCCAGGTCATGCTTTTTAGCCGAGTTTAGTTTTTTTTTTTTTTTTTTTTTAATTTATTTATTCACTTTAAATATTCATACAACTTTTGCCAGTATGCCACTATTGTAAACCTCTTTGGTTTATGTAATAGTTGGCGAGTTCGCGCGGTCCGATCCGCGTTTGCTTAATACTATTAGGTATATAATTATATTATACTATTATATATATGTAAAACTAATCTATACACATCAAATCTCTGCATCTATTTTATACATTACTCTAGACTTAGGTAGTATTTTTTTAGTCTTGGCATACATCTGCCGTGGTTTTCAACAATGTTAATGAGATCATACAGTACATTTTTAGGTAAGGTGTTTAGTATACATGGGAGTAGAAAGTCAGTTACTCTTTTACCGTATACATTGTTACTTTTTGGAGTTGTATATGCAGGTAGATAATCTAAGGTACGCAAATTACTGGAGCGAGTATTTTTATCTAATGATGGTATAATTCCACACTCCTCTGTAACTAAGGACAAGCAAAACCTATCAAAAACGTTAATAACTTTGCAATGTTTAAATAGACCCTTTTTATCATTTTTATACTTTCCTTTAATTTTATTTGGTACAATTGTTTTTAAAAGTGCTGATTGTAGGTTATAGATTTGTTTCAAGTAGGTTTTGAATGTCCGCCCGTAGCTTGTGATACCATAACATATAATTGAGTCGGCGAGTGATAAGTATAGCATACGTAGTGTATTATATGGGAGTTTGTATTTAAGCAATGATAAGTTGGCCATGACGGATCTAAGTTTTGAACATATGTGATCTATGTGTGGTCCCCAATTGAAGTTATTATCTATAACTAGGCCTAGATAGGTGTGGTGTTTGACAAGTTCAAGTGTTTCGCATTTGCAGTTATTGCTAGGGTTGTGTAAGCAGTGATGTGCATGTGCTATGATGTTCAAACTGATATCGATTTGTAAGTTGGAATCGAGCCCCGGGTCGGTCTGTTCCAACTTCCCTCTCATCTCTTGTCTTATCATGAAGGCTGTAAATCCATTGCAGGGTGTTTTTGTTAGAAAATAATTGCAATAATAAATAAAAAGTTTTACCGTCTAATGAATATTGTCTGAGCAATTTAAAAATATTGATTATCACTTGAATAAATTAGCTTGTTTATAGAGTTGATAAAAAGTTTGTGAATTTCGTTATACAGAATGGATTACCTTCGCCGGAGAATCCTTACATATTCAACGGGGACTTTGTAGACCGAGGAAAGAAGGGCTTGGAGGTGTTTCTGTTGCTGCTGGCCTGCATGCTGGCGTTTCCTGGAGGGGTGTACCTCAACCGCGGCAACCACGAAGACTTGATTATGAACCAAAGGTGATACTTTTTCTAGTAATGAGGCAACTTCTTTTAGTAATGAGACTCAACATTTAACAGTTTTCGGATTTCTAGAGGATTTATAGAGGCTTATAACCTGCAATCTACCCTAAGACAGCAAATAGCAATTATAGGTTACAAGTCTTTTATTGAAAATAGTCTGGCAATGTTAACGTCTCCATGTAGGTTTTTAGTCTATTTTATTTTATATGTTTATTTCCTTGTCATTTTTTAAAACCCTGTTTTGTTTCTTTTCATGTCATAAAATCTTGCTGATAGCCAGCTGTTAGGTTTGCTCTCCCTTGGCTACCTTCATAATGTTTTCTTTTACCGAAAAGCGACTGCTAGCGGCTGATGGTGGGTATTTTGTACCTACTTAAATTGCACAAAACTATTGGTACAAGTCGGGGTATGAACCCGCGATATCCTTTACTACCGCAAGGCTTATTAATTTGTTCTGGTTTTATAATGAAATCAGATTCAAGAACAGAACTTTTTTTCGTTTTTACGTACCAAAATGTCATGTTTCGCGAAAAACGTTACTTGTTAAGATTAGAAAAAAAACGCTGCCAATAATTCTAAAAGTACCTAAAGGTAAACTCATAGCCATCGGATTTTTTCAGAAATATTAAATCAGAGAAATTCTATCGTTTCACTCCTTTTTTAACTGCTACAAAAACGATATAAAATAAGCGGGCTATATTTTTACATACAAAACTGGAAACGATTAAATAGTTTAGGAGATAAGCATAGATAAGTAAGTGTCATTTAATATTGATTTGTTCAGTAATTCAGTTCCCGTACACCCCCCCGACCCGCGCAGGGTAGGCTGCTGTTACGATAGTAAAGTAGTAAAGGGGTGAGAGACGTCATAGTACGTTGGTTAGGCATATTATGTAATATGTATCATAAGTCATTTCATTTCATAACCGATAGTTTTTTTTAATAGGATTGCCGCTTCTCCATACAAACGTAGTCCCCATTTTTCTCTTTTGATATTGACATTATGGAAAATATTTTTACATAATTTTATGTATATTAACCATAGCTATGCCCCTAAGTTGGAACGTAGGGAACGTTTGACTTTTTTTCGATTTTTAGATTAATGTAAAAAGAAATGCTAACTTATAATAATTAACAAGTCGAAAGGAATCGAACGTCCGCATAGCTGTGGTTGATATACAACAAACTGTGTCAAAATTATTTCAATAATGTTAGTATCCAGAGAGGAAAATAATGACTACCTTTGTATGAAAAGGCGATTTCGCGAGGTTCCTCCACTTTCGTCTTAATTGTTATTACGGATATATAGACAAGGTTAACGTTATTATTATATATTTCGCAGGTATGGTTTTATAAAAGAGGTGCATCAGAAATATCGGGTGAGTAGTATACCTCAGTTATCTGTATACCTATCTAAAACATACACGACCATATGTCATGAACAATTTTTACAGTTTGTACAGACAACTTGAATAATATTTTAATCTATAACTAATAATAGTACCTATTAACTTAAAGTGGAATTAATCGAATTTAAACTGTTGTGAGACGTGAGGCTCTCCGAAACATGTCGCGCGAGTGACTAAAACAAGTGCGTCTAAACCGTAAAATTATTTAAATTGTAATTGTTGATGTGCAAAGTATAAAATATGGTTTGCGTCTAACGCGTTATACAATTTTAAACAGCTGGAATCGTTTTGTTTAGATGAGCACTCGGATTGGTCCCATAAAACTTATAAATTGAATATGCGACCGAAGCTTCACTCGTCCCGAGTCTTGCCGAGTCTTGTTGCCATGAGTAAATCTCGAAAGCCTATACCCCAGTCCCCTACCTATAAGTACTTTAATAGTACATTTCGATGCTAGTGCGGAAAGTATGTCATTGCTTCACGAGTACCGAGATATCAAGACTCGGGACGAGTAAAGAATTACGTGTATCGAACGACGTTTTTTAATACAATTGCGAAAAGACAAGAAAAATAACAAGTAAGGAACTCGAAATTATGAAGGGGTGTTTTTTTAGTGCTAGTGGCCGAGAGGAAGATCCTTCGTAAGATACTGGGCCCCAAAATAAGACCGGATGGAAGCTGGACAGTCCTTAGGAACCATGACATTGAAGACCTAGTGGCTGAAACCAAAGATAGATATAACTCCGTAATAGATGGATACAGTCTAAGGAAAAAACGTGCCTCGAAAATCACGAAAATTTGATTCTCGATCAGAGGGCGCCACTAGTTTTGTTTAGTTAGAATATGGGTCAAAATCATATAAAAATAATTAATGCAAATAAAAAAATCATTTATCCATATTTAAATACATTTTAACGTATTTTTATAAATCTTCATTTTTAGTTTTAAAGTATGTCGATAGATGGCAGTGAATTTACAGCGGTTACAAAATTTACTATGACAGTACCGCTCTATCTTATTATATCCTCTTTGCTGAAACTAACATCATGGGAGAGACCATCACCAGGGCCATCTTGAGAGAATGGATGAGGATCGGAACGTGAAAAGAGTATACCTGGGCCGCCCAGTAAGAAGACGTCCTATTGGACGCCCTAGGTATCGTTGGTGCGACAGGGTGGAGGCGGATCTGCGCGAACTTCGAGTCACCATTGTCACCAATTGGCGAGAGGTCGCACAGGATCGAGAAAAGTGGCGCTGTCTTGTGTGTCGGAGGCCAAGTTCCCTTTTTGGGTCGCTGAGCCAACGGAGTAAGTAGGTAAGTTAGTTTTTATTCGACTAGAATGGATTTTGTTATTATTATTGAACCCACTTCAATGAAAGTTTTTTTTTCAGTGCATGTTCTATAAGACAGAAACAATTTTAAATATAAAACATTGTACTATTATTACCTAAGTAGGTATGGTTATTTACGATCATTTGTGTATCGTACATTTATAAAAACAATATCGAATGTTGCCTTTGGGAACTTAAAACATGCTTGCAGTAAGAAAAAACGCCTCTTCTTTGACAGGCGTTCCGTTCCCTTCAGACAACTTATTAAGAACTCATGAAATAAAACCGAAGACAATATTATTAAGAACTGTTTTTCAATATTCAACATTAAAAAATAAACGTGTTATAATGATGAAGAGGTAAGTAATAAATTATGAAATATATATTTTCCGTATTCTTACATTAACAGTAGGGTTTTATGTTGATTACGACGTTTAAAGAAAACTAATATCTTATGAGAATAAATGATCTTAAACCTAAACCTAATATTAACACTCATCAATAAGTATAGTCATGAATTGGAACAAGTATAAAAAAATAATAATTCAGAAGTAAAAAGCACTAGTTCGCGAAAACCAACTTACCGCACGCTAAACAGCTACGTAAAGTAGCACTTTTTGAGCAACTGTATTAAAAATATTTTTCTTATAAAATATATGTAGTTATGTAACATTTTTATACTGATAAGTGCTCGGGATACTAAAATCCGCCTGGGGATTGCGGCAACTCAATTTAACCTCCCACGTTCGAGTGCATTGTTCTTTTGTGGCTAGTAGTTTACTTGGAGTACTTATTTAGTGTTTTCAGCAGCTGCGAATACTAATCTACAAATGGACCGTTTTCAGAACAGCGCGTAAATACATTTCATTTTACGAAAATGGAAATAAAGGCGCGTTTAACAGTTCATTGTACCGTTCCTGTTGCGTAAAATTGCTTCGGTCACATATTCAATTTATAAGTTTTATGGGACCAATCCGAGTGCTCATCTAAACAAAACGATTCCAGCTGGTTAAAATTGTATAACGCGTTAGTCGCAAACCATACTTTGCACATCAACAATTCCAATTTAAGGTGGTTCGACTAGGTTACCCAAAGCTTAAACCCCGCTAGATGGCGTCACTTTCGCAAATTTTCAGGTTTTATTTTTTTGTGGAATAGTGTTGGTATCTGTATACTTAAAAGTATGTTTAGCGCACTCTTTACATAAATATTGAACTATTATAATAAACATTGAATACTTCATTAGTGCAAAAAACACTTTTAAAGTCGACAGAGTGTTTCTGTCATGCTATTTCCTACTATTACTCACACATGCAAACAGTGTTTCCGTGATGCTTGTAGTAGACAATTTCATGCAGTGTAAGTATGCTGCAATGGCGTTGCGGTATGTTCGTGGAAATACGTGCCAGAGGATTCGGGTTCGAGACTGGTACGTCAGGGGTACTTTTTTTTGTCCTTTTTGTGTTATGTTTCTTATACCTTTTAGTCTTCGAATTCTTGTCCGATTCCGATATAACCGAAATATATTTCAGTGATATCGGAAACGGCTCTAATGATTTCGATGAAATTTGCTGTAAGGGGTTCGATCGAGCTAGGTCTTATCTCTGGGAAAACGAGCATTTTGAGTTTTTACTTATGTTTTCTTTTTCTCCCAGATATTCAGTATTATTAATAAATTAGTTTATAACGTTTTATAAAAATATGTGACGTTTTGAACTAAAAGGTACCACATTGTCGGTTGTCGATTAGATTGATTTCATTTTGAAGCTTTATGGAAATATGACAACAATAAGTAGGTACCCGTTTGGTTGAAAACGCCACATATATTGAAAACCTGACTTTCACAAGTCTCACCTTTTTGGGTTCTTCCAACTCAGAAAGGATGGAGAATACTGACGATTCTTAGTAGCACTAGCCCAAGGAAGTCCAGGTTTGTAAGTGTCAGGTATCAGTTTTTTTTAAAGCGCTAAATATAGTTCTACAAGTAAAGCAATCCCTTACTGCCCAGCCTCTATAGTATTTTTCAAACTGAAAGGGTACTTCGATGATAGATTTCATCTCCATACAATTCATAACCTAATAATGCCAAATGTTGCAAAATTATATTGAATTGAGATCTATCATCGTACCCTTGCAGTTTGAAATAGTTATTTACGATACAAGTGCGGAAAAGAGAAAATTCGAAACGAGTGGCTACAGATTAAAACACGACCGCAGAGTGTTTTAAATCGACACGAGTTGCGAATTACCTATTCGCACGTGTATCGTACAACGTTTTACAGTACATATGGCCCTTCAAACTTTCGACATATGCATGAAAAGTGCTCTTTACGCACTAGGGCGAGAAAGTTGCACCATATGTACTGTAAAATACTTTTTAGTACATATGGTGCTACATATACGTTACCGCCCTAGTGCGGTAATTAGTACAATACGTGCATATGTCGAAAATGTAAAGGGCCATAATTATGTATTGTAAAACGTTGTACAATACACGTGCGAAAAGGTAATTCGCAACTTGTGTCGATTAAAACACTTCCTTCGGTCGTGTTTCAATTTATCGCCACTCGTTGCCAATTTCCTACTTTTCGCACTTGTATCGTAATGTACTAATAATAAAGTAGTAATTGTAAAATAAAATTAAAACTTTTTTTATATATTTTTTTTGATTCAAGTAGGTACAGTGAGTTGGTACATTGCATGGCCTTCTAATTATAACTATTATAGAAAACGGGATATTTATCATGTTTATTTATATTATTTATTTCTCGATATTTTGGCCGGTCTTGCAAGACCAGTCGTTGTGGAGATCCCTGGGGAGGCCTATGTCCAGCAGTGGATGTCTTGTTGGTGTAGATGGATTCACACAACAAATGAAATAACATTTTTTCATATTTGTTATCCGTAGTTGTCCCTGTACCTGAAAGAAAATTAATATCATGATAGCACAAAATCTCTAATGTTATAGGAAGAAAGAAGAGGAAATGTTTTATTATACTTTATTGCAGTGAGGATGTCCTGATTTTTTCTGGCTAATGAAGGAAAACATTTTATTTCCAAGAATGCCTCTTCATTTTGCACAATACCTAAAAAAACCTAGAGTTAGTGACACATTGACTATTCGGCAACCAAAACAGTAATAATTACATTATATAGGTATTGTTCACTGCTTATATCTACCATTACGGAAGAAGTGAGAATTATTTTCTAAAAAGATCGGCACGAAACTTCACCATCATGAATTCCGCTTCAATTGAGTCTGATTTTTTCTGGATTTTCGCGGACCAGAACACCGATGATTTTTGTAACTTGATTTAGACGTTGCTATCATTTTCAATTTATACAAACAAATTGATGTCACAATAAACATGACCCTATGTGTCAGTGTCAACACTGTCAAATAAAAATGCACTAAACATGACGGCACTGCAAATCCTGCCAGGTCGGCCAGGCAACGTCGCCAACGTCATAGAGTGGCAACGCCGCACGCAACGTATTTGTACACGACATTTGTGACACACACATACGTAAAATTGATGAAAAAATTACGTTGATTTATGTATGATTTCTGTATGAAACAAAGTTTTTCTATTAATTTAGCGCAAACGAATATTCGAAAGTAGATAAATGAGCAAATATTTCTGTAGTAATAGTGTGTAGTGCCTTAATTAAAGCAGATTGAATTTTGTATGAAAATCGAACCACCTTAAGTAATTTTTTTACCTCATCAGCTTGAACAAGCCTACTTTCGTCACTTCCTGGAGTGAGGAAAGTGCGACTTTCCTGATTCCAGGGAGTGAAGAAAGTAGCTTTTTAATTTAGTGAAGGCCAGGAACTGCCACTTCATACTTTTATTACAATTTTTTTTGTTTCTATATTATTCTGTGTAATTCGAAATACTTCATACTTTTATTACAATTTTTTTTTGTTTCTATATTATTCTGTGTAATTCGAAATACATTTTAACCTTTAATATGTTCTCACTACTGAGGTGAAAAATTATGTGTGCAACACGAGAGCAAAGTTATTCTACATCTCGTGTTTTTGAGTCCCTCGCTACGCTCAAGATTCTAACTTAGAATCACTTGCTTCGCTCGTGATTCAATTAAAGAATCTTTCGCTTTCTCGGGACTCAAAATAAACACTCGCAAGAAAAACCATCTTTCCTCTCTTGTTGCACAAATAACTATTTCTACTCGTCGAGCATAATCTGCTGTGTATTACAACTTCATTATGCAACAACCTTACTCTTTTTTCAACGTTGGATAGTCTATGGCACTTCCGACTCAAGCATGAGAATTTGATCGATACGGTTTCGTAAATTATAAAAATTTTGAAAATAAAACTTCATACATTTCGATAAAATATTTCTTGTTTAAGGAGACTCGATTCAATGCAAATTAGCCAACTTAAACACGCTGCTGCGTCGCATCTGCTTTGTGATTGGTTGGCCAACAAAAACATTTTATTTTATGTTGTAGAAACAATTGCCTCATAAGTCAGAAACGCGCATGTGACACATATTGCAACATCCATACCCTAGGAAAACCGCTTAGCGTTGCTTGTTAGTCTCGGTGGCCAAAATCGAGAAAAAAACTGTCTTAAAATTGAATTTAGCAAGGAGCAGGTACCAGGGCCTCATGAGTTACGAGGAGGTGTCGTTGACCAACCCGCCGGGGGCGCCGGGCCCGTCGGCCGGGGCGCGTACAAGTATGAAGGTATCGCGGGCTGCGGCAGCTCGCGTATCTTAGCTGTATACTTTTGGTTTATTTACCTATATGATTCTACTAGTTGAAAGTATTTTTTTTGTCTCGTTGAAAAAGTATTGTATACAATAGTGATATAATCAAGCTTTTCAATCTCGTACCTTAACTAAGCTGTATACTTTTGGTTTGTTTACCTATAAGATTGAAGAGTTGAAAGTATATTTTTTTTTCTCGTAGAAAAAGTATTGTATATAATAGTGATATAATATATAATCAAGCTTTTCAATCTCGTACCATAACTTAAGCAACTCAGCAAGCTTCGTTGCTTAAACAAGGTACTCGACTGAAAAGCTCTCTATTAAATCACGATTGTATTAAATACTATTACGGTTTAGACGCACTTGTTTTAGTCACTCGCGCGACATGTTTCGGAGAGCCTCACGTCTCACAACAGTTTAAATTCGATTAATTCCACTTTAAGTTAATAGGTACTTTTATTATGCCCTAAACTCATCGCAAGTCAAGCAAACAGACAACTACTTAATCCCTCAACAGTATGAATACTGAATTACTGATGCGTAAAAGAGGGATAAGGATAAACGTAACTCATGGTTTGATTAGTCAACAGCGCAACAGCGCAGTTAGCAGCGCTGTACTAAGACTAAGCCCTGTGGGATTCGGAAGGACGACTAGCGCGACATGATAAAATTTTATTTTATTGAAAAATATCTAAAAATTAAAACAATCATAATAAGCTTAAATAGTACTTAAATACTATAAATCTACAAACATGGTTTAGAAAAGTAAACATAAAATATAAGATCCTATAATCAAAAATTGTAACAGTACAATTTTTAATTATAAGATCTTATATTATATGTTTACTTTTATGTTGTAAACACAGCACAGGCTCTAACATATTTTACATCAATACCTAAACTAAGTAACTTAATACTTGTATCTTACGTATTTCGTGTTAGTGGGTCAATGAAGTGTATGTTAGGTGCTTATTGAGAAAAAACAGTAAAAATTGTGAATTAAACGTTTCATCTTTAATATAAACAACAAAATAGGTAGTTTTTTTAGAGATAATTAGTGAGGCGTGTTAGGCGCCCTCATAGTCTATGTTATTTAAATATCTTATTTGGGCACTTTTTTCGCTGGGCACTGCTCATCTCCAGTTTTGTGGTCCAATGGTTTTTTGAAGCGCAGACACGTAGCGCATTTCGGAGGTTCAGACAGATTTGTGCATTCCTTGATGGTGTGTTCCGATAATCCACAGTGACTGCATGTGGATTCAGCTTCCCTGAAGTACTTGGCAGAGTGAGAAGGAGCTGACATTTGTAACATCTGGCCAAGAGTGTAATCTCGTGCAGGGAAGGAAGTCCAGTTATTAAATACGCGCTCATGTGCTGAATGAGTAGTTTTCTTACTTCGGCTGAGCACTCTAATATACGTGGCTAGGTCCTTTATGCCAGATTTATGGCTTAGTTTGATTAAGCTTATGAAAGTTTCCCTAGAAATATTTAGATGCTGTCTGCAATATTTTGTTCATAAATGCATTCAAATACCTCGTTTTCTTTGATTTTGTAGGAACGCCTACCAAGATAATTTTGGGTCTCCTTTTTGTAGTTTCTTCCAATTTTAATCCTGATTTTTGAAGTTGGTGTGATGCTTTTAACTTTTCTAGGTAATCCTTTCGGTCGGTATTTATAATAATGCCTCCGTTCTTCGTCCTTCTCATTCCGCGAACATGTAGTTGGAGAGCTTCGGGTTTTATCAAGTCCTGTACAAGAAATAAAACTATAAAAGAGTTCGAAACGTCGGGATGTATTATAAATTCAATATACGCGATATAATCCGTTTTCATAGTTTTATTTCATGAGTAACCGAAGACAATATTAAGTCCTGTACAAGTTTTCTCGTGTCCTCGCTGGGTTTGTCCTTCTCCGCAGGGTAAATTACAATAGAATTGGTCTTGGTAGGTACTATATGTAGATGAGTTGTTAGCTGTTCTCACTTTGTCGGCGAAGGATACTTTCGACTCTATTTTAGGGGCAACTTGTAGACTATGCTGGAGCTCCTTGATCTGTTTTCGGATGTTCTGCTGCTCGGATAAAGCTTTAAGATGAGCATTGTTATAAACTAAGATTTGCTGCTTATCCGCCTGGTACTGCACGGCCAGCTGGGACATTCCACCTGCCACATTCCTGCTTATTTTATATATTCTTAGCTTTTGGTCCGAATTTAGTTTTCCTTCATTTGCAATACTGCATATTTCGTTCAAGCACTGCTCTATCGAAGATAGCTAACCTTGGATTTCAGAGGTCGACACCACATCAACCGACGCGGGCTGCGCTGAGCGTGCCGGAGAGGGCAAAGTTGAGTCCGTTTTCGTAGGTGTTCTTTCGGGAGGAGGAGTCCTTAGAGTTCTAGAACTTCTATTAAATGCGTCTCCCATATTTGCGTAATTTTGTCCCCATTACACACTTTGAATTACAAAACGTGTAAAACTCACAGTTATCGAAAAGTGCTGATGTATGTTTGACACCGTTACACAGTTTTTGTTATAATATGAATAAATTCAATACTTAAGATGATACGATGGCCCACGACAGGGATCGCCGACTGACATGTTTGGGATGTATCGGTATCTATTTCTTATTGTAATGTTATTAGAATTTTAATAAAACTTATGACTGTTTAAATGTACGAGTAATACTCACTTTTGACTTTAACAAGATCATATTTACGAATCGAGCTCTGTTTGCCATACACATTTATAATTTTATAATTTTAATTTTAACTCATGTGTCATGTACTTATTAAAGTCAATCGTTGCAGTGACCATGTACTTTTATCTTAGGCGATGTCGCTTGGATCGAATTAAGCTAAGGGCCATAGTCACGCGATATACTGTTTCCAAAAAGAAAGGGAAAAGGCAGCTCTATCTATTGGATCGCCTTAGACAAAAGTGCAGGCTGAACCATACAATGGTGCAAGAATTTCCCTTACTACAACTGATTATATCATACGCAGCACAACGCTGAGCGCCTACTGAAGCTGATAGAGGGCGTGTACCGCTGGCTGCCGCTAGGCACCATCATCAACAACCGCGTGTTCGTGGTGCATGGCGGTATTTCTGACACCACTGACCTGGACATGATCCGCAGCTTGGAGAGAGACAAAGTACGTATTCTAGAGAGGAACAGTTCGAAGACGACGAACTCCTTCCTGGTGGGTATAGGATGACAAAAGCACATTAGTTATCTAAAAACTGAGTACGATAGACCAAGGCTAAGATTAATAATATAGCATAGTACATTTTAAATGCGTATACGAAGAAGTCGTTCAGCATTATTAAAATAACGTATTATGATTTCCGGACGATAATTTTGCGTGATAACGTCATAAGAAATCATTGATGAAAATTTGCACTTTTGTTTATGAATTGAATTGAATTATTATCACTGAATTATCATTATTTTTAACCGACTCGACTTCAAGATTTCAAAGGAGGAAGTTCTCAATTCGGTTGTATGTTTTTTTTTAATGTTTGTTACTCCACAACTCCGTCATTTCTGGACCGATTTTGAAAATTCTTTTTTTGATTATAAGTATATACATACAGATTGGTCCCGTTTTTGTCAAAAAGCAGTTCTGATGATGGGATCCATGAGGAATCGAGGGAACTCCTCAAATATTAAAGGCATACATATAGTGATTTTTGTATTTTTATCAACAAATCCAGCATTATCATTTTAAAAAGTGACATTTGATGAAGTGGAACTGCTGATGATGATCATAATGGAACTCTTTAATGACGCATAGTTTACGTTTGGCGATTTGTCCTCTTCTTTATGTTTGTTAAGCAACTTAAGTTTTTAAGACATATTTTTGTCAAGCTCGAGTTCTGATGATGAGACCCACGAGGAACCGAGGGAACTCCTCAAATGTGAAAGGCATACATATAGTGATTTTTGTATTTTCATCAACAAATCCAGCATTTACATTTAAAAAAGTGACATTTGATGAAGTGGAACTGCTGATGATGATCAGAATGGAACTCTTCAATGACACATAGTTCACGTTTGGCGATTTGTTTTCTTCCTTATGGACCCAGACCTAAACTTGGACCCGGACTCGGACCCGGACCCGGGTCTGAACATGGACCTTAACTCGGACCCGGACCCGGACCGAACTCTGACCCAAACTTGGACCCGGACAGCCAGACACGGACCCGGACTCGAATCCGGACCCAGACCCGGACCCGGAAATGCTACTAGAAAAGTGGGTTAGGTGGGTGGGTGGGTTTTGAACTGCGATTCTCACAGAACAGAACTGCTATCAGAAAAATAGGTTAGGTTAGGTTAGAGCTGTGACCCTTACAAAAACGAAATGCTACTAGAAAAGTGGGTCGTTTTACCTCCTTTTCTACATAATTAGGCAAAAGATGCTGTCTTATTCATTTCATTGTCTGGAATCTAAGAGTGCACCATCAACAATAAGTGAACTTTCAGCGGCATCCCCCATTGAAGTCGGTTTTCTTTTCTTAAAAATTATGTATACGTAACGTTACCATGGAGATCTGTCCACAACGTGACACTTTTTGTGCATGCTACCGGTGTTCGTCGATTTATAAGACGTTATCAAGTCGTTATCGACTATTTTCGGATCATTTTTAAAATGTTGGAGCCATGGGGGTTTGTGAGGTCGACAGGTTTGAGGGCCTGATTCTGCATTTAACATAGGTAATGCAATATAACTAGTATATTTAGATATGACATAGATCCACCCAATAGACTTTTTTACGTAAAGCCACTAAGCCAAGATATTAGCCTATTCAAATTGATATAATTATATGTCAATAGGGTGGCTTATACATTTGATTGTTTGTATTTCGACGATGCTAATGTTGAATAGGCTTTACTGGATTGTCTCGGTAACGCGTCGTGTATGAAGTGAAGAGGTAAATATGATGGACGAATTGGACGATATTTATGTAGGTATATTAAATTAGGGATTTCTTGCCACTTACAAGCAGTAAGGCTCAGTCTCGCACAGAACACGGCAAGGTTAGATCTATATATCACCAGACCCACACTGAGACCACGTGTCACTTACATTTTTGTGACCTTTAGATGGAGAGCTAGCCCCGGAAAATGCTCAACAGTTTTAAGAGTAACGAAATTAGACAGTTTGCTTTACGTTAGCGTCTTACGTAGGCGCACAACGCGCGAACGCGAAGCGAAGTGGCGAAAATTGATCTCGCCGCATCGCTTCGCGTTCATGAGTTGTTCGCCTACGTAAGACGCTGCCTAAGTACTATCCTTATTACAGTTATTACTACAGCTGCCAGAAGCCCGGATCTAGTAGGTAATAAGAATAGCATAGCAAAATAACTAGGCAGGTTTTGTTGCTTTTGAAAGGCTAGTCTACAACTCTTCATTTGACAGTTAAAATAGCGATGGTAGTTCGTTCAGACTTCTTCTGCTCTCAAGTAGTGCAATGATTCTGGCTAAAAGAGGGTTCAATGTGATACACATATATAAAAGGTTAAGGGCGGTTTTGTGTTTTATACGTGTCTATAAGCTCGTTTTTGGAAGCGCATATAAACCAAATCTAGCGAAATATAGCGCTCGTGTAAGCGCGTAACGCCGAAACGACCGTACTTCACGTGCAGAAAAAAAACGCTAGTCTGTAACCGCCCTAAACCATCATCCGTGTACTGATGCAATAGAAATTTCTAAACGATTCATTCATTCAAACTTTGGGTCAAGTCACATCGTCGGATACGGAACGAGCGACGTGTATAGTTTGTTTTGTTTTCATTAATAAAGATATCTTTCCTTCCGGCTCAAAGCAATTAAACGTCGATATTCGTATCGACGTGTAATTGCTTTGAGGGACTTTGGGTGACCCAATTTTATTAAACTACCCTGGCTGATTTGCCGGGCTCTGAAATTCCGGATAGGTATATTGGAAAGGCTAATATGTCCGTTTTATTGCAGTATGTGTCGCTGCTGCGACCACCGGTCACGGAAAATTGCGCACCAGGCTCCGAGGTCATTGACAAGGTGGAGTGGAAACAGGTTAGTCTTTCGTACACCATCTATTATTCAGCATTCTACTTTTGTGGTATCGATCTGACGAATGCTTACGCTTGCTGTTCAGGTGCTCAGTAAGCTAGATGTAACATACATTCATGTGATGAATTTGTGCATCTATCTACTTAATACGTGGGCCATTCCATCTGATTTCGACAAATTTGAAATAAAAAGTGCGCCGCATGAATTTTGATTAAATTGAAAAAATTTGAGGATAACCTTTATGATACCAGAACTGTCAATTAAGAACTTAAATTAACTTTTTAGTTGACGTCAGCTGTGCTAAAACTTAACTATGACGGTACATGGTCCAAATTTCGTTAGCAAACTTTATCTTCTTTGTCTTCTTTGTCTTGACGACCGGTTGGCCTAGTGGGTAGTGACCCTGCCAGCGAAGCCGATGGTCTTGGGTTCGAATCCCGGTAAGGGCATTTATTTGTGTGATGAACACAGATATTTGTTCCTGAGTCATGGTTTTCTTCTATGTATATAAGTATGTATTTATCTATATAAGTATGTTTACATCGTCGCCTAGTACCCATAGTACAAGCTATGCTTAGTTTGGGACTAGGTCGATCTGTGTAAGATGTCCCCAATATTTATTTATTTATCTTGTTAAATCCAGAACAAAAAGTTTAATTTAAATCTATGTTTTGTAAAGATGTCTGTTTTGAAATAATGACAGTATAGTTCTAAGATAACAAAAAAACTCTGACTTACCGCCCCGAGCATTTCAGATACTTAACTAGGTAACGCTACTGAAGTTATAAATATAAAGTATAATAAGTGTCCAAGTACCTAAAAGATAAATGGATTGAGGTACAAACTTAACTTTGGCATTGTTCCCACATATAAGTTTGCTGTTGTTAGCTGCAAATATAAGTTTGTCACCGAAAAATTTTACGATTTTTTAGCTTTCGGACCTTTCCTTTAACTACTTATGCTAAACGGTATTGCTTCATACCAAATTTTGTGTTCTTTAGGTCAACACGGAGATAGACCAGGTTTAAAAAAAAAAAAATTTAAACTGTTTATTTCAAGAAAGATTACAAAGACTATTTACAGACTTAGCCTAATCTACATTCTAATAGATTGTATGCTAAGTATGGTCTATGGTATAATATGCTATATTTAACAATTATGAGGTTAACTTAAATATTCAGGCAGTGCTTTTTTATCATGATTTTAATTTTATGGGGCTTACCCTCTTCTAAATTATCTATTATATCTCTAGGAAGACTATTTAAGATGTGTGGCAAATAACTCGACCAGACTCTTTGCCCATAATAGTTGTTGCTACTTGGTATATTGAAATATTTTTTATTTAACAGTACTCTAAGGTTAGTTGGCCTGTCATACCTATTCAGACTTTCCAATTTATGTCTATATTCTAATACTATCGCTAGTTTCACTTTATCATACACATTCATTATTCTACAATGTTGGAATAAGTTATCATAATTATGTTTATGTTTATATTTGATTTTTAGTGGTACAATGGATTTTAAGATTCTTAACTGTAAACTATATATTCGCTGTAGGTGACTTTTGTGGGTTCTGCCATAGCTAGATATTCCATAGTTTATCACCGAGTCAGCCATGGCCATGTATATTAGACGGAGTGTATTATATGGCATTTTGTTTTTAAGTATTGTCAGGTTACTGAGTACAGCTCTTAGTCTCTTACATACATGGTCAATGTGCGGACTCCAATTAAATTTATTATCTATTATAAGTCCAAGGTATTTATGCTGTTCTACTAAGTCCAGGGGCTCACAGTCGCAGCTCGAACCTGACCCATGCAAACAAGAGTGTTTGTGTGCTGTAATCTTGGGTATTATGTTGGTTTTGATGTAAGGTGACCTTATATGCAATATTTTAGTTTTTTGGTAATTGATAGTTAATCCTGCATCGTGGGACCATTTGCATAACATATCAAATTCGCGCTGCAACCTGCGTTGTGCCTCTGAGATATCAGTATCAGCTGTTATTAGACAAGTATCATCTGCAAATTGGTATACGGAGGCCTCTCTGAATATGTTGCACATATCGTTGACATAAACTAAGTATTCGGTTGGCCCGAGCACAGAGCCTTGTGCTGTGCCTTGGTAAGACTGCAGCAGCTCACTTTGCTCTCCTGCAATGCTGACCGTATTGTATCTATTTGTGTGATAGTTCTTTATCAAGTTCAGAGCCGGCCCCTGTATACCGCTTTGTTGTAACTTATTATATAATTTATTAAGATTTAAGGTATCAAATGCTTTGCTGAAGTCAATCATTACCGCTAGGACATGTTTTTTCTCATTAAGGTGCATGTTAATCTCATCAGTAAATTGTGCTAGTAATTGGGTAGTGTTTTTCCCCTTTTGGAAACCGAATTGTTTTTCATGTAATATTCCATTGCCCGACAGGAAATCATTTAATGTTTTACCTAGGTGTTTTTCTAGAATTTTGTCAATTACTGGCAATATAGTAATAGGCCTATAATTGTCTGTGTCAGTATAGCTCCCTTTTTTATGTATTGGCCTAATTAATCCTATCTTTAATTTGTCCGGATATACTGAATTACTAATACATTGGTTAGCAAGATGGGTAAGGACAGGTGATATTTCCTTGCTTATGTACTTTACATCTCTAGCCCTAATTCTGTCATAGCCTGCACTCTTTTTTTCATTTAAGTTATTAACAATTTTATACATACCTTTTTCACTTAGTTTTCTAATTTTCAGTGTCAGGTTTGGGGTGTTTTGATAGGTATTTTGGTCGAGCAATGGAATATCACACAAGTTTAGTATATTTTTAACATTATTTTCAAAGTCTTTAGAGAACTTGTTACACAGGGCAGCGGCTTTCATTTTGAATGACTTCAGCAGTACATCATCAACGGCTTTCAGAATTCTTCCTGTCAGACTATTGTATACAGGTACTCTGACCTTATAGGATTTTTAAATTCTAGTTTTTCTGTAAACTCGTATCACATAAAAAGTGGTCCTATAAGAGTTCCTCTTTGTGTGAGTCCGACTCTCACTTGGCCGTTTTTTACAAGCTTTTTATTAAATTGCCATGTACATACATCTATGTAACTACTAGCTGCTGCCCGCGACTTTGTACGCGTGGATTTGTATATTGGTGGTTATTATATTTTATATGAGCATAGAACATTATGCAGCAAAAGATAGCAGTAGGGACAGGGACGGTTAATAATTTGGTAATTATTATACAACGCATGAGATTTGTCTGTCACAATACAACGTATGATGTTTCAAGCCCTTAACTGAAATAAAAAATGTTCTCGTTTTAATACCTCTCAACCCCCTTAGAAGATTTTCAAGTCCACTATTACAAGAAAATTTTTGCTCCCGGTGCAAACTTTCAACCCTTTTTTCACCACTTTAGGGGATTAATACAAACTTTTAAATGAAAACCATTTTAACTCCTTTAGGTAGGGAATAAATTGCTAAAAGCGCTAAAATCACTTTCCTTCTCGTTTTCTATTATTGCGTCTTTTTACGACATTTCAAGTTCACTATTTACAAAAATGTACAGTCAGCGATAAAAACTTGTGCCAAAAATATTTTTTTTGCCAAAAACTTATATTACTTACTTATTAATTTAGAATTATTTAGTAAATCCAAAGATTGATATAACTCCGTAATAGATGTTTACAGTCTAAGCAAAGATAGATATAACTCCGTAATAGATGGATACAGTCTAAGGAAAAAACGTGCCTCGAAAATCAAGAAAATTTGATTCTCGTTCAGAGGGCGCTACTAGTTTTGGCCTACAGTCGTGTAGATGGCGTTGACGGTTTCGTTTGTTATTTAACAATTTTAACGCATATCAGTGAAAGAACATGGGTCAAAATCATAAAAATAATTAATGCAAATAAAAAAAATCATTTATCTATATTTAAATACATTCTATCGTATTCTTATAAATCTTCATTTTTAGTTTTAAAAGTGTGTCGACAGATGGCAGTGAATTTACTGGGGTTACAAAATTTACTATGACAGTACCGCTCTAGTATAAGTTACTCTATGGTCTAAGGAAAAAACGTGCCTCGAAAATCAAGAAAATTTGATTCTCGTTCAGAGGGCGCCACTAGTTTTGGCCCACTGTCGTATAGATGGCGTTGACTGTTTCGTTTGTTATTTAACAATTTTAACGCATATCAGTAAAAGAACATAGGTCAAAATCATAAAAATAATTAATGCATAAAAAAAAATCATTTATCCATATTTAAATACATTTTATCGTATTTTTATAAATCTTAATTTGTAGTTTTAAAGTGTGTCGACAGATGGCAGTGAATTTACTGGGGTTACAAAATTTACTATGACAGTACCGCTCTAGTATAAGTTACTCTATGGTAAATCTAACTATCCACTTAAGTAAAACCAGAACAACTTTTAGAACAACAATAATTAACTCTGCCTTAAGAACATTAAGTACTTTCCGGTGGCTGTTTTGTAACTTAATTACGCTTCAGCAAATTAATAGATTAGACTGAAACTGTTTTCGCACAACAAATTAAGATTTGAAAACTGTGAAATCTAATTTAGAATACAGATTCTACTCATTACATATTATATATAATTATATAGTTTGTCAAGCCATTTCCGTCAGTAGAAAAAAGCGGCAAATTGAAATATTGTAGGCGCGAAGGGTAATCGTCCCATAGAAAATTTGAGTTTCGCGCCTTTTGCTACTGATGAACGTGTTTAACCGGCTATAGCAGATACCGTACTCTTTATTTAGAATTCTTACT
The DNA here is from genome assembly GCF_947568885.1 of Cydia strobilella. Taxonomy (NCBI): domain Eukaryota; kingdom Metazoa; phylum Arthropoda; class Insecta; order Lepidoptera; family Tortricidae; genus Cydia; species Cydia strobilella. The sequence goes on from NC_086045.1 coordinate 7,589,031, forward strand.
CTGTAGTAAGGTATACCAAACGTATTAACACTTTTTGGTATTGTACGAGTATCATTCATTTCAAGCAAAGATAGATATAACTCCGTAATAGATGGATACAGTCTAAGGAAAAAACGTGCCTCGAAAATCAAGAAAATTTGATTCTCGCTCAGAGGGCGCTACTAGTTTTGGCCTACAGTCGTATAGATGGCGTTGACGGTTTCGGTTGTTATTTTACAATTTTAACGCATATCAGTGAAAGAACATGGGTCAAAATCATAAAAATAATTAATGCAAATAAAAAAAATCATTTATCTATATTTAAATACATTCTATCGTATTTTTTAAAATCTTAATTTTTAGTTTTAAAATGTGTCGACAGATGGCAGTGAATTTACTGGGGTTACAAAATTTACTATGACAGTACCGATCTAGCAAAAGTTACTCTATGATTTCAAGTTAGGTGAAACGAGCTTATCTCATTTCTTAGGGTCAAAGCAATTTCAGCAACTGCCACCCTCATCGGCCAGAGAGATTGGACTCCCGCGGCCTTTCGTGATGTGCCGTTACCGGTAACTTTCCAAGAAGGGTCATTTCCCAGTAACTTGTGCAAATGTATTTTAATGTAAAGGTTTTACTTGCAAACAAAAACATTAGCATGTTAATCTATGTTATACTATGACAATTTATTTTATAATGTAGGTCGATAACATAAGAATTTTTTTAAAAGTTACCGGCAATTTTCCCAATATACGTGACGCCTTAAGATTGTGAAACCGTTAGTTTACAATCTAATGTAGGTTAGGTTAGGTTAATTTGTAATCTTCCTATCGTCATTTTATAATTTAACTAGCGGGATTGTAAACTGACGGGTGCTTACAATTTTACGGTGACCAGGCTTCGGAGTATTTTTAGCACAGTAAGACTAAAGTGATCTATGGAGTCGTTGTTAACATTAAAATTAAAGTCATACTCATACTCATTGATTAAGTCCGTCCGGATCGTTTTAAAATATTCTGATTACTTATATGTAATATTGTTTACATATACGTCATCAAATTTTACATTATAAAAATATAATCAATATTATCTATATTGCAGTCTCGTCGCTCCAATATTTTCTTTAAGTACCTAGAGTACATAATACTATATTGTTGCGATATAGAACTATACGTAGTCACTGGCGGCTTTAGAGAATGGATTAATTCCATTCTCTAAAGCCGCCAATTTTTTTTTATCGCGTATATATATATCTGTAAGCAGTACTATAATTTACTCAAGAAAACTAGTTTAATATCCTTAATACTTTTTAATTAAAAATAAATGTACAATAAATCAAAATGCATTCAGTAATAGCCACGTTTCGAAGCCGAAGTCTAAATCACAAAAGAGGCGGTCGCCGGTGTCGCAGCGCTTTTTATACTGGTGGAGGGGCGCCACCACCACCTGGCCGGCCGCGCAGCAGGTAGAATCTTGGGGCGCGCTCAGGGTTGCCAACACGGCCGTTCTGCAATGTGTCAGCCCCTGACACCACCATGATCCATCCAGGGTCCTGTACTCCTGTAATATGCGAAATTACATATAATTAAAATATGTACTTTTTTTACGTTTTTTTTTTTTCTCCCAGTAATTATTTCAACTGGTTTGCACGACATGAGCTTTATATGATAGACTTATATTTTACCAAGTGTTGACCACTTAGCACCAGACAATTTAAATACAGCTATTAAACAGGTTCTGAATAATAATCACTCGCACTTATTAACTCCAAGAGACCGAGTTAGATTATAATCGAACCTGTTCATTCTCATTATAAAGTCATTTGCACTTAACGAGCGAAAAACTTCACTTAAGCGTTCCAAATTCACTTCATAACAAGTCTTCTTTGTCTATGGTGCAGCACATGATAAAAATTAGTTATTAAGAGTCAAAGTCTGATACAAAACATATATGTGCCGTTTTCAACCAAAAGGTTACTTACTGTCGCTTGTCAGTAAGGCGCTATTTCCATATAGCTTCAATTAGAAATTGACAAGCGACAAGCTACAATGTGATACCTTTTGATTGAAAACGTCACATATGAAGTATATATTTATACGAGTAGGTATGTGACAAGGCTTTTAATGTAACATAGTTTTTTTTTTATCTTGCCAACACGAAACAACAATAAAAATAAAGACTTACATTCAATCTGAAGGCCAATCTCCTATTCGAATCCACGGCTTCATGTTTTCCGCCGCGGCTGTGCCCGAATAGCGCTTAGTACTTCTTTCAGAGCCTCGCACATCCGTCACCTCGTATCTGTCATTCCCTAGGACGCACTTGACTTGAAACGGCCCCTTATAAGTTGCCATTAGCTTCCTACTTTGACCATCGTTATTTTTGCTTTGATTTTTCAGCAAAATAAGGTCACCCACCGAATACTTGCACGGTTGAATTCGTGATTCATCAAATCGCTTTTTCTGATATAATGCATCGGCTTTAATATTTTCATCGACCTTTTTCCGCAAGTCAGAAATATCAGTGAATACCCCGTTATCAAGCTCGGATGTCAATAAATTATCGCTAGCTGTTCTTACACGATAACCAAAGAACACTTCACTTGGTACTGCTTTGGTGGTTTTATGTATAGTACTGTTGAGTCCCTGTTGTAATACTTTAACATATTGGTCCCAACAATCGTCATCCGTGTTAGCGCCTAACGTCCTCATAGCGTCTAAAATAGTTTTATTAAAGCGTTCCACTTGACCGTTCCCCCGTGGCATACCCGTAGCAACTGTATGCAGCCGGATGTTTTTACTATGACAATATTGTGTAAACTCACTAGACGTAAACCCTGTCCCCGCATCAGTGATCAAGCGCCTGGGATATCCGAACGTTTTAGACATGAGTTCTAGTTCTTTAATGACGTGAGCAGAGTTTGTTGTTTTTACGCCATAAATGAATACAAACTTGGTGAACGCGTCAACCATCACTAATAAATACTTATTTTTCTGTTTTGTCTCGACAAATGGACCTAAGTGATCCATATGTAATGTATGATACGGTTGAGCATGCTTAGGTAAAGGAAACAGTTCACCTTCCTTTGGCCCGCCTTTGTTTTTGAAATACAAACAATTTATACAGTTTTTGATGTATTTCTTAACTGTATGTCTCACTCGTGGGAACCAATAAAGATGGTTGATGCGTTCGACAGTCTTGTCAACCGAAAAATGGCCCAGGTCGTCATGGGTGTTTCTTAGGATTTGCCAAATGCATTTTTTTGGCACCACCCATTTTCTACCTCGGGACGTTCTTCGGTAAACTTTATTACCTAAAAGCTCATACTTATTAAAAGTGTCCCTATTGTCATCGGCTTGTCCTGACTCGAGTATTTCTTTGATTTTTACTAACTCGGGGTCTTGTAATTGAACAGACAGCATCCAGTCAGCTTCTGTTATTGAAAGAACGACCTCACACTCAGATCTTTCACCAGATGGCACGGGATTTCGACTCAACGCATCTACGTGTTGCATACGTGCACCTTCTCGATGTTGTATCTCAAATGAGTATTCTTGCGTTGATAAAACCCATCGTGCAATCCGAGGAATGATTTCCTTTTTAGTGAGTGCATATCGAACCGTGTTACAATCTGTCACAATTTTGAATGGGGATCCTAGCAGATATAACCTAAATTTTTGTAGCGAAGCAACAATTGCAAGCAACTCTAACTCGAATGAGTGGTAACGTTTTTCGTCTTGTGTGGTCTGTCTACTGTAATAATGGACGGGTTTTTCACCTTCTTCCGTTATTTGTATAAGGATTCCGGCGATACCCTCCCTACTCGCATCAGTATACAGTACGTGATCTTTCGTGGGATCGAAGATTGTCAGTACGTTATTGGAAATTAACTTCTCTTTTAACATCTGAAATGCGCGCTCGTGTGTCTCTTCCCACGCCCAAGCACTATCTTTTTTAAGCAACTTCGTTAGGGGTGATGAAATCATGGCACAATTTTTTATAAATTTGCGAAAGTAACTGATTAACCCCAAAAACTGACGTAGTTGATGCACAGTCCTGGGCGTTGGAAAACACTTCACTGCTTCTAATTTACTATCATTTGGCATCACCTTATCCGGTTTGATTTTATAGCCCAAAAATTCTATTTCTGTTTTGAAGAAATGGCATTTCTTTAAATTTAGTGTTAAACCATTGTCACGAAATATCTTAAGCACCTGCTCTAGCAATTTCAGGTTTTCGTCTACCGTTCGGGTCACCAAATAGACGTCATCGAGATAAACGATCACGTTGCCAAAGCGCAGATTACCCAGCACCTTATTCATCATCTGCTGAAAGCAGGACGGGGCATTGACTAACCCGAACGGTAAACGTAAAAAATTATAGTGCCCATCCTCGGTAATAAACGCGCTTTTTGGTACTGAATCGGCACTTAGAGGTATCTGATAGTAGCCACTTTTCAGATCAAGACTCGTGAAACACTTGCTACCCTGAAGCCTATCTACCAGATCCTCGATGCGTGGCATGGGATACTTATCGGTTACTGTTACTTTATTCAATGCGCGATAATCCACGCATAGCCTTTTCTCCCCATTTTTCTTATTAACGAGAAGTGCGGGCGAAGCGTAAGGAGAATCGCTATTGCAAATGATTTCATTAGCTAGTAGTTCCTCAACCATATCCCGAATGATTTGTCTATCCGCGGGAGAGGACCTAAAAGGTCTACTTTGTACAGGACGCGGATCTGTCACGGTTATTGTCATTTCATGGTTCTTTACTTTGCCTAATTCACTTAAATTTCTTGCTACACAATCACTATACTTACTAAATAGACTAAGTAATTCAGCGTGATTCGAGTCGGCGTCAATTTCAGTTTCGTTAATTATCTTACAAAACTCGTCATATTGTTTTGCATAATTAAATTCTAATACGTTGCCAATCCGCGAATACATTAAGTCAGGGCGCTCCATCACATTCCTTCCTATTAAGATATCGCATCCTTCTAACTCATCAATAATGTAAAAGTCAACACTTTCTAGATGCACTGAATCGAGTTTTAAACTTGCACTTAACGCATATCTAGCCGTTATTGTAATACCCTTTTGAAACCCCTGTAATAAAACAGGCGATGTGAGATGGTCGTATTTTAAACTGTGTTTTTGGGCAAGCGATTTGGAAATAAGAGAACAACTAGCCCCTGGATCTATAAATGCGTCATGGGTAACCACATTGTCTAGAACAATCTGTTTGAAAAACTTATCTCGGGCATTCGTAGATGACACGAATTTAATCTCTTGTTTATCTACCTTTGATTCAGTTTTTAAGCCCTTTTTATGGAAACAGGCAGATTCAATGTGACCCCTTTTACTGCAAAAATCGCATTTCACATCGCACTGACTTCTTTTATGATTACCTCCGCAAGTAAAACATTTAATCACCCGCCGCGTTTGTGAATGTGATCCGCTTTCATCAACGCTACCGGAATGTGACGACGCAGCTTGACTCGAGGGTACCTTGGTAGAAATATTAGACACGGTAGACTGAGATTGACTCGACTTTGAAGGTACGTTAGAGTTAGATTTTTTTATCTTATATGTACGACTATGCAAGAAGCTAGCTAATTGATCGCATGAGCTGAAGCTGTTTGTTTCGATATTTCCGTCTCCTATATTTCCTAGTATAATCGATATAATATCTTGGTCAGAAAAGTTCAAACGCAAACGGTCGATTCTACACTTTTGATCAAAATAAAATTCATACAACGATTGATTTTCGCGCGGTTTTTGTTCTACCACCTCTTTTAACAACTCAAACATATTTCTCTGAATCCTAAAGCTCGCGGATAACTTGTTGTGCCAATCAACCCATCTCCACGACGGCCATTGTTTATCAGTACGCAACAGGGAATCGTACCACACCTTGGCAGAGCCTTTGAGTTTATTTAATGCTTGATACCGGGTTATTTCGTCTGACCAGCTGAAAGTCTTTGCATACGATTTAATAATACTGAGCCATGCGTCAATATCGTCTTTAAGCGGGTCGAATTCGGGTATGATATTATTTAAGGTATTAGAATTTGTGTGACTCACAGTTTCGGATCCACTTCTTGCCTTTTTTGTCGAATGATCCCTCGCCTTACTTGTCGAGCGCGATGCCTTCTTGCGTCTGGGAGGCGGAGGTGACGGAGTTCTGGTACTTTCACTGTGTGAGCTACTGGAACTGCTGGTAACACGAGCACGTTTACGCTTACGGCTTCTTCGAGAGCTACCCATACTGCGTGAATAATTTACCACTTCTGATGTAAGCAGTACTATAATTTACTCAAGAAAACTAGTTTAATATCCTTAATACTTTTTAATTAAAAATAAATGTACAATAAATCAAAATGCATTCAGTAATAGCCACGTTTCGAAGCCGAAGTCTAAATCACAAAAGAGGCGGTCGCCGGTGTCGCAGCGCTTTTTATACTGGTGGAGGGGCGCCACCACCACCTGGCCGGCCGCGCAGCAGGTAGAATCTTGGGGCGCGCTCAGGGTTGCCAACATATCTTTACTTGAAAATAGTTGTATTGTATAACTAGCCTTATGAACCGATTTTGCATGTACAACCAGCCTTAAAGTTTATAAATAGTCTATGATGGTTTATTATTTTTAGTATGAGGGTATTATTGCACTTTGTAGTTTTTCCTCAGTCACCCGTTGACCACGAACGCTGTAAAGGGTTCGAAACGTCGGGATGTATTATAAATTCAATATACGCGATATAATCCGTTTTCATAGTTTTATTTCATGAGTAACTATCGCGGTAACCGAAAACAATATTATGGACTGATGAAATGAACAACGTACACGTCATACCACGTGAAGATTATGAAGAACTCATTCCTTTAGCTACGTGTTCTACGGATATTGATTGTTCTATGGATTTATTATAGTACCTGCATATTATTTGTTATTCCTCAATGAAGATGGTGGTGTATTTTTCATAGTTATTATTTACTTTATGAATTAAATTAATGAGGATGGGTATGAGTATGACTTTAATTTTAAAGTTAACAACGACTCCATAGCTCACTTTAGTCTTACCGTGCTAAAAATACCCCGAAGCCTGACGATGACGATATACTACCGCTGAAATTTCCGAATGCTACCGGAAGTGCGAGAGTGACAGGGATGCGACAGGCGATAGAAACGCGACTATGCTATCCGTGCAGTTTATCTACATAATTCTAAGCCCTATATTGAAAATTCTTTTTTATAATCATAGTCGAGATATTATCTCGACTCCAATTCCATAACGTCGATTGTGCACATCCGACCAAAATAACATTTTTAAAGGTAACGGTAATAAACGACGCATTCTCTTTCTAATAAGCTGACTGGTATTACTATCATTTTTAGTTTCCGAGATACTGAAAGTAGATAGGGTCAATCGTATTTTAACTTGCTTAACTCTTAACTCTTCAAATATTTTAGGCATAAGGTTAGGCAAAAATTTAAAGTTTCTTGGTAATTTAGTTATCGGGAATATTTCCGCGGAAAGAGGCATTTGCGGAGTACCGTGGGTACGCAACTACGCACGACTACCTCAAAGGTCCTATACTTAATGCACTTCTATTTAGTTTCTTATTAGATTCACAACATAGGTACAGTCAAGGGCATAAATATATATACATTCCCAAAGTTTCAAAAATATGTGTACGCTCTTAGTTACACCTTAGACGATAAAGTCGTGTTTACATATTTTTGAGCCATTTGTCTGGATCGATATTTTTGCCTTCGACTGTACATTTTGGTGATGACTGATGACTGTTGAGCAAACTGTCAGGATCAATTTAACTTTGATAACCATAGCAACTTTCTGACTTAGAAACGGAATTGTTATTTTTAGGGTTCTGTACCCAAAGGGTAAAAACGGGACCCTATTACTAAGACTCCGCTGTCCGTCTGTCTGTCTTTCCGTCTGTCCGTCTGTCACCATGCTGTATCTCATGAACCGTGATAGCTAGACAGTTGAAATTTTCACAGATGTATTTCTGTTGCCGCTATAACAACAAATACTAAAAAGTACGGAACCCTCGGTGCGCGAGTCCGACTCGCACTTGGCCGGTTTTTTTAGCAGTTGTTTGCGTGTTAGTAAGCAATTGATTAAGATAGACTACGGCAATGTGATGAAGGGTTCTGTAGTAAGCAGCGTTCATAATAAAATAAATAAATAAATAAATATTATATTAGGAAATTCTTACACAGATTGTCTAATAAGTCCCACGGTAAGCCCAAGGAGGCTTGTGTTATGGGTACTCAGACAACGATATATAATTATAATAAGTATATAAATACTTAAATACATAGAAAACACCCATGCTCATCACACAAATAAATGCCCTTACCAGGATTCGAACCCAGGACCATCGGCTTCACAGGCAGGGTCACCCACTAGGCCAGACCGGTCGTAAAATAATAGGTCGTACGAATAATAATCTAAAATACGTCTCACAACAACACAATACAATGGGTACAATGGGTGACGAACTAAGTAGCTAAATATGAATTTGTAAATTTGTGGAGAGACTAGTACATTTCGATGCTAGTGCGGAAAGTATGTCATTACTCCACGAGTACCGAGATATCTTGCCACGAGCCGTAGGTTTAATACAGTTGCGAAAAAATAATAAAAACAACAAGTAAGGAATAAAAACTTTGGAAACTTAAAACGCCTCTTAGTAGGTAGTAAAAGTAAGAAAAAAACGCATCTTGTTTGACAGGCATTTCGGCAGCTATTCCGTTCCATTCAGACAACTTATTAAGAACGGTTTTTCAATATTCAATATTAAAAAATAAACGTGTTATAATGATGATGAGGTAAGTAATTAAATTATAAAATATGTATATTTTTCGTATTCTTCCACCAGCATAACCCAATAACTTAAGAGGAACAATTTACCCGATCCGACAACCCTCGACAAAATCTCGTGGCAAAAAAAATTTGGAGAGCCGGCCCCACCTGAAGTGGGATGGAGCAAGGAAGAAGAAAGTTTGTCAGTACCTTCCTTGTGTTACTTGGCGGCCTCGCTTCGCTCTAACGTTTATGTCGCAACTCGTACACCATCATCATCGCTATCAGACGATTCCCGATTCGATTTATAGTAATGTCCTATTATAAGAATTCAAGTCTGTTGGAAGCATCTCGGCGCTTATACTCGTACCTCCGTCAATGTCACAGTCGTATTGAGCGTTCCAATTATACCCTTGTAAGTTACGTTACGTTTATATAGGTACTGTAGTCTTGTTACAGACTGTGTGTGTTGTGTACTGTAGTGTTGTTCTGTAGTGTTGTTGTTGTGTGTGTGTATGTGTAGATTACAGCACCCCAAATAAAAGGTTCTATTGTATGTCACGCCACAATTTACTGGTTGACTCAATAGTTAAAATGAAACCGTGTGTGCATCATGCGTTAGTAAGGGACCAGGACCATTAAGCAAGTCTTGAATTCTTGATGTACCTGAGGCGTAGAATTGCCAGAGTATCAATATAAGCTATCCAGACGAATGCAGCACTGTGACTGAGTCCTCGATGACCGTAACAACAGACTATGTTTATTCGGTGAGCCCACTTTTCTGTTTCGTCTGAGCGATCTATTCGCCTCCATTCAATAAGGAATTGAAATGACACCCGTGACTAAACCACCCGCCCGCCCGCCTGACCTGTCTCAGAACAAATGGCTTCCCAACCCTGCTCTACATTTGCATATAGAACTGTTTGTACATCTCTCGCTTATGAACATATAACACTCAAGTGCTCTCCACGCCAAAAGCTTTAAGCTTTTGATTAGATTTCAGAATATACCCAGTATGATAGATTGAGATTTAGAATTAGATATTTGTTCTGATAATATACAATTACAACGTTAAGATGTATTAAAACTGGAGGAATAAAGAACATTTACTTACTATATAAATTACGCAAAACTAATCTACATGAATTTGTATTATGATCGTCATGAATATTTACATAATCTTACTTAACAAATGAATAAAATCATAGATACAATTTAATAAATGTCTTAAATAATCAATCTTGTGTCAACAAATTTCAAATCAAATCCATTCATGTCAAAACAAAATACGGGAATAACTAAGTACGAGTTCCTCCTAATACACAATTCAATTTACACTGTCAAATGACTCAAATGTCGAGGTCATATACTTATTTATTGAATAAAGTGGATTATCCAATAAAAGGACTCAGTCGACGACGTTCAAATGTTTTGTCAGACGTTTCATGTTTCCGTACGTAATTCAGCGGGTAGACTAGACGCTCGTAGTATAAGTATAACGCTCGTGGTATATTATTACCTACCTTTTATTGGAGTAGAGTTCTCTCCCTCGGCATACAAATCCAACCCCTAAAAATAATAATATAGTCAAGTTTACGAGTGGAATGGTATTATGCTTAAATTATTAAAGATACCTGTTATTTCAATAATTATTAATGAATAGGTATTTTTGAACACGACGCATCTCAAATATTTGGGTCATGTACCTACAATCGAAAGCTATTTATACGCGCAAGTTTAAACAAAAGCGTGCTCACGAAAATGTAGTTTAGGTTGGGACCCATCAATCTGATTTCGATTCAGAACGCGGGAAGCTATGTATAACTATATACTTCCATTTTTGACTAGTAAGGATCTTTTCCACCTTTTTATTTTTTTTACTCTTGTGATGATTTTTTAATGTTAGATAACTTCAGTACTTATAGTTATAACACTCATGTCGAAATGTTTAGCCATTTTGACGTTATAGGTACTTAGCGTAAAATAAACATTTTATTAATCCCCTGCCTACCCTTGAATATCAACATAATGCTACGAAATAAAAAACACACAGATTAAAACTCCTTTTTACAAAATTGTGTGCAAATTGGTAGTCTGTTAGTAATCTTAAGTTCAAAGATAGGAACGCTGGTTCGCCTGAGGTGAAGCTCTATATATATTCGTATAAATGTGCGATGGTATGAAATAGCCGAGCCTGGACGGTATTCACGTTTTATAAATCTCAACTTGATTTTTTATTGATATTACACAAACTTTGCTCGCTTCAGTAAGCATCAATAACAAACCATGTTGGGGCTTTTAAAGTTCGGATAGACCTCCCGGTCTCCCCTCTCCTTACCCATGGTGGAATTGAAAATTCCTGCCTTTGACAGCAACAGAACTGCAAAGGAAATTACTTTTCTGCAATATATTTGGAATTGTTCAGCTTATTGTAGCAAAAATAGTACGGAAAGTTCTTCATTATGGCAAAACTTAAAAATTAAAATTAAACCAAAATCGTTTTAGTACTGTTTTAACTGTATTGTTTTTTTACCTTTTAAAAACATGTATCTACTAAGAAAATACGCAAAAAAATAATTTATGATTTATGAAAAATCAATGCAAACAGCCAATTATTATAGCCGCGTCTACACGACGACCCGACAGCTGTCATTAGGCGAACTAAATTGACAAATCAATATGCACAAATGATACCACAGTTTGGCCAGTGCTGTTCATATCGATATTTTCAAAAAAGTTTGAATTAGAGAATATCGCGAGAATTCACCGCTAGGTGTTACGCGGTCAATTCAAATACTTCAAATAGCCGAAACAATATGAACCAGCACTCTAAATGGAGCTACATATAACGGTCGTTTTACTGTTACGTTACGTTACGTTACGTTACGTTACACGTACAATATTTTCATCTAATAATCTCAAGAACCAGTGCAAGATTCAACATTTTACCGGTCGCCGAGGTAAAACCTAGGATTTACAGAATCAGTGTCGGTAAAAGCCCGAAGTAAACTAATATTATTTAACATTTTGGGCTTTTACCGATCGGCATCAGTAAAACCTAGGTTTTACCGTACTTCGGGCTTTTACAGTAACATAATATACATATGACCACCGCATCACTTTTTTTTGCTAAGAAATGGATGTACGGGCCAAGCTGTTAAATTTTAGGTCCAACATTTTGAAAAATTAATTTGACAGCTTAACCATAAACTCGCGAACATCACCAAGAAGCAATATAGCAGCTTTCGAATCAAATTGTGGCAATCATTCTCGTTTCATTAATAACTATAACGCTTCGCTGCTTTATCGCGATATGCAGTAAAAGTAGCTTTTAATTCGAATGGTTAAATGTTAAAAGTGGTTAGAGAATTTATTATTAATGAGGGTTTATTCGACTGGATTCTATTAACATTAGGTAGATTATGCATAATTGGATAAAAAGGCTACATTAATTGATATTTTACTCATAATTTTGAAATTATTCCAGATTAACCTTAAAACATATTCAAAAAGGCTTATAACGAAACGGGCTTATAACGAATTTATTTTGTTACCTTTATTTTCGACGTTCCGACGCAGGTTCGCTTGAAGATATTACTTTTACAAATTTACTGTAACTACAAGTTTCATACATTTCATTTCCCCCGGTATCGTATCGGCTTTGTGCCGATACCCTATGGGATAGTGTGAATGGTCGCTAAAGCTTGCCACATGGAATTAATCTTTTTTTGAACTACTCCGTCCCATTGATTGAACCACGCACTTAAGGTTCAAATGAACGATTCAATAGAGAGCACAGCTCACTAACTGGCAAGAAGCATTTTTCCTTGCCCCCATTAATTACATTGCTGCCCGACACGCACAGCAGACGTAACAACCATTGAAAACGGGCACGAACTTAACATTTGTTGCGCGAGAATACAGTAAACAATTGAATGAGTTTCCAATGGCTGTTACTGTTACATAGATCTGCTATGCGTTCTGGGGAAGTTTACTACACCTCTTCGGCCCTAAAATACAATTTTCCTTAAAGTAGCGCTGATGAATAGCCTTAGTCAGCGATAAATTTTCAGATTCAATCTTTTTTTTCCTTCCTTAATTTGTATCCCTGCGATAATTTTCTTCCTAAGCAAAACATTCTACGATGGGGCAGTCAGTTTGGCGATGATACTAGTAATTTGAAATTTCACATTACAGCAGCAGTTAATGTCGAATTACTAGTAATTTGACATTAACTGCTTTTATAATTGTTTTTAAAGTGGCTTCATTTGTTCAAATAAATATATCGATATAAATAAAGTAATATGTAATTAAATATAGGTACTGTTATAATAATCTGGATTATGAACTTATATTTAACCGACTTCAAAATTCCAAAAGGAGGAGGTTGTCATATTTTTACACAGTATATACTTTTAATAATAACAAAAAAATGTACCATTTTTGACAAAATCTAGATCTGACGATGGCATCCATGATGAATCGAGGAAACTCCTCAAATGATGATGAAGTGGAACCACTGATGAAGACTAGGATGGAACACCTCAATGACACGTAATTCACGTTTGGCGATATGTCTTTTTCGTAAAAAAACAAGCATTTACATTTAAACAGTGCTATTTTGTTTGGTGAAATGAAACTGCTCATGAAGACCAGAATAATGGAACTTCTCTGCGATAAGTATTTTACGTCTTGGGACTCTTGGGGCTACTTGTAATTATTGATATTTTAAAATAATAATTCAAATGGCATTTCAAACAGTTTTGTAAATTCGGCTTTTATCTATGATTATATAAGCTGTCAAGCATTGTGACCTCGCTACCTACCTTTTTGCCATAGCTTTTACTTTAAAGCTATCAACTCATCTCGTCTAGTGCATCTACCTATAGTATGTATGTAGGTACTTTCAATGTAAGGGAAATGCAAATTTTAAATCCCACCTTAAATTGATATAGATTTGATATTATAACTATGTAATATATGCACGTGTATATCTTGCAAGCATAAGCAATAAATGTTAAATCAATATCAAGTCAGGTACTCTTTAGATTTTTATTCAATAAGAGCTTTTTTAAACAATTTTTCCCTATACCAACGCGAGGAAACTCAGTAACTAGCTGTAAAATATTACAAATCGAATCCAAATTACTTTGCGACTCTCAGAGGATAAAATGCAACTTAGATATCTGTTTTTGAAGAATCAAGAGTGCCTTTCCGAGTATTGAAAAATATTGTGTTCGAATCGGATACAGCTATAAGTAAAGTTACCTACTCATGAATAAAATTAAGAGCAGTCACAGTGACTGCTGCACGATGAAAGGCATTTAAATACGGGTGTGGGTTTCATAACAGGATCACACAAAGTGTTTTAATACCTAATTATGTACACTGTTACATATACTACTTTTACACAGATAGGTATTATATTATAAGCTCTCTATGATGTTTGAATTAAAATATCGTGAAACACACTAACTTAGCTAACATAGCGGTTTCACTCACGTATTTTTAGTCACTCGCGCGACATGTTTCGGAGAGCCTAGGTCTACATTTTCAAGGATTAACAGTGCCTGAGTGAGTGAGTGCTTGAAAATGGAGACCTAGGCTCTCCAAAACATGTCGCGCGAGTGACTAAAAATACGTGAGTGAAACCGCTAAGTTAGCTAAGTCTCTATGATGTGTTCAGGAATCGCATGTTACGACCGACATTGTGGCATCGTTGCTCTGTCACGGATATCAGGTAGCAACTCCGAAATATCGCTCGCCTCTCGCTTATTATACATTGATTGATCGAGCGATAATTAATCGCACGTTAAGTGGTGTTATAGTTTCTAAACACTAAAAAGTCAAATGGCGGTAAATAAAAAAATCGGCCAAGTGCGAGTCGGACACAATTTAATCAATGTATTTTTTATGTGAAACGCGAGTGAAATGTCTTTAAAAACCCCGTAGGGGTCGGATCAAAAACTAAGTAATTAAGTCCGACTCACGCTTGACTACACATTTCTAGTAGGTTTTCCTGTGAACTAAAGATCTATTTTGTGTATTTTTTTTCAAAATTTTTGACCCAGTAGTTTCGGAGATAAAAGGGGGGGGGGGAATGGTAATTTTTTGCCTATTTTCTTGAAAAACTTCTAAATTGCTTTTCCTAAAATTATAAAAAAAATATATTTGAGATTCCCACAATGAGCTCTTTCATTTGATATACATATAACACGATATAGTTTGAAAAACTTTATTTTTTAATTTTCTCATTTACCCCCCAAAAGTGGCCCCCGTGTTTAAAATTTATTTGTTTACGTTACATGTCCGTCTTTGGGTTATGTGTGTCCGGTTTATTAATTCAAATCGATCTCTAGTTTTCATAATATGACTACAAAAAGTTTTCGAATGTATTATAAAAATGTTATTTTAAATGACCGATTGATATCGTGATAAATTTCCCAGGTATTCGACATCCTCTGGTCAGACCCCCAGACCGTGGGCGGCTGCGTGGCGAACGCGCTGCGCGGCGCGGGCACGTACTTCGGCCCTGACGTGACCACGTCGTTTCTGCAGAGGAACAAGCTCAGCTTCCTGATACGCAGCCACGAGTGCAAGCCGGGCGGGTACGAGTTATTGCATAACGGAAACGTAAGTTTTATCAAATTATAAAATTCGTTTTATGAGTATTTCTGAAAATGCACAAAGTCCCTAACGCAATAGCTCTGCTACTTTGTAAGAATGTAGTGTTGTAGATATATGTATGTATGTATAGATAGTATACTTTATTGACACACCTCAGTGAATGATATAACTTAAAGAAAAACAATTGATGAAAGATAGAGGCAGACAACAGGTGGTCTTATTGCTAAAGAGCGATCTCTTCCAGACAATCTTTGGGTAGCGTAAACGGAGAATTTAATCTAAAACGTACTGTAAAGTATGGTGAATAAGATTTCCAGTGCTCCCAAGGATGATTAATTTTCAAGTAGATTCGGCAATGCGCGTGTAACTCGACTACTGTCAAGCGCCTATAGGCTGCGGTGGCTGCTTAACATCAGGCAGGCCGCAATCTTGTTTGCCACTATATTGCCACCATTGTGATATGAAGAAAACAAAACAAATCAGTAATATGATACTAACGAGATGCGAAACATAACCAATTATTATATCTTGAGTATCTTTATTTAATAAGCGACGTAAGTAATACAGATAAGCTTGTTATTTTCAAGAGGTTCTACAATCTCCGGGAAGCCCTTCAGCGAGATAATTAAAATCGCTATCCGAGCATTCGCCTCTGACTTGCCAGTATAGTGTGACCTTTGAATACCCATTGTTACCTACCACCTACCAGTCACACTAATTTATGTTCGTCGTAGGCGGGTGCTTTGCAAGCGATGTTAATAATAGCCTGAGAACGTACTTTACGTTGTGTAACTTTCATTTTGTTTGAAATAATTGCAACTGTAAGGGAAGGCCCATATTTTCTAATGTTGGGCATATCCTCCTCGCGAGGTCTACTGTACAGCTCACAGATACACTAGTTTAATAGTCTGTCTCCGCATTATGACGCATAAGCCCGCATAAGTATATGGTACATACGATAGAAAGTCGCCAATACTTGTATAGTCGTTATTATTACGCCGTGACTCCTGCAATTAATCGCATCTCACTACCGTCAGTTTACGCGTCAACAATTCAGACGGGTCGCTGTTTTTAATTATCGTGTTGCACCAGCGCGAAACGGACGGTTATGCGGTCAATTTCCTTGATGAATTGCATTGCCGTTGATGCTGCATTGCTGTAGCGATTAGAATGATCAATCTGTCACTCATTTACAAGGAGATTAATAATGATACGCCGCTGCTGCATTAACGCTGCGATAGCAATACTACTACAGTCGCAATCATAATAATTTGACATTTTTTTATTAATGGTATCAGTCGATCAGGTTTGTTTTGAGGATCAAATGTCTGTATGGGACCCATTGTCTTAAAGTAATACAAAAGTCACAAGTGGTGGTTACTGACGAAACGCTTTTTTTTAACGTTGGGGAAATGCGTTTACGCATGCCACCTGACCCGGGGGAGCCAGGAGCGATTACGGACTAACCAGAGGTAGGACTACCGTCTAAAACCACCAACGAATGTCGACTCCGCCTTGTAGAGGAGCGCCGCAGGATCACTATCAGCATTCGACTGCCTTCGTAATGACGAAACGCTTCTAACAAAATGGCAATACATCGCTACAATGACGTCACCGTGTAGCGTCGCTATTGCTTACCTAATAGAAGCCGTTTCGGTGTATGGAAAACAAGGAAATTGCGATTTTGTCGGTGAAATATTGGGTTTATGTATATTGTTGCTGTATAATATTTTTTTTAATAAAATTTAAGAAATCGAATGGTACCTTTATAGTTTTCGTATTGAAACGGGGTCTTGTATTTTTTTATAATTCCCATATATTTTTGAAGTTTCCAATTTACTACAACTAGATTTGGTTATAAAATTCAACATGTGTCAGCAACCCTATTGCAACCATGAAGGTGAGCTGCAGTTGCATTACAGTAACTCTCATTGAACTTGATTAATAAAATGAGTAACAGTACAAACGATACGGATCAAATCGCGGCAACAATGCGGCACCGAACGACAATAATTCTTATCAAGGAAATTAACCGCAGCAGTAATGTCGCGACAGTAATGCAGCTGTAGTTGCCATCTGGATGTTAGCTCGTACGAGTCGACGCAGGTTGGAATGGTGAGGAATGTTTTTAGAAAAAGAAACGTGCGCGCGTCATCTCGTGAGCCGTCTAATGCGTTATTTATTTAGGACTACCTAACCCACATTTTACTGCCAGACACCATCAATCATCATTCATTATCATTATGTCTTTATTTTCTTGTCTGTTTTTGACTTCATCATTAATTATTATTATGTATTTTATATCGGTTTTTAGGGTTTCGTAGTCAAGCAATCCATATGGATAGCACTCTATTCGTAAATACGTCCTGTGTCTTACATTTTCGACACAAAACGCGACACAGACAAACACAAGATACAACACAGACACGACCACAGAACTAGGATGACAAAGAACAACTGTCAGGCTTTAAAAGTGCGACCAAAAATGAAATGCAAGTGTGTGCGTAAATTGTCTATGTGAGATCAAAACTAGTGATCTCAAGTTACAACATATTAATAATTTATCGGTGTTTGACTGCTTTATCGACTACTCTTTCAATGTTTCTTTTTTATTAAAATAAAATGTCTCAACTATTACTATTATTAGATCCTATTAGCGCCTATATTCAATTTTCTTTTACAGCGGACGCAAAGTAAATAACAAAACTAATAACCGAGTGTACAGTCAGCATCAAAGTGGTCAAATTATGTATATCCTTAGTATATTCTACAGTACCTACATATGGTGCTACTTAAGCAAGCGTTGATAATAGCCGTAACATACTACCGCACCGCACCGTTACAGCTTTAAAGCAGGTTTCTCGTCGTATGCGTGTGTGTGGTGCAACGTCGTTAACATAAACACATGCCAACAGTAGGCGCAAATAGTTGACTTACCACAGAAAATATTAATTTCGCCACAATAAATAATAGTACTACCGTACAGAAAGGAAACTTCCTACAAAACCGAAATTTGACAGCGGTTCAGGGTCGAATCATGATGTCCCTTTTTAATATATGGCACTATCCCTTTAGGCTATTTAGGGTTGGCAAAATTCAGATCATTATCTTATCTGTGACCACTGTGTGCACGACTGTGCATGCAAAGGGACGTCAAGTTGTGCAAACCCTAATAAGTGCTCGGAGCAATGCTGAGCCGAACAGAGCCGAGTTTGCCCGAAGCTAGGAGTTTCGCACCCCTGAGATCGCGCCTTTTTCTACTGACAAGTTGGATTGGGTGTGTATACGCTGTGTGCAAGTATACGCTGTCTTGTGTTTCCTTGTGTTGGCGGCAAAGTCGTAGAAAAGTGGCTAAAATGTAAGTAAGTACCTACTGTGTTGGAAAGTGAAGTTTAAATTTACCGCTAAACATGTGCACCTTCAAAAATGGTATTATAACAATCGTTATTATTTTAACTCGGTTATAAATCTTAATGATGTGAAGAAATAGTTAAATATATATTGTACCTATTATACCGACAAGTTATCGATACAGTCATATGAACATTTTGTCAAGCCCTAGCGTATAGTAACAGTTTAAGTTTTTACACAAAATATTCCAAATTATTGACTAATATGATAAAATATTAGCACACAACGGAAGAAAAACTTATAATTAATTGTATAAACCGGCTTTTTACACTTTTTATGCTGTTAATTTGACAAAATATCGTTAAGAAAACTTCGCTCGGAATATCATAATTACCTGTGAAATGAATGTTTGCCTGGGTTATTTCGCACTGTGATACCACAATCCGGCACACTACACGACACCATCTTCACTACATTACTTAATTACACGTTTTCTTCCTGATTTCTTTTTATTTTGAAGATTAAAAAATACGGCAATGCGCTCCCGGTCGAGTTGGGCCGCCTGTCACTCAAAACTGGTTACGCCTTCTCATTTGTAGTCTGACTCTTTCGCACTTATGGGATGTTCATATACGTGATGGCTTCCCTTTCCCACACTTCAGCTGTCTTTATGCGTAAGCATAAATTTTAGGTCTGTGGACACGACGTACGATAGATAGAGTGCTATGATCACAAACTAAGTAGCTGGTCTGAGGCTGTGAATGATGTGATGCATCAAAAAACATATAAGCTATTTAATGGTATGGCTATAACTAGCCAAGACAAATACTGAGTTTTAATTACATCCCGAGTGAACTAGAACTTGGCACCCATATAGATCTCAATTCTTTTGCCGGCGAAGTAAGCACTGACGCATTACTTGGCTCTCATTTCGCATTTATGGTTTTGATGGGATAACATTACTTTTTGTACAGAAGTTATTAGTATTCATCAATTTCATCATAGTTTAAATTCAAAACTAAAATTTATTTTTGGTATTTCATATTCGATAGGTAGTGTTTAAATAAAAACTGTTTTTAGAAATTGTGAAGAAATCACCGTTTCTTTATCGTTCGTAACCACACAATTGGATGCCCAGCTGGATGCCAAATTTCAACTTGCTAGGTCATCTCGAAGTGGGTTAGGTTTTTGATGTTTGTATATTAATAACCGGTTGAGATATATTCATGAAATTTGGGGCTCTAGTTAGCCTTGAGGATCTTAATAAATGAACCAAATTTCATATGTTTATGGTTAATAGATTTTGAGTTATGTAAGTAGGGGTTAAAAGTGGCTCCAAATGGTTCCTGTAATATAACACTCGACCGCTGCGTCGCCAATTACCTTCTTTTGAATTTGGCTTGACACGCTGCCGCGTTAACGAAACTCCAACCACCAAATTAAGAAACATGCAACGTATCATATGTCTGTGAAGTTGGCATATCAAAGTCTAGCAGATCACGTTCGGAGTTCTATTAGCATGCACCATAGTTCTACAGTTCCTAATACTTTTTTGCAATACTTCTGGCGTTTTATCGTAAAAACCAATACTATGGAAACTCACAAAATGATATGCTAAGTTCACACACTAGCATATCATTTTGTTACAAATGGGATAAAAAAAATCGAATAAATATGTACAAACATATGTCGAAAGGTGTTCATATTTTTCTCTGGCACATTTTAAACTATGAAGTAACAGAGTATAACCAACTTTAATTGAATTTCCCTTCAATCCCAGTATATTCCGATCCGATGTCTATGTAGATATCAGTATCGTATGACATCCGCTCAGGAAGTGTACAATAATACTATCGCTTCTATTAAATTTAATCAACTTAGAAGTTGTAGATTGTACGTTTGTCGACAGGTCATCACAATCTTCTCCGCATCCAACTACTACGAGCTGGGCTCGAACAAGGGCGCATATTTGAAGCTATGCGGCAATTCGCTCGAGCGACAGTTCGTGCAGTACACGGCGGCAGTGTCGCGCACGAGACGGCTCACGTTCCGGCAACGTGTCGGCCTCGTCGAGTCCTCGGCGATGCGCGAGCTGCACAACCTCATCATGTCCGCGCGGAGGCCGCTCGAGGCCTATTTCCGCAGTATGGACGTGGAGCAGAGCGGTAAATTAATTGCGTCACTTATTTGCGCCATTAGGTTAGTTACTAGTTAATTGCCCGTCTATACTAAACTAAAAAACGCACGTACGTTGTAAACGCATGTAAATATATCGTATCTGCAAAATATACTAAAACCTTTTCAATGGAGGAGATCGAGGTGCTCAGGTAGGTATGCAGGGATCTAATTGATTAGGCGTGTTATCATACCACGGGCACACGCGACCGACCTACGAAATAAGGCAATTTCGGCGTTGATAGGCTTTCACGGTTCGCGCATTGCTCGATCGACCGCAGCGTTGTGGATGTTATCGTCTAGAGCCAGATCTTTTATACGTCTGATACGTTTCTGCATTTGACTTTCCAAGTACGATTTTTTTTTACGATAAGTAATCGAATTTTCGTTTAAAAATCGATAATTATACAGTTTTCATTCTAATTTTTTAAACCCCTATTCCATAAATAACGATATTTTTACCTAAATTGATAATTGAAAATACTCTTAAGGAATACTTTAAAAATTTAACGTAGTCATATAAAAAAAATAACATATGCATTTTACATTCCTCGTATTTGAAATAAAAAATATCATTTCAGCCTCGGACTATTAACCACTTAGTATATAACTACCTCGGCAGGAATGAGTGCCTATTATCCCTTGGCTAATAATCTACTATTAGCCTGCCTCTGTGGTAATTAAACTTATTTCTCCTTGCCTTCATAGAAACTGTAATCGTTTTAGTCGCTAAAAGCATTCATCGACTATCCCTACCAGCTACCACTTACCTTTATGTATTAGCACTTTTTTATGTATTAGCTTAAGTCCACTGCATTTTGCTTTGAAATCGATTATCTTTCAGTATTAATTGCTGAAGGTAATATTAATTCGATTATAGTTGTTCTATTCTACTTACTTCACAATTACAAATATGGCTAAATAAGCTCTCACTGCTGTAGCGATTCTACAGGAACATTAGAGAAAAGGTTCAAAGTTCTTACGCAAAGAAAGTAATACGACCGTGGAAATAGGGTCATTATTTATTACTTTCATTAGTCATCGAACTCGCAAATTTCGGATAGCTTCTCTTGTTAGTCAAGAAAAGTACCTACCACACCTACCTACACAAAAACTTATCAAAAGCTAATTGACTTTTAGTATTACTACTACTTTAGGGTACAAATTACGGTTAGGGACTAAGATTTCATGTTTGTTTAAAATCTTTATTAAACCATAATCTCCTTAAAAAAATGCATGATAAGTACCTACTTGTTTATTTGCACGAAGTTTTGTCATATGCACAGCTTAGTTTTTAGACTAGTATCCATTACTTTAATTTTTGTAACTAATATACGTTCAAGGAGTTACGGTAATGATCTTTTATTAAATTTATTATATTTTTTACCTATTCTAGGTTTTTACTTTTTTAGGGTTGCGTACCCAAAGGGTAAAAAGGACCCTATTACTAAGACTCCGCTGTCCGTCTGTCCGTCTGTCCGTCTATCTGTCTGTCACCAGGCTGTATCTCATGAACCGTGATACCTAGACAGTTGAAATTTTCACAGATGATGTATTTCTTTTGCCGCTGTAGCAACAAATACTAAAAAGTACGGAACCCTCGGTGGGCGAGTCCGACTCGTACTTGGCCGGTTTTTTTACTTACCTACCTCTTGCGTATGGTCGAATACGGACAAATACTACCTCTACCTATGATTAGCAACGCCTGTCCTTCCCATACCACAGGTTATTTGTTCAAGTCAAACCAAGAGTAAGGTGTTTGTGACGGCGACGGCAGTGGTAGCCGCAAAAAGAAACAAATTTTTCTATGTGAAGAGACTCCAAATAGATAATTTTGGTACTAAAAGCCTTTGACAAGGTATCTCGTAAATTCATTCAACATGGGTGACCCAAAGCCTAATTTAGCATAGGTGAAGGTCAGTTAATAAACCCATATCAAATTAAATCTCCGTCCGACGCTCTATAACAATCTTATCGGTTTATTTATTTTTCTTTATTGGGGAAAAAACAGACATAGGCAGATAATACAGAATAAAATTAATCTTAAAAAAAGTATAACCGAGTTCAAAAGGGATAAAATAAAATATTATCTCGTTTTATATGCGCTAGCAAACTGATACGTTTGAAGTCTAGCCAAATCTTAAAAGCGTCAAGTTGCCGTCAAACCGAATGTCAACCCTGGTATAGTTTGATAAGAACAAAAGAACCAGTATTGTACCTATTTAGCTTGGCACCGAGTGGGCAATGGAGGCTGATTCTGATTTATCAATTTGTTATAGTTTTGTAATTGTCGTGATCTTGTATTGACACGACTCACAGTACACTTAAGAGCACCAAGAAGCGCGAGCTAGATGACTAATGACACGACTTCTAGTAAACTAACTATCGTGCTGGCGAACCGCACTGGAAAGTGCGGTTCGCCAGCACGATAGTTCACGCTGATTAGCGCTCAGCGTGAACTATAGTCAAGGTCGTATCAAAACAAGATCAGAGCCATAACAATTTGTTAAGAAAACAAGATCAGAGCCACTACAATTATAGAAGAGGGATTTCGATAGTTTTAGAAAAGTGGAAATATG
Source organism: Cydia strobilella (assembly GCF_947568885.1). Lineage (NCBI taxonomy): Eukaryota > Metazoa > Arthropoda > Insecta > Lepidoptera > Tortricidae > Cydia > Cydia strobilella. The sequence goes on from NC_086045.1 coordinate 7,612,574, forward strand.
AAAGAACAACACAAGCAGTTGACTGAATTGCACCAGATTTAATCGAGAACTGATGTAAAAACATAAATAACAGATATACGTCAATATTTAAATATAGATTCATAGAAAAGGAACTTAAACTAAACATAGACAATAAATATCAAAACTATACAAATACAACCTCAACAACAATCAATGGCCACGATCAAAAAGTGGGGCCGAAAAACAAGCAAAACTACAAACAACAACTACAACAACAACAACTACAAGATTGTATCTTGATTTCTATACTGAATGAATGAAGTGCTTAAGAGGGAGTGCATTTTAAAAATGGTTGATCTCTAACAGCGTTCTGCTGCTATCGGGGAAGGTCGGTAAAAGCTAATCTTAGATTGCGCTCTCGATGATGGTGTACTGCTTTTGTAGGGATTTTGACAATGCTTTAAACAGTTTAAACTATAAATTTTTTGCCTTCCTCATTATAGCAATTTAATTTTTTCATGATAACAAGAGAACTGTAGGACTTACTGACCCTTTCTTGCAAAGTAATTAAATTTTCTACAACTTTGTTCATTACAATATATCCCATAGCATGAGCGGTTGCGCCGATATTTGTCTTAAAATATAGGCAAAACGTAAAAATTTGTTAAGGAGAAAAAAAATACCCTTTTTAAAAGCATCATATCTCAAGAACTGTTTGACATAGGGCACTGTTAATGGACTTAAATTGTTCCAAATTTAATATACTTTTAACATTACGCAGCAAGTTTTTACCAAAAACCCATAGTTTTATAATAAAACTGCAAAAACTAGCAAAAGTCCGAAATTTTTGCAGTTTTTCGCAAATTACGCAGGGAGCACAAAATACCCTTTTTTAAAGCATCATATCTCAAGAACTCTTTGACATAGGGCACTGTTAATGGACTTCAATTGTTCCAAATTTAATATACTTTTAACATTACACAGAAAGTTTTGACCAAAAACCCATAGTTTTATAATAAAACTGCAAAAACTAGCAAAAGTTCGCAAATTACGCAGGGAGCACAATACTTGATACTATGATACTTTGTCAGATAATAGTTTAGATGCTATTGTGAATAAACAAAATTATCAGCCGATTGTATCACTGTGGAAAGACCGTCAGCTGGTCACATGAACATGTAAAAAATAAAATTCTTTTTAGTCATCGGCGTCATCGCTCCCGTTTGATACTTTGTCAGATGGTAGTTTAGATGCTATTGTTAATAAAACAAATCGTCAGCCGGTTGTATCGCGGTGGAAAGACCGTGTTACGCGTTTCGGTGGCTGCCATTCCTCAACCCACCGAACGCGAATGCCTTGGGCCCGCTGCGCCGCTTCGCTTCTTGTTCGCGAGTGTTCGCCTACGTAAGACGCATTATTAAGAGGCGCCTCTGTCATTTGAAATTTTAAAAATGTAGTTAATTTCTAAAATGAATCAGGTATTATTAACGGACTTCAAAAATTCAAAGGAAAGGTTCTCAATTCGTCGGATTCGTATTCGTGTATGTCTTTATGTATGTTCCCTGAATTCCCTGATTTCTCATAGAGGCTGGACCGATTTAGGTTTGGTCAGGTTAACTTGAGAGTTCATTGATGTAAGGGTCAAAATTATTTTCGTTGTCTTTTTTTTTGTCCCCAAAAAATGTGACGGAACGGAATGGAGCTTTTTGTAAGGGGTGAATTTTGATTTTAATTTTTCTCAAGAGAATTATAAATGATAATCTATACAGATAGAAAGCCATCCAATAGCACTCAACTTTTTTTTATTTATTTGATTAAAGACATAAATAGAAGCGTGACGGACTAATCAGAAACCAGACAACGAAAAGAATTTTTACCCGTAAATCTTCTAAAGTCCGTCTTAGCTAACTCTGCCTCTCGAAGTGACAAAGTGCGGGAGTACTTAGTCGCAATTCCACAAATTTAAAGTAGAAAATATGACGTTCAAAGTGGTGGTATGATTCATGGGAATTTGAAAGTTAGCTTGCTGTTTAAAAAAAACATGTTGTACCTATGATTACAAAATGTACTTAGGTACTTGAGTCAGAATAGCCTTTTGTTGGTTGGTTCACAGGATACATACCCATCAGCGATTGGTGCGCGGCCATGGAAGAAACCACGCACCTCGGGCTGCCGTGGCGCATGCTCAAGGACAAACTCGTGCGCACGGATCCCGACACGCGCAGGGTGCGCTACATGGATACCTTTGAGTTCACTGCTAATGTACGTATTTAATGTGTGCAGGTGTATTTTCGGAGCTTTTATTATTATTTTCTATTATTTTATAAACTTTTGGGCCGGTTCTTATATCCTTAAAAAAATAATGCAATCTTTAAAAAAATAAGAATTTGTAAAGTTAAACTTAATTCGAAATGCTCGAGGAATCATCTTAAATGTAAAAAAATGCCTAGATAAAGAACAGTCTTTTGGTAGCACAATATCACGAACATCTGTCGATCAGAAACTAGTTATTATTATTAGGGTACCTACTATCGTTTTTTTGTGTTTGAACTTGTTGGTATTGCATCGTGTTTTTTACACTTCAAGATTATTAAAAAATTGTAAAATATACACATATTTACTAAATTGCAATCTTTTTGCAGAAACTGGCACGTAAAGCAGACACGCAGACTGTCGTGGACACTCTTTACAGAAACAAGACAAGTTTAGAAGCTATTTTTAAAATCTTAGACAAGGATAACTCAGGTTTGTATTCCGTCACTCTGCATCAATCAAAGCCGATCTATCAGCCCACTTACTTCTGAACAAGTCTGTTTATAGTTTCATCAATCGTAGGTACAAAAATATTCGATGGCTGATGCTGGCGAACTCGTATACCTACGGGTAGTTCGCGCACGAAGTCCGATGGAATTTTAGGTGAGGAAGCGGGAGCGTGTGCACCGTGTAGCGCACCGAGCTCGGGGATGTGGGGGGCAAGCGGAGCACCACTACGATTCCTCAGACTTCCTGCGCGAACTACACAATCAGTGAGCAAAATTTGCAAAAATGGTAATTTTAATTGTTTCATGGACAGGCTACATAACTCTTGAGGAGTTCTCGGAGGCGTGTCAGCTCCTTGGTAAATACATGCCGAACCCGATGACGCAAGAGCAGCTGGTCGATATCTGCCGCTTAATGGACATTAACAAAGATGGGCTCGTCGACCTTAACGAGTTCCTTGAAAGCTTTCGGCTCGCCGAGAAGAACCTCGAGGGCGACGACGAGGAAGACACTTGACAACAGCCCGGCCGCCGCCCCTGCCGGACGGCGGTCGATCGCGACGAAACCGGCGTCACCATTGAGGTACTCAAACTCAACGAAGACACTAAAATCAACGAGAAACCTAACAAAAATGGACTGGCCCATCCCTTGGGCGAGAGCGTTCCCAGCGTATCCCAACTGATCGAAGAGATAGAGTTGATAGATTGTGACGAGACGCCGCGCCGGCCTGGCCTGCTCGAGAGCGACATGTAACGCCGCTGTATCAAACCCAGACCCTTTAAGGGAAGCATTTACTTGCGATTTTAAACATCCGTTTTTTCCTGCTAAAAGCAAGTGGAAGTGACAAGCTTTATAAAGCGGTGATAAACTCCACTGTGCTGCACGTTTGTGGATATTCTCTATTTTGATATTAATGTCAGTTGTATGCATTTCTGTTGCAAAGTTTTGCTTAGATGTTTATAAGATGAGAATATTTTATATACGTGTGCGCTGTTACATTAAATTGAAGCTTTATCCGTGATAAACTTTTGTAAATCTATTTCTACTCGTCTAAGTTGTATTGTAAGCACGACAGCGTTTGTCGTTAGCATATTTTTTCGTCTCTATAAATGACGTGGCACTTGACTATGGATATTTGAAAGGACCTTTATATCGTCGATGACCGCTGGCGTGCTGGATCTTTGTCCTAAACGAATTATTAGTAATTTCGATCAATACTCTTTATCATAAATACTAGTGTTAAAATATCAATCTGATACACAAAACCTACCGTGAAACAGTCCATTTTTATATAGTCTCAATTTGCCCATTGAGATATCATGGAAAAATATTCCTAGATATACGGGATAAAACTATAAACCGAAATAAATGTCATATATAAAGGAAAAAATTGCCAAAGCCCCCAGTGTCCAGAGCTGGAATCGAACCAAAACTGATAAAATGGTCAGTTCGATTATATTATTTATGTCGTTCGTGGTTTGAGTTCCTACTATTTACTAACGATTCATACAGTCCCATATTACGAGTAGTATTCTCTCGGCGAAATTTGACCTCTAGCGAAAAGTGGTCAGTTTCACGTTATGTATATTCCTCAATTGTTCTTCCTTACCTAAAAAAAAATCAATACTGAACATTGTGCTTTCAAAATTTCACTATTAGTAAAAAATCGTATAAGACATTAGACCAATTCAATACTTTAACTTTAACATGATGAAAATTAACTTAATTTGTAAATAACTTTTCTGGTTTTAACATTTTGTTTCATGAATCGGTGCCAATTATTGAGCAAATTAGGTATATTGTATTCGTACGTTCAGTATCAAAAACACAAATAATTGATAAATTTAAAACTAACGAATGGGAACAATGTCATTAAATCCTTTACTCAATTTTAACGATAATTTGTATTTGTATTTTTATAGGACCTACTGTAATAATAATAAATTGTATTTATTCACAAAAACTGCACCGGAAATATTTTTCCAATTTTAACTATGTACCTACCTATTAGCCAATATAAACCGGTGCAGTTCCAATGATGCTGTAGAAATAATATTTACTTAGGTAATAATATTTACTTGAAATTTACTTATTAACAATAAACAATTTATAAACAATTTTATTATAAGGTATCTATTTATGAAGATAAACATTTTTGGCGTGTCTAGTAAGAGTATATAGTACATTTTCATATACATATCTCTATATTCAATTATTAAGCATTCCAATGCAGTAGGGTACCAGACATCCGCGTCGCAATTTTAAATAGGCTATTTTAGCCAAGGGCAAGTAATTATGCATTTCGGGGACTTTTGTCTGTAGCCTGAACTGTTGACCCTATTTGTGTACTTTCTCTATTATTGTTTTTAAAATACTCTTTACAGTATATATACTTTACCGCACTAGTGCGATAATTACCACATTACGTAACTATGTCGAAAATTTAAAGGGCCATATGCTGTAAAACGTTGTACGATACATGTGCGAATAGGTAATTCGCAACTCGTGTCGATTTAAAACACTACCGAAGGGAGTATTTGTCGCCACTCGTTGCGAATTTCCTATTTTTCGCACTTGTATCGAAATGTACTATTATTATCTCTATTCTAATGTAAGTAGATAATCGTACAATAACTGTAATCCGCTACTTGTACTATTTTAAATCATTCTTCTTCAACCATTATTCTTGCATTACGGGATTGTAGCCAATATGCCGATTTCTTCATAATTGTCCATTAAAATGTGATATTGCAAATGAAAATTTTATTCCAGTGTTTTGTGGATACCTGCCTGATGTTGATGTAGATAATTGAAATAAGAAAAGATGACGCGAGGACGTTTGTGCGACGAAATTTCAATATTGGATTGTAGGGACCAGGGGGACCTCTGTCTCTATATATCTCCGGAGAGCATTTTGCTGCATTTTGTGCAAAATGCTCTCCGGAGATATATAGAGACAGAGGTCCCCCTGGTCCCTACAGTAAGTAACAATGTAAAGAATCTGGCCTGGCGTGTTCTGGAATGCTACCATACGCGTCAATGAAAACTTTATATTTGTACTGGCACTTCCACACTTAGTCAATGCAAAGTCTGTGCAGAGTTAGCTAAGATGGACTCTAAGCTACTTTAATTAGTCGTAATCAAAAATGACAATCCATACATAATATTATAAATGCGAAAGTGTGTCTGTCTGCCTGTCTGTCTGTTACCTCTTCACGCTTAAACCGCTGAACCGATTTAGTTGAAATTTGGTATCGAGATAATTTGAGTCCCGGTTAAGGACATACGGTAGTTTAAAAAAAAAACATTTATTTCAGACAATTGAGTCCATATTTCTTAAATTAATATTAAATAAAATTAACTTAATCCCAGAAGTCATCCTTTAAGCCCTTTAAGGGATTGAAAAGGAATGCTTTAGCTACTAGTAAACTCTCGAGCTCGAGTTTGGACTTATATGATTCGTTGAGTGCGAGTAGAATTAAATACTCTTGAAGATTAAAGTACGGTTCTCAAATTCAAGTTTTTTTTTTCAGTTTTTGACAAAAACAATAAATGCTCAGGTCCCGGTTTCAGTATAGGGGTATATATAAGTGAATTGTCACCTGATAGTGAAAATGCGCCGCACATATTGCTGGTCCGATAAGTAAATTATCGATTAACAATAATGTAAATAATTACCTTTTTTTATCGATCGAAATGTACAGAAAATTGACAGTCATTTGACAGCGAGCGTGGTGAAATAAGCCCCATGCGTACCTACATACATTCGTAATATTAAATATACAGAATTCTACCGTTTTATAGCCAATGCATGCTGTATTTACTAAAGTAGGTACTCTATTTTGAGCGAGCAAGATGTGGGAACCAGGATAAAGGAACAAAGATTTCGGCGAAAGGTGAAAGTTCAGGGAGACACGTTAACTTTGGCATTTGACAAAGAAGTAAAATCTCGATGGAATCACAATATTAACCATAATAATAATGAGAAATGAGTGCCGCCCTGCTACTCCATTTATGTTGGTAATTTATTAGTGGAAAAATAAAATAAGGGATGTGTGCAAAATTATACCTTTAATTAAGGGAAAAACTTTACTGTGTTCAAAGTTGAAGAGAAAAACATAAGATTTATTTATGAATAGTCCATTTACTTATCTAAGCAACTGCATACTCATTTCTCATATTTTGCATGTAGTTTATTAATTATGTTATGTTTTCTAAAAGTCTAGTAAAGCATAATTTTATACCTATGTGTGAATAAAAGTGTATTCTACTTATTTATTTAAGTCGAATTCGCTCGGTAGGGTGTCCAGAAGGCTGGCCGCATTGCCCTGCTGGATAGCAATGCTAATCCGCTGGGCAAAATATTGGCCAGCCCTGAGGGTCACCAGAAGCCTCTATGAGGCGTTTTGACAGCTCCTCATAGAGGCGACTCGCGCTAGGTCCCCACGGCCCCAGGGTTTCCACCCCAAACACCGCAAATATGTAGCTACTACCTAGTGTGGCATATTTGCGACGTTTGAGGCTTTCGGCCGAGAATGCGGCCGCACCAGCGCCAACTTTGGTGCCTGGAATATAGGACGGCGCCAGGGTATCTACGCAGGTATAGCGTCCCAGACAAGTGGCCCATACTCCAATTAAGGCACGAGCGTCATTCCGTCAGGATAAAATGATCCCTAGGGTAGATTTAAAATGATCACATACTCATACTCATACTCATACTCATTTATTAATAATATTATTACATATTACACGTCAAAAATTTAATTACATATGATTCCTTTGTGATATTGCAGGATTTCTTCGTCTAAATCATTTGAGCTAGTCGATTCCAGTGTTTCTTTATTTTCAGAAGATGGATTTTTTTCTCTCTTCTGACCTTCTTTTTAACGCCATCAGAAGCACAGATTCTGCTTGCTATTTTAAACACAACGCAAACCCTTAAATGGAACTTGTCCGTTATAAAGGACATCTTATTAATATGCCCACAACATTATTTCTAGATACGCTCGTACTAATATAAATTCGCGACATGATATGGTTTGTAGGTAGCTCTGGCCTGTACAGGAAATGCTCGTAGTTAATTACTAATGGGGTAAAATGATTCCAGGGATATCATGGTACGCCTACGAGAAGGGATAATTTTATCTCAAACACCAAATTTGAAAACATCGATATTAATACAACCGTTTTTTTGTACAATTTCAAATACGACCGTTTATGCCGCAAAAGTGGTTATTTGGCGTGAGTGTTGAAATTGAAAGCTGAGCGTAGCGAGGCTTTCAAGACACGAGACGCCAAATAATTTTGCAGCCGTGTGGAACACACAACTTTTCACCTCACTGCAGCGAGGAACATGCGATGCAAGAAAAAAAACAATAAAAATATAAAAATAATCATATTTAATTTTGCCCTCTATTTAACATATCAAATTTAAGACATAACACACTCAAATCAACAAAATAAACAAGAGAAAGGCAGACATATTCAACGTGTTCGAAATTCAAATGACTTTTGCACTGCTATAAAATACTTTTGAACGCAGATTTCGCGCTATAAACTGAGGTTTTCCGAGCGAGGGAGTCTTGGGAATCAAAATTTATAGGGTACTCCCCGTTGACCTAGAACTATGAAATTTGGCAAGTAATATCGTCATACACTCAAGTACAGAGATAAATCTCAAAACTATAAATTTGTAAAAATAAAAAATATATATAAATAAAATAAGAAATAAGTTTAATTTGTACGCAGCCCTCGGTGGGTGGTTTTTTTTTTAAATTTTCGCTTCACAGATATTTGTGACATGCCATCATTCAACCATTAAAGAAAAACTATAGGCAGTACACTACATGCCTCACTACGGCCGGCAACCCCTTACTTCACGGCCTCTGTAGTAATGTACTATTATATCAACGATTTTCCTTGATGAATTTTAGTAAAAAACTGTGTTCAAAATCTGTGTTGAAAGTGATCTGAAGCAGTGTTATTTTCTGTAGCTCAGTCAAAATATTTGGAGACATGCCTATATTAACTTTGTCATGTAGGTATTTAATGTGAATTACAAATATTATTAGGATCCGACAGTGAAACACAATTTGTATAAAACGTAACATGCTAAAACTAATGGAATTCGGAAAATAGACTTACCATAGATTAGACATATATTTTTAGTGTTCCGTGCAAAACTTTGTTTTGACAAACGGAACACTTATGGGATCACTTCGGTCTTGCAAATCAGTTAAATGCGTTTTTCTCAGAGACCGTTTGTCATAGATACCTAAAATTTGAAACAGTTATAGCAATTACCACCACTAATATTGTAAATAAGTCAAAACCGCTTATTTCTTATTTTAGGGGGTAATTTAGGGGGTTGAGAGGGGTAACCTGTTTTTTTATTTCATTTGTAAGAATCGAGTGAGGTACCATTAGAAAGCTTGCAAAAAATTGAGTCGATAGACTGATTTTGACTTCATTTTAGACTGCAGTAGTTTCGATAAAAAATGCATTTAAAGTTGCAAGTTTTCATACAAAAAGATTCGCCACTGTCCTGGGAATTTTCGGGAAAACTATAGCTAACAGGCAGCTAATCAGCCAGTAACCAACTAAATCGAGTATGGAGACGGCGGGAAAATTATCAGGTTAACCTTAACTTTATTAGTTTTTTAACTGCAGCCTGATCTTAGGTTAGCTTCTTGGATCAGCTTCTTAGACTGGTAATTTCATATCAGGAAGTCGTTTTAGCGAGAAAGATCTTTACTTAAAACTTTGGCATTTAAATTAATGACATGTGTGTGACACAAAGTTTAATTCAACCTGCTTATTTGTATTAAGTACGATGACATTTGTGTATAATTGTATACCGTATGTATATTTTTGAAAGGATCGGTGAGAGCAGCAACCAGATCCCGTTCTGTTACGAGAAAATAATCTTGGAAGACCCATAGTATATTTAATATGACAATTAAAAAAATTATTCTAGTTTTTGGAAACAGGTAAAGTTGACGAAATTGAGCCGATGTTGTTCAAACTTGTTTGAGAAATCGGCTCACTTTATCGGCCCGATTCGAACTTTAAGATACGTCAAATATTACGATTATATTACGATACGTTTTTGTTTGAACAAACGTCACTTTTGACACTGACATATCTAATACATATCGTATCTAGTCGTAATATTTGACTTATCTTAAAGTTCGAATCGGGCAGTATATTTCGTCAACCTTAGAGCCAGCGACAGGTACTCATGAATCCAAGTTCTACTAGAATATTTTTTTCTTTTAAAAACAATAATGGAAAAGATTTTCTTTTTTAAATTCTTTGAAAAACACGATAATATTATATATTTTTCCTCGTCCTAAATTCAAGACGTGCAGAAAATATAAATAACTTACTCATAACTTATACTTTTTTGACAGCTTAAGTAGAGTAATAACATTAATGCGGTTTATATTGTTATAAAAACATTATTAAAACTTAATAATAAAAAAACTCGGACTGAATTCAGTATCAAGTGAACGTAGTTTAGCGATTCATCCATAAAATATTGACATTTAAATTAATTGATTTTCTGTTTGAAAGAAAGATATTTTTTTTAACAAATTGTGGATTAGATCCTTTTCTCTAAACTACGTCCAATTATTGATAGTCCGAGTGTCACTATGTCATCATTAATGTCAAATTTCTATGAAAATATGACGTTTATCTCATTCTTACACTACTTACTTACACTCTCTCACTTTGTTAGCTTAGACAAACTACATTTTTAGCCGTTCTAAATAATATTAAAATCTATATATGTATGGCATGGAACTAGAAACAAAATCAAATCAAAATAATAAGTTCTAAATTTAATTAAAATTGAAGCAGTATAGAATACCGAGCTATAATGGTGAACCATAAAATTGACCTATTCGAATCTGAGCGGTTGGATGTAACGTTGCACTTGCCGTTTTGACTGCACAACTATAAATGATCTCCTAGGTTTTTGTCGAATACAATGGCTCGATTTTCGTATATACTTGCAAATGACTACATTGAGGATGAATGTGTCACTGAGTTTCATAGGATACTTTCCCAAAACACAAATTACCGTCCCCGCGACGTACTTTTGATGCAGGCTTATGCATCTAATCGAGCCCGTTCCCGCCGAAGAAGATCACTTATTTTGACTACTTAGTACTTCCTTAGCACTTCCGTATCAAATCTGTTCCTTACAAATGACTTAATCTTCATTAAGTATCTAAAAAAATGGTTCATTGAAAATTTTATTTTCTGTGATCTCTTAACGATACGTTAAAGACACGGTAGCTTCTACGTTTAATTAAACGTGGAATTACGAAACGAAAACGAAGAACTAACATTAGTAAGTAGCATTTGCACATAACAAGCAAAATGGAATACCTTCACAGCGCTTTGTACGTCGTTTTCCTATGAAGGAAAGGAAGACGTTTTGCGATAAGCGATAACTCAAAAACGGCTTGACTGATCATGTTGCCTATAGTTTTAGTTTAATGTCTTTATTAAACTCTACAATCACGTTTTTTTTTCATACTTTTCGACCCATGGTTCAAAAGTTAGAAAGAGGGCCAAAATTTTTTCTTCTTTTGGATACCTAGATAATTTCCAAAAATATTTACTTAGTCAAAAAAATGCTTGTTGAAGACCCCTATTCCTTTTGAAAGACCTATACAACGGCACCCCACACCATAGGGTTGACGTGAACAAAAAAATAATGCCCACTTTACGTTTACAGGTACCTACCCTAAATTTTTTTTTATCTGTTTGTCGGATTGGTTCATTGATTTATATATCCATGCCAAATTGCAGCTTTCTAGCATTAACAATGAAAGAGCAAAACCTCGGACAGACAGAGTTAAACATGGCGAAACTACGTCTGGTTTTAAGGTTCCTAGTTGACTACGGAACCCTAACTAAAAGCAGGCAAACAACCTCTGTAACCTCTGTTCTCTACCACCAGCTTGGGATCCTGTAGTCCATCTGATAAAGGAGCAAGCGAGACATAGACTGTGAGACCTTAGTGTTGGATGATGTTGGACATTCCGAGTATAATATGTTTTGAAAAGATGTGTCCCGCCGAGTTTGTTGCCGGTCCCATATTGGGATACCCTCCTACAATTTAGGAGGGAATTAAATGTTCTCGGGTCCGTGGTGTAGGGTTGGAGCCGGCGTAGTTTTTTGCGTGGTTTAGCCTTATGAACCGAATTTGCATGTACAACCAGCCTTAAAGTTTATAATCTATGATTGTTCATTATTTTTAGTATGTGGGTATTTTTGCACTTTGTAATTTTTCCTCAGTCACCCGTTGACCACGAACGCTGTAAAGGGTTCGAAACGTCGGGATGTATTATAAATTCAATATACGCGATATAATCCGTTTTCATAGTTTTATTTCATGAGTAACTATCGCGAAGACAATATTAACCTCTGTAAAGTATAACGATGCGCACGGAACACTAAATGCCTCGAGCTTTGACTCGGGCTTGGCCAATTATTTAATTATTTCCTAATAAAATCACGCCGCGTGCTCGTACCGTCATGATACTTTAAGAGCCAACTAAAACCATGGAGAATCATTTTACCTCGAGGGATTGTATTATACACATCCCCTTAGATAAGCATAACATTGTTCACATTATGCAAACTACTCAAGCTCCTAAATCTGCTTAGCTGAATAATTATACAGTGTGTAAATTAAATTCAATACGGGCGAATATTTAAACAGTGGTTAGTATAGGGCCTAATCTAAGAAGTTTTTTTTAAACAATTGTGGCCTGGATGCGCCAGCAGAAATCAGACGGCTTATCGGACTTTGACCCTTCGACGTTCTCGTAGGCTCGCGACGTTTTAAGTTAGAAATAAATTGTTAATAAGTGAGATTCCTTGTTTTAATTTGAACCTCACAGCCTAAAACGTAGCAGTGGCTCCTTTAAGCCATTGCATCCTTTAAGCCATACTCTAAGAAGTATATGAGATGTTTTGTTTAGAAATACAATGAAAATATTAACCATTCAAAATAATTCGGCCCGCAATGTAAAGCAACACATAAATTACAAGATACGAGCTTTTTATAGTAACTGCCAACTAAAGGGGCCCACTGACTATCAGTCCGCCTGACGATATCGGCCTGTCAGTTAGAACAAAAGTTTGACAGTTCCGAACAACTGACGGGCCGACGTCGATATCTAGCATATAGAACTGAGATTTACTGCAGCAGTGCCGCGCTGCAAAGTAGTCGCGATTTAAAGAAGACTTAAAATCTACCTGTAATGAGGAGTGGCATGAAGGAGCCTGGTTTTGAAAGAGCCACTTGTATTGTCTTCGGTTACCGCGATAGTTACTCATGAAACAAAACTATGAAAACGGATTATATCGCGTATATTGAATTTATACATCCCGACGTTTCGAACCCTTTACAGCGTTCGTGGTCAACGGGTGACTGAGGAAAAATTACAAAGTGCAAAAATACCCACATACTAAAATAATGAACAATCATAGACTACAAACTTTAAGGCTGGTTGTACATGCAAAATCGGTTCATAAGGCTAGTTATACACTACAATTATTTTCAAGTAAAGATATATACATATATATATATATATATATATATATATATATATATATACGCGATAAAAACTACGCCGGCTCCAACCCTACACCACGGACCCGAGAAGATTTAATTCCCTCCTAAATTGTAGGAGGGTATCCCAATATGGGACCGGCAACAAACTCGGCGGGACACATCTTTTCAAAACATCAGAATGTCCAGCATCATCCAACCCTTAGTGTTGGATCCCTCACAGTCTATGTCTCGCTTGCTCCTTTATCAGATGGACTACAGGATCCCAAGCTGGTGGTAGAGAAAAGCCATCTTCCCTATTAAAGTTTGGATATTTCTTAATCTCAATGGCCTCGCGCAGCATTCTGGGTATGTAACGCTTCTCCTTGGCAAGAACCAGAGGCTTATCAAACTTGATTGAGTGATTGGCTTTATCCATGACATGCTCACAGACTGCAGACCTAGGTCGATAGCCACTTGTATTATTTTGGCAGTTTTGGAACGATTTCTGTAAGAGCTAGTGTTTGGTGATAACACAAACTTCCCTTCAATTTGCAGGACCTGCAAATATTTGATGCATGCAAGATTCCGAAGATTCGCTCTGAAACTAGCGAAATAATGCATAATGCAAGTGGTTATTTCAAAATCTGTCTCTTTTATGTCTCTCTCCCTATACTTATTCTGTTCACTTAATTTATTCCATCTAAAGTTTAGTGCTTTAGATGGAATTAATGCTCTTTGAGTTCAAACTTCGTAGTTGGGTTGAGGTAAGTTCAGTTCCACGAATAATTTATAATAAAGCTTGTCAAGTCGGTGAATAAACCATTTTCTTCAATTATACACAAGGTGTACTTGGTTATTCCAAAAGGTTTTCGGGGAATTTGGGTTGGGAGTAGTTCATGATTGGACTCGAGATTTTTCTATTATATCATCCAGAATTATTAAAAAACCGGCCAAGTGCGAGTCGGACTCGCGCACGAAGGGTTCCGTACCATTACGCAAAAAAAGGCAAAAAAACGTTTGTTGTATGGGAGCCCCACTTAAATATTTATTTTAGTCTGTTTTTAGTATTTGTTGTTATAGCGGCAACAGAAATACATCATCTGTGAAAATTTCAACTGTCTAGCTATCACGGTTCATGAGATACAGCCTGGTGACAGACGGACAGACAGACAGACATACATCGAAGTCTTAGTAATAGGCTCCCGTTTTTACCCTTTGGGTACGAAACCCTAACAAAAACCAATGCCAGTGATAGGGGGTTCTTAACAAACGCATCCTCGGACATCTCTGCCAAACGCAGCCTAATAAGCTACTATTTTGACCCCTATATAATGGATAACATATACTAATCTAATCTATGTATAATGGTTTCTCAGAAATTCTAAAGTGTGCGTAATGCGTCATCTTACGGCGGGCATTGAAAATACAGTCGTAGCTTACCTGGATTTGCCGTATCACTGCCATCTAACAATACCATTCAAAACTTCCAAGTTGAGTTAGTTTAATTTTAAACCTACAGACGGCAGTTCACTCGACTGAGACAGCCGATTCTCGCGTTTTGTTGCGTGGTGGTTTGGCTTGATGTTGACGCGCATCGAACATAGATGGCGTTAGTTACATAAAAGATAGTTACATAAAAATAGCGTTGTACAATGTATAGTTGAGTTCCTAATTACAATGATAGATATAACTCCGTAATAGATGGATACAGTCTAAGGAAAAAACGTGCCTCGAAAATCACGAAAATTTGATTCTCGATCAGATGGCGCCACTAGTTTTGGCCTACTCTCATATAGAGGGCGTTGGCGGTTTCATTTGTTATTTATAATTTTAACGCATATCCGTTGAAGAACATGGGTCAAAATCATAGAAAAATAATTCATGCAAATAAAAAAGCATTTATCCATATTTAAATACATTTGAACGTATTTTTATAAATCTTCATTTTTAGTTTTAAAGTATGCCACAGAGGGCAGTGAATTTACAGTGGTTACAGAATTTACTATGACAGTAAGTACCGCTCTATCTTATTATATCCTCTTTGCTAAATACCTATATGTATAAATATTTATATCAACTGTAGGATCGGGCACATTATTTCTTGACTTTCGGAACGATTAATTCCGATAATTTTCAACAACGTAATCTCCAACCTACATAATCAACAACGACATCAGTAATATCACTGAAACCAACTGAAACTCATCCAAATCACCCATGTAGCAAATTGCAGTTTTATAGTAGTTATCTGCCTACTAAGGATCACTAAGCTAAATTAAATAGTGCACGAACATGGCGCACCACGCAAACTACAAGGGTTCCTTGTTGACTACGGAACCCTAAAATAGGTATAAAGAGTTAATTTGAAAAAAAAACCGGCCAAGTGCGAGTCGGATTCGCATTCCACGGGTATCACACAATTGATTCGCTTAACTTCAAACTCGGGTAAATCCATAAGATAAGATACATTTATTGATAAAAAAAAATACAAATTTTACGTCAATTCAATCATACTATTATAATATACAATGTCAACCATATTATTATAATAAATCTGTCTGTCTGTCAGATTATGCGATTTTCATTAGTCTTGTTATTATTTTTATTTTTATTTCATTTTGACGAGCATGATAGAAATTCTTATATTTTTGACATCAAAGCAAACTTATTATGTAATTGTCTTTCGTAAAATAAATCATCTAATCTAATATATTTGCTAAGAGGGAAGTTCACAATTATTCATCCCAATGTTTATTTTTTTATGTGAAACTGAAACGTGAGTGAAACGTCTTTAAAGACCTGTAGGGGTCCCCCTTCTCTTTCCTTTGAAAGGCCGAAGGCAATGCTTCAGGAACGTGCTCTCGGACGCTTCGAACCTTTGGCAGTACGCGGTGCTCGGCCTTTAGCCTTCGTGATTAAGATACTTACTTGAGGAAGTTGCAGGAAACATGCACTTGTTCAACACTTCAGGCCTTCGGTCCGACGCGCAGTTCGGCCTTCGCATTTAGATACTTGTAGCATTATTCAATGACCGTCAAGCACTAATCTTCCGCAGCTCGACCTTCGCCTTGCGTGTAGGCGCGCCTCTTCCGGACGCTTCGGGCTTTCGGCCCTACGCGGAGCCCGACCTTCAGCCTTCGCATTGAGATACTTGTGGAATTTACAGGAAGCATACACCTGTCAGGCGCTTCAAGCCTTCGGCCCTACGCGGGGCTCGGCCTTTGGCTTCGCATTCACCTACCAATCCTACCATTATTCTGTGTTTGAGCACTATCCACTAACCTCCCGCAGCTCGGTCTTCGGCCTCACTTTAAGCCTTTCTGGGACGCTTCGGGCCTTCGGCTCTATGCGGATCTCGGCTTTCGGCCGTCATAACAGCTGTCTACCCAAAGTTTACGTAAACCATTGCTGCTAGCTGTGTCCCGCATTTTTTGTTCTCAAGTCCGACTCACGCTTGACTGTAGATTTCTAATAGGTTTTTCTATCAAATTACGAGTATGGGTAAAAACTATTTAGTGTATTTTATTTTATTTTAGATCCAGTAGTTTCGGAGATAAGTTGGGGGAATGGCTATTTTTTGCCTATTTTCTTAAATAACTTCTAAACTATTTATTATTAATTTATAAAAACAAAATGTTTGATATTCTTATTCTTTCATTTGATATGTAACACGATATAGTTTGCAAAACTTTGTTTTTTAATTTCCTCATTTACCCCCCAAAAGTTACCCCTATATTTAAATTCATATATTTACGTTCCATGTCCGTCTTTGGGTCACAAGCTTACATATGTGTGTGTTTAAGAGCCCATCAACATGCTCACTAGCGCCACTGCTAAATAATTGTGATTATTTAAATTTAACGATCGATGTTTAAAAAAGGGGGCCGCTACGTACTGTATTTTGTATTTAAGTACCTTTTGAATACATTATAATAGTTTTTATGTTGCTGGATTCGTCAATCTATGCGTCTAAAGTTAAAACGGCCGTTTTTTGTTCTGAGTTCATAGATTGACGAATCCAGCAACATAAAAACTAGTTTGATGTATTCAAACGGTACTTAAATACAAAATACAGTACGTAGCGGCCCCTTTTTTAAAATATTTATCGTGAAATTTAAATAATCACAATTATTAAGCAGTGGCGCTAGTGTGCACGTTGACGGGCTCAGAAAATAATCATCAATGATGAATGCTACTGTTGCTAGCTGTTACCTACAACTGAAATGGTGCACTAGATCTAAAGAGTTGGATCATGTAGGTAATTTATTTATGCCAAGTGAATTTCGTCGTTTTGCCTTTATCAGGTTTTTCAGTGCTCCAAGAGAATGCAAAACTACATTTCAAAATGCTAAAACAGCTTCCTATGTTGCACATGTCAGGGGCGACTGTGTGCTTTTTCAAACCTACATAACACTGGCCCTTGAAGGGCAACTTGTATTTGCAACTTTTTTAGTTAAAACTCAAAGAGATAATATTTTTGGTAACATAAAATATGTCAAAGGTTAAACGCACTTTAAATTGATATCGATATTAATTAGGTAGTGTAATTATTCTATGAGCACTTTAGTCCGATTTGTGAAAAAAGTGTGCTTTTCGATGGCAAAATGTATGAGCATTGCAAGGGGAAAATTAAAGGGGCTGGTGGGTAACGGAACCACTTTTCAGCCTGGCAACACCGGGTTACTTGAAGTCTAGGAACACCACTACAAGGATCAGAAGTCAAACTTATTTTGAGTCTCGTATACTTATTTTGAGATGAAAGTAGTGGGATTAACTTTATAAGGTGTATTAACTTTATACCTAGCCTTAATTACTTTCCTACTACAGAAAAATAACTAATATGTACTAAATAGGTTGTAATGTAATAATTTTGTTTAAAAAAATCATTAGCAGATTAATTATATAGGTATATATAATCTTAGATTTACCGAGAATTATCCCTCCCACAACACCACAAAATCTCTCCAAGGACGATCGTTTAAACGTTTAAAGCAAACCGCTATTTTAGGAAACTGTGGCATACGTCTAAAACGGACCCCATTATATCTTTACCTTAATTACGGTTACAGTTTACTCTGGAACCGCAATAATTTGCGTTTCGGTCAAAATATCTCGCTATTTTTGCTTCTTTGGCGGTCACTCGGAGACACCCTTCAAAGACGCGTTCCTAACCGTGTTTTACTTCTTATTGACCGTAAGGCGAGACGAACGCTGACCAACCACTGTAGTAAGCGTGACTTTCAATGTCTATATTATATGTAATCGGAGTGCGGAGTTACTGGACCACTAATCGTTCGACTCTCTTGCGATTAGATCAACACATAACCGGACAAAAGCTTTAAATGACTAGTTGTTAGAGCGGCGCGGGAGCATACGAGTTAATCATAGTTTAAAGTTATTAGGATAATTTATAGCCGTTTAATATTTACCGAATCTTGAGGAGTTGATTATTGATGTAGTATTTTTTGTCCGCGGCGAAACGCCACGGATCGCGTGTCGCGTGCTTCTGACGTCTTTTTTTCGGTTTTTTCGGTTTTTGGGGCTCGACAAAAAATATTAAGTTTGTTAGGCACCTAACTACTGGCCGGTGACTACCGGAATATAATTTCTGATAATTTAATAAATTATACGGACTTTAAAAATGAATAGCTGCGGGCATGTTTTAGGTGTATTTCTATTGTTAGCAATACAAGGTTTTTTTTTTCAAACCGTGGGTCTGATGTGGTCAAGAACTATTTATTGTGAATTCAGATTCAGATATTTATTAATAAAATTTAGTATTTTACATGTCATTTTACAATATAATACATAATTAAATTAAATTATTACTAATTAATTTCTATTTTTATACATTTTACAAATATAGGTACGTATCTGATTATTTTTTATGTGGTTGGGTTGGCCAGCAGGAAGCGAGTTGTACAATTTTGCCCCAACAACAGCGAGTGACTTTCTGGATTTCGCTAGTTTACGTTGTGGGACAACGTCGGGTGCTCCTTTCTCTGGTATAGTAGAGGAGACATAGTTGTGTACATTTGCCCTTATATACTTACACGCGGTGAGGTGAGAGCATACACTTGGAAGCGTAAGTATTTTTAATTCTATAAATAATTCTTTCGCAGGTTGGTCGTGACACTTTCCTCTTATGATCCTGATAGCGCGGTTTGCATTTTAAAGGGTCTGTCACGATCAGCTGCCAGGCCCCACAGGTCTACACTTTGCGTCAGTATTGAATGGAAATATCCATAGTACGCCTTAAGTAATTTTACGCGCAACAGGCTAGGCGAGGCGCGAGTCTGGATAAGGCATAGCACGCTGATGATAGCCTGTCACACATAGACTCAATGTGTAGCCTAAGTACTGAACTTGATCCACCTGTGGTACTTGTACGTTGTCTATTACTATGTTAAGCTTTTTATAATTTTTTCTAAGTTGAAAATGTATTATATTCGTTTTGTCAATATTCAACATCATCCCGTTTGCCGATTATTATTGCCGTTTTAATATGGTTGATAGCTTCTATCCGCGACTTCGTCAGAAATTAATTAGTTGTCCCTGGTAGTCTACAGGTATGTAGAAATACTCTATCTGGACCGTTGGAACCGACTACTTCAGGTACTTCCCTGTTTATAAACAGTCAATCAAACGTTCAGATTCAGGTGTTACTACCAAAGTTACCCTTATAAATGTTACCCTAATGGAAACATTGATGGCAATGCCCCTTAATCGAATGCTATAAATCGTGATTTGATCCGTAAAGCCTGAATCAGTGTTTAGTAGAAAGCCCAGTGACGCCGGCCTCATGTTTGCAAGCGCAGCGCTGAAGGCTGATTCTGGCCACTTGCAGACGTTTCGTGCCAAACAAACCATTTTATGTAAATTTACGATGAGATAGTTTTTACTGTAGTGTATAGACGTCTCGAGCGCTACGTCATGGTGACGTCACTGACAGTTAGGGTCAGTCGATGTCATGCTGCGAGAAAAGCGGTCGTACCGCGTGAAGTTTGTGTAGCCGATCCGTTGGAAATACATTACATCGTATGATTTACTGAGGTAAATACAGTACTTTACAGTTACAGTTCTTGAGCTCACTTTTAGCTGGTTTACTTAAACCAATGGTTGGTGCAGGAGTGAAATACAGCCGGGAACGGCGTCAAGTTTCGCGGTGCGGACCGCGCGTGATTTCCTGCCGCAGCGATTACATATACGAGTATGAGGTGTCGACTTCCATTCCATGGGTTACACTACCGCGAAAATCGTAATTCGAAAATCGCTCTCGCTAATTCAAGCTTACATACAGAAGAACGAATGAATGAAGAAGTTGGCGGTTATAGTCTACTTAAAAAAAAAAACCTTTATTTCGAAACATGTATTTGGGATACCTCAAATACATGTTAACACGGATATATAAAAACACGGATAAACAAACCATGAACCCTTAAGAGTAAATACACACAGGCCGAATTATGGTACGGTTTGCGATTTTGTTTAGTAAGAAACCAGAAAATAAGAAATTATAAATCCTTTAAATTTTAGTTCCTAAGTTCCGTAAAGGTACATAATATTCATCAATTTCTCTAAATTATTTTACTTTTATTTTCAAACCAACCAACTCCACTTTTTCAAAACTGTAATAGATGTCATATATTAAAGAAAAAGTGACGAAGCCCTCCAGTGGTGAAGGCCGGATTCGAACCGGCGTCTTTAGCTATCGCGGCTAACGCCATGAACCCCTAGGCCACCCCGCCACGGCGGTGCCCGTCCGAATTTCTCGACTATATGCCATCTTAGTAAGACTAGGCGTCTTTGACCAGCTCTAAGGGCAAGCAGTGCGCGCTTGCACCTCCTAAACGAACTCCTTACGGATTTACGTTGTAGCGAGAGAGACTGGTGCTGCCATCTATGAACAAGTTTGGGAACAAATCAAAATTATTTTATTAAATATTTTGATTTGTTTTTTTTTTTTTTTTTTTTTTTTAAAGTAGTCACACTACTATATATAAATTAAAAACTGTAATAGATGTCATATATTAAAGAAAAAGTGACGAAGCCCTCCAGTGGTGAAGGCCGGATTCGAACCGGCGTCTTTAGCTATCGCGGCTAACGCCATGAACCCCTAGGCCACCCCGCCACGGCGGTGCCACGTCCGAATTTCTCGACTATATGCCATCTTAGTAAGACTAGGCGTCTTTGACCAGCTCTAAGGGCAAGCAGTGCGCGCTTGCACCTCCTAAACGAACTCCTTACGGATTTACGTTGTAGCGAGAGAGACTGGTGCTGCCATCTATGAACAAGTTTGGGAACAAATCAAAATTATTTTATTAAATATTTTGATTTGTGTTTTTTTTTTTTTTTTAAAGTAGTCACACTACTATATATAAATTAAAAACTGTAATAGATGTCATATATTAAAGAAAAAGTGACGAAGCCCTCCAGTGGTGAAGGCCGGATTCGAACCGGCGTCTTTAGCTATCGCGGCTAACGCCATGAACCCCTAGGCCACCCCGCCACGTCGGTGCCCGTCCGAATTTCTCGACTATATGCCATCTTAGTAAGACTAGGAGACTAGAAGACTAATATTTTGATTTGTTTTTTTTTTTTTTTATTTAAAGTAGTCACACTACTATATATAAATTAAAAACTGTAATAGATGTCATATATTAAAAAAAAAAAAAAAAAAAAAAAAAAAAAAAAAAAAAAAAAAAAAAAAATCAAAATATTTAATAAAATAATTTTGATTTGTTCCCAAACTTGTCCACTTTTTCAAGTTGAACTAGATGATTCTTTTCAATCTGAATGGCGTTGCTGCCTCGTCAGGCGAATTAGTAGCCAAGCCATCCAGCCATTCAGAGAAGTCTCTGGTCACAAGTGTCACAACCACAATAGGCCTCAGGTGAGCTGACAAGTCTTTATATAACTATTTAGGTACAGACAACGCGCTTTAAGCAGTGTCATTACGTAAATAGATAACTTGACCACACATGAAAGCTACCCCAAACGTAGTGACGTGATCACGTTACGCGGCGCCCGACGGTAGCCTCGTCAACGTTTTTTGTCTCATCTCTGACAGATCGAATTAAAATAAACGCTCCGTCAAGACTGGAGACGTCCTTCCTGTATTCGGTTACGTGCAGGTTGTGTGTTCCCAAAGCTAACCGAGAAAATGTGAGCCGAATAGGTAGTTACACAAGCACATCATTGTAACTGTAGTGAGTAGGACTAATCAGAGGTGGCACAGCGGTCCCAAGGCTATCAATTTCGCACGATTCACATTATTGGCAAAAACGATGAATCCTTTACAACCACAATTATTTAAAACCGTCAGTCGTAGTTTAGGCGCTTGACAGAAAATGAGAAAATCGATCTGCCGACATCTGATAGGCGAACTTAAAGGAAATATTGATCGTTTTGCTATATTTACAATAAATATAAATAAATATTAAAATATTATAGGACAATCATATGCTTGTTTTGTTTTGCCTACCCCTTAAAAGGGGAAACGAACGTAGGCGCCGCCATAAGTCAATCGAACGCTCTCATTTTAAAACGACATTCTGAAAAAAAAAATGATTTGACATGAAGATTCAAGTAACATATTACTGATACTGACACATATTACTGCTAGTGCTACTGCTGGTACTAGTTTTCGTTGCTAGAAATTGTAATACAATGAAATTAGAGCCAATAGAAGTTTTCTTATATTCAAAACTTCTACTCGCTCTATTAAATTTTTATAACAATTTTTAGCACCGAAAACAAGTACCGTACTCGTAGGTTGGTAGGTAGGTATATATATATATATATATATATATATATATATATATATATTACGTAAATTTTCATGCCAAGTTTCATGTAATATAAACATGTTGTTTCAAAATAAGAGCGTAACTTCGATTGTATGGAAGCGGCTTTATGGTGTCGGGTTCGTGTAAGACGAAAGTGGAGGACCCTCGCGAAATCGCCTTTCCATACAAACGTAGTCCTCGTTTTTCTTTCTAGATATTAACATTATTGAAAATATTTTGGCACAATTTGTTGTATATCAACCATGCCCCTACGTTAGATTTTTTCGACATCGAAGTGTCGGGCGCCCCGGCCCGGGTCCGGGCCGTTGTAGCGGGAGGAATCCTTAAAGTTTCAATGGTACTTCAATTGGCTTTGTCAATTATCAATATAATTAAAATACGCCACTTTCCGAATAAACATTGCTCAAGGTCCTCTATTATACTGTTTTGTTTACCCGTAGAACTCGCCTGCGCTCGCTGAGCGATGGGAGCAACATGACAATGCAATTGGAACAGCATCGGCGGGAGAGAAATTGTAAACCTTTTTTATCGAGATTAGATATAATTCTGATAAACATGAGTTGGATCAAAAGGGCTATTATGATTTGATTGTTATTTTCTTTTTAATTCTTGGTTGATTTTTAAATGAACTATTGAGCAAATATTTATTATTTATACTGTATCCTATATTTTTTCTATTTAAGTATTGTTCAACCTGCATAAAACTTTTACGATTTAAAAAAAATTTAGTCGTATTAATTACGAGTAATTGCCTTATTAATCATTAACCAATAAAGTTACATTGATACAGTCTATAAGTTATAACCCCTTGTTAAAATAAACTATTTTAGCCTCTTTTCGCTAAACACAGTAGTTAAAACAAACGAATTAACTCAAGCGTAGAAGCTACTGAATTCAACGAAACGGCCCTTTTTTCTTAACAACCGTTACAAATTGCCAGATGGTCTATTTTTTGTTTTTCAACACATCCATAATAATTATAGTTGACACGTTCGATGCATGCTTCGGAGGAAATTCGGAATTTCGATGGAATTTTAACTGAATGCGAAAAACGTTTTATATTTCAACCCGTGAAATAGAAGCTATGTCAGCCTTTGTTTTCAAATACTTAACTGTTAAGTTAGTATCGAGATTACCTTTTTCAACTAGGTGTCAAAGTAGGGCAGTAAATATACCTAGTTATTCATAATAATTTTGATACCTACCTACTCTCATAGTTAAGTAGTGATAAGAATTATAACCGATATCTACTTTCTACGAGAAATTTGGGAAAGTCGATTTTCTTAGGATTTAATTCTAGACCTATTTTATCCAAATCACTAGAGTTATTTTCAAGATCTGATTTATAAAAATATTATTAAAGATTTATCTCCAGTAAAGTATTGGATTTAAGGTAACCACAAGGCAGCCCTAAACTGACGATTATTTGTAAGTACCTCTCAATGCAAGCCACATAGCTACTGGTACAGTCACCTAACTAGAAAGTAAAGCCCAGTAGCACCACATTAAATAATATCTTAGACTAGTAAGGCAAGCTTGTGGCTTTGCTCGCGGTCGCCGTCTCAACACGCAGGTATCTATAGCTCACGGCTGTGTAGATTTATAGGTCTACTAGCTTCTCCCCGCAGCTTTGTCTGCGTGGGATGATGATGATTGAAAAAAACTATCCTATGTCCTTCCTCACACATCAAGACAGACAGAGTTACTTTCGCATTTATAATATTAGTAGGAATCGTTTAACTGAGGCGATTGGTATGAAGTTAATGGTCAGCTACTCTACGGACAGATTGAAGACTTAACTGCGAGAAAATGATTTGTATTAACTATATTAAGTACCTACCTTGGTAGAAATATAACATTATTATGTAAGTAAATTATGTCACAATATTATGAGTCATATTTGACTTATACCCCCAGCTCGTATCTTTAGAACCCTGACTTCTACCATTTCATTTTTTGGAACTTAATTATGAAAATCCCTTTTGATACCACTGCTTATGTCAATTCTTGGGATTAAAGAAAGACAAGAGAACCGCGGGTACTACTGTTAGGATGCAACCAAGGAATTGCTATGATGAAGGAGGAGAAGGAGATTTTAGAACCAACAAAATAAACTCAAAAACAACAAAACATACAATACAATATTAATATTAATACTTATAAAGACTCATTTCTCATAGTCTGAAAGTGGTTCATTGATTATCTATTCTATGTAGCGGGTTGAAAGTGATATGTTTCGGCCCTATGGCGTTTTACTTTCCGTTTTGTCTTTTTTACGATTAGCAATGAAAATTCGGTTCTCAATGCATAAAATAGCTTTTTATTAACCTTGGAGATTTGACAGTACCATCTCTCTATGTTTTCGAGGTCGGCAAGTATGTGAGGAGAAACCCGCATGAGTTCCCTGTGGCAAAAGGAAATTCCGCAAGGAGGAAGCCAGGACTGGCTGTGCCCGCGTATAGGCTTAAAAAAACCGGTAAATCTCTCGGTATAATGGGAGCAAAAATTTATAATAAAATACCCGAGCCAATCAGAACCGTTGACACCGACTGTACTTTTGTTCGTAAACTTAAGAATTATTGCACAATGAACGCCTACTATTCGGTAAATGAGTTTCTGGACGAATGAAGTAAATATATCCAAATCCCCGTAACAAATGTAATTGTGACCATTATTTTCGTCCATCTAATGTAATTGTGATTATTTCTATTGTAATTGTAAGTATTTAATTTGAATAATATTTTACTGATTTCCTAATGTAAGTATTAGAATCTCAAAATTGTCGACATTAATTTTTATGTGAATTTAAATAATTTTAATTTATTATGATTTTTGTAATCAATTTTTATTATGTAATTGACAGTGTATGATTAATACCGAATAAAAATCTATCTATCTATCTATCTATCAGTAATGGGTACCTTTCATCCCTTGGTTAACAATCTACCATTACTCCCCTACTATTTCCTATTAGCTGATAGAGTTGCAAATGATCCCAATTGAATTTATATTTTGTTTTAGTGTTGCAGAAAAATGTAAAGAAATTAAGGCCTAAATTTTATTGTTACAATGAACACTCCTATTCTAAGAATAGTCAACAAAAAACAAAACATCAGTCTTCTTTTTGGTTATATCTGAGTTTTTTTTATTTTTTTTTACTAACGTTTTGTTGTAATATAATACCTAAGAATGTATTTAGTATTCATTATGCTAGTATCTTGATATCTTCTCTACATTAAAATAACCTAACTTATCTATTGCAGCCTTTACAGACTCCTTCATATTTCTCATGCGTTGCTGCATGAGAAAGATGTGCACTTTAATGTTGGCTGATGAGGCTTTTATATCTTGCACACATTACGTAATCAACCACATACCGAGGCGCCACGCTTCCGAGCACAAGCGCATGAACTCTCAGTTTAGAGTAAAATACACGGCCAGCGCTAAAAATACTTAAACAAAACCAATTTCATCTTAATCGTACCGAATACTTGAGCGGAGGCAGAGCGATATCCACATTATCGAGTTACCTAGGCTACTGGGCATCTCACTTCGATCAACAAAACGCACTAATCGATTTAGAGATCAACACAATTTAAACTCTAACAATCAATCAGAAGATCCACTTTTCAAACTGCAAGAATCGAGGGAGATATAACGAAGTGTGAATGTAGAATAATAGTCGCTTCGGTGATTTTATGGAAACATGATACCGTGTTGGCCTCTCACAAAAAGAATAAAGCTAAACCCGACCGAAATTGTTTTAATCGTTGGAAGCCGCACGACATACTACAGCTATATACGCTATAGGTATTGGTAGCTATGTTCTTGATTGCAAATTAATTACCTGCTAGGAGCACTTATTGGCCACGCTTTAACTACATACATGCATAAGAAGATTTGCTATCGCTTCCTATATTGCAAAGAAAGGCCTATTGGCTATAAAGCTAGGTAGGTACATATCCAGATTACTAATTAACTTTTTACTAATGGTTTAGTTAGAACGATCTACTTAATTAGTTGAGTTATACCTAAATATAATCAAGCTCTTCATGCATCATTTTCCATTGTAGTTTTTCAAGAATAACAATTTTATGATAGGTTGATGCCTTTGTCCCACGGTACCTATACCATTAAATCGACGATATTAAAACATAAACTATTCGTGTCTATTACCTCTGGGGTTTAATTCGGGTCACGAGCACTGAAGCGAAAGCGTTGATGTGATACGAAAGGACACCGTACGATTTGTTTGAACTAACTTGCGCATGAAATATCGGTCGGAGTCAGCTACCGATGGTTCGCTGGGTTACCTACCGCGGTTTCACTGTTGAAAAAAATCTTATAGCTCTGTCTCGAAGCATTCGAATTCCATCAAGTCAAATACGTGGATGTAATCACACGTTACAATTTCTTCAACACAATTTCTTTACCATATAACAAAAAATCTAGCAAACAGTAGCTCAACTTCTTTATGTTTTTAAAACTATAGCAGGTATTTATCTTACGAGTATGTAGGTGCTATTGTAAGTTTTACACTAAAGTCAAAGCAGGGCGAAGGTTACCGCTGTAGGTTACAAATATAAAAAGGTTTTAGTTAGTCTTTCATTTCAATCATTACTTATTAACGATAACTAACCTACGTTGTTATAGGCATTTCATTAAAGTATTTAAATAATTAGAGTTTTACAGAGATAAACAAAGGGTCAGTAGCAGATCGCCCGGGGCGAAGGCTTGCTGCCTAGGTTTCCGTGAAGCCATCGCGTGTCCGCGCGCGGTGCTCCGCGCCTAGCATCCACGAACATTTTTAATGAGCTACAAAATAGTGGCATTACTGAACGAACCATTCGATATTTAGCTTATTACAAAGCCACGCTATAAAGAAATTTGTTGCAAAACCTTTGTTAAATTAGGTATACGAAGAGAGCAGTTAAAACTTTCATTTAAATTTTATAGCATGTGACAAACTCCCCCAGGACGTGTGGCAGGTGACGCCGGGACAATGCCTTAATAGATTGCTTAAGTTGACATTAAAATACCCAAAAATGTTTTTGCATTTCAGCGAGCTAACCGCTTTATAAACTGCACTATAGAAATAGTACGCAAGCCATCTGTGGTCCGAAATGCCTTGAATGGCGCATGTAATTTGGAACTTTTACCAAATTACGTCGCAAAACCTGATTAAACTGTGCGGTTTGAGGTTCGGTCAGCTTGCTAAAATGAAAAACCATTTTTGGTTGTATGTAATTAATAAGATTTCCTAATTAAGACGTTGGCTATAACTACATAATGATTAATAATAATAAAAAAAACTATTAACATGTTTTGAAGCAATAAACCATGTTGCAGGATTTTATCAAAAAGAAGGGAGCGATGAAATGGTAGTAAATTAAGAACCAATTTATATCGGCCATAAACTCGTCACCTCTTCACCCCATAATGAGCCTTTATTATCAACCTTTGTAAAATTTTACAACATAATAGTCTAACAAATTACGTGGTTCGGTCACATTTCTATCACGGTATTGTAAATTTTATTTATATATGTATGTAGGTACCTACATATAATTATAGGTTGGGGATGGTGGTTTTTAGGGTTCCGTACCCAAAGGGTAAAAATGGGACCCAATTACTAAGACTCCGTTGTCTGTCCGTCTGTCGCCAGGCTGTATCTCACGAACTGTGATATTAGCTAGACAGTTGAAAATTTCACAGAGATGTATTTCTGTTGCCGCTATAACATTGTTGTTAACATTGTTGTTGTATTTGTATACTAAAAACAAAATAAAATAAATATTTAAGTGGGGCTCCCATACAACAAGCGTGATTTTTTGCCACTTAAATATTTATTTTGTTCTGTTTTAGTATTTGTTGTTATAGCGGCAACAGAAATACATCATCTGTGAAAATTTCAACTGTCTAGCGAGCGACATGTAGTAAGTATTAATGACACGTATAATCAAGTTAGTGCTACAGTACTTTATTTATAAGATAGTGGTACCTACTACGTAAACGAAATTAATAACTAGCTTAAATCTAAAATAGGCGCTTGAGGCATTGTAATTTGTACCAAGGATGCTGGCGGCATTTCCTCGCTGTATCGCAATGCTGTTAATGTCTAGCTATCACGGTTCGTGAGATTCAGCCTGGTGACAGACGTACAGACAGACTGACAGACAGACAGCGGAGTCTTAGTAAAAGGGTACCCTTTGGGTACGGAACCCTAAAAACAAAAATATATTTGAAAACTAACATGTTTCTGTTTTCCTTATTGCTCAACAAATTGCAGTTTTTATATCAAAAACTAATTCTACGTTATCGATTTATCCAAAATTTAAACTAAACATGACCTATTAGCTAAACGTGGACTGACTGGACTGTTGGAATTTTTTGAATGAAGCCGGTCTGAGCGATCTTAAGGATGACTTACGTTAGACCGGGCCGTGACCGGGCTGGAGCTTCCGGCGCTTCGTTTTCTATGTAAAGCATCTCGTGATCACCTGTCACGTCATAGAAAAGTAAGCGCCGGAAGCTCCGGCCCGGTCACGGCCCGGTCTAACGTGAGTCATCCTTAAATCGGCTTATTTTGACGTTAGGAACAATTGTACCCAGTTTCATACTTTGATCAAGTAAAGTAAGCTTTTGCACCAAACATCTAAGCCAAGGAATCGGAACATACTCGTAGACGACATTAAATTAAATGTTTACGTCTAAAATTAGATTTAAGAGACATTTTAATTAACTACTGAAACGGTCATAAGACGCACTGGGAGGTTCTGAATCGTTTAAAAAAAGTAACGAATTCCGTATGGAAAGAACCTCTTGTTCTATGGCACAGAATGTTGTCTAAAACTGTAGATAATTAAAAACCCTGAAAATAAATAATATCTGGTGATCAAAGTAAGTACAATTTGTAATACGTGTCAAGAATCCATAGCATCAAAATGCAAATATCAAAATCACTCTGTACGAGTATTTATCGTTCCGTATTAATCGATCGCTTAAAATGTTTAAATCGTACGTTCACATTGTAATAAAAAGAGCCGATAATTTTAGTGTTTGTTTACACTAATATTCGTCGAAGGGGTTGCGCGCGCACCTGCGCGATGTTATCCGGCGCGAGACCCGCTGTAAAGCGCTGTTTATATTATGATCGATCGCCCGCTTAGCGGAACCTCCAAATTTATAGTTTGGAGTGCTTATTATTTAGCTCCTATATTGTAGGGGTGATTGGGAATATTGAGATTGAGGCAAATACCCTTTTTGGACGTGTCGCAATATAACAATAAAAGTCAATTATTTGACAATAAAATCTAGATCGGTTTATTTTCGCCTAATTATTGTTTTTTATTTTGTTTTAAATATGATTATACACGGTATTTCTGTTTAACTACATTTTTTTAAGTTTTAAGGGAACGACTGAGAACACGACATTTAAGAATCGATAAATCCGTATCGATTGTAAATTAAATTTATGAAAATATCATAGGATTACTTTCAACTTATACAGGTATATACCTGTTTATTTTTTGATAATCCAAAAGGAGCAGGCGATGCATCAATTGCTCACCGTGAGGGGCCGCGAGCCCGCGCCCGCCGGACCGCGGGACAGATCAGTGCAAAGAGCTGTTTATTGATATCACAAAATAAGTAATAGTGTTATCATACAAAACGGACACGCTCCAAATGGAATTAATTACCTGAACCCGCGGCAGCAGGTTGACAGTCTATTGATAGAATCACAGTTCGGTTAACAACGCGATGATGGAAAATTCAAAATGCCGATGTATTGTGCGGTGTGCTAAGTGTGTGTGTTTGTCAGTTTCAAATAAAAAAAAAGTTTTTTGAAAAATGCTGCCCTAAGGAACTTACACACACATATCGATGCGCGTACAGCCACGTCGTGCGCACACGCACATAGATAGGTACCAACGATTTCCGTACAATGCAATGGCGGGTCCGCCGTGTGTCGATATTTTGTGTTATAACTGCTATATATTATTAATAAATAGTTAACACAGGTGTAAGCGCTGGTGGCCTAGCGGAAAGAGCGTGCGACTTTCAATCCGGAGGTCGAAGGTTCAAACCCCGGCTCGTACCAATGAGTTTTTCGGAACATGTACGAAATATCATTTGATATTCACCAGTCGCTTTTCGGTGAAGAAAAATATCGTGAGGAAACCGGACATCCTAATAAGGCCTAGTTCCCCCTCTGGGTTGGAAGGTCAGATGGCAGTCGCTTGCGTGCGTTGTCTTATAGCCTTCTTGAGACTTCAACGAACTAAAATAAGAAGCGATTGTCAATGACATAGCGAAACGATTAATCGGTGACGTCAAACAAATTTTTTGCAATCGTCTTCAATCACTTATAACTGCGATTGTCAATCGGGGTTTGTAAAGGATTAATCGCGATTATCAATCAAGTAAAATTTATAGTTTCGGAACCGATTAAGGATTTCCATAGACATTTCCATTATTATGTATGACAAATGTAAAGCACTCGTTTTATCGATGAAGGCTCAACATTAGTACCGCATTAGTAGTGCGAACTGTATCGCAGCCATAACTGTGTGTTTTTAGTTTTAGTTTTTTATTTTATTTTCTAATATTATGTATGCTAGTTTAAGGTATTTATCTATGGGCCAATAGTTGCCTGAAAATAAAGAATTTCATTTCATTTCATTAGTCGAAACACTGCTACCCATCAGCCCATCACTTGGCACGCTGACTGACACTGGAAGGATTCTTTTAAACACTTCGGCCTTCGAGGAAGTCCGTCGGACGTCGCATTCCGGACTGACTCGCGCATGCGCGAAACACCGCCGACGTCGATCGTAGATAATGACCACTTATGACATGAACCATGCTCTTATTCCAACAAATTGATTTCGAACAAAGATCGGTTCTCCGATAGCTGGCTGTTTGAAGCTGGGGGTAATGCCATCGTTTAGAAATTGACATGTACGTTACTGACGCAACTTCAAATAGCGTGGTGATCGATTAGATTATGATGCCGTTTGAGATAAACATCACTAATAGCCTGTATTACATATGTTTTTAGTTTTGGAATGTGCGGCTTCATATGGCCTTTGGCGTTGATAGTTTTAAAATTAAATTGTAATAATAACTCATAGAAACATAGAGCGATTACTGCAACACCGGCTGATCAAGATAACCGATTATTAATCGCCGCTAATTACTGCTGGTGTTAGTTCGACCTTTATCTGGACACCATTTACCTACGCCTAGCAACAAAAAATATTTGTAAAAAGCGTGAAGAAAGGTAGATTCGGTTAGGCTGTTAATGGAATCGCTTGCCGACACGGTGCGAGGATTCTCCTCAGACAAACCAGTATATTTGTGATCTCTGATCATGCATAGCTGTCACGGAACAAGAAGCCACACTTATTCTGGCACATCAGATGATTCACTCCTATCATCAACGGGGCCGTCCCGCTGCTCGCATTCACCTGTTCAATGTTTGGCTGGCGGCTGCAAACAAAAGGGTTCAAATATCACAGTTTTTGGAGATAATAGACGTCAATGCAATAAATTTAACAGATAATAACTGCACTTGCGGAGCGTTAGATTATCGTCCTAATTCTTGGGTTCTTTGATTTATTTACAGGCTTTTTAGTGTGCCAAATAATAAACCTACTATAAAGAACTGAGGAAAGAGTGGTCAATAAGTGCAGCGATTATATTAGAAGTTAGCGACTTTATAAACAGGAGTCCTCACTTTTATGACAATTACTTGAATTTTAGAGTACAATCGCGTAGGCAAAATTTCAAAACTTTTCTGAGCTAACCAACCGATATACGTATCTAGAATTGATAGCCAAGAGACCGCATGGGAGGGCCCTGATTCCGGGCTCAGTGTTGGTGTGGGATGCAAACTGTGTAGACACACTGGCCCTGTCGCATACGCATCTAGTCTTGCTGTGGCGCTCTCTTTTCAAAAATCGGTAGAAGAGACTTAGAGACACTTACTGCAGACTGATTTAAAGAGCTAGCAGCTTCCTCATTGATAAAATAATGAGAATAAACATTCAAAGCTTAAATCAGATAGCACCGCAATCTTAAATAAATAATTAGTTTATTTGCTATCTTCGTAAATACCGACCATGTTTCAAAGTTCAAAGTTCAGTTTTTTTATTTGCGAGAATCATGGTACAATGTGATGGAATTAAATGTAACATGGCTCAGCACAATTCACTATTTTAGTGGCATGCAAATTACTATAA
The DNA here is from genome assembly GCF_947568885.1 of Cydia strobilella. Classification (NCBI taxonomy): domain Eukaryota; kingdom Metazoa; phylum Arthropoda; class Insecta; order Lepidoptera; family Tortricidae; genus Cydia; species Cydia strobilella. The sequence goes on from NC_086045.1 coordinate 7,645,924, forward strand.
ATACAGTTTTAAATTAATTAATTAATTAAAATTAATACAATTACAACTATTTACAACTAAAATAAAATAAAAATCATAGTCATTAAGAATATACCATCAAATTGTACAATGTCAACTTCTAACCTAGGTAGGTATTTCCACTTTCTGCTCTACATTTAGCTGGATTCCTACATGAGCTCGTAGCAATATTCACATGCTTTGCACTCTCTTTTCTCTCATTAATGACCCTCAGTCTCCAGAATATCTGAATACTTTCTTTAACTATTTAATTACTATGGTGTTTCTCGTGCTCGTCAACTTCTCTCTTTTAGCAACCTTTCTCTGTCTATACCATCTCACCGAACAGGTTACGTGTCCAATTAATTCTCCATTCAGGTAGGTCGCCTTTGGAATAGTCTCCCGTTAAAATAATACAGTGTCCGAATAGACCTGCATTAAAAAAATCCTTAAGTTACTACTTTGCTGGCACAATTGTAAATTCTTAGCGTTTTTTAAATAAATATATAAAATAAAAAAATCTTTATTGCCACACCTTAGGAAAATAATCTACAATTTGTGAAAGGATAGCTTAAAAATACAATATAAACTAAACTTAAACTTAAACATCAACTTAACATAATTATTATTGTTTGTAAGTTCTTCTGATTTCTTATGTAGGTATGTGTTTTTATTTATATGTATTTATATGAATGCTATCTACCTATTATACCTACATAGGTACATACATATAGTGTTAATACAACATGATGTTGCACCGTCGACAACTTATCTGCTTTGCCCGAAGGTTGACTGGTAGAGAATGCTTTATAGCATCAAGTACGCCTTTTATACGATTATGTTTTCTTATGTGCAATAAAGATTAAATTAAGAAATATGCCAAATTTGGGGATTTTTAACCTCATTATCGTCTAATTTTCGCCATTGGCAAGTACGAGCAATGGTAGGGACAAGAAGTGTGTATTGCCGACGAGCGGATGCGGTCCCGGCGATAAATCCGCGGTGCGCCGGCGGCGCGGGCGCTGGTTTCGGGACCTATCAATCATGCAGCGACGTCGCTGGAGGTTGCGCGGTGCGCCGCAGAGCACTGAACGTACAGAGGTTTTATTTACTTGCTTCTAAAGATAAATAATTAATTATTATAATTAGTAGAATAAAGTTGTAACTTTGGCAAACCTTCACGGTGCAGAAACCGCGTGCACTGGCAAGTAACCTTGTCAATGTCTTTTGTTTTTGTTGGATAATTTTTCTCGGCAATTTGACTGCAAATTGATCAACATCGAAAACATTTATTTCATGTTTTTATATGCTTATGCTTTATTATTTATTATTGTTATTGACAATTACTACATATGGGCTGCCTCAATGCAGGTAAAACTGTATTTATAAATTAGGACTCGCGGTTGCGTCCGGGTTTCGTGTACTCGTCGCCGGGCCCCGTTCTCGTGTTACACGAAATCGGATTTGTGGCCCTTTCGGAACGGGTAATTAGGGTCCGTGTAATTAAGGTCCGTGTACCCGTGTTACCCGTGTGTGTGTGTGTGTGTGTGTGTGTGTGTGTGTGTGTGTGTGTGTGTGTGTAATTACACGCGTCCGGTCCGTTCTCGATGCATAGTGTCTATCGGACGCGTTATTTATAAGAGCGAAGAATAACAAGTTTAATATCGAAGAATAACACAATAACAAGCAAAACAAAAACAGAAGCGCGAGGACTGTGGCTCCGGAGCCGAACGCAGGTCTTTTTCCGAACGCACTACACGGGCACGGACTTCCACGGGTTCGTGTAGTTCGGACGCTTAGCACCGCCGGGGCTAAGAACACGGACGCACGGGTTGGCGTGTAGCAAGGATACCGGGAGCCCTAATGTAAATAGTACCTATTAACCTTTAACTATGTTTAAATCTAATCCGTCTTATTCCAGCCCTTTTAACCTCAAGACGCCCGACTGCCGCTGTTTATTTTACAGATTTTTGCTGCTAAAGTTTTGTCGCCTGACATTTGTCAATGTCACTGTACATTGCTGGTCCAACAAGTAAATATTGACGCTATGGTCGCTATGTCAAGGGCCTGACACTCTTTGATAGAGAAAGATAGTCTTATTGTGATTCCTTCCTATAAGAGGAAAGAGAAAATAGTGCCATGCTTGGTCCTTATCACCGACCGGTTTTTTTTTCATGGTCGGGTTATGGCAGCATAGGTAGGAGGCGATGGCGAAATACCGAAATTTATAAGAGTGAAAGAGAAAAAGGATTATGCTGCCATACATTAACCTGTCAATACATGAATATGTCTTTTACAGTACATATGGTGCTACTTTCTCGCACTAGTGCGTAAATGAGCATATTTCGTGCATATGTCGAAAGTTTAAAGGGCCATATGTACTGTAAAACGTTGTACGATACACGTGCGAATAGGTAATTCGCAACTCGTGTCGATTTAAAACACTCCCTGCGGTCGTGTTTTAATTTATCGCCACTCGTTTCGAATTTCCTCTTTTCCGCACTTGTATCGTAAATAACTATTTCTTACCCCTGGTCGCTCGGTTTCATGTCTATAACTACTATACTATGTTTATGTCGCTATGTACAGGAATTTGTCAGTGTCAGGTGTCAATTTTCAAGTTAGTAAAATAGGCGCCTTTTCATTAACTTTTTAAGAGAGAGTACAAAAGATCAATACATTTTGTTTGTTTATTATATGTATTTTAGTGGGCTATTTTTTGCATTATGTCTCACACGATTATTTTACGTCATATATGTATGTATACACTGTTACTAACGTACTCTGTGGCTAATATTCTAACGACCCCTTATTAAAAGAAGAACCGCCACGGAGGATGTCAGACATAATCTGTGATACATGATAACTAGAGGCAAGTCACATTAAATCAGGGTGCTCGCGCACGTTATTCACTTACGCGGTGACTTTGGCGTAATGCCGCCATTAGGGTGTATAAATATAATTCAATTGTCGCGGTTACTCGGTGATGGACGGTCGTAAAACAGGTATAAAATAATGGGAACCAGAAGCGTTTCTCGCCAGCAGAATGATGTCTCTTTCCTGCATCAATTTGAAAAGGACCTTAATTATAAGTATTTGAGCAGAAATAATATATTTATTGTTGCGCTTATAGATAAAGCCAAGGTCCCAAGTCTTGTTACTGTTACCTTTTTTGTGAAATAATTAAATCTAGGGTGAGTGCATGAACTGTAGGGGGCAGCACAAAAGCCCCCTGTTTATTGGCGCGAAATGTAAATGTCAAGCTTAAGTTTCCAATTCACGCTACAAGATAGTAGAACCTACAACGCGCAAGGTAGCATGCGTGAACTGTAGGGGGCAGCACCTAATGTTTAACGTGAAGTGTCAATGTCTAGTTTATGTTCGATGACTAAAAAATACCATGAACGACAGTTGTCAAGAGACCAAGATTAAAACTAACCTAACTTTTATGATTTAAAAAAAATAGGAATTTTATTCAATTAAACAATTTTCGTCGTGGTCCGTGCAACTCGCATCTTGCTTACTTTAGGTATTATTTTATTTAACTAACTTAAAAACCCAGTTTCGGCAAGTTGAAATTATACAATTTCTGGTTATAAGTTTTATACCATAATCGTGAAATCATATACTATTTTATTAAGAAATCCTTTCTCTTGGCAGATTAGATATGTGATTATTAATCATCGAAGATGTAACAATGGCGGGTCATTACGGTCCCCGTAACACTGAAGAATGCAATTTGTAAGCGCGCCTCGGACCAACAACCATTTTGGCGGGTGCTGGTGATTGATCTCGGGATAATACTCACCCTGAGGATATGAGGACATATCACAGCGTCACTGAAAAATGAACTGTATTTCCAAGTCGAGTAAGTCCAAAATTTCATTCTTATTGTAGTTGTAATTAATCAATAATGGTGATTCGTAAAGTGTACCTTAGTGTTTATAAAGATAAGGTTGATTCTTGGTTGATACTGTTACGTAGATGGTGAAATCAGCACACGGCTGAAACGCTTGCCGCGAGCTGGCGATTAGGGTGAGAAGGACTGTCTTAGTAGATAGACTTTGCAATGGTCTAAGGTCGATAGTCTTTCCATGGTTTTAAGTATCTCGTCGTAATTTGGGGGTTTTTCAAATATATGAATGTTAACTTTAAACACAAGTACTTACGAGTAGGTCCCTTATTCATCATCATGCCTTTTAGCCGTAAGTAAATTAAGAATCGATTGCTGTTTTTTTACATCTCTTCTTTCCAGTCGTATCCTCATTGGTGAGGGTCGTGATTACCACAGACGCTTAGCACCACTTTCTTCCAGGCACTCCTATCCTGCGCCATTTGCGGGCAAGCTTGGGCCTTGGGTCCTGCATATGCCTTTACTGTGTCTGTCCACCGGATAGGCGCTGTTCCTCTACTTCTCTTCCCTTCTACGTGACCGACCATCATCAATACCTCCAAACTATCTTCGCGTCTAGCCACTAGTCCGAAGAATCGAAGTATGCGCTGTGTGCAAATAGTGGAGAGTCGTGTTCGGATTTTCAGCTGGTAAGGATTGATTCGTTTCCCCGTTTTAATCCCCAGCATTTTCCGCCAGCACCACATTTCGAACGCATTTCCTTTGTTCTTGCCTTCAGGGTCTATGTTTCTGAGGTATATAGAAAGTATTCCGCGGTTCTTTCATACCTTCTCCAATCTTTTTACTGCGGCTTTTGCCATCCGACCTCTGCCCACCACTTCTTTGTCGCAGTCGCCATTGGATCGTGTCATTTTTACATTTAAGGCTTTAATTGTTTTTATTTATTTCACAAAGTTTTTTGTATATGGTTCGATCTCTCTACGCATAACTTTGGTTTTGTGGTACGTCATTTCTAGATGTTTGTAAGCTACAGCGAGTAGTAACTACAGTATTATGAGCCCAAATGTGTTTGTTATTTTGTCCTACAGGCAAGTATTAGCCCTTTGTCGGTTCGGCCCTCGACCATCGGCCGCTTACCTTACTGCTCTTTATCATAGTGATTTGTGGGGTGATTGTGCGCAGGATTGTTCCTAATTGTTGGAAGCTTACAAAATAGGCTTACTAGTCTTACTACAATAATGTTGTACGTATGTGATACAGTGGTAGGGATACTTAATTAATATAACCCTAGCCCTTATTTTGTGACTCATGCTGTTTTACTATCGCGGGGTTATTTATCGCACTTCGTAATATTTCGTTAGAGCTCTGTATTGTGTGCCGAGGAATCATTAAAAATGTTGGATCCGAAAGCTTTTTAAGTTAAGAGGTATTGCGTAGTCAACTTGGAACACTTAAGCCATGCATCAGTATGCATCAGGCATCAGACAAATGTAAACGCAACCATATACCCGAAACCGATATCCGTCACAATCACAACACAACACGATACAACACGAGTAACACGACAGACAAATGAATGCGGATTTAGTTTTGCTATGTCCATCCGCGGCTTTGCTTAGTGATCATTTGCAATTCGGTGGATGGATATTTCTACACACCACGCCGATAAAGTGGTAGAATCAAATGTAGAAGAAATGTTTTTTAGGGTTATTACTATTTGTCAAATGAGAATGGTTATTTTTCGCTTTAGCCCTGCAGTATTTTTGGTGTTGTTAGAAAATAATAATTGTCTGCTCTATCTACAATGGTTATATTTTTTTGAAGGTCATAATTCCCGGAAATTATGAGAAAATAGTTATGATCGTTGCGACGTTTGTAAGTTTTAGCAAAAAGTCATCCCTTATCATCAATAAGAAAAATATTTATCTTACAAGTTTCTGTTGCACATGTGGTTATCCTTCAGTCGCTTATACATGCTTGTGTCATGTATTGTTTTTCGTGCGACAGAAAATACATAGATGAAGACAAAAATGTTTAAGAACATCAAAATTTGACACAAAACGATATTTTGGAACTGCACAACCTCTTACAAATGTTTGTTATTTTTTTCTCTTTCTAACAATTGACAAACTTTTAAAAATACCTATTATGAATTACGAATTACGAACAAGTATATTTAAAAAATAAAATATCAATGAGTCGTCAGATAGGGCCAGTTTATAATAATAAAAAAAATATCTGACAAAATTGTTTAAATTACGCAAGTCTTAAGAGAACAAAACTGGTACAATTTCCTCCATATCTACTAGTGTTTCGTCGATTTTAACGAACAGGGTTTACAAAGTTTCTGACATTTATTAAGTGTCTACAAGTATAAAGGCTGACATTACACTGCACGGAGCTAACAGATCGGTGCAATTGGCTTTTGAACCCGATGAGTGAGCCTTCCTCGGGACGATCTAACTTGCCGATACGACCGCCGTACAATTTAAGATACTCGTGAGGACATGAAAAATAATGGATTGTGGTTGAATAAAAACAGTAACTTGTATTGAGTATTGTCGTATAATTTAACTGATACCAAACCATTCAGTCTGGTAATTAAATGCGGTGAGAAATAAGGTATATGATTTCATTGTTATGATTTCTGATTGGCTGTGATTTGGCTGCTGCTTCGGTTTATAGTGTTTATACTAATTATTGGTTGAATTTCAGAGAAAACGAACTTCCGAGCATTTAGGCGAACGCCGGAAAGTGAGTGTAAATATTGAATAAAAACGTGTGGCTATAGCTAAATAGACTCACCACTCACTCACCGTTTCAATTTTTTTTTCTCGATGGCACTCGATAGAAAAAATACTATTAATAACATTTATAAAACAAAAGTCACAGGCGGGAGGTGAGGGCACATATAAATCCTAGACCCGATTAGAGCTTGCCCATTATCCTGTCGATACTCCTATTCGTGCGCACGAACATGGCTGAATTACACCTCTACTTACTGTCAAACTTAATTCGTACCCTCTGTTACGAAACCGCATGTTTAGGAAGTACTGTTGACGATCTCTTGATGGCAAAACTACATCTGATGGCTACTGATGCTTGTCGGCTTTTGAAATGAAACGTCTATCAAATCGGTCAGTAGGTCTGTATTGATGGGGTCACTTGCAAAAATCAAGTGTTATGGCGCCATCACTTATATTTCTGCAACTATAGTGCGTTATTTTAACATCGATGTTTAGAGGAAAAAAAAGCATTATCTACCAGTAGGTAGGTGATAAGCGATTTGTTAGCATAGAACATACTTTAATTAACGCACAGCATGATGCGATGATCAGAACAAAATTTCCCATGGGTGCTATATTTCTTCACAGTACTTACTTCTTCCTCTTTCTCGTTCCCTCATTGCTGAGGATTGCGACCACATGTAATTTATCTCCATTTTGTGTGGTAATAAGCCATTTGGACTTCATGGTCCAGCCGACTTCTGCATACCGTTCGACCTCACACGACCTCATACGTGCCCCACCAATTCATTCGGCCTAAAATTTTGTTTTTCCACATCATGCGTTGGAGACCGCATAAAATGTCGGAAGAATCTAAGGGCTCGCTCATGTCATGTTGTGGAGAGCCGTGCCGTATGTGGAAAGGTTTATTCTCATAGCTGGCCAAGGTACACACAGCAGTCTTCGCCAGCACCACATCTAAACCTGTAAACCTAAACCTGTGTGTGTGTGTTTGTAAACCTGTGTTGTGTACAATAAAGTGATTACTACTACTACTACTACTCAAAAGCGTCAATCTTCGCCAAGTCAAACTTTTTGAGGCTCCACGTTTCGACAGTTCGACACTATACTGAAATATCGAAGTGAGCTCGTACCAAGCGCACTTTAGTTGCACGTCGAATACCTCTGTTCTTTCAAATCTTTTCGAGGTTAGCCATAGCACTCTTAGCCATGCCAGCTCAGCGGCGTATCTCGGCGGCGCAACTACCGGCACTGCATGGTTATCAAATTTTCTTCAGAAGAGCCCCCATTTCGATTTCACTAGACGCTAACACTGTCATATCGTCTGCACACCTAAGGTAGGCTGAAACACCTCCTTCCCAACTGTCAAATGCTATCCTCACGATATACTCGCCGTACAGGTACAATTTTGGTGCGCTGTACAATGACTTGACTCATGATTCTCTACTTTTACGAAGCTCGAGCCATCAAGTCCCAAATGCAAGCCACGCAATAGGCGCGCTAGCCTGACAGGCTAAAGGAGAGGAGGTCGTGAACAAATGGAGAAGTGTATTCAAAAGTAGAGCGCGTAAGCATCTCATAAATATTAACCGAACATAAAACATAATTAATATAATTATGTCACTTAGATCTCATTTATACATCACTTGCGCGTGCATCTCGCAGCTAAAAGTATAATTATGTCACTTAGACCTCATTTAGACATCACTTGCGCGTGCATCTCGCTCTTACTTTTAGGTATATTTGTGCAAGCGAGATTGGGTTCGAGTAGGTTAGGTAGGGTAGGATAGTATCAATAACAAAGTTTTAAAGTTGCGTGCTTCATATCATATAGCTTAAGTCCGTATTTTAGTTATTTATGTATATTAGGTATGGCGTGCTTTTGCAGTCGCATATGTAATGAGCTAATTGGAATAAGTTAGGAAAAGGAGATTGCTCGCTGGTCAGATGTATCTGGTCAGTGTTGTAACACAAAAGTTTTTGCAGTATTTTGTGGCATATGATTGATTTACCTCTCAATATTCGTCGATTATTTGTCGGTGTGTAAGACCATTCAAGAAATTTGTTTTCTACAGTGTAAGTTCGTGATCGTGACCCTCTGCTGCTGTCACTTTCACTTGCTTGATGAGCTCTCAGTCTGTGTCTTTAGCGATTGATATAAGCCGCCTAGCAAGTTCGACTTGTTTAGTATTGGTCATTATGGTCGTTTAGTCACCTTTGTTTACAGTTTTTTTTTTATATGTATAGGATAGGGGCAAGGAGGCATTTTCTATTGGTCCTCACATTCATCAAAATGAACCTTCAAATATCGATCGATATAGACCTTTCTGTGTAGCCAATAGCCAGAGAAGACAATTCCAACTATTATTTGTCAATACTCTTGTGGATTGTGGACAATAGTGCATTCATAGATTCGTGTGCAATAGTGCATTCAAGTTATGTTATGATTTTATCAAATAGGTTACCTAATATAAAAAGAGTACCTCTTTATGCGCATAAGAATTCAATCAGTAAATTAGGTTATAATAGCCCTTAACTTTGGGTATGTCCACAGGAGGGACAAGATCCTAATTGCTGTGTATGACCAAATTTCCATCCATCTTCACCACTTAGATGGTTGGCAGTCCTCAACTGTGCGTTTCACCAGAAACTTCCTGCCTCGCTGCCTAGCTAAACTGTGGAATGAACTGTCGCTTGCGGTATTCCCAGACCGATACAACCTTTAAACCTTCAAAAAAAGAGCGTACTACCATGTCAAAGGCCGGCAATGCACTTATAACCCCTCTGGTCTTGCGGGTGTCCATGGGCGACGGTAATCCCGTAAAATGTTACATTTGTCAATTAAAAGCACTACACCGAAAATTATAGCGTTAGTCTATTATCCCTACTAAATATGATAAATTGAAAGTAACCTTTTCACAATTGAACCTCCTTGAGCCTATTAGTCGGTATTCGGTAGTGATCTTGCCTATACGAAGCAGGAGGTCCCGGTTTCAAATCCTTATTCTAAGTTATCTATTTATGTAAGTAGCCTTACATAAGTAGATAACTTTATTATAAGTTTATTCACATTCATTATTATTTATTATTTATTTTATTTACAAGAACGGTTTGCACCAATTACACTTGCAATTCATGTAATCAATTTGACTGAATATACTGATTTAAACTAACACGATTTTCACTCATAATTTTAAAACTAACACGTTTACGTTTATTTAATAATCAATCAAGTGCGGGTAGTTCGCAAAATTCGCTAATGTTACGTTTAGCGTCGCAATTATTAGGTCAACTGCAGAGTGAGACGAAAGAAAACAAACCTGATTAAATTTTACAATATATTAAAACAAAAAAAAACTAACTAAAAAAAGACAAGGTCGTGAGTCCTTTCTGAGCTGGCACTAACAATTAGGAGCGAAACTGTGACCACGAACCATATGTGATCAGGCCATAAATAAACGTAAGTTTGTACGCGATTAAGTCCCGTGTTAGTTTTAAAATTATAAGTCGAGCCGGAGAGCGAGGTGCCATTGTTTACGCCCACGGCCTTTTTTGTCTTTTTCAATTAGTTTTCATCTGCATACAAAATTGCAAAAGGGAGACCACTATACCTAGCCCATTATCGTGGCTAGAGTATAGAAAGTACACGTAACAAAACACGTATGTTACGGTTCCTAATATAATACCTAATAAAAAAAATATAAGTATGTAAAATATTAATAGTTCTAGTAGTGTTATGAAAAGTTACCTATTTCCATGTAAATATGCTGGTAATATGGTCGAATATTATCTTCCTAACTTCCATCCAGGCGCAATAAACTTAGTAATCCAGTTGGTATTCTATTCAAGCTTACGCAAACCAGTACCTATTTGAGTTATGAACGGATGAATAGAAAGTAGAGGCATCGATGCGCTTTCAATGCTCGGAATATTTACGGTATTGTATGACGAGCGGTGATTAGTGGAGGCTGTTATAATTTAGGCTTAGCGTAATTCTCGCGGTGTTGTTCGCTTGTTAGCCTCACTTGTTGTGCGCGCGCTCAGAAACTCACAGATTACGCTGGATCGCCGCTGCGTGGTATGGAGTGAGCTTATATTGTTTTACCCTTTAGCACGCACGAAAAATATTAGCATCCAAGTATAAATGAGTTACTAGGATAAAATAAACTCTCACCGACTCACGCTCACCCAGGTTGCGCTGATTGCTCTTTTACAAAATGAATATTATATTGATATCAGATCTACACAAAACAAGACCTTATCGAAGCAGTTTTAAAAAAAGCAATCAATTCAATGAATGAGTTGTTTAACGGCCATCGTAGCCGAGTCGCGTCGAATTCCAGTTTATTGAAGTTACTGCGGGGATATTTGTAAGATAATTTAATTATAATTTTTATATGAATAAGTAACTGAGCAAAGTAGTTCACATTTTATACAGTCGTCTTTACAAATTGTATTCTATTTATGTAATGAATAGGTACATATTAAAGGTAAAAAAAGACGTTTGTTGTAACATCAGCCATTGTGCTTAAATCGAATAAAGCTGATTCCTCAATATGTTACCGGTACGCGGACGTTAATATATCGCTGACCATTTATTTACATTAGCACCATTTCATTATCAGTTTATCACTGATTGCCTCGAACGCTATTGATGTACGCGTTGTATTGATAAATAGGCGATGACTAAATGTAAATACGATTGAGCTTTTGTTGTGGCGAGGCTTCGCGCGAGAGTATGATGGGGGCGAGGATCAATTGAATGAGTTATTCACCGTTGGGATACAGCATCAGCCCTGACAAGCCGGATAAATAGGTACTCACATTTATTGGAGCTCATTACTAAGAGCAACAACAAAATAGAACATTATAATAACCTATTGAACACACGCTTTTTATTTAAGCTCTACGCTGCCCTGGTGGCCTAGCGGTAAGTAGACATGGGGAAAAGCGTTACATTTTGATATCAGTGACTGACGATCCCGTTCCAAAAAAGTCACAGTGAAAAGTCACCGTGACTTTGTCACGCCTGTTACCCGTGTCACTGCATGATATTTGTGACACGGGCCTCAGGCGTCATCCGATGATCGCCGCTTCCGAACACTCCCGACTGAGCCCGATTAGAGCCGAGTTACAGTCACAGCGTCAGTAGCGTCACGCTCCGCGTTTGTCGTGATTTGAGTGACAGAGACTGCGCTAGGAACAGTAGGAACGCATGTGATTTTGTAACGTTGTTCTTTTGTGAAAAGACACCTTTTGACGGCGAGTCACGGTGACTTTGTCACCGTGACGTTATTTATCCCCCATGTCTAGCGGTAAGAGCGTGCGACTTGCAATCCGGAGGTCGCGGGTTCAAAGCCCGGCTCGAACCAATGAGTTTTTCGGAACTTATGTACGAAATGTCATTTGATATTTACCAGTCGCTTTTCGGTGAAGGAAAACATAGTGAGGAAACCGGACTAATTCCTAGCCTAGTTTACCCTCTTGGGTTGGAAGGTCAGATTGCAGTCGCTTTTATAAAAACTAGTGCCTACGCCAATTCTTGGGATTAGTTGCCAAGCGGACCCCAGGCTCCCATAAGCCGTGGCAAAATGCCGGGACAACGGACGGAAGATGATGCTTTTTAAGCTTTACGTTATTGCAAAAAATATACATATAGGTAGGTACAATTTGTATCCATGCAACGTGTTTATATAATCGATTTCGATAATATTTTTTATCCTACTTGTTTGTAAAGTTTGCTCGTCTTAAAACTACTTAATCAAACAACTAACAGACACTCAAAGAAATATTTAACTAACTGAACGTATTTTTGTAATTATTTTTTAATCATTTACTATCTTATAAACACCGAACTGCGTTCCAAAACTGACATTGTGGATGTGGGCATTAAGGCAGCTAATCTGAAATGGGACTGGGCAGGGCACAACCGCTGAATGCACCCAGAACGCTGGGCCAAATTAGCCACGGACTGGATCCCACGGGATGTATCTTGGGGCAGAGGAAGACCCAAACTGAGATGGCGGGACGAGCTGGATACATTCTGTATAGAGTGGCTGGAATGTGCATTGGATAGGACCAAATGGCGGGAAAAAGAGGAGGCCTTTGCCCAGCAGTGGGACATAGGCTAGAAAAAACATTCTTATAAATTCACTATTGATTTTTAAATGTGAATCAGTACCAAATATGATACAAAGCCTTGATATAAAGAAAATAGCGAACCTATTTGTTCGGTTCAGTTCGGACGTTGTGATTTTAATCACTTTAATAGACTCTCGTTTGCTATGCTCTCTTACCCTCCACCTTGCACAATACACTATTATTATCCCAGTCCTCGTCAACCTTTTTTGTCCCGCAGTTTTTACATTTCTACGATGACATGATTATGAAATGCGAAGAGGAATCTCGATAGAGAACCCTTTGACCGCGACACACCACATAAATTATGAATTAGTCAGTTGACTTCATTGAATAGCCATGCCACCGCTGGGCTCTTTTGTGCAGGGTCCCTATTAACTGCTTAAGAAGTTCATAGCATTTGACTGAGAAGTGGGTCCCTTATTATGAACGTTCTCACTGGCCTTTCAAATGTACCTGTATTATTGTGAGAATATTTTGACACATTGCTGCGCATTGTGTGAGGTTTTTTGGTCCAATAAATTATTTTTTCACGCTATATATCATTGTGGCTGAGATGAGTGACACTGATTTATGGGCATCTGAAATTATACGCAACTTGATGTTATTATTTATTAGGTTTTTTTTTATTGGCAAACGAGTGAGTAAACTTTAAATAGCTACCTACCTACTCGAACTTAGATTAAGTCTACAATTTAAAGCGTTAAGTTAAAATCCAGTTATTTAGATGTGGATGAATAAAACATAGCGCACAAACTACTTCATCTAAGCGGAGAATCTACACTTCACTTCTTACTAAACATATTTCTATGTTAGTTTGCTAATTGTTCAACGTAGGTACTCCTATGGAGATTAAATCACATTAGTCTTGGTATTACATGCTTGCTCGCATCAGTCATTGTGAAAATTAGTGGTTTGTGCTAATTAAACTCGAATATTATCATAGTAACCACTGAATACCCTCATGTGCAATGACGCCGAAGCTAAACAAACATTATTTGATATTTATTGACAAGTATTACTTTCTAATTTATTTCGAGTCGTCGCCTGTGTCGGCATAACGTTTCTTGTGCGTGTGTGGACAGGTGACAATGGGGCCTTTCGGCGCGACCGCGACGAACGAGTGTGATAATGATAACCGATTGAGGAGTGCCGCTGTCACAATGAGCTCGCACAGTAGCTGCTTCCGTGTCGCCGTCGCTCCTGCTAGAATTACAAACGGTTACAGAGTTGGGCCCTATCGAGTTACATTTGTTATAAGATATACCTGTCTATTGGTTTGTAAGCTCTTTTTAAATTGTACAGATCTGTAAACTTTCAAACTACAAAAATGTCTTCAGTAATATAGGCAACCACTAGAACAGCCAACCTCTGTCCTAATTTGTCGAGTGCCTACTTATTTACTTATGTACCCATGCAATATTAAGAAGAAGTAGCTGGAAACAGAACACTTGATTGAATTAATTGACTAATTTGACTTTGACTAACGATTAAATTTAAGCAGCTACAAAAAAATTGTCATTTACTATTTTTTTAACTCTGTGGGCACGTACGTCTCCGTTTCGACACAATAACATGCAGCGAGGTGCACATACGCCACGGTAAACAATTAACATAAGACTTAAATAACACTGCTTTCTTTGAAATATGCCGCCGCGCCGCTCTCGCCGCTTCGACCCGCTTATTTGTCACTACACTATAACACATGAATATGTTCTAAAATTTCGATTGTCTTCATTATTATGTGAACAATAAGTAATAATGGCATGTTTTCGCACTCAAGTAACTGCTTAATTAGCGATAAGCGTAAAAATATTACCCATTAAGTTGTCAATAAGATGTAATTTAATTAGCAATTAAATTACATCTTAACATCTACATCTTCTAAGTAGCAACTTTTTTAACGCATTCACTGCCAGGGGGCGTGGCCTAGGAACAAACTTGTATGACGGTGAACGCACATGTGCGTTGGGGGCAGTGAATGTGTTAACAACGAACGAAATGGTAACTAAAAACGATATGCTTTAAATTGTTTTAGGCACATTGCAACCATTCAGTAGTAGATGTAATTAAGGACAAAAACATAGCGCGGCGTCACGGGAGACTTCGAATGGAATGGTGGCATGATCTATGATCTTGACATGTTTCGACAATATTGGTCTAATATTGCCGAGGGCAGAAATTCGTTTTACCCGGTGTAATGGGACATTACAAGCTAATAAATAAATAAAGATAATAGAGTTATAAAACTTATAAACCTGTAGGTAAATAGGTATCTTCCATCGCATAGAAAATATGTCACAATTCGACTCGAGGTCGAATTAAAATACACACAGATGCCTTTGATGGGTGCTCTTTAAAGTGTATTCTTTATAGGGTTTTACGAATATATTTTTAACTAACCTAATTCATTAGGTAAGTATCTATCTATAACAGTATATATTATTTACTTATATAAACAACATGTAAAAAATAGGTAAACGAAAAATAATGCTAGCAATTTACATTGTAATTTTTGATAATACGCATCTCTCCTAGTTATAGTCGTAATTAATTTATGAAGTTTATTATACTTAACAAATTATCTAGAATATCATTTCTTACGTAAATAATGGGTTACGTTAACAGGGAATGGCAAACACATTAATAAATTCACCAGAATATAAACCGTAGGTAACCTAATTAAATTTAAACCCCTTTCTTCTATATTATGGTTTTGAACCACGCGCGCCGATAATTACGTACTAGGTACTTATAGGTGGACAGGAAACGAGCCATGAAATTAAATACATATTTCTACCACTTTTTAAATGGAATGCAAATTATATACCTACGTAAACTATAGTATAGATTCAAAACCCTTGTGAAAACAAATTAAACCCTTGAACTATACCTATTTATTGTATATGTCAATGCCATCTCAACCAGCGGTCCAGTCAGGCCTTTCAACAATGTTCTACATGCAATATTATACTTAGGTACTTACCTAGACTTACATATTTATGACGTCGGTCATAAACATCTGCCAAATTAACAAAATGCTGATAATCGTTTCACCCTATCCGCCATTTTGACATTTCTGTTTGTTAGAAAGAGACAACATTTTACAGGTTTGTAAGAGGTTTTTAAGTTTTATGAGGGGGTTAACCTAACTCAGGGTTAACCGCTTAAACCCGGAGATACCAGTACAATTTAACCCTGAGTTAACGGTTAACTCCGAGTTAGTGGCTAACCCTGAATGGTGCAAGTGGCTCTTAGGGGTTGAATTTCAAATGAATCCTTTCTTATTGGAGCTCTATTACACTTTGATAATTTTACCTTTAAGTTTTTGAGGTCCCACTTCAAGCTGTGTGTTGTCAGTACCTATCTAATAAATAACAATAGGTACTGATGATTTTTCTGAAACCATTGATTTTCGCTGAACATGAATGTGGGTCAAATCGGTACCTAGCTCTTAAGGGTCTTCTTCAGATCCATACTAATTATTAACGCTAAATATTATACATAGCTATAATTAGAATAATCCATTTTTGTGTTTCAAAGTCACTATTGTGATTTAGTCAAGGATTCAAAGGTTAAAATTGGCATATTTCTAATATAGACCAAGCGACGGTGTTAAAAAATATAGGTTTTTATACTCCCTTATTTACATGGTCTGCAGTCGACGCGTCGTAACAGAGTACCGCTCGGCTATATACTGTTATGTAATCGGCCCCTAATGCTCACTCATTGGCGAGCATGCCCCGTCTGCGCTGCAATTAGCCGTTTACAGCTGCCCCTATTGGCTGCGCCTGACAATAGTGTTGTAGAACGTAGGAATAGGACAATTAATCGCAGGTAGACGCGTATTGAGCCTTCATTCTTCGTTATTATTATTACGTGTACCTACGCTTAAAAAAAGTATATAGGTACCTACAGAACATAACCTTTACGATGATGACAATAATTGTATGTTTTCGACCCGCCTGATTGTAAGCCAAACATGGATTTTTGTCCCTAACGTGGTACAGCCTTCCTTATCGCCAGTTTTATTAATATTAATTAGCAAAAAGTGTATTTTTGCTGGGTAAAAGTAAAAGGTTCGTGTCTAATATTTGAATTGAAGCTAGTGAGAGGTCTGACAAGTTGTTGAGAAGTAGGGTTTGCGTATCGTACGTATTAATAAATATAGTTAGTTAATATATCTTAAAATTTCACGGTTTTATAGTAGGTAATTACGATTAGATAAATTAGACGATCCTGAAAATATCTCACGTTTAAGAAACAAAATAATTATTTCTCATTGTTTCAACTTCCAACATGTATCCAACGTCAGCTACCATTGAAAGAGTTATTACAAATTCATTCAACGTACCGTAAGTTACTAATTAAAAACAAATTACACATACCATCAAATTCGAGGGACCAAATTCTCACATCATATGTTAAAACAATGGCTACTGGCCGTTGCGCGCTATCTGCTATCTTACATCAATAAATGCCTTTCTGTAGAACGTTATATACAATTTTAATTACGTTTATCCGTCCGGAATCATATAAGCTTGCGAGTGGAGGTGTCGTTCCGGGTGTAGAGGTCATGGTAGAGTGGTGTAAAAGTTTTAAGTAACGCATGGAGAATGTTTGTGGGTTAAGTATTAGATGTGGAAGGTGATTGTCACGGGGCGGGCGCCTGCGCAGTGAGCCAGTAATGGTCGTTTAATTGCATCGGGGCAAACACTCCACCCTTAATTCTATCCACTGCATAATATTTGGTTAAACCAAAGATAGATATAACTCCGTAATAGATGGATACAGTCTAAGGAAGAAACGTGCCTCGAAAATCAAGAAAATTTGATTCTCGATCAGATGTCGCTACTACCTTTGACCTACACTCAGATAGATGGCGTTGACGGTCTCGTTTGTTATTCAACAATTTTAACGCATATCAGTGAAGAACATG
The DNA here is from genome assembly GCF_947568885.1 of Cydia strobilella. Lineage (NCBI taxonomy): Eukaryota > Metazoa > Arthropoda > Insecta > Lepidoptera > Tortricidae > Cydia > Cydia strobilella. Next base: position 7,663,598 of record NC_086045.1, read on the forward strand.
GGTCAAAATAATAAAAATAATTAATGCAAATAAAAAAAATCATTTATCCATATTTAAATACATTTTATCGTATTTTTATAAATCTTCATTTTTAGTTTTAAAGTGTGTCGATAGATGGTAGTGAATTTACTGTGGTTACAAAATTTACTATGACAGTACCGCTCTATAATATAACAATAAAAATACCATTACAACATGTAACGGGTTTAACCAAAGAGGGTATCTCTTTGGTTAAACCCGTTACATGTTGTAATGGTATTTTTATTGTTAATTAATTTAACATTGTTTAACACTGTCAAGACAAACAATCGGATTGACGGAATCGTAGCTATACTTAGGTAGTTGTTTTTAACTCTAGGGGTTACTTTAGTTGAACGTACTTACTTACCTTCACACAATACAAAAAGCTATACAAACAAAAAGGCTAGGTACAATATTTTTGACTTTCGGAGCGATTATTTCCAAAATTCCTTAATGTTATTTTTTAAGACCTATCGAAAGAAGTTTGCTTTGAACTTGAATGTTATGGTATATTTTATATTAATCAGCACTATAAACTACGTTCAGCGTTGATTTACATTGCAAAAAATAATCACATTAACTCATTTTATACAAAAACACTCTTACAGTTGCAATTTTAGTTAATTATTTTGATACAACTAAATTTTATGTGAAAATAGCGGGCGCCGGTTTTACTTTTTAATTTTTAATTTTTTCTGTTAACGCTAGCCAACGTGGCAATGATAGTTCCATTTAGCCAAATAATAAAAATGTTTTTAGTTAAATATCGTATTATGAGGTATAACGTTTTATTTATATAATAACAAATAAATATTTACTTTATATCGTATAACAATACTCTTTGTACGTAATAAATGTCTAATGGCAAAATAAAAATATATAAAGTTTTTGAAATTAAGAAAACTAGAAAAGTAAAAAACACTAGTTCGCAAAAAAACAACTTTGCGAACGCTAAACAGCTACATACAGTAGCAATTTTTAAGCAACAGTATTAAAATAGTTATTTGTTATACAAGGGTGCAAAGTTGTATTTTACCCGCGAGTGTGGAATTGAAACACGAGAAGTAAAATACATTTGCACCCGTGTGTAACACAAAACTTTTCACCTCACTATAGCGAGGAAAGTGCAACATCCACAGGCGTTAGATCATCTTCATCACTGACATCACTCATTTTTTTACGATATTATAACAAAAAACTGGAAATTCTGTATTTTTACGTGAGAAGTTTTTAAGTAAAAATTTTGTTGACAATGTTGACATTTCTGACGTATGAAATGTCAATGATGCGTTTTGAAATTGCATCGACTCAACTTGTGCGTTCAGAATTATATTTAACATCATTATTAAAAAACAAACGTTTCTTATGGAACTTTAAGGTTTATGACATAAAATCATTAAATAAAACTAAATTTGGTATTTTTTTTTAGATTCTCAAACCATTTGTTTGATTATAATTAATATCAAACGAATCATTATTATGAGCGTTTTACGTTTTGTTATCTGTCAAGCTACTTAAACATGCTCCATCCAAGGTCAAATTACTTTCCCCACTAGTGGATAAAATGCGTTTTTCCCCGCTTGTTTTAAAGGATAAAAGACAACTTTCCGAGCTAGTGAGGGGAAAATATATTATTATAGATTTTTACTTCTAAACTAAGTACCTACCGGCTCACTCAATACACCGAGGTAACTACCTAGGTTTCAAATTTCATCAAAATAATTATATGTTACAGTTTCGGAGTAAAATGGCTGTGGCATATATACAGACACAGACAGACGGACATGGCGAAGCTATAAAGGTCCCATTTTAGCCACTGGCTACGCAACCCTAAAAATGAATCATTAGCGATGGACTAGCGCGCAATGATGTTTTGTACTTATGTCAAGGAAGACGTTTGAATACCTTTTTCCACTTAGGCATACGTTACTTTAACCCCAGCAATCAATTACCCACGCCACGGCATCACAGACACCTGTCGGTATTGTTTTAGTCAGATTGTTTTTAATCCGCGGCCCTTCAAATTATCATGTGCCTTGGGAGTAGATGATTTAAAATTCTAACTACCCAGCGCAAGGTGCGTTCGGATATGATTAGCAGCTTGTCAGAACCGAGTTAGAGTCCCGATGTATTCAAATTTAATCGGGAAAGGGTTGAACTTATAAATTTTATTATAATTAATGGGGCCTTTTTACGCTTTTGTACTATTTTGCTTAAGGACGGGCAACTTTAACACAAAATTTAAAATTAAAACAATATTGCGATTTTGCTTTTAAATTATTTGACATAAGAATCTTTAGTTAGGACTTCAGATAAAAGTTAGAATAAAATCCAATTATGTACTCTTTTTTTGGTACATTTCTTATTCATACCTATAGATATAAATCTGGTTTTGGTTTAAGTACCTACTTAAAAACCTTTGAGGTCTTCTGAAAGTTTACAAATTATCAATATTACCTATTTATTTATTAGTCTTAATAAATAGTTAACATAATTTCGTTACAATAAAAATATTTAGTTTATTTATATTTAAACACAATAAGGAATATGATACTCAGAAAAATAAAATTTGTCTCAAAAGATATATACAAAATACAAGCAACGTATATTAGTAGGTGGCCCTATAATATCAAGATTTAATTCAATTTGTATTTTGGAATAATTACAAATGTTAATTTCAAGATAATGCTTGCTAAGTACCGCTAAGTAGTACATTAAATTAGTGGCTAATTTATGGAATCATTTTGCACGAGGGGACTTTTTGTTAGCACTATCATCGATCGAACAAATTCCGATAGTCGCTGGCGATCCGATAAAAAAGTTAAGTAACCCTCACTGTAACCCTTCGATAACTAGGGGAAGAGTCCCTTTTAAACGCTTTGGTGATTAATTTACATAATATCTTGCAGTTACATTGCTGTACAGATGTTGGTGATGAGTGTTGATACAAAATAAAGTTCTGTTGTTGGTAGTAACGGTTTTCTTTAGCGAAGATTCGACGGGACCATCCTAGGAGGATATAACCAAACGGAGACGCCGCGTCTGTAATTTTCTGTACAAAAAAGTCTGCCGATTTTTGCGGGGGAGGGGAACGTCAAATGTCAAATGTATACGTAACGTAAAAATAACCATGTCAGCTAAACGTCAGTCCATACATTGTGTATGACCATTAGCCGACTATTTTCGACACAGACTCCGTTTGGTTATATCCTCCTAGAGACAATCAAAACATCAGCTCGATGCTGATTTTAATTTTTTGCTCTGTTTTTTTTTTTCTATCTGGCTTTTACTCCCTGCAATTTTGCACAGGGTGAATTTGCCAACGTCGGTTATGACTTTCACACGTGAGGAGAATGTTCGGTATTCATTTATACAAAATTAACATCATTCATTATTAAATTAACATTTCTGGTAATGTCACTTGTGACAGCTGGCGGATCAAATTCATAACAGTTTCAAAAAACGAAATTAAAATCAAAATCGGGTTCCAAGTTTTTTTAGCTGGTCTCATATAATTTGTATTTATGGTACTTTATTCTTAGAGCTATTAATTTAATGTATTAATGAAACACGGCCATTAGCTACTTAATAAAGTTTGCTCGGTGTTAATTATAAAACATGGCCGCAGTTACAATAAAACTTCCACTGAAATTGCCGGCAATTAAGAGGATATATTACTTAGTGATCATTTTTCCATACAAACGTTCTCGACATTTTCCTCTCTGGATTTTGGCCCTAGATGAGTAATTTTTTTTAAATGAGTTAAATATTACCAGTATCTGTGTCTGTACGTTTTGCTTTTTTTGATATAATTGTTTTTATAAGAACTAGGTTACTTCAAATATGGCTAAAAACGGCAAAATGCCAGACGCCTAGACGACATACAAAACCTGCAACAATAAACGCAAAAATCAAAATCGTCAGACACAGATAATTTCTTTCTCATTCCGTTCCCAAAATTTTGTTACGATTGGTTACACTGTTTAGAGGAGGAAATTGTCGAGAACAAAACCTCGATTTCTGAGATTTTTACGCAGGATTTGTTGCCTATATCATTGATCGAGAATCAAATTTTCGTGATTTTCGAGGCACGTTTTTTCCTTAGACTGTATCCATCTATTACGGAGTTATATCTATCTTTGCCTATATACTGCAGTTGTCTTTATCGCACTAATTTTAAGAGCCGTTCCCGTCAGCGCGATATTTACCTAAATTTCTCAAATATGAAAAGGGGCTCAGCTAATATAGCGTCTTATTAGCTTGTTATCCTCACTAATCGAAATAAAAATAACGATCAATTACCACGCACTAGCGGTTATGGGTACTAACCCATAATAACATTATAAATAAATAAATAAATATTATAGGACATTATTATTCTTACACAGATTGACTAAGTCCCACGGTAAGCCCAAGGAGGCTTGTGTTATGGGTACTCAGACAACGATATACATAATATATAAATACTTAAATACATAGAAAACACCCATGACTCAGGAACAAATATCTGTGCTCATCACACAAATAAATGCCCTTACCGGGAATATTATGATTTAAATAATATGTCCTAATTAAACGTACTAGTACGGTAACAACCTCGTAATAAGGCGTTCTTCACGTTGGAAGCGGACACGCACGCTGCTCCGAGACATCGCTATATATGTGCACAGCGCTGTCTCGCTCACACACCGGAGCGGCGTGCGGATCCTCATCAGTGTGATAACCGCGTAAAGCTTCGTGCCGGCATCTGATATTAGTGTTGAAGTCAATTGCTCGTAGTGCACTTCGTTGTCACTGTCGCTATCGTCACGCAATTTGCTATGACGGGGACACGAAGGAAAATTACAGTCACAGTGCCTGAAGTGAATCAAGAGTGTTGGTTTAATAAATGTTGCATTATTTTTCTATTCAACGTTGGATATCGAACATGCGAATCTCGCTGACTGAAAGTTTATCGCACTGCACTTTTTTCAACATCGATAAGATTCTAACAAACCGAAATTCAATGAGGATTCTTTGTTTTATCACAGTTTCTATGGCCAGCAGATCAGCTTGATTTCATTATAATATTGCATTATCACCGGCCTTTTACGAATACACCAAAATATGACCACTTTATATTATTATTATTGAGAGTTGTGGGCCTTTTTGAGTGCCACGTCGATGCAGTGATTCATTACCAACGCCCGTTGAATCTAGGAAATTCCAGATTCTTTGGGCAGTACCTAATATTCTGTACCTCATCACGTACCGCCAAAGACTCCTTTTTGACATTAGTGGTCCGCAGGGACTGAGAATTTGCTTTACTGTCGCCTTGTTTCGTGACAGAACTGTTTCTTTCCTATTTGAAACATGGGTTTTTGCAACTTACAGTGTTCTGTCAGTATTTTAGTCACCGCGCAGATTTTGATCAGATACTCCGAAAACAAAACTCGTACCAATGAGTTTTTTTGCAATCATTTGACCTTTACCAATCACTTTTCGTTAAAGGAAAACATCGCGAGGTAACCGGACTAATCCAGGCCACCCGGAGACGTGACCTTCCGTAAAATAAGAACAAAGCCAATTCTTAATTTAGGGGACAGCCGGCTGCATGGGTAAGTAAAATTTTTTGGAGTATGAACTAAGACTAATTTATTCCATTCTAGCTAGTGCTTTTATACACTTATAGCATAATTATATCCTTAATCTACGGCGATACGAACATTATCTTAAATGGATCAGCGCGGGCGCTAACTTCTGTCTGGTTATCGTGATGTCCTAATATGGTGCTGACTGGCAAACTGGATAACAGACTCCTCTAGGATGCAACGGAGAAAACGCTAAGATGAGGAAGACGATATAAACATATTATATACTCACGTTTGTCCTATAATGTATTTTTTTCAAAAATGGACGGCAAAGTGGACGTTGCCGGTTAAAAATTAGGTTGCGAGGTGCGTAGTTTATGGTCAGTCAAAAATTAAATAGTTAAAAAACATTGCAGTCTCGATTTCGGGACTGCAATTAACTGCAATGTTGCATACAAATTCCATTATTTGTCGAGTTCCAAACTTTTTAAAAGTTGAAGTGGCCATATCAAATGAAGGCATAGGTCCATTAAACAGCCAAACAGATGATCAGTACTTATTAATATAATGTTGGTACTGCGACTATTTAGCTGTCTCAAATAGGTTGGCGTATTTTCGGCAGAAAAATACACTTCGTTATTCAATAAAAAATAAATAAAAAGGCGACAAAGCAAATCTTATCAATTGTTTTAACTTTTTTCTGTGAAAATATATACGTAAGAACGTTGCTTCTGTGAAATATTTCTATTATATTTGTTAGGGTAACGGCAGAGTAGCGCAAAGGAGTCCGGCGTTTAGGTTGCACATAAATAATGATTTACGTAATTAAATATAATTTTTATAATAAGCCAGAAAATTTATTTCACATGTCAATCAGTGAAAAATAGTAAGTAACAAAGAGAACACGTCAATGTCATAGTAGGTAAGTAAAGCGGCCAGCAAGAAACCTTGCTTTTGATATAAACCTCAATACACCTCCTCAAAAGCAAAGTTTATTGTCTAACATATGCCAAATACGAAAGGCATATTAATTTATTATTATTAGTAACATAATATAAAACGTAATACGTAAAAAAAAAATTAAATCCGAATTCTAACCAAATGTACATTATTCGTTAAAAGGGTTTGAGACCCAGACCAGTTATACATTTGTTATGTTTTATGCTGGGCAGTGGTTTCGTCAACACATCTGCCAGCATTGATTCCGTGGATACATGTCCCAGAACTATGCTTTTGTTATCTCTTAAAGTCCCCCGTATGAAATGGTACTTTATATCTATATGTTTGCTTCTACCATGAAACACGGGATCTTGGGCAAGAAACATAGCAGATTGACTATCGGTATTTATAGAGATATCAGCATACCTTGGTAAACCTAGCTCAGTTAGTAAACTTTGGAGATATAGACCTTCTTTTAGAGCCTCCGCGAGACTAACATATTCAGCTTCACAGCTTGAAGTCGCTACTGTCCTCTGCTTTTTAGAAGACCAAGAAATGCTAGCCCCTCCTAGAATGAAAGAGTACCCGGAATAAGATTTCCTATCTATTGGGCAACTTCCCCAATCTGCATCACAGTATGCCTGAATTGACTTACCGGTCTTACTGTAAACAAGACCATAGTTTGCCGTTCCCTTAAGGTATCTTAAAACTCTTTTAGCAGCCTTCCAGTGACTCGAATCGGGATTATTTACGAACTGAGCGAGCTTAATCACAGTATTCGTAATATCGGGCCTAGTCGCTACCGATAAATACATAAGTGACCCTATAAGTTCGCGGTACGGCCATTTTTCTTTAACTTCACCCTCAATTGCCTTGCTGGGCATACTAATAGATAACTCGCTGGGAGTTCTGCAAATATTGCAATTAGATAAATTGAATTTTTCCAACACAGTCTTAACGTAGCCTTCTTGCGATAACACAATGCCATTGTTATCTCTCCTTATGTCAATTCCCAAAAAGTATTTAACCTGTCCATAGTCTTTGAGATCGAACTCATTTTTCAACTCATTCTTAAATTGTATAATGCGGTCTTCATGTTCTGATGCGATCAGTACGTCGTCAACAAAAACTAGTACAAATAAATGTTCGCCTTCGTGTTTTCTCATATAAAGACATGGTTCGTTGAGGCTTTGTAGTAATCCCATGTCTTTTAACTTCTTGTCAAATCGTTTATTCCATTGCCGGCCTGCCTGCTTTAATCCGTATAAAGATTTCTGTAATAGACATGTGTCGCCACCTGCTTCCAAATTTTGAAGCATTTCTTTCGCGTTCTTCACTACCATAGGATCTTCATTATTATCATACACCAGTTTAAGCAAACACTCTTTTAACAATCGAGGAACACGCATATAAATTTCCTCTTTGAGGTAACCGTTCAAATAAGCAGTGTTTATATCCAATTGATGAACCTCTAAGTCCATCTCTGCAGCAAGGGCCATCATAAGTCGTACTGTTTCTAGTCTGGCAACGGGTGCAAATGTTTTATCGTAATCCACTCCAAACCGTTGACTAAATCCTTGAGCCACTAGTCTGGCTTTCTTCTTGCTAGTTTTATCTACATTAACTTTAGTGGTCAATACATATTTACAGCCAACGACATTTGTATTTGGTGGCCTTTTGACGATAGTCCAGGTTCCTTTTTGCACGAGACTTCTTATTTCAGAGAGTATAGCGCCCTCCCATTCTAATCGTTCTTCACTACGTAGGGCATTATCTAAAGATATTCCCGTTGCTACACCTGCAAACTCAATACAGTCGCTGTATTCTTCAGTTGCGTCCTCTTCGTTTTCTATGCAGTCTCTGTATTCTTCAGCTACGTCCTCTTCATCTATCATGCATTCCCTGTATTCTTCAGTTGTGTTCTCTTCCTCAAATTCCCTATTACATTCTTCTACTTCAATATAATTGTAGACTTTTCTTGGTCGTCCTGGTTGTCCGGTGTGCAATAGTTTTGGCCTACCAGGTCCTCTTTTCAATACAGCTTTGCGAACTTCATTCGATATTCCTGCTTTTCGGCTGAATTCCTGTTCTCTCTCAACTGTTTCTGCCACAGGTGGCAAACTCTCATCTGACCCTATAATATCTTGTTCATCAGTTTCAAGTTCTCGTTCTCTTCCCACATTATTTGTCGTAATTGGCATGTTCACATGTTCTGTGTCTTTAGAGAGGGCAATTTCGACTTTTCCGTATTTTTCATCTATATTGTTTGTATCTTGAACCTTTACAGCATCTGTAGGAAGAAGAGCTTAAATTTCAAGAATGTCTTTTTCATCTCTTAACAACATGGTCTCAATGAGCACATTTTCATTGAATTTGATGTCTCTTGAAATTATAAATTTTCTTTCTTGTGGCACCCATACTCTGAAGCCTTTATTGGTCTTTGGATAGCCTGTGAATACTCCAGGTATCCCGCGGGCATCAAATTTGTCTTTATTTGGGCTTTTATTCAGAAAATGAACCTTCTCCCCAAACTTCCGTAGATAGTGGATCTTTACTGGTTTCTGGGTCCATCTCTCATATGGTATGTCACCTCCTAGACTAGATGTCGGGCATCGATTCCTAATGTAACATGCTGTATCGATCGCTTCGGCCCAAAAACCTGTGGACAACTCGCTACTTAAGAGCATGCATCTGGCCATCTCAATCAGAGTACGATTCATTTTCTCCGCTATTCCATTTTGTTGTGGCGTACGTGGCACAGTTAGCCTCCTCTGTATCCCTTCTTGCTTTAAAAAATCATTAAAGTCCGAATTACAATACTCAAGTCCGTTATCTGATTGAAAATATTTAATCTTCAATCCCGTATAGTTTTCAGCATAACTTTTGTAGAGTTTAAAGGCTTCCAAAGCCTTACTTTTATTCTTTAGAAAATATACGTCGCACCAACGTGAGCAGTCGTCGATGAAAGTGATAAAATATTTAGCACCAGATTTTGCTTCACATCTCATGGGACCTACTATGTCAGAATAAACAATGTGCAGTCTCTCATCACATGGACCGCTAGATTCAGAAAACGGTAATGCAGACAACTTACCTCTTGCACAAATATCACAATCACGCAGTACATTCATATTAATCGAACTTTGACTCACCTCATGACCAGTTTTCTGTAACAATTTAGTAACATCTTTGGCATTAAGATGTCCTAAGCGTTCATGCCAAAGTCTAAGATCTATCTTGCAATCCGCTACTGCGTTCGCAGATTCACATTCTTGAAGGCAATATAAGTTACCTCTTCGGTTCGCAATCAGCCTAACGTTGCCACTTTTGTCTAATACCTTGGCCATATTACGTGTGAAGTATACATCATAGCCATTATCCGTAACTTTTGCCACCGACATCAAGTTAGTTCTCAAATCTGGCACATACAAGGTGTCTTTAAATTCAATAGGTTGTGCTGAGCTCTCTGTCAATGCCGATAGTCTAACTAAGCCCTTACCTTGAACCTCCGTGCTCGTGTTAGTAGCCAACTTCAGTTTACCATTGTATTCTTTAAGTGTATCTCCAAATAAGTAAACGTCATTGCACAGATGGGACGTGCACCCGGAATCAAGCACCCACTGTTGTTTAAGGTCATCAACAATGTTGCATTCTTGTATACCTGAAATGTTTAAAGACATTAGTCCCTCATCTACAACATTACTATATTGCTTTGGTTTTGGGTTTGGTTCCCGACAATCCGCGGCTCTATGGCCGACTCGATTACAACGGTAGCAATTCATTACTCTTCTTTCATATCCACCGTTTCTGTCATTCCCCGAGTGGTCCTGTGGTCGTGACGTCCCTGGCTCTCCCTTAGTATTAACTCTCCAATTGTTCCAAGTCCTCCTTTTTTCACGTACATGCATTACATCATTTTCAGCAGTATTTACTTTCCTAGACTCGTATTCCTCTAAAATCTTTACCTTGAGAACCTCTGGTTTCGGTAATTCATCTCGGCTTTCAATGGCACAGCGAAAATTTGTAAAACTAGATGGCAAGGTATATAATAACATGATAGATAAAAGATCATCGTGGATCTTCACCTCCATTGCCCCCAATTTATCCACTGCGTCGAAAAATGTCCCAATTTCTTCGCGAATATCACCGGATTCATTAATTTTATGCAACAATAGTCGTTTTAATAACATTGCTTTCCTAGCGGGCCCCCGAGAGGCGTAAATAGACTCTAGTCGCAACCATACCTCCCTCGATGACTTGCAGTCCCTGACGTGGCGTAGTTCTGATGAACTAATGCATAATATTAGGTCAGATTTTGCTTTGGCGTCTTCTGTTAACCACTTTTCTAAAGCGGCAGCTTCCTCTTGAGTTTCGGCTGGTTTAGTTACATTACCGTTCGTGTACTTCCACAAGTCATTTTTTATGAGAACGGCTTCTGCTTGCAGCTTCCAACTGTCGTAGTTCTCCTTGGATAAAGCATCAATACGTACATGTGCGCTCATTTTATTTCGTAATAAATTTTACAATCGTCGTCACTTAATCACTTTTTGCAACCGGTTTCTGTGCCCATAACCATTGTTAGGGTAACGGCAGAGTAGCGCAAAGGAGTCCGGCGTTTAGGTTGCACATAAATAATGATTTACGTAATTAAATATAATTTTTATAATAAGCCAGAAAATTTATTTCACATGTCAATCAGTGAAAAATAGTAAGTAACAAAGAGAACACGTCAATGTCATAGTAGGTAAGTAAAGCGGCCAGCAAGAAACCTTGCTTTTGATATAAACCTCAATAATAATAACTTTTTTCTGTGAAAATATATACGTAAGAACGTTGCTTCTGTGAAATATTTCTATTATATTCGTATTTATTGCGCCATTTTTAAGAAAAGCACTATATATGACTCGGCTGGAAGGCTACTAGCTGGCTTCGGATTCAATTAAACGGACTTCCAAGGTCGTCCGTTTAAAACGAATCCTCAGCCAGCAAGTAGCTACTTCCGAGCCTCGACAATTATGTACTACTAGCTGTTGCCCGCGACTTAGTACGCGTGGATTTGTATGTTGGTGGTTATATATTTTACTTGAGCATAGAACATTATGCAGCAAAAGATATCAGCAGGGACGGTTAATAATTTGTTAATAATTATACAACGCATGAAATTTGTCTTTCACAAACTACGAAGTTTCAAGCCCCTAACTGAAAATAATTGTTCTCGATATAATCCCTCTCAATTTTTAGATTTTCAAGTCCACTATTTAAAAAAAATGTTCGCTCCCGATGCAAACTTTATCAATCAGTTTTCGTCTATTTTAATATAATGCCCTTTTACCAAGTTTTATGTTCCTAGCTTAAAGGAAAACTTGAATCACATATAAACTTACATCACATTCTTAAACATCTTGATAAAATTTTTGATCTCCATACAAACTTTCAACCCCTTTTTCACCACCTTAGGGGATGAATTTTCAAAAACGCTGAAATTAGTTTTCTTGTTTTTTTTAATAATATATCTTTTACCCAAGGTTCGAATTCATAGCTTAAAATAAAACTTGAACCCCATACAAAGTTTCATCCCCTTTTAACCCCCTTAGGGGTTGAATTTCTCAAAATCGTTTCTTATCTCTTGTACACAATATAAATGTGACCTGGTGTGCAAATTTCAACTTTCTAGCTTTTGTAGTTTCGCCTCTGCGTTGATGAGTCAGAGTCAGTCAGGACACGTGCATTTATATATATATATATGTCGTGTAGGAGGTTAACAAGTCTATGAAAATATATTTATTATTCAATCCTTATCACTTCAAATTAAATCTTACACAATACTTAAAAATTACCTAAGAACTAAAAATTTTCGATTAACAAGTTCAATATTATGACAATCAAGGGACACTGTTTACACATTTATGTGCAATGTCAATAATCTTGTCTGGTCATAAAACCGTTTCAGAAACCATTAATTATATCCAAGATAGACATATCATGTTTGAGACGTTATCTTGTATCAACGGCTATCAGCGATCGCCCATCATTGTATACGAAACTGAATTAATAGCTGAATAGTTTCATCATATGCAAATCCATTTCCCCTCAATTTACTATATTCGACCACGATTTCCAGACGTAAAGACAAAGGGGGCGAAAATGTTTAATTCACGTGTTTTTATCATAATCGTAGTAGGGGTTCAGACAGATTACTTCACACTATAGCAGATACGCCACTACCAAAGATATAAAATATACCCTCCAGAATTAGTCTAGTAGCGGCCTAACGCCATACGACCTTATACTCTCGGACATACGACTACATGCAGTACTGGTCAGAAGTTTAAACTTACCCTCTGTTTTCGGTACAAATGAGTACTTTTCCGCGATATTTTTTTGCAGTTCGGATGTCGAAATTTGTTTCCAACTGATCCGTTATTGTTTCCAGAGATGTGTTTGCTTAGTCAGACACAATTTACATACATTTCTAAAAAACTCATTCCCTAAAATCTTATAGGCATGACGGGTTAGAATTAGAATTACAACGAATTGCGTCTATGGATTGTCCCCGACGCGACGTGTCCGACGTGTGTGCGCATGACTCCATATTATCTGCCTAAATTTGTTTCTGTTTCTCATATCAGTCTAAGGTAAGCGACAAAGCTTTGAGCATTGTACGTTTAAAGTGGCAAGACCATATATTATGGAATGAGTTGTTTAGAAATGTACGAAAATTGTGTCTGACTAATCAAACACATCTCTGGAAACAATAACGGATCAGTTGGAAACAAATTTCGACATCCGAACTGCAAAAAAATATTGCACAAAAGTACTCATTTGTACCGAAAACAAAATAAGGGTGAACAAACTTTTGACCGGTACTGTATATCTGACGTTCATGTTTGCTTGCACGCATTAAACTGGTTATTTCCAATATTGTTTGAAAATGGGTATCTGCTATTGCAGTATTTTATCTTTAGCTCAATTCCCTAGAGTTCGTTGTCTGTCTTTTAGCTCACTACGGCTGTCATCGTTCGTCTTGTTTAAAATTCGTCCCTCCGCAACTCCGATATGCAAATTCCAAGCGACATTCGAATACAAAAAGCTCGAACGCGGTGGCAACGAGTAAATCAATCGATCAACGCCGGATATACTCGTAGGATGTCTTCTATATGTCTTCATTGTGTTCATTAGCGTCGAGACCGGGCCGCGGATCGACCACACCTGCCTTCGGAATATGTCCGGCATTCCGCAAAAACCATTTAAATGAACGCCCCTGGTTTTGGATGCGCTTAAGTTGTGCTTCTGTTTAGGTTTTCGTTTTTTTAGGTATAAACTTTAAATTACTTACTACCTACTTACTTGTATATATATTTATGTATATCATTTCGAATGGGTTAAGTAGTTTTATGCTACCTTTTCTAAAAAGTTTTTGATTTACAGCGAAATAAAAAAAAATGGTTCCCATTTAATTAACATCGTACTTATCTCCATCGATTGAAATTAATATGACACAGTATTGTTCAATAAAATGACTTACTCGTTAGTGATTCGTCTTCAATACGAAACCGAGGCGTATAAGCGTCTTATAAAAACACAATAGCGCCGAATTGGGACCGTTACGCGCGGCTATTACGCTATTAAATACCCTAATTACAGATCAAACTCCGTAACCACAAAGGCTTCATCTCGCACCGTTTTTCGACTTTTGTGTCGTAAAAAGTTTATTATGGGAGCGGTTGATTAGCGGTTTTAAAATAACACAGGGGTTCCGCATAACACCGCTCGGCAGCACAATGGAGGAAACCTCTATTGTCTGAGACGGATCCGTGTTTCAGATTAGGATTAAACTCGAATTAATTAGTAACGTAGGCCTAGCTCAACACACAATACGCGATAGTTGTATATGGATAATATCACAGAATGCAATTTCAACAATAGCTTCAAAATGATTCAGTTCAATTGGATTCACATGAACGCGGTGAAAGGTAGCTTGAATGCTTTTGAGATGTTACATGAAGGTTAAATCAATCTGTGTCTTTTAAAATATGTTCTTTGCCTTTGCCTTTTAAAAATAACGATGGAGTCATAAAAGAACGTAAGATGGAAACAATTGAAATCACAACTAACCTACGGAAGTCACGCGTGCATGAGGTTTGCGGTTTTTAGGTTTCAAGTGAGTAAATTACATGATAGCCTGATAGGGTACACACCATTGTATAATATATTCCTTTGAGTGTGCTTTGTACGATGTAGCAAGGTCAGTATTCTCCTTCATTTAACAAAACAGGTACACTGACAATCATGAATATCTACAGATGTGTAATAATCGTTCCCGTCCCGTGGTAAAGAAGCCTCCACCTCCATGATGACGTTTAACGCGTGGGAAAATTAGTTTACTTTTCCTTACAAATATTTTTATACATGTACCTACTTATAGATACGTATCTAAAGTTATTAGTACGTCTACTTATACCTTCCAGCAAACTAACACGCATAAAATAATGGGACTCCATTATTTCATGCCTTATTTAATTTGCCTATTGGCAGTATCTGCGCCACATATCAGTGATAATTATAGCTAAATGTTTACTCGATTTCAAACATTCTCAATTGAATTTGGTACCATAACATCCACTGGTCGATCGGTTTAATTAGACCTGTAGTGGCAATGGCAGCGACCTTGCAATATTTTCTCAGGTCGCAAAAAGTGTACTCAAAACATTAAACTCGCAAAACACTACTCACTAATCGAATTTAAACTGACAAATAACACACTCACAAATAATTAACCTTGTCCCTCAGAGGTCACGCAGCTCTTAACCCCCCAATTGGTAACAAGGTAACCTAACTAGATTGGCAGAGGCTAAGCCAAGATTCACGACATTAAATGTAACGCGGCGGCTTGTTATCAGGGGCAGTATTTACGAGGGCAACTATTTACCTTAACTCTAAGCACCAGCGGGTAAGCCATAAACGTAGTCAACCGTCCATTTTCCCGATATCGCGACTACGGGCAGACACGCAGGCTTTTTCAGCTAATATATTGTAAAAAGATTTAAAGAGCTCAATTACGTTGATCTAAATTCATCCTTAAGTTCTCACAGTTAGGTTTAGTTTTGTTTGAATAGAGGGGTTTGTTAATGAGATTTGGTCGGACAGGCATGTATTAGCATAACGACCCGAGCGCCCCTTAACGCAGCATGCTTGGTCACGCTGACCCCCGACGTTGCTCGCAATTTTCCCGCTTTCGTGAAAAGTGTTGCGACTATTTAAAAATGTACGTGATATTTAAATACATTGAAGTAATTTGAAAAGAAATACGAGTAGAACATTGTAACTTTGTAGGGGTACCACCAACTTAAGTTGTTATATTATAACCCAATGAAGAATGGGCATTTTAAGAAGCTTATCTTATTCTTAACATCATTAACATCAAACATTTATTCAGCAAATAGGCCATAGGGGCACTTTTACATGTAAATTTTTACAAACAATAAAATTAACCCAAAATTACATAAAAAATTGCATTAAGAATTTGGATTATCTATACCTGACCGTCGTAGAATGTCTCTGGTTTATATGCATTCTTAAAGAGACGGTTCTAACAAAATAATCAACTGATATAGATACATAAGGTAGTGTGTTCAATATCTTTAATTTTTTTTTAGATTATGCGAAACTTTCATTTAACTTTGCAAACAAGTTAGGTTCATTCATAGCGTTATCGCACATTGCACGTAGGCACACTGAAGAAAGACAGTCATGAATAATTATAATGATTGATATTTACTTATTGTTACCTTTTAGTTTCAAACAGTTCAACGTTTAGTGTCCCTACTAGGATAGAAAGTCAGGTGGACTTTGTGTATTGGGGTTATAATTATAATATATATAATACCTACTCATATTTTATAATAGATCTTAGTTTTTTCAACAAACAACAATATTCACATTTTTGTAATAAGGATAAGACAAAAACACCAAAAACCAGTTAGCGCTGAAAATTTATTAAAGCTAACACACGTAATTTTTCTAGCAACCGAAGCGAACGCCTGCTGGGTGTCAGACAAGCATGGCTTCTAAACTTATGTTACCAGTGCATCAATATCTCTCAATTTAGGAGATTTTTTGAATTTACTCTCTCAATGAACTCTGGTCGATATTGCCTAACCCGCGCAGTCTATGTGCTCTGTCCACGAAACCTCGAGCACACCGCTATTCACAGCACAGTTAAGCCAGCTTATCAACTAGATCGAACAAAGGCTACTTACAACTGTTCTTAATCGTCATTTCACATACGGTCTCTACTGACGCACGTTCGTCTTGCCTGAAAGTGTATGCGTTTCCATACGGTACGGTTTGCAAAATAAGTAAACTTTTACCTTATCTATGTAAAGCCTGACCAGTAATATATGATCATTGTCAAGAGGGCGCTGTTATTCTATATGTATAGGGTGACAGTTTAGTATAGTATGAAAAAAAAATAGTTCCAGTGAAATTTCCTAACATATATGGCGCGTGATCATATAGTCACGGTCTGACTTTAATAATTACTGATGTGCCGTCGGAATTTCCAAAATTGCAAAATTTCCACTAGGGAAAATTTTGGTAACTTCTCATAATTGTGTATGGGAATCTAAATTTTCAAAATACAAGCTTCTTTTGTTTCTTGTGAAATTGTCCTGAAATTTTCGAGAACTTTTCCAACGTTGTGTAAACTTTTCGTAACGTCTACATCTGTCCTTATATGCGCGTAAGCTATTAACTTCCGTCAACATAAGTGAAACTTTAAGTGCGATTTTGAACTTTGAATTACAAAAGTGCGATGAACGATTGTGCGACAGATCGCTATTGCGATAAACTGTTGGTCAACAGAACCGATTCTCGACGAACGTTTGTTCGAAACATCAGTATTGCGGTGTCACTGCTACTCGACGGAATGCTTCTACATACAACGCAGCCTTAGTGCGACAATTTATAGATCATCTGATATATTTTGCGACAAATACTTGTACTAAAGCGTCACATTATAGATCGATTGATCGATTTTTTGACAAACGCCATTGGTACAAATTTTATATATGTTTTATTCAGACATGTTGTTTAGTCTATCGCTCCTCCATTTCGCAAATAATGGGGGCGATTTTGCTCGCTTCGCGGTCTGCACTGGCCACAATGGGTTTCGAGCGATATGCATAGATATGCGTTAAGCGATGCAGCCCATGCAAATGTGTTGTGCTCGTGAAAGGCTTCACTCCCACGCTGCTTTCCAATAATGGTGCTGCTACCCTCACTGTGAAATCTTATGAAAGTTAAGACTTAAGACGATTCTTCTATTACAGCAGGTGAATGAAGAAGAAAAACGTAACTTCATCTTTATCACAAAATAAGTAATTAGTATTCCATAGAGAATGGACACGTTTTACTTAAAATTACTTCACCCCGAGGCGGTAAATTGATAAAAACTACGCAGATCTCGATCTCTTCCAAATTCGACGATTCAATCTCAACAGATTTTTCAGAACTAAACCTTATATATTGGTCCTTTCAGTCCTGCTCTACTCAACTACAAAATAAAACTTACTCCATCAAGTGTCTTAGAAAGCACGGTATAAAAGCGCTGCCTGAAATTCAATATGCATTTAATAATTATATTAGGAGCCCGTTTTGATTTTACTTGTTCTATCAGCTAGCGAACTGTTGATAGATGAGCAGATGACAGATGAAATCCATGACAGTTGCAGAACAAGAAATTAAATGATAATCGGGCTTAAATAATCCATTATTAGGTATATGAATAGAAAGCCAAGTACTAAACAAGTAACGACGCCAAAAAGAAAAATCACAAAGCATCTTAGGTTGCTTATATTTTAATAAGTGGCCGCTTTTTCATAGGCCGGTGCCGATCTTGATAGTGTGTGTTCGTGTGAATGGCCTACGTCGGCTTATTGTTGCCTCACGCATCGGGGACCGCGATTATATGCAAATGAGATGTCATAACACGTGAATAATTACTAGCGGCCACGAGTCGCCCTTTCGGGCCGCCCGCACAAATTGGATTTACGTGAAATGAAATGCAAGTTTTGCCGCCGGGACCCGACGTTGATGTATGAATTTGCCTTTATTATTTAGAACGCGAGTTAATCCTCGCTTATATAGACGGCAATCGAATGTATATCCCGATTATTTTGGCCTTATAATACTTATTTCTATGTCTGTTAGACAGCTTAGGATGACAACTGCAGTACCATGACTGTTGCAACCTTAGAGTCCGTCTAAGTTAACTCTTCACCGAGTTTCACCGAATAAAATGTGGAAGTGTATTACAGTCACCATCAGATATATCGGAGCGGCCGAGGTGTTCACAATATCTGAACACGCACTCTAACGCCTTGACAATAGAGGCGTGTTCAGATATTTGTGAGAGCCTCGGCCGCTCAGATATATCTGATGGCGACTGTACAAACGCCATATTTTCATAGAAATTTGACTTGTAAGACATCTCCACACTTTGCCATTGCAGAGTTAGCTTAGTCTCACTATTCTGTAGCGGCGTTGACGCGGGAGTTGTCACTGTCAGTTTCCTTTATCAAATGTATGACGTTATCATTAAGTTGTCGAAAGAACCTGTACGTGTTGCCTTCGGTTTGCGCACCCCTCCCAATTGTTCGGGACACCACTGTCTTCCCCATATCTAGATGTAACTGAATGTGCCGTAAAAATAGTAGATTATTAACTAAGGGATGAAATGGTGCCTGCCTTTCACCCGAGTTAAACACTCTACTTTCATTTCGAATACTAGGAAAGTACAATTATATGTGCATTAAAAAAAACACGGTTCAGTATAAACTTCAGTAGTATTTCTTGAGGGTATACCTAATTTCAATTAACCATTTAGGTAAAAATATCGTTATTTATGGAATGGGGAGTTAATTATCAGAATGGAAAATATACAGCAAATTCATTTACTTAAAACAAAAAATTCAATTGCTTATTGAAATTTTGTGCCAAATATTAAAAGAAAAATAAAAAAAAAACGTACTTAGAAAGTACTTGCAGTGCTCTAGAGCAGAAACGTATCATTTTCTGAACACTTTTTAGGACAACAACGATCCACTTTCAGAGCATGAGAAATGAAAAATACTGTTCCTGGTCACTTATTGTTTTAGTGTAATGTTTACTTTCAAACAAAGTCTTTAGCGATATTATGTTTAGAAAATGACATTTACAATTTTACATTTAGAAAAGCTTACAAAATTCTAGAGCACCTATATACCTACCTAGTATGGTACCTATTACCTATTTGAAATCACTACACCTTATAAAACAAAGTCCCCCGCCGCGTCTGTCTGTTTGTGTGTATGTATGTTCGCGATAAATTCGAAAACTACGGAACGGATTTTCATGCGGTTTTTTTATCTATCAATAGGGTGAAGGTTTAGGTGTATAATTGGTTACGGTTTTGTGTCACCCATGCGAAGCCGGGGCGGGTCGCTAGTTACTAATAGTTTTGACAGATGTATTGCCATGAAACATTGTAAGGTTTTGGTTCGTACCGTAAATAATTACTACATTACTGTTTCCCAATTACTACCTATTCCTTAATTGTATGGGAATGGATAATAAGCGCCGGTTATAACTACAAGTGATGGCTATAATGGTGAAGTAGGTATAAAATAATAGACGGTAATGTTAACAGTCTGTACCTATAACTAGTTAAAATTTCGTTTTAGCTTTATTATTGACCGAAGCGAAGCGAAGGTCTCCGTTTCAGCTTGGGCATGAATTGTTTTGTATGTCCGGATGTTCTCCTCTACAGGTCGCATTTCCCAACCGATTTTCGTTAAATTTTGTGAGCAGGTTTTATAGTTTTTTTTTGTCCATTTAGTTTTTGGAATTTTATCAAGTTCGCGAGGTCTACAGCTCACAGCACAGCCACTAGCAAAACGCGTAAGTAATATTGAGATAGAATTGTTTTATTCTAATAAGGCGGTTGTACAAAACCGTCTATAACAGTAATAATTATTACTTAAAACTGTAATGTTTTATATTTCTGTTTTTAGTTATTTTAATGTCGATTCTGGTTATGTTAATGCAAGTTAATAGTATTCTCTAAAAGGTTAATTAAATAGTCCGTGGATCTCTTATTAAATACCAGATTATTGCAAAGACATAAAGCCTACCGATATTATGTTAAAGTGTGACTATTAGTACGTACCCACCAAATAAATAAATGATATTTGAGTGCTATTTACTCCAATGTAAACCTATCACTTTCTTTGCCATGAACGTAATATAACGAGTTAGTAATTAAAACCGACAACAAATGATTTCGGTCAGTAAAATTTGTAATTTCGAAATTGGCGTGTCCGATGAGCGGGTGCCGCCCTAATGGGGGCTTGCGCCACATAAGCTCGTACTTATATTTACATACCGAGCCGAGCGTCAGTTGCTGGGCTCTTTTTCTGTTAATGTATGTAAATGGGAAACAATTAGGCGAGTTAAAACACGGGGTAGGCAGTCTAGGCAAGAGCGAGCGCCCCTTCCGCTGAGTCGCCATATGTTAGTGGGCGGGCGGGTGCTTGCCGCGCGAGGCATGTTATCAGACGGTTTTTATGAAGGGTAGTCTGCTTGATAAAAATATACTTACACGTGAATTTAAGACACGAACGGCGGTTCCGAACTTCCTGCTTGTACCATTAAAAAAATCGTAATGTAAATCAATTTGAACTAAATAGTTTTGAACGTAGACTGCAGCGATGGTTTGATTGAAGGAAAATTTGTCGTACGCTTACCTGTCCTGTATTGGCTACAGTTAACTAACTACTGTGTTGACTAGGAATCAAATAATTGTAAAAGGTTATGTGATTACGGAGTTCTAGAGAATCCGATGAATTAATCTAAAGTTAGACTTATATTGACCGGGATATAGACCGTGATTACCTTTTGTATTGTTTTTGTAATCACGGTCTATATCCCGGTCAATAAAAGTCTGGTGAAACTAACCGTGAATCATTCAAAACTCTTAATCTAAAGTTTTAGGTACGTAAGCAAGATATCTCATGAGGTATCTAAAGCATGCAGAGCAGTGTGATGTGATATTGTTTTTAGGTCTTCAGCTCCTATATGTAGCCTTATGGATACACGCATGAGCGGGAATTGGTGTTACATAATTTATTAAAATTCAATCAAAATCATTCGGTCACTATTTTGTGATGATCAATATCAAAACTGAAATTCATATCATACAATAAAGAAAAAGTGACTAAGTCTACCGGTGGCCGAGGCGGGAATCGAATCTTCAGCTTTACGCGGCTAATGTCCTGACCACTAGACCACCCGGCCACCGCCAGACCGGCCGGACCGTTAAAAAATTTAGACTAGCTACGTACCTAATATCCTATGCTTTTAAACGAGCAATTCTTGTATATTTATATATTTTGGGGACCTCGGAAAAGGCTTTAATGATTTCGATAAAATTTGCTGTATGGGAGTTTTCGGGGGCGAAAAATCGATCTAGCTAGGTCTTATCTCTAGGAAAACGTCTGAGTTTTTGTATGTTTTCCGAGCAAAGCTCGGTCTTCCAGATATTCGATTCCTTGAGTAACCTGAGATCAGGCTTCAGGCTGCAGTTGGAAAACTAATTAAAGATTTATGTGTAAAGGTATAATTTTCCCGCCGTCTCCATGCTCTGTTTAGTTGGTTATTGTCAGCCTCGTGTTATCTATAGTTTTATGAAAATCGGGAGGACAGAGGAGAACATTTTTGTATGAAAACTTGCAACTTTAATACATTTTTTTTTTCAAATGACTGCATGTAAAATGAACTCAAAATCAGTCAATTGATTCAATTGTATGCAAGCTTTCTTTCTCCACACGATTCTTACAAATGAAAAATAAATGCAGCTTTCCCCACTCAACCCCCTAAATTTCCCCTAAAAAAATAAGCGCTTTTTTTTTAAGTCTTATTTACAGTATTAATGGTGGTATTCGCTATAAGTACACATTTAAAACAACTAAGAAACAAACTATTTGAGTAACATAATAAAATAAGTACCCTAACCGGGGATTCGAACCCAGGACAATAGGCATTAGGCGGGTCACTATCACTAGAAGGTCGTTAAAATAAATACGAAAGAAGAAGTTCCCTTTTGGGGAGTTTTCTCGCAGCTGCCGGTGCTATATTAATCTGCCCACTAAAAGATGGATCATGCAATGCACACTAACTCATGCACAATACACCAAACATTTATAGATAACAAGTTGGTAATCTTTGTTAAAAAATTATACAACAATCTAGTTATCGTGTGCTAGATCCAATCAGTATGCATTCGTGATACCTACGTTATTAGTTATTACAATGATTCTACCCTGAGGCTACGCTCACATGAGCGTCAATCTTGAATTAGATATGTTTAATGTAGGTATTGCTATTAAATTAAATTCGTATTAATATGAGTATCCGCTTCCGCTAGTCATTAAATTTTTTTAAGAAAGTTACATAAAAATTAAACCGTTTCTTGCTCTTGAGTGTAAATAAGTACACAGAAACAGATACTGCTGCATTTATTGCTAAACGCCACTTACACCATTTCACTAACCCGGAATTAACCGGTTAAACCGTTAACCCAGTGTCAAATTGTACTGGTAATCATGGTAACTCCAGGTTTAACCGGTGAACCCCGAGTTAGTGAATGGCGCAGGTATTTGTACCATGGTTACCAGTACAATTTGACACTGGGTTAACGGGTTAACCAGTTAACCCCGGGTTAGTAGGATGGTGGAAAATATTGGGAGATGATGAATTTAAGACGCAGGCAATGTTTGGTTTTTCTAGTATTGTTAGTGTGTTCTTAAATGCTTTATTTTTTTCCATTTGTTGTAAGTTCGATACAATTTTTGCATCCTACGTGTCTTAGACGTAAAGTATACGAATTATTTCATCCGTTTCATAATAAAATGCCTTATTACAATTTATAATTTTAAAACTAACACGGGATAGGACTTAATCGCGTACAAACTTACGTTTATTTATGGCCTGACGTTTCGAACGTGACGTTACGTTCGTGGTCACAGGCAGACTGGCGAGGCTGGTCAGGCCATAAATAAACGTAAGTTTGTACGCGATTAAGTCCTATCCCGTGTTAGTTTTAAAATTATGAGTGAAAATCGTGTTAGTTTAAATCTGTATATTTTTACAATTTATTTGCATTATACAATTTAACAATATTATAGATACAGACAATGTAATTTCCTTTGTACCTTAATATTGACTATGAATATTATAATCTAGATTTGATGAAAATCTTTAATTTTATATATTAAAGTCAATTATTACATATAATTCATAACTTTCAGGCTATTATCAAGTATATAAATAGGTTATTGTTACTTGTTGCATTTGATAGCTGCAGCTGTTACTTTTTTTAGTTGATAGGTAAGGTAATCATAGTCTGCTCCATAGGTATGGACAATCAAACTGCCATTTTATAATCAGGGATTTATGTATAAAAGATCGGGATAAGTAGGAAACATTATCCCATAATATTTATCTCTCTTCATCATAAGCTTAGCTTTAAGTGAAGAATGACATTTTCCTTTATTTTTCTCGATGATTTCAGTTAGTAATCAGTTTGGGATAAAAACAACATCAACAGTTCAACACCTTTACGTTATTCTTATTTTAGTAATTTATCTTTCACAGCTCCAGTGCTAAAAAGGTTTTCTTTTTTGAATAATTAGAATTTGCGTTAGCACTTAGCGGCGGCGGGAGGAGCCTGCGCGGCGCCGCCCCGTAGCGCCCAATGGGCGGGCTCGGTCCGAGAACCGCGGTCACCGGTCGCGGACACACCGGTAATCGATAATTTTCTCTGACTTCTGGAATGTGAGACTTTTGAGCGATCATTCGTTCAGAGATTAGCTACTTAATGAGCTATTAAACGAGAGTTGAAATCGATTTATTAAATAGTGGTTTTTTTTTTGTAAGTTATTGTTTTTCAGGACCTTTTGTATATATCGGCCTTATTATATAATGTTTACAAAATAATTAAAATCTATTTATTAAGTATAACTTTAGCCAATCTATACATCATGTGTACCGTGTCTGATGTTGGATTACTAAGAATGTGAATAAAAAACCGTTGTCAATGTTGTCATATGGCTTTAGATTGGCTGATGCTATGAGCGCCTCCCTAAGGGCGCGATTTCTACTACACTACAAGAATGTGGTAAACATCTTTCACAAATCCACAGATGTTGCAGTTTATAGGATAATTTAAATAATAATTGGTATAATAAGGTATAATAAGGATTATACAGATGATTTATTTTGAGGAGTAGGCACTTACTACAATATTAGATTTCCTAGATGTTGGCTTCGCTATAAGCAATGCGTCCTTCACGTTGAATGGTTACAGATTTAACAATGCTTCTTCATTTTAATGTTATTAATTCACATGTAACTTGTAACAAAAAAAAAAGTCATTCTTTGTACGTTTTAAATAAATAAATCCCTATGAAACGAAAACAAAATACCTTACAAAATCAAATTAACGGATGCGACCCGAAGAAGTCAATCGTGTAGAACGTGGGGCTGAATGAGAATAGGTCTTTGTTCTACAGGTAGGTGTCAGATCGTATGTCACCGCTTGGGTGGTCCGAGATAGATAGCACAAATATTTTGAGCACATTATGATTTAAATGGGCACTGTGCGGGCCGGCGCGGCGCGGCATTGTAGTCTTGGAGCACGACGAATGTCACTTGTTTGAGCCACCATTTAGACCTGACCCTGCAGCGGGTTGACCTGGTCTTTACTACTATCCATTTCCCCTTTCTAACCTTTGCGTGCGGGGAGACCGGTAGGCCAAGACGGCGTGGCTTTTGTGTATTTTGCGTGTTGTTTAGAATCCCGACTGCAGTGGCAATGGGCGAGGCGCTATTGTGTTCGTAGGGTGACACCTTACTCTTTTGTTGCTGAAGGCGGGTTGTGAAGCGTGTGTTAATGAGAATAGCATATACTAAATATGTTTACTGCCTAAATCACAATTTTTTTGTTACATTTTTTTTTTGAAAATAAAATCTAAGAACTTCTGTATGTATATAATCTTATCTTTAAATCACACATTCATAAACCAACTTTAGCCTATGACTACTGTGTTTCGAGCTAAGTATGTTTTATTTGAGAATATAAATTTATGTGATTCAAACCCTTCAGCTGTTTTTGTGTGAAAGAGTAAATAAACATGCACATATTAGTACATACCTACCTACATCCATTAATTATTACAAAGCTTAACGTTTATAATATTACCAAAGATAGATATAACTCCGTAATAGATGGATACAGTCTAAGGAAAAAACATGCCTCGAAAATCACGGAAATTTGATTCTCGATCAGATGGCGCCACTAGTTTTGGCCTACACTGGTATAGAGGGCGTTGACTGTTTCGTTTGTTATTTATAATTTTAACGCATACCAGTGAAAGAACATGGGTCAAAATCATATAAAAATAATTAATGCAAATAAAAAAATCATTTATCCATATTTAAATACATTTTATCGTATTTTTATAAATATTTATTTTTAGTTTTAAAGTGTGTCGACAGATGGCAGTGAATTTACTGGGGTTACAAAATTTACTATGACAGTACCGCTCTAGGTATAAGTTACTCTATGATATTACCTATCCAAGTATTGTGACATCCCACGGAAAAGGCACCTTATGAGGGTTTCTAGTTTCGGAAATATTCAATGTTTTGTAAAAAGGTGAAAAATTGCTCAAATATTTTTTATTGTGTGATCTCAATCATTGATGCTTAACGTTTGTTTACCTGTTTTTATTTTTATTATAATATATTTTGGTTGCCATAGAAGACAAGCGGCTTTGAGGTTCGATGACCTCAGATATTACCAATGGCAATGTGTCGGGTATTGGCATTTTTCAGCAATCCAGTGGCAGATTTATTGGCAATTATATTCGTATTTAGTCCTGGATAATTTTAACAGTGTAGTAGTCTCGATCGCTGGCCAATCTGACGCGAATTTAGAGTCGCCGAGATGAAAGAAAAAATTACCAACTGTCATGATGACATTCATATCTTTTTCGCGCGCCATATAACGCACATGTCGCTTTATGAACAATTTATGTTTTATTGAGTAATTCTTAGTTTTCCCGTAATAATCAATGCAGTTATACCTAAAAAGACGATATGCGGTGCAAAGTGCACATGGAAAGTGAAAGTTATAAAATATCGGAACGTAAGTACATTATCATCAGGAGATAATTGAAGCAGTCTTCATTTTCCAAATTCTTGCTAATATAAGGTGCTAAAAGTGTTCCCGTGGGGAAACTTGGAGGTGTGATACAATAGTTTATGTACTTATCCTCCCTTTATTATAAAATACCTATACAATTTTGTATCTAATTCTTATACATTCTCGTGTGACGAGTTTGTCTATGTCCTTGTGGGACATTGTTTAAGGGTTGACTTGAAAATACCCATATGTCGCGTGGCGACATGGTGTTATGTTATCTTTGTCCGTGGGACATTCTGGGAGATGTTGGCTTAAAAATATCCACATGTCGCGTGGCGACATTGTGCCTCGTTCGTGGAACGAGGGTCAGATCTTTTTAAAATGACTTCAATTACTATGCTCATTGCATAGCAAGAAGCCCTTCGTCCGTGGGACAAGTAAGAGAACCGAATATTCAATAATAAAATGGAATTAAATATATGACCAGAAACACGTCATCCGTGGGATGATAATACACGAAATGTCTTTTAATAGCTAATTAATTTCTTATAATGACATTAGCAGCTGAGATTGACCTAACAAGAAACCCAAATATCTGGATCAAATTTAGCGCATCTTGTCACAGTCATGGACGGGGTCCTGTGTCATGTACATAAATATCAACTAGCTTATTCTAGTATTGTATGCTAATTAAGTGCTGACTTATTGTTTACAAATAATAACATTATTCTGGAAGCTGCTGGAATAAAATATTTGGATTAAGGTCTGTACCAAACACTTATAATATATGCTGAACCCTTTTGAGGCATGTCATTTTTATTATTCCTTTGCTAATCAAAAATTCTGTAGCCTTATCCAGAAGAGAGGCAGTCAGTAAATAAATAAGTGACTCAGTAGTGCACTTCATAGTCTTCATACCTACTCATATTATACTAATATGCAAAAGAATGCTATCAGCCTTTATAAGGACAAGATCCAGACAGCTGCCTTATTATGAAGATCAAATCTGGGGGTTCATGGTTCATGGCATATACTATTTTCATTAACACTTCTTACAAGCTTCCTATAGCTTAAGCTTGTTTCATAAATTTCATAATATCATATTGTTAGAACGGAATTTTTTTCCTTTTGCAGGCAGTTTGGTAAATTGTCATACATGTTGACTAATACATTCCTTCTAATATCATAAGGAAAAATAACCCTTTAAGGGTTACTCAATTCAATTCAATTATAAATATAAATACTAATTTATTTTAGCCACTCTCACAAGAAATATAAATATCACAACAAATTATGATAATATTTCTTATTCTTATTCTTGATATGTTCCCGGATAGCCCAGTCAGTTGTGCATTAAATTTTTTAGGTTCTCAAAGCCCAATTGCCTTTGATGAAAATAATCGAACATGACATAATTTCCATTTCCTTCAGAAATATGAATTATATATTGAATTAAATCAAGAGTTTATTCCTCCTTCAAATTACAGATAATGAACAGTAAGTTGTATAAAATACAAAACTGTAGGTGAACAAGGGTACTTACAATACCAAAGACTATACATAGAAAATTTTAATCAGTCAGCCATTGGATGGATGTCTAATATCAATAAATTAAAAATTCTGAGCAAGTCCAAAGCTCCAAACTCTCATTTATTTAAATTATTTACCAAACTTTTGGGCCTTTTATAAAGGCAAGGCAAATTGTGGCAACATTTTTCCTACAATTGCTTGGAACCCTTTCACAAAATGGTAGGGTTCAATTTAGCACGAGCTCAGATTTCGATACATTTGTGATAAGGAAATAGAAATTTAATGGATATGTAAGTAATATTAAATAGGTAGGTAGGTTATATAAGTAGGTAGGTAGGTAGATAATAATGTAGGTTTATAGGTATTATGCAATAGTCATATCACATTTCCCAACATTTAAACATTAGTGTCCCCGTTACCTGGTATTGTTTGGTTTTGAAGGGTCTACTAACTTTAAGCCTGAGACATTAAATAAAACAACATTATTAGTTAAGTATGTACTAGAAAGATTCTTATCCAAAGTGTTCGAATGTTTGATACCTCTTGGTACTGTAAAATTACTTTAAACGGTTGGGGGATGATGATGATGATGGACCTGATGAAGACAATTATCGATAATAGAGCTGAGATGGAAAAAAGAATTGGATTCCAAAAAGAAAAATATGCTTTATGCCATAATGAGCAATTCCTATATATTTTTATTTTATTTGTAATGATATAATTAATCAATTATATTTATATAATCAGTAGTGAATTGAAATAATTTCACAAATACAATAAAATTCACAACAGATCATATTGTTGCATTTCATTTATATCGTTTTTTATATACTTTCTGTATGAATATGTTCAGTATAGATCAAACAGAAGTTGGAAAGACCTTTTAGCAGTAAGACTGTCCAAACTGATCTATGAAGTTATTTGTGGCATTTAACAGAGCATTTGAAACAAACTTTCTGTTCATAATAACTCATAATTATGATATGTAATGAGAATAGTCATTTTCTGTTTTTCATTGTATTTCGGATTCTCAAGGCTAATGCTTATGTTGTAATTGATTCATGGTTTTTATTATGGAATTATGCAGGAAACGCCACAGACCGATCCACATACATATGTGGTGGTAATTTCACACATTTTCAATATAATAAGAATTTATATTATCTGAACCAAATTATAGGTTGTTTCGGTTCAAATTGCTTACTTACTAACTCATTTAGAATCTTTTGTCAGATTCAGTAGGTAGTGGTTGAGAAATACTAGAACAAATAATTGAAAGATATGATTCTTTATCTCTAACAGCATCACCTTTTTATATTCCTAGATGTATATAGACATTAAATAAAATATATTAAAAGACAATGTGAAACTTGTTTTAGATAGGGAAGCAATTTAGAATATTTTAAGTGTAGGATGTATTATTTATATTACCCCTTATAGCATAGTAAGTGACTATTACTTACTTAGCTTAGTTAAGTGGTTACTTAACAACTTTTTAAATAAGGGTGCTTAAATCCCTTCCAACATAAACTATCTAATGTTTAATCACCATGTACATTTATTAGTACTATTGTTGAAAGTTGTTTAAACAACTCCGAGCATGTCCTAATCTCCCAAGATACACCAGGTCTGGGAAAAGAAGAGTGGTATTCAGACTTTAAAATATGGACATGATACAATCTATTGTTACGCTTAATTGCGTGAATGCGAAACAATGAGTGTCTTCTTAAGGGTGTATGTTACAAATAATAAATCAACTTGAGATTTTGAAAGTAAAATTACAGTCTTAGATATTTCATGTTTCAACAAATAATACAGTTCCTTTTATTTTTATGTTTATTTAAAACAGCAATACTCTTTAAAATCTTTAGAGAAGAAAAATTAATAATAAAGACTGCCACGCCACGTTTTTCCTTTACTGGGTGATGCCCCGAAAATATGACTGTCTAGACTCAATTTATTATTGTTTATGAATAAATAAATTAAATGAAATATGTATTTATTGGAATAAAAAAAAAATATATTATAAGAGAAAACTATAGCATCATAATGTCTTAAAACCTTGTCTGATGTGTCTTAGACAAGCAACAAGAAAATAAAGGGTAGATAAATAGTAACGAATAAATATCTTTTATCTTTATCTTTGACAGTTCTCATGTCTTCTTTCTTTTATGGAGGCTTTATATTTATATACCGCAATATAGGTACATTATTACATATTTTCTTTACATTTTCTAATTATGATGTATTGGTCAAGATAAAGATCATAGTATATGGGTAGGTCTTACCAGTGAACATAATGTTTTAAGCATAAAGGGATGCTCCAGATAACTACTCTGTTACTGTCTGCTGCTCTTGTTAGATATGAATTATCTTTACAGCAAAACACAAAACTCTTATCTTTACATGTTCAAAACTTTGAACGCAGTAAATAAATCTCTGATTCTCAGAGTATTTACCCATTAAAGTAGTATAAGTTCAAAACCTAATTTTATTATTGGTAATTCTCATGTAATTGGTCGGAGAATTTTTTAAAATTTCTCTGCTTTTTGCCAGGAAACTCAAAAGCCGATTATGATATTTTGAGATTTCTCATAGCGACTTGTTTATTTAGCCTTAATTTTAATTTTTTTATGGAATATAGAGATAGGTATAGGTTTCCATGATAGATAATATATAGATATACATATTCTTGCCAAGAATACAAGTGCTTGTTTTTGGGTAGATTTTTGAGACATTTATTTTTACAAATTATTTAATTATCTTCTCTAAACATCTACACTGTTAAAATTATCCAGGACTAAATACGAATATAATGATAGGATTAAACGAACTTACCTGAAGTGAAGTTCAATCCTGATTATATGAAGTATTTAGTCCTGGATAAGGGGTATCCCCACCCTCCTCGAGTAACCATGAATCCATGGTTACTTCCCATTTAGTGCATGAATACTCTAAACTATATGAATGTCATCATGACAGTTGGTAATTTTTTCTTTCATCTCGGCGACTCTAAATTCGCGTCAGATTGGCCAGCGATCGAGACTACTACACTGTTAAAATTATCCAGGACTAAATACTTCATATAATCAGGATTGAACTTCACTTCAGGTAAGTTCGTTTAATCCTATCATTATTCTGCTTAAGAAAGACTTGACGAGAGTTTTTGGTATAATAGCAGGCTAGTTGGATTTGTAATGTCGGTCGATGTACGGTTATAATATTGCCTAGGCCCCCCGATCAGAACTGAAATAATTAAATTTGTCTTTTAGAATGTTAAAACTTCTTTTACCGTATTGACTAAATCTTTTTGGGAATTTTCAAGCACTCCGCCATAAGTTACCTTTTTACTAAACTTTGAGATGACATTACTAGGCTTATAACTTACTTATTATTACACAACACACACACAACACAACATATTATTAGTTTATCCTAACTGGAATATCATCATTATTCCTAATCGTGTAACTTAACCACAAGGTACCTTTTCTTTACATATAAATTATGTTCCTATGACTAAACGAGTCCGACTTACATTATATTATGTGGATAAGAAATTAAGGTACGAGATGACGGTACGGTAGCAGGTACAATGTAACAAAGAAATAGCTCTACCTATGGGACAGAGAGTCAAAAGGTCGTATCATAACATTCATAACAAAACCAAAACTTCGACCAATTGTTACATCAGAATCGGCCACCGAGTAAGTAAATGTTGGAAAATGTCGACCTTTTTGAGTCACTTGTGGCTGATGATATTACCACAATTTTCCGTACGATTAACTTCCTCAAGATTGCCTATTACGCCAACCATTGCCTGGTTTGAATAAAAAAACTAGTGATACTTTACCAATCTGCATAATTATTTTCTAACAACGGGAGAAAGGTGACATGGTAGCAAAGAGGATATAATAAGATAGAGCGGTACTGTCATAGTAAATTTTGTAATCACTGTAAATTCACTGCCATCTGTCGATGTACTTTAAAACTAAAAATGAAGATTTATAAAAATACGTTAAAATGTATTCAAATATGGATAAATGATTTTTTTATTTTGCATTAATTATTTTTATATGATTTTGACCCATGTTCTTGATGGATATGGGTTAAAATTATAAATAAAAAACGAAACCGTCAACGGACAACGCGCTCTATACGAGAGTAGGCCAAAGCTAGTGGCGCCATCTGATCGAGAATCAAATTTTCGTGGTTTTCGAGGCACGTTTTTTCCTTAGACTGTATCCATCTATTACGGAGTTATATCTATCTTTGATGGTAGGCAAAGATTCTTGAAAACCGCTCTAATGTTCGCGAAACATTAATCTAACCAAGCTATTATTAAAGAAAGGACCTCTTCGTTTCCTGTTATAATAAGTAATTTCACATCCAGATACAGTAATTAGGAATATTAAGTTTTAACTAGATACGTAACTTGCTTCAGTCGAACTGCTTAATAACTATTAACTATCTACTTCATTAGGTTGGTACTTAATAGCGCTATTACAAAAATGGCGGGGCGATTAAAGCTCTCTTTGTCAAAAATGTATGCTTTCCAATAAATAGGTAATTACCTATGTCTATAGAAACTATGTTTCACTTACGTCATTTCCTCATGTTGAAGAATAGAGATGCAATTTTGAATTATTTTTCATTCGTTATATGAATAGGAATGGCCCGTCATTTCGTTAGTCGCAGTGCTGATTGTAACACTTTTCCAAAATAATTTATTTTTAATAAGTAGTGAATAGTTTTCCTCGCCCCCCTACCCTGATTAAAAAAAACAGTTTAAAAGCTCAGATGGATGGTGCAAGTACATGGTTAACAACTCAGGTACGACCAGTTTAGTCGATCGATCAAATTTAATACCGCTTCTAACGAAACTCGCTTGCGTTTTCGCACTGTCTACATAAGCCTTATGGTTACGGCAGGGAAAAATGGGTTAGTTATATCCTTTCGCCGGACATATTTTGCTATCTTGCTGCTAAGAAGTTCAAGGAAACAAAACAAACCTTTCAAAAAAAGGATAGATGCAATAACCCTTAGGCCTAAGCGTATGCATACGGCAGTCGGGGTAATAAGCCACATATCGCATGACGCTTGTAACTTTAAGTACGATTGTCTAATTAATACATCGTTCGTTCATTCGTAAACCTTAATTGAATTTAAATCGAACTTAGTCGTAAACCTTATTGCCAAGACATAAGGTCCACCGACGGTTAGTTAAAAAAGTTGATGTTAGTCCGGTTAGTATGCCTGCGTGGCCTGCCACTTGATGTATCAATAAGTAATTACGCCGGCTAGAACCACACACATGTATTAATGGTACAAGTAACACACGTTATATTTCACACGTAGTCAATTGCAATAAATAAGTATCCTGTATTATCTTTACGCCTTTGCCGATGCAATTTACATTAAATACTTATATTAAAATCAACTGCTAAACCTTGATTCGTATAGGTATCAACTATGTGTTTGTCTTAAATTGCGTATATTATTTACATGCGTCTGAACTAGAATAATTAAAAAAAAACAATGAGAAATATTTTTCCACATTCTAAGATTTTCTAATTAAAATAAGGATGAAATCTTTAATAAAATGAAAAATATAAATAAATTGGTTTTATCATAGCTAGTTGTGATTGTGTCATCACACCAATGCAATGATTCTTGCTTAGTCAGTTCAAAATATGTATTTAAATAGCAAACGATTCGCTAGTTAATAATTAAATATCCTTAGTAGGTACTTATCGTAATTACGAGATTTTTGTTAGTACTACGTTGTTAAAAAAATCTGTGATATTGTACCTAGATATGATATGAACATGAAATTACAGCACCTACAAACAGCACAGCATAAGCTTGCGTCAATATATTGGCTTTTTAAATACACTTTATAGTTGTATGTATAGTTAGTCACACGGCAAGATAGGTACACTGTACATGTCCTTCGGCAAGGCGGTGTCAGATAAAAGTCGGCGAGTGTCCGAGGTATAAATAAATATATTCATTAGGCGACACCCACGCTGTACCGTGGCACTAAATCGTACGTGTATCGCCCCTGTCCCGGCGCTACAAGCGATGCGGCCACTTTCAAGCGGCCGAGAAAAAAAACACCGGACCTGCCTTCTTATCCTTTACTAATATGAAAGGAAGAGTATTGGTAACTACGCACACTTGAAAGTTTTTAAGTGAGTCTAAAAAGGTCTAGGGTCTAAAAGTATCTCAACTTACTTATTTCGAAATACACACATAATCAGTGTAGACTAATCGGCAGTTTAAATAATATATTTTTGTATAATAATGTGGATGAGCAGGCATAAAGCCAAGTTAACAAAAGTAGGTAAACAATAGTTTTCTTAGCTTTGCTTTCGTAAGAGTTGTCATTGTCATCACTCGAGTCGGTGCAAAAAGAGAAGAGTCATAGAATGTATTGGTTCCCATACATTCTACGACTTCTCTTTCCGCACAAAATATAAATGTTATACTTACTAACTACGGTGACGCAACGACCCAAAGTGAGTCCTGGCCTCCGACACCAGATCACGCCATGCTTCTCGGTCTTGCGATAGCTCTCGCCAGTCGCCATGGCCGAGGTTGAGCAGGTCTTGAGCAACTACGTCGTTCTATAGCGACCATAATATTTATAAATGTTATAAATATTACAAATTAAAGTAACTTTAAATTAGCCTCACCGATTTAAATGAAATTTAGCACACACATAGTTTAAAATCGACAAATCCGGGCACGGTGATCTTCGTGCCGCTATTTTTTACGAATCACAATTAATTATACATACATATTTTGTATCTCGGAATTCATGAAGTGGGTATTGAAAATTAGTACCGAATTACTACGGAGGAGGGAGTGGAGGCAGCTTAACGTGTTAGGTAGGTACTTAGGTGGACGGAGTAAGCGACAAAAGAAAGTCAAATATTTTGTCAGCTGAAAATTTAAATGAACTTAAGCAACGCGTAGAGAGAGTATCTCTACTGCGAACTATATTTATAATTTTAACCAATTTATTAAACAATATTGATAATTATATTTCTTTTTTTTTATTTAAATTATTATCCCTAATAATTTATGTTATGAGGACTTGATACGCGTTACGTTGATGTTGTAAGCTGACGAAAAACAGCCGTTCGCAGCTTAAATTTAAATACATAAAACCTATTCTTTTTGTGTATTATAATTATGGTAACCTACTTCTGTAATTTTGTACCTATAATAAGAAAAAAATTCTACATAATTACTGAAACACACCCAACCTGTCAGCAAAAAAAGGCGGGAAATTCAAATTTTTCTATGGGATATCGACTCTTCCCGCCTACATTTTTTAAACTTGCCGCATTATTCTATTGACAAAGTGGCTGTGCCAGAGTATAAAAAACATATCCATAGCAGCAAGGAACGTTCTAAATGAAGCAAACGTTATGTTTTATTAACTGCAAAAAACAGGGGTTATCTAGTAGTGTTAAATCAATTTTTCTGAAAAAAAAGCAGGCAAGGTTGACTTTTCCGGTTTCAAATTAAGAGGCAAAGTGCACATTTTTTATAGTCAGTCAAAAATTAAAATGTTTAAAATATTGCAGGCTCGATAGGTATTCGTTACAGGAATATTGCATACAAATTCCATTATGTAGCCAAAACTTTTTTAAAAAAGTTGACACGTCCTTAAATAATGTAGGGTTAGGTCTTATTTAGTCAATTATGTCATCAACCGTGACTTTGGTTCTATCTTTGTTTTAAGTAGGTAGCTTGAGTGGTTTAACTTTAGGCCTTGTTGGTATAAGAAAACTAATTTTATAACCCGCGAACTAAATTAATTTTAATGGAAATGGGTGGGTTGTATAATTCGACGTTTTGATTTAACGCTGACCGAGAGCTAATGCACTGAATAATATAATGGTATGTTCACTTCCATTAAAATAAAAAGGTACCTAATACCGTTCTATGGATCATAACATTTTTTACCCTATAAAGTGCAAAACATACTAGATGTTACGGAGTTAAAGCCTTGTGGACGCTCAATTTTCCTAATCATGGATAAAAACCGGTCAAGTGCGAGTCGGACTCGTGCACAAAGGGTTCCGTACCACGTTTCAAATCATGTTTGTTGTATGGGAGCCCCACTTAAATAATTAATTTTATTTTGTTTTTAGTATTTGTTGTTATAGAGGCAACAGAAATACATCATCTATGAAAATTTCAACTGTCTAGCTATCATGGTTCATGAGATACAGCCTGGTGACAGACGGACAGACAGACAGACAGCGGAGTCTAAGTAATAGGGCCCCGTTTTTACCCTTTGTGTACGGAACCCTAAAAACTAAGTTACACGGTCATTCGACCACTGAGATAAGGTGCAATGGGGTGAATTAACCTTTTCGCCGCTATTGATTTGATATAAAGTCAGTGCCCCACACGCCACGACTTGATATTATGTTATAGGTACGAGTTGTTTCCGTGCAATTTGTGTCTTGGCGTTGATGATACTTTATTACTTCATTGACGTGGCGGCGAAAAGGTTAAAAACCGGAATAAGACAGAATGATATCCGAATTATGTTAATTAGTTATCGTATATCTCGCTCGCGTCAATACATGTAAGTACGAGTAAAATGCACGATATCTAAATGACATAATTTCGACGTCATTCTGATATCGTACGTTAGAATTGGCCTGAAAAAGTCCTCCGAAATCAGGTGTTCATGAAAGCACTAAATATAAGTGCTGGCACCATTGTTGCCACTTTAATGGCAGTGGTTGTGCTCTGTCGCTTATAACAACCTTCCAACTTTTCCCAGTCTTTCTTTTTTGAAACTTTTTAAAGGTATTTTTTACTTCTTGTACCGTAATACCGGAGAGTTATTGGTACAATAAGGAAGTCTATTATTTTGTGCAAGTTTTTCAACACAAGCCTTTGTATTTTGGTTTATGGTGGTCCCAATGCAACTGCTGCTGCTGCACTGCTCATCTCATCAAAAAATCCATTCTATTTTACCCCAACGCACCTTACAACATTTTTTGTACCTAACTATCTATAAAAATTTGATCATACCATTGGTAAATCGACCAAATTACATGGTTTATGTTCTACATTCTTTACCTATAAATTCAAATGAAATTGACTTGTAAAAGTAATATAAACTTTTTGATTAGCGTAGGGCTTTAATTCAGATCCAACTGGTATGCACCGTATGCAACGGGCGCAACAGCTCTTCCGCACGCGTGCATTTTAAGAGTGGATTTACTTTGTTGTTATTGTTGTTGTTTCTGATAAAAAATATTGATTTTTAAACCACAAAACAACATTGTAGGTAAAAGTAAACACACATGGATATGTGGCACGCCCCTTAGGCCTATGTAGGTTCAAATTTTTTCTGTAGGTTTGTCATTGGGATTTAGCCTACATACTTGTTTTTTTTTGTTACTAAGGTTCTATACTTCAAGTGGGACTTTTATACTGCGTGCAATACACATTAAAATAAATAAGAATAGGTATGGCAAGTATCTTTAGGTAAGTCACTGACCAATTCCGTTGCCGGGCGTCAGACCGTCAATGTCTCCAGCATCTCCTGGGGATGCCTCGTAGAGAGGCGAAACCCATGTCGAGTATTGACGACCGGTCTGGCCTAGTGGGTTGTGACTGTTGTGAGTAGGGACCCTGCCTGTGAAGCCGATGGTCCTGGGTTCGAATCCCGGTAAGGGCATTTATTTGTGTGATGAGCACAGGTTCCTGAGTCATGGGTGTTTTATATGTATTTAACCACATTGCATTGGAACCACCATAAAACAAAATAAAAAGGCTTGTTGTAGGTATTAAGTAATTAAATACAGACTAAGTTAATTTTAGAAGAAGTAACAGACCAATATATTCCACTACTTCAAGACATGTTTAATAAAAAAGTGGATATTTCGCAGCTCAAAAGAATTGCAAATAACTATGTAGTTGCAATCAATATTTATAGTACTACGAGTCAGCACACCATAGTAAACTCCAACTCCTTTATTTATGTATCAAAGTAGTGTGTATTTATAAACAGGCAAAATTGTATTAAAGAGTTCATCAAAAGGTTTCCATACTGTCATTACAAGCCACTTTCCTGTAATTAGTGTATTCAAAATAAATCCTTCCAAGTCCAGACAACATATTGCGTTCAATAGTACCTAGGTACCACATGGCGTTCAACTTAAAGACAGTGATTTTATTCCACATATGGACACAATGGGAATCCTTAATTGTACCTGCACTATTTTTATGTAGGTATTTTATTTCTTTTGTTCTTGGATTAATGAAACATGGTTTGTTTTTAAACCAATCTACCTTGGTTAAAAAAAAACTCCAGTAATTACCTATCGATTTTAGTATCGTGCTTAGAATCAATTAGTTTGACTACTTATTAATTATTTTCGACCGGTTTAAATTAAGTCTTGGCTAAAGTAAAAATCAGAATTACGAACTTACTCTTCTAATTAATTAAATATCAAAGTAACCTTACCACGCACCGCGTTTATTAGAACGGATGTTAAGCATGGTTAACTCGAGCCACTTCTAATTAAAAAGCATACATTACACAGTATCTGTCTCTTAATATACCTGTTATCTATTGCGTGCCAGAGAGGGATAGGCTTACATTAACACCTTCGCTAAAGAGTGGTAAAAGATCACCTGTGCTCACTACCGTAATTCTACCGGCGGCGGTAGTGCACCTGTCCCTTTCATGCGATTCAAGCTTAAGCTGAACCAAACGAGTGCGAGTAGGAGTAGTTCCGTTTGCTCTTGATTCCAAAAGGTCCGTTGTGCGACGTTTTAGTAATTGTGAAATGAACCTTAATTGTAGGAACTATATGATTCTAAATCGTGTTTAGGAAAGTAAACCGTTCGAATTTAAAAAGCCAAGAACGGGACGGAAGGTTACAATCGAATCGAGCGCTGCCGTAATTTTTGACGCGTTCGGAAATCGAATTAAGAACGTTAGAGTGAGAGGTGCACGGAGGCTCGAGTCCGTGAAGGCAGTTCTTGTTATTGTTTGGAGCGGTGATTTTTTTCCGAGGCGTGCGAATGGGAGTGGGTGCCAGTGGGCGCGTCGGGCACCCAGCGCGCTCTTCAGTGTTCTGGCTGAGCTTCGAGCGAGCGCGTGCTTGCCCAGTGCGTCCGTGCCGAAGGTTCTATAGGTCTCGGTTCCAGTGTCGGACTGATAAGACGGGGTCTGAGTGTCGTGGTCTGGCCGCATGTTATCATGTTGATATCGGCGGGCAGCGGCCCCACGCCAGAGTTCTCCCCCGCCTCGTGCTGCGCGCCCTGGAAGATGGAGCCGGCGCCGCCCGCGCCCGCTGCCATGCCACAACCCCTCAACATATCACCCAATGGTGAGTGATTTTCGTTTCCTTATTAGATACAAATTTGAGAGAACTCACCTTAATCAGCTTACCAATGTTCAAGATCAATATTTTAGACATTTGTGTGGATTATAAATTATAAGGGGTACCTGTAAATACATTTATTTACTATTATAATTGGCGTACACACTTATAAAAAAAATATAGTTGGTAATACTAGGTATAAGGTTGACTCATGATTCATGAAAATCAAATTATAGCCTCATGCTAGAGGTAAAAATATAAAGTATTGTCTTAATAGGTAAGTTTTCTTTTATTTCTATTGAATTATGTTCAGTACGTACACAAAAATAAATACATTGTTTAAACGTAAAACATAATGAAACAATATTGCTAAACATAAAATTAGCTAACTCCATGTGCCGTCGATAAGTTGCACAAATCGGCGACACAACAGCGACGCGACATATGCGGTATATTTCATGAGGAATTATTTCAGTCAACCGATCTAGATATGTTTTTGCAGTTTTATAGTACCATCAGCGTCCTTAACGTTATTTTATTTATTTATCGTTTATTAAGAAACAAACGGTTGTAGGTATACATATACAGTTAAACAAAAATATATGATAATATTGTTAAACCTACAGTTTCCTTAATTAAAGATACGATAGCTAATTATATTTATAAATACTTAACCAAAAAAATCTGAGCTGTAGCTAAATTTATTTATCCGGGTACAGTCGAGGTCGCAAAAATTACTTTATTATTAGTATTTTATTCACTTAATGCCCTCACTGTACCTACCGTAACATAACTGCAATTAAACATTAAGTACACTCACATTACACATAACATACCTATATTATGTTTATTTATTTAATGAGATTAAAGGGAAAAGATCATAATTATTATTTGAATGCTTTTTTAACATAATACCGGGTGTTTCCTGTAACAGGAGCAATAAATTAAACTGGAGGCTGTACGCCTCAAACTGACCAACATTTGCAACTTTTTAAAATTATGAAATTTTTAGATTATATCTTTTTCATACTAATTAAATATTATTTTCAATGTACGCTGCCATCTGTGTGTTTGAAGTTGCTTGTCACCCTTTAAACATAACAAATTGTGCAATACATTGCGTCTTAGAATAAACTTTAAAGGGTAATGAAAATCAAAACACAAGTTATTTTCAGAAGTTGCTGAACAAATGTTGGTCAGTTTGAGGAGTACAACCTACAGTTTAATTTAATGCTCCTGTTACAGAAAACACCCGGTATATCGAGCAATTAAATATATCGACTTCAGACAGTTTTGAATTATTATTAAATAACTTACAAGCACGCCTAATATAATAATTATGTGCATAACAAGTTCTAGTTTTAGGTATTCCGAATAGCTCCTTTTTGCGACACATAGTACGTTGTCTTCTGCGAGGCACTTTGAACAAAATCTCTTGAAATAGAAAATCTTGAAAATCTCTAGATGTGTGTGAATTATTTTGTAAAGAACAACAGCATCGCTACAATAACGTCGATCACTTAGATTCTGATTGTGATGATTTGGGGAATCGTTATAATTTACATAGGTATGGCCATTATCTACCATGTCCAACATTTCTCAATAATGGGAGAATCGCAACCATTAGACAATTAGGAATTAGACAAAGACAACTGTTTTGTAAAGAATCACCGTTTTTTAAGCCAGGCAATGTTGGGCATGGTAGGCAATGTTGAGGAAGATGATGGTACCGTTTGAGTCCCTTACGGGTTTTAAAGTAAGACCTGTACAATTTTTATTTTATTTATGCATACCTATGAGTAAAGTACAAGTTGCGAAACGAGTTATTATTTTCTGCTTATGTGGCTAAATGTGTTACATTTTGGGCTCTACATAAATTGTCATAACTAATGTTTTTATGTTATTGGAAAACTGTAAAAAAATGAAGACCATAAAATGAGAGAGAAACTACTTTGCGTCCAATGCAATTCAGATCGCTAGCCAGATCAAATATTTCTGTCTAAGGTTTGCCATAAAATAATACTATTTTAGTTTGCTTTTGTAATTCTAAGCATATTTTTTATTTCTTCTGTGTAAAATTGCAAATTAAAAACTTGGTAAAGGTGAAAGATATTTAATAACATTTATGTTTTATCAAATCATCGTCATCCATAAAAAAGTGAAATCAGCTCTAATTGTAACGAAGCTTGTAAAGGTTTCTTAACCATGACATGGAACTCTTATAATTGCAGTCTTACCGAATATTTGAGTGTTTATAATTTGTAATTGTTTAGTATTTCCCTACTCACTTTAGTCTTTAGCCCATAGACTTCAATTTTTGCTAGGAAAGATAGGTCTTCAAAAATGATATTGAGGTTTCTAATATCATTTTTTTCTAAACTGAATAGTTTGCGCGAGAGACACTTCCAAAGTGGTAAAATGTGTGTCCCGCCCCTGTAACTTCTTAAATAAGAGAATGATAAAACTGAAAAAAATATATGATGTACATTACCATGCAAACTTCCACCGAAAATTGGTTTGAACGAGATCTAGTAAGTAGTTTTTTTAATACGTTATAAATTTTAAATCGTAAATTGCGATTTCACTCACGTTTCACATAAAAAATACATTGTTAAAATTATGTAATGTACGGAACCCTCGGTGCGCGAGTCCGACTCGCACTTGGCCGGTTTTTTTCTATTTATTTGACAGGTACTTCTAACATCCACTTCAAGCTTTATTTTGAATGCTATACTCATTAAGGTGCAGTAGGTTCAGAAAACGGAGTTAAAATAAAGTCGTCACGCTTTTTTGAATCGCAATTAAATACGCCTGCCATAAATTTAATTAGCGATCTTGAGGCCTTTCTCGATGGAATGTATCGATTCGAATCCAGAGTTTTTTGACTTTCGTTCTATAGTAAAAAAATCACGAACATAGATCTAAAATGCATTTTAATAATTTGTAACAAATTATGCACAAACGCTAAAAATTTGAAAATTGCTTTTAAAAATCGGCAATATATTGTTTGACGGAACGCATCGATTACTTTTTGTTTTATTTAAACGTACAAAAAATTAAAATAAATAAAACATGATATCCTGCGCTCCCGGGCACACACTTCCATCTCGCTCACGTTTGAAGTGGAAGTGAGGGAAGAACACGAACTTACGGGGCTTTAAACTAAGTAGTAATATATGATTGCAATCCTCGTATATTTAACTGTGGTTCAATTTAAATTCACTATCTTTCAGATCGGCGCAAAAGTTGAATTATGATTTTGAAGGAAAGTTCTCAATACAGTTATTTCCCTTTTTTTCATCGTCTTCAATTCAATTAAGTCTGTCATTTTACAAGCATTTATTATGTCTAATAATAGCAACATCACGAATTGAGCATTTTAAGCAAAAATAGTCATTCACTTACTATACATCTATCATTCTAAAGTTAGTACAATGTCAAAACTACAGCGTAGGAAGATGTTAATTAAAAATTGGAATTGTCTCAACTGACTCCACAAGACAGGCCTAGCCTAGTGTGGAGATCATAGGTTAATAAAACTATGTATTACATAATTTTTTGGTAAATAAACTATTTTTATTTAATTATTTAAAGTATACAGATTCTCATTTTAAAGTATACAGACACAACATTCTGAGTCTGAAAAAAATAAAACCCAGATAACTAATCTACAATATGAAGGCAATCAATTGCCAGTAAACTTACTGTAAATAGTAGTTTTTGGTGATCAAAGTTGCACTTTATAACTTCATCATTCGCTTGCCCTTGTCCCATTCACTTGGGGTCGGCGCAGCATGTCTTTTTCTTCCATACATCTCTGTCACCCGTCATCTCATCATTCACTTGCACTTTATAACTTACCAGTCGAAATTGCCCCCCTGTACCTTAAATAGAAATCCTTCTAATAACCTACTAAGCGTAAACACCCCAATAATCGACATGTTAAGACCCAATATTTAACACCTTGCTGTCAACTTTATTGCTATGACATTATGATTGAAAATGTCGATTATTGGAGCTGTGCCGGGCACTGGGGCCTCTACGTTACTGATAATTTGATAAGCAATGTCATTACATACTTAAACTGTTTAAAACAGGCATAGATACATTCTACCCTCATAGGACCCTCCTATCTACATCTGGCAATGTATAGCCTTGTACGAGGGGCAAACTGAAAGT
Source organism: Cydia strobilella (assembly GCF_947568885.1). Classification (NCBI taxonomy): domain Eukaryota; kingdom Metazoa; phylum Arthropoda; class Insecta; order Lepidoptera; family Tortricidae; genus Cydia; species Cydia strobilella. The sequence goes on from NC_086045.1 coordinate 7,707,451, forward strand.
TTTTAGAATATAAAAAACTATAATAATTAGAAAACTGTAGTTATTGGAAATGTACACGGCTGTTTCTTCTAAAGCCCTTTTCGTATGGCGATTTTTGGTCCTCAGAGATTTCGTATGGAAATCATGAGGTACCCATCGAGATTAAAGTTATTTTATGCACGCAAAAATATTCATGCATTTTTTTACTGGTGCCATATTGAATAGTTAGGGATGTTAGATCTGCTGATATTCAAATTTTTTGTCCGTCCGCACAGCTGCGATATTAAAATATACCTAAATAAAATTATAAACTGTTATATTTTCACAAATTATATGCTCGTTTTTGTTATACCTATGTACACATCTCTAAGTGGCCTATTCTAAAAACTTTCAGTCTTACCTGTGCACATTTCATATTGTATTTTTATTTATTTATTTATTTAAACTTTATTGCACGATATAAATTGGACAAATGGCAGACTTAAGGCCGTTCCATCGGTTTGCCGCTGTCTCTGTCACATTTCGCAAGAAAGAACGGGAAAGGGCATGCGCGCCGTGTCCAACTTAATCAAATTTTGTCGATTTTTATTTATTTTAAAAACGTTACCCTACAATATCGAAATTCGAAAGCTATAAAATTACTATTTAAGTTAAGATTGTTTTTTCTTCTTTTTTTGTTTATAGTATCACATAATAAATAACCGAGTAAAGTTGGATTAAAAGTCCGAGTTAGAGGTTACTTTGTGAATTAATTGTATCGAGCGAAGTGTCATAATTCGTGTATCGGAAGCTATGATATTAAAGATAATAATAATATTATAGTCAAGAACAATTTTTTTTTCCACGTCTACGAATATCAACGCCTTTTAGAAAAACATGATCATATAAGGAGATTTTTCGCCTTCTGGCTCAGGGAACCAACTTAATGGCTTAAAGATTAGGACATTAGGACCATTGGGTCAAACAGAAACTTGTAGTTAGTGGTAGTTAATATTATAGCAGAAGTATGAACGTAGACTTTCCAGAAAGTAATTGTAGCTATAATGTTCAAACACACACACTTTCGTCAATCAAGAGCCTTAGCGTGCGTAAGGAGTAGATCGTCATTTGTCATTGGCGCCCGCGCCCGCGCACCCAGCTGCCGCGATGAGTGAGCGAAAACCACTGCCATCGGGACATTGTTCGCATTGTGCCGCCCCGATCGAACTAATTAATCGGTAGATCGGCCGCTAGATTGCCCGGTAGCGTTTCCGGCGGTGGTTGCTCAATATTCACCCGATATTAGATCGGAGCGTAGCGGCGGTGACAGGCGAAAGAAGAAGTTTTCATATAGTATGATTCAAAATCTATATTTTACGTTAAATTTATTGTTTGTCACTGTTTCAGAGTTTGCAGAAATAACCCAGTAAAGA